>NW_021703782.1:66640887-67316304 GCF_005190385.1 Monodon monoceros
CTTCCTTCCTTCCTTCCTTCCTTCCTTCCTTCCTTCCTTCCTTCCTTTCTTTCTTTTCTTCAATTTTACTTGAAAATAACTTTTAAAATTTAGTCAGGTGCAGGCAAACTTATAGAGACAGAAAATAGATCAGTGGTTGCCTAGGGATGGAGATGGGATCTGGGATTGACTATAATCTGGCATAATGGATCTTTTGGGGGTGATGAAAATGTTCTAAAACTGGATTGGGGTGATAGTTGCACAACTGTATAAATTTAATGAAGATCATTGAACTGTATACTTGTGATGGGCAGATTTTATGATATATAAATTATACCTCGGCCTTTGCTGGTGGCGCAGTGGGTGAGAGTCCGCTTGCCGTTGCAGGGGACACGGGCTCGTGCCCCGGTCCGGGAAGATCCCACATGCCGCGGAGCGGCTAGTCCTGTGAGCCATGGCCGCTGATCCTGCGCGTCCGGAGCCTGTGCTCCACAACGTGAGAGGCCACAAGAGTGAGAGGCCCGCGTGCTGCAAAAAAAAAAAAAAAAAAAAATTAAAAAAAAAAAACTTTTTAAGAAAATTAACAAGGTGCAGCTTCATGATATTGGATTTGGCAATGATTTCTTGGATATGACACCAAAAGCATAAGCAACAAAAGAAAAAATAGATAAACTGGACTACATTAAAATTAAAAGCTTCTGTGTATCAAAGGACACAGTCAACAGAATGAAAAGGCAGCCCAGATAATGGGAGAAAATATTTTAAAATCATATATCTGATAAGGGGTTAATATCCAGAATATTATAAAGAACTCTTAAAGCTCAACAGCAAAACTAACAACCTGATTAAAAAATGAGCAAAGGTCTTGAATATGCATTTCTCCAAAGAAGATATACAGATGGCCAATAAACACATGAAAAGATGCTCAACATTACTAATCATCAGGGAAATACAAATCAAAACCATAACAAGATACCTCCTTATACACATTAGAATGACCACTATCAAAAAAATAGGAAATAACAAGTGTTGGCAAGGATGTGAAGAGATTGGAACACTTGTGCATTGTTGATGGGAATGTAAAGTGTGCAGCTGCTTTGGAAATCAGTATGGAGGTTCCTCAGAAAATTAAAAATAGAATTATCATATGATCCAGTAATTCCACTTCTGAGTATATACCCAAAAGAATCAAAAGCAGAAGCAGGGTCTTGAAGAGATATTTGTACAATCATGTTCATAGCCGTACTCTTCAAAAGGTGGAAGTGACCAAGTGTCCATCAACAGATGAATGGATAAACAAAATGTGGTCTCTACATGCAATGGAATATTATTCAGCCTTAAAAAGGAAGGAAATTCTGAAATAGGCTACAACACATGTGAACCTCAAGGACATGGTTAACGTGGTAAAATTTTACATTATGTATATTTTATCACAGTTAAAAACTTAAAAAGGTTAAATATTTTTTAACCAGATATGCTTGTCTATTCTAACACCCCCCAAATTGGTTTTATCTATTCTGGTCCTGGAATACTGTAGTCATGAATGAATTGTTGTGGGTATAAATGCATTCCAGATTGTGCTAATCAATCCTGATTTTGCCTCTGCTATTCTTTTGGTTAGTTCATCTGTTGTCATGGAGTTAAATCTCACTTTTGTGTGGATAATCTTACCTAGACCAACTTCACAAATTCTGATCCTGCGGTTCTAACTTCTTGATGGTGTTTTCACTAGAACATCACCAAATTATCCCAGACTCATCATGGGTAAATAAAAATTCATATTCTTTGCAAATAATGTCTGCCTCTTGAATTCCCTGGTTCTTCCTTTGGTCCCAGTCATCCTCCTAGTTATCATGGCTTATATCTGTGGAGTTATTTTGGATCCTACCTATTTCTCAGTAACAATCATTGTTTTTTCTGCCTTCATTCTTTTCTATTTCTAAACATACTGTACAACAGTGACAGGTAAATTTAAATCTTAAAACATTCAGACAATTCACAGTTAATCCTAACCCACCTACCCAAAGTAATCTCTGACTGTTATCAAGATTAATTCTCTACTTCTACATTAAGTGTGCTCTACTTAATGTGTTCACATTCTAATTTTCATGTGTTTTACTCTCTTCCTTCCTAAATACAATGGTCTTCTCCCTCTTTTCCACTTAACGATCTCTTCCCATCAAACATCCCTCAAACAGGAGCATTCCCTGATCACTGCAGCCTCTGGTCATCTCAGTCTTCTCTGAAAGCCTGCCTTGACACTCACTATCTCTTCTGAGCTACCAGTGGAGTGTGAGCTGTCAGCACCAGACAAGAATAACAAAAACAAACCCAGGATGGGCCTGGGGTCAGATGATAGGAAAGTGTTGATGGGAGGCCATGAGTTGAGGTGGGATTGTGGTCAAGATCAGATAGTGAATTAGCACAATAGAAGAAACACATATGAACAAAAGGAGACATGAGAGTCAAAGTCTTTGGAAAAGACTGAAGAACAATAAGGAATATAAATTGGAGTAAATCTTAAGTATCCCAACTTCCATTAAGAGCTCTAGTCACTGTACCTTGACTAGTACACAATCTCAGGCAGCAGAACAGTTCAGGGGAAAGGGTATAAACTAAAGCTCCTGACAGACATGGATCCTAATCCCAGTGCCCCCACTTCCTATCTGTGTGATCTTGGGTAAATTACTCGAACTTCTTGAGCCTTGTTGTATTCATCTCTAAAACAGGGATAATAACACCAATATTATAGAGCTGTTCTGATAAGTAGATAGAATTCAATAATGTAGATAAAGATCCTGGTAGATGCTCAATAATGGTAGCTATTAAACCTTTATTCTGGCTAAGGTCAATTGCTCTGTAGGTATTGAATGAAAACTGCCTTCTTTATGAGTTATAAAGATAATATCATCACTACATCACTGTGTGAATAAAGTATAATTATCAATGAATGTCAGCCTACATCTTAAGTATGCAAGAAATACTGCCTTTCTTCCTTTTTCTTTCCTACCACTCTTTGTTATTTCTTTCCTTTTTCCTTTCTTTCTATTTAATTTTGACTCTGGTGTGGACTGGGTAGGAAATTCAATATCAATGATTCTTGGGTTCCCCACCTCCTTCAGTTTTGGACCAAGAGTTCAGAGTCTTTCATGAAGGCTTTAGGAAAGTCTTGCTACTCACTGGTCTCTGTCTATCCTGAATACTGCTGAGAATCCACCTTGCCCAAGACTCCCTCAGATCTTTTGCCACACTTGGACTCCAAGGAACTTTGGTCAACCTAAGAACACTGGATCAAAGTCCAGTGTCATAGAAAGACTCATGGAAAGAAGAAAGGAAAAGGAAGGAAGGACAGAGGAAGGAAGGAGGAAGCCATCAGCCTAGGGATATCTGGGTTTGCTTGTTGGACAATAAATTATCGAAAGAAAGTCCTGTGTTCTAGGCAGAAATGAAAATCTCTGGAGATAAAAGGAGAGTGGAGAAGGGCAGGTGGACTAAAGATATGGAAAAGCCTAAAGTTCAAAGTATTGTAGAATTTCTTATTTGTAACTTGAACTTTCTCTTCCTCTGATAGAAGAGACATGAATTGTTCAAAGGGTATTTCCAGCTGACTCAGACAAAGAGAACTTATGGGTTGTCTGAAGCAGGAGGAACACAATACTTCTTGTTTTGACCCTACCCTAACTTGGTTACTTAATTCATCTTCAGGGGCCCATGTTTTTTCATCTGTAAAATGAAGGTGTTCTAACCACAAACTGTTAAAAATATAGTTGAATTCTAAAATTCTCTGATAGAAAAAATGATTTTAGAGGGTGGGCTTTGCTATAGGTTTCAGAATCACGACTGTAAAAGGAAACAATTCAGAGGCAAAATAATCTCCTCCTCCACCCAACTGTCTGCTCTTTAGCTCTGCCTCTATTACGGCCTGGATGACTTTCTGTTCTGATTTATAGTCATTTGCTGACAAGTCTTATCTCCTAGTTTACTACTAGAGTTTAAATTCTTTATGGAACTGATTCAGCTCTCTAGACATCTCTCCTTTCCCTCTTTTCTCACTCCCTGCTCAGAGTCTCCTTGAACGGAGTAAGCACGAGTAAGAATTATTTACAAGTGAATGGAAATAACCAACTTTAAGAACTCAAGAATTTCTTCTGAAGGTTGACTTTATTGACCGCTTTTGGGAAGTTGTTTCTGTCGCCCACATTCTAACAAACTGAAACGGCTTTTGTCCTAAAATATTTATTTAAAATGTTTTCTGTTGTGTTTAACTCTTTACAAGCATTTTCTTTTTTCAATCTCACAACAAGCCTGAAAAGTAGATATTGATATCATATCTACCAGATAGGGAAACAAAGCCTCAGAGGGGTTAGCGTTTTGCCCAAGAGCATTCAGCTTGCTAAGAGGCAGAAGCAGGGCATGATTCCAAATCTTTCAGATTACAGAGCCCACCTCAATGTAGTAGAGATATTTTCCAAATCCTTTAGAAAGAGCTAGTAGGGATTGCCTCACAGTTGAAGAGACAAACTGGTTTATGAATATCCATGAAGGAAGAAGAACAACAACAGTGAATTTGGAAACAAAACTTCCTTCTTCTAATTCAGTCCAAGCAGCATCTCTGATTTTAAGCAGCTATTTCATGATATATAGCATTGACGTCTAGCCTTGAGTTTGTAATCGTGGTGCTCACACTGGTTTGCCAGGAGTTTGCAAATGCTTTTAAGCAACAGAAGTTTTCAGTGAGAGAAAAAGGAAAACATTTTCAATATAAAGATCAAGGAAAGAGACTGATTGACCCAATCCTATTAGAATGATTTAGACTGGAAATAATAACTGTTTGCTTTCAACTTATTCTGAGTAAGCAACTATTTTCAACAGGCATCCCATAATGACTCCCAATTCTCAGAACACTGAAACAATCTCTATAGGAGAATGAAGTCTGCTGTTTGTGAGGGGAGGAAAAAGATACCAGCATTGCATACTGACTATTCAAGGTTATAATAAACACTCTATGGAATGTCTCTTGCGTCTATATTACACTCTCAATCCACAATGAATATGTATTTGAACATTAAATTCATCTTTTTTTCCCCCAAAGAACAGGTATTTGTGTCGAACTAAAAATCAGGACAGAACTTACTTGTCTGTCCTTGGAAGTTGTTTTGCTTAAGAATCCCTTCTTTATCTTCCAGTTCAGTAAGGGCTTTACTGATTATTGAAGACTTCTTTTAGCTTGACAGTTTTAATAAGATATATAATATGGAAGTTTTAATATGATATATAATCAGAAGTCAGCTCATACCTGAAAAAAAATCATTGTGGAATAATACACATCCATAAGCTTGTCATCGTGGACACACCCTGGCAAATTGTCTGCTGTGACTAACTGCTTACCTCACACAGGTGACGACACTGACTGCTCTCCGTGTTATTTCAGGCTCTCTGGCTTAAATTCTGATTCTAGTAATTATGGAGAATAAACAAAATTTTGGATGAGAGAACATTCTTTACTTTTTGGTGAATAGATGCAATTTTTTTGGTTGTACATGTATAATTTTATACACATAAATAAACTGTATAAATAAAATTATTCCGTCTTTAAATAGGATTTTCTTATTGGAGTTCATAGTTTAGTAAATGAATGGAAGCCTCATTTAAAAATCTATGTATCGGGGCTTCCCTGGTGGCGCAGTGGTTGAGAGTCCGCCTGCCGATGCAGGGGACATGGGTTCATGCCCCAGTCTGGGAAGATCCCACATGCTGCGGGGCGGCTGGGCCTGTGAGCCATGGCCGCTGAGCCTGCGCATCTGGAGCCTGTGCTCCGCAACGGGAGGGGCCACAACAGTGAGAGGCCCGCATACCACAAAAAAAAAAAAAAAAAAAAAAAAAAAAAAAATCTGTGTCTCATAGAAAACAAACTTATGGTTACCAAAGGAGAAGGAGGGGAGGGAAAAATTAGGAGTATGGGATTGACAGATACATACTACCTTATATAAAATAGATAGGCAACAAGGATTTACTGTATAGTACAGGGAACTATGTTCAATATCTTGTAATAACCTATAGTGGAAAAGAATTTTAAAAATAAAGAATATATGTATATATGTATAACCAAATCACTTTGCTGTACACCTGAAACTAACACAATACTGTAAATCAACTATACTTCAATTAAAATAAAAAAAAATCTATGTCTTCATTGTATCTATGTTCAGTGTTTTTCTATAAATTATAATAAAATCTTTTCCTGGCAAATATCTACAAAATTATAAATTGATAAATGAATGAAAGTTTAGGACTGTTATACAATTTCAAGCTGTTTCCAAGGATGATTTAAATTTGACCAGTTCAACTCACAGGATCTATCACTGTTTATAGGTGGGTGGGTATGCACACATGTGTGTGCCCACGTGTGTGTACGTGTGCAGAGGATGACACTATAAACCACAGATCATAAACTGGTGATTATTATCACAGATGTGTTTTGATTTCCCAGCACAATGTTTTACAAAATCCCAAATTTGTTGTAAATATTTATGAATCAGCAAATATCAATAAAAGCAGATTTCTGAAGTCTCTTAAAAATGAGGAAACATAGCAATATTGAGCCTGTAGTCTCTCATGGCAAAAATTGGATGGAGTTAGGGAGAGACTACAGAAATAACTGGGGCTCATACTTTCCAATTGTCCCCTCCTCCCTCATTGCTGTACATTACCTCCCTGGTTCCTGTGGGTATTTGAGATTGAGGCCCTTGCTTTGAAGAAAATTCTCTAAGACTTCCTTTTAGCGTGGTGTATTAGTCATTGACTTTGTGGATGGTGACTCAGAGTTAAGAAGTATTGCAGGAGTCTCAGGCCAGCTCAACAGCCAGGTGTAACTGAAGGATACCTGTTTAGGAACTCCAATAGCCCAGCTCCTTGGGACTCACAGGATGAAGAGCCATACTGGAAGGGGAAGAACACCTTCCCAAATCCTTTCATAAATCGGAAGGAGGGAATTTGTCAAACTTCAATCACCCTTGGAAGTGGCTTGAAATTGTATAATCATCCTAACTTTCCCTCATTTATCAATTTATTATTTTGTCGATATTTGCCATAAAAAGGTTTTATTACAATATATAGAAACCCTCTGAGTATAGGTACAATAAGGACATAGGTTTTTTTTTAAATTAATTATTTTATTTTTGGCTGCAATAGGTCTTCATTGCTGCACACGGGCTTTCTCTAGTTGCAGCGAGTGGGGGCTACTCTTCGTTGCAGTGCGTGGGCTTCTCATTGCGGTGGCTTCTCTTGTTGTAGAGCACAGGCTCTAGGCACACAGGCTTCAGTAGTTGTGGCACGTGGGCTTAGTAGTTGTGGCTCACAGGTTCAGTAGTTGTGGCTCACAGGCTCTAGAGCACAGGCTCAGTAGTTGTGGCACATAAGCTTTGTTGCTCCACGGCATGTGGAATCTTCCTGGACCAGGGATTGAACCTTGTCCCCTGCATTGGTAGGCGGATTCTTAACCACTGTACCACCATGGAAGTCCCAGGACATAGGTTTTTAAATAAAGTTTTCATTAATTTACATAAAGCCAACAGCCTGGATTGGGAGCACAGCTCTTGTTTTCTTTCTTATCCTTACTTCTGGGATGGAAATTTCTTACTATAAATTTGTTCTCAACACATTTGTTTATTAATACAAGGATATATGTATATATAGTGCATATATACCAGCAGGCTTGGCTCATATGGAATAAAACAAAAGAAGGGAAAGTTTGGCAATTATCCTGGTAATTACCTTGATAAAAACAGCAGATCTAGTTCTGTTCCATGATAGATATTTTGGTTTTAAATTAGTTCTGTTACTACCAGGCCTGAATTAATTAACCAGGTAATTTTGCAAAGTGGGAAAAGTCTCCTTCAAGATGAAATAGGTACTCCCTGTTTAAGCTTTTAGATGGATTAATTTTAGAAAGTTCAGCTCACAGAATTCCTTAGATTTGTAATGATGTCACCACTTGGAAGAACTCTAATTCTGAGTCTGAGCCACTCCTCTCACCCCCAGGAGAGTGTGTGTGTGAGAGAGAAGGGAAGCCAGGCATGGATACATGAGCAATTGTGAAGGTGAGCTCAAACAGCAATACGTGGTACACAGTATTGTGCCTCAGCTTCCCTACTGCCCTCTGCCTAATTTTGGGTTCTAAGTTTCTTGGCAGCAGGGGATGATGGCTTTTAGGAGGTGCCAATCCTACTTGCAGATATTGTTGCTCTAATTCTGCCTAAATTGCAGTTTCTGGCCTTGGGTCATAATGCCAAATAGGAAGTGCCTCCTAGTTCCTCCAAATATGGTATGTGGACAAGGGGGCGGAGTTTAGCACACAAATACCCAGCTGCCAACTTTTCATGCTTACAAAGGATCAAAAATAGGTCACTTAAGGTCAATAATACATCCTTTCTTCTCCCTCCCAAGGAGCAAATAGTGTTGTCTTACACTCTAGGTGAAATACAGACTTCAACTCCAGAGCTATATTTAGTTTGGAGTTTTGCTTTAATGCTACCCAAACACATTCTATAACTGTTATGGCCTCAAAGAATTGCATGAATAAAGTAACTTAAATTTAACTTGTATACATGTCTGATCAACTTTGTGGGGGAAAGTTTAAAGCCAAAACAAGGAGAAGTGGGGAGAGGGAGTAAAAACATCTTGTTTGTTTTTGAGGTATGACTGATATTTGACTATAAATTAGCGTCTGAGTAGAATGGTAGAAAAACAAAAAAACAGGGTTGACAGGTGTCTCAAAGGTCATGTCCAACCCTCTTCCTGAGGATGCATGAATCACCAGCCCACTCTGATTCCTTCTGTCTGAGCTGCTGCATTTTTTTCAGGTTCTGCTACTTCAGGAAACCACAGTTGTTGGCTGATAGAAAAATTAAGCAGCGCCATAATACGAGAGAGCTATTTCTGCCAGTGAGATATTAAGAGTACCTAGTATATAATAGACCTTGCACTATAAGAAAATGCTGTTCTTTGCTGACTATCAAGAGGTTAAAAAAAAAATAAACTGTGACTATTTTGAACTTTTAACTATCAGGTTCCCTGCATATCTAGGAATACTAATAATGTTCCTCTGGTGAATAGACTTGAAACACAGTAAAATGCTTTCTTTACAGCATTATCATTTCCATTAATTTGATCAAGTGTTGATCAGTATAAATTATTTATGTGAGCACAGAGAGCCGCCTCCCTAGGTGCAAGGCAATCTGTTAAAGATTTGCTATCATGCTAATGAATGAGGGGGAAGGGGGAGAAGTACATTTTATGAGTCATAAAGTTTTAGGAACATTAGTTCTCATGTTTGCATTTGGAAATGAACTCTTGGTGAAATGCACTGTGAAAAAAAATGGAAACCCAAATTCATCAACAGCATACATCAAAATAATGGTGGAAAAGACTCAAACCCTGGTAACCTGACAATTATGATGATCAAATGGGAGATTAGAAATGGTCCTGAAGGTATAGAAGGACTTAAACTCTAGTAGGATTGACTGGCTCATGCCTTAATTTGATTTCTTTCCTTTTTTTTTTTTTTAAATTAATTAATTTAGTTTTGGCTGTGTTGGGTCTTCATTGCTGCTCACGGACTTTCTCTAGTTGTGGCAAGTGGGGGCTACTCTTCGTTGCGGTGTGCGGGCTTCTCCCTGCGGTGGCTTCTCTTTGTTGTGGAGCACGGGCTTCAGGCACGTGGGCTTCAGTAGTTGTGGCTCACGGGCTCTAGAGCGCAGGCTCAGTAGTTGTGGCTCACGGACTTAGCTGCTCCGCGGCATGTGGGATCTTCCAGGACCAGAGCTCGAACCTGTGTCCCCTGCATTGGCAGGCGGATTCTTAACCACTGCGCCACCAGGGAAGCCCCTTTAATTTGATTTCTAATAAAATGTGTCTATCGGCCACAGCTTTTCTGAGGGGCAGGGGAAAGTGAGAAGAGAAAAGAAGATGGACAGAGAACCAGCACCTAATGCACTTCTTCGCATACTTACTGGCGTCACTGTAAGAATCTTGTTGTAGTTGTCTATAGGCAAGGTCTAGCTTCCAGGGACAGCTAGGTAAGTCCTCTACTGCAAATAATTGACAATAAGTGCACTTGTTATTCTGATGCTCCATATACGTTAATGCATTTAATGCTTGTGTCAAGCCTTAAGGTAGGCACTATCATTAATCCTATTCTACAGTCGAAGAAACTGAGGCACAATGAGGTTAAGTGTCATGTGCAAGTTCACACAAAAAGTAGAAGAGCCAGGAATTGAACCCAGGCAACTGAGTTCTAGACACTGCGCTCTTAATCACTGTACTAAATGACCTCTCAAATATTTACAAAGTCTGTGTTTTACAAAGTCTGGTCTAAAATTCACCTGCATTAGACTTCCTGGGGTGATTTTTTAAAGTTTCCTAGGCTAGTATACCAGAATCTCTGGGAGTTGGGCTTAAGAATTCCTATTTAGCAACTCACTTTTGCACACTAAAATTTGAGAATCACTAGTCTGAGGAGTGGGAGAGGGACCTAGAGAGAAGCTCCTTTTGGTCTTCAAAGCCCAGAAAGGCACGCTATTAAACTCTTCAGATTTTGTATGTAAAATCAGGTCACCTTCAAATACAGATGGTTTTACTTCTTCCTTTCTAATCTGGATGCATTTTATTTCTTTTTCTTGCCTGACTGCCCTGGAGAGAACCTCTAGTACAATGTAAAACAGAAGTGGTGAGAGTGGACATCTTTGTCTTGTTCCTAGCTCTCCAGATTTTGAAGGAAAGAATTGATGGATTGACGCTAATATATTAGAAATTCACAATTAAAATCTGTAGTTTGGTATCTTCCATTCCTGACCTGGATTGCATGAAGAGAAGCTTACATACCAAAAATACCAAATTTACTTCTAATTCATTCCCAGAATGGAGTGTGGTCTTCCTGTTAGGGCCCCAGGGAGCAGAGCCAGACACGTAGAGATTTTCAGTAAACTCCTATTGAGTATGGGTGAGGTCTTCAGCTCTTTCCCTTCAGATTCATTTTGGGGACTAGGTATGTCCGTGGTCTCCCCTTGTAGAGATTTGTTGGAGTTAAATGAGGAACATTTTCAAATTACACATGTCTTTATCCCATATCTGCTGTTCAGCATGTCTGGGTTTGGGACCTGGGTTATGTATTTTTAATAAAACTCCTAGACCATTATAATCTCCCCTCTGGTTAAGAAGAACTGCAGTATAGAGGCCTAGCTTTAGAGATAGTTTAATGTCACCTGATTCCTGTAAAGGTCACCATGAACAGTGCTGTCATAGAGGTAAAGAAATAAAGGGGCTGTTCCACTTACTATGACTGCCTAAATTACCTCCAAACTAAGTGCTGTATATCAACCGTTAATGATGCTCACAGATACTTTGGTTAGGAGTATCTGTGGATCACTTACTCTGCACCATGAAGTCTGAGACCTTTGGTAGAAGACTTGAAAGCTGAGGGCTGAGGTTAGCTGAGGTTCATTCACTGACATATCTGGTGGCTGATGCTGGTTGTTGACTGAGACCTTAGCCCAGGCTGAGAGCTGGAACACCTCAACGTGGCCTCTCTGTGGGTCATGGCATTCCTCACAACAAGATGGCTGAATTCCAATAACAATAATTCCAACAAGGCAGAAACTATATTGCCTTCCCTGATCTAGCCTTGGAAATCATGCAGCATCACTTTTATTGCATTCTGCACATTAGAAAGTCACTAAAATGGACCATATTCAAAGAAGAAGAATTAGACTCCATTTTTTGTGTGTGGAAAAAGTGTCAAAGAATTTACAGATCTATTTTAAAACCATTACAGTTGGGATTTCCCTGATGGTCCAGTAGTTAAGACTCTGCGCTTCCACTGCAAGGGGCTTGGGTTCAATCCCTAGTTGGGAAACTGAAATCCCACAAGCTGCGTGGTGCAGCCAAAATGAAACAAACAAAAACCCATTACAGGTGCTATGGAAAAAGAAACCATATAATAATAATAATAATATCTAACATTATTGAGCACTTACACGCTAGATACTCTTCTAAACATTCTATGTAAATTACCCCAGTCTTCCCACAACCCTATAAAACAGACAATATTATAATCTCTATTGTAAAGAATCTGAGCTTGTATAACTTGCCTAAAGCATAGCTTGCCAGAAAGTAATGGTGATCAGATTAAAACCAGGCAGCCTGGCTCCAGAAATATTCTCTTATTTACTACTGGTATGCTACATAACTGAGAGAGACATGGGATCTAGTCCAAAGCACTAATTTGAGGAGGACTGTATTATGCTCCAAGTGTTTTCCATGCCCAAAACCCTATTCTGAGGAAAGATGACTACTCAGCTTTGTCTCTCTAGTCTATCCTGATTGACCAGGGAAGGACATCTTCCTGTGGCCATCATCTGTAATAACCCTGAAGTCTGGTGACAGAACTCTGTAGAACTACTGGAGAGTTACTAAGTAAACCCATCAGATCCTCCCTCCCAGAACTTGAATGTAAGTCTATCCAAGGGTAGTCAGCTGTGTGTCAGTAGGTAGAAATCAGGAGACACATAGAAAATAAGTCAGAAAGGCTGCACAGGAAGCAGAAGCCCTGGGAAGAAGGAATTAAGAAGCAGGCAGGAGAATAAAGAGTTTTGTGTTCATATGAACAAAAGCAGTAAAAGCAAAGGCGGAGAAGAGAGTAGTTAGTGCCCACAATAGGAAAAGACTGGAGCAGGCAGACAGATGCCAACGTCTAAGGCGTGTGTGCCATTGTGAAATTAGCAGACCTGGAATATATTTACTATATGTACCTTTTCTTATGTACCTGTAGTGTTTAGTGCTCAACGAAGTGTGTCTGTGCTACAAAGGAAGTTCCCTGCCCCGTGCATCCTTAAAACAAATCCTCATTTTCTGAGGTAACGTGAGCCTCTCTCTTTCTGTTCTTTATTCTTGAAATGCCCTCACCCACTGACTGTGCAGCTTCTGAGTCATGTGGCCTGGGATAGGTCATTTCCCTGTTTGCCTCAGTTTTCTCATTGATAAGATGTGGGGTGGACCATTTCCAGCTCCAAAATTTATTACTCTGGACTTCAGCACGAAGAGGTTGGTCACAGTTGGATTACAAAGTCATGGTAGTTCCCCCACCCTCTTTATTCTCAGCTTCCTTTCCAGCCACAGAGTGATTTAAACTTGAGACTTCTGTCTCATAAGAAATCCAACTGCAGTACTAACGTGTAAATTAGCTGTGTGGCCTCCTGGCAGCCTCCACGCAGGCTTCCCTGGCCCTGTGCAGTGTTTTCTGCCGAGCCAAAAGGCGAGTGTGTGTGTGCTGACCCTGTCTTCTCTCATTTCACAAGAGGCCTTGTTTGCTGGAGAGAGATGAAAATAAACTATGGGAAGTTGCAAACATGCTGATGGGAACTGAGGTAAAACGTGGAAAGGATGCTGGGTTTGGTGTGGTCAGAGGTGACTGTAACTACTGGCCAGGAAGGAAATTTGGAAGGGATTGTTTTACAGATTCTACTTAAAATTCTGTTTCATCTCAAGGGGGCTTTACAGTGGAACAGACCATCATTTGCATTTCAGAGAAATAAAAAAAAAAAAAAGACAGAAATTTGGACCTGGAAGGGCTCACAGGGATTCTTGTGTTAACCTCTGCCCATCACTCACTTCCATCCACCACTTCGCTACATGAGTTTGGATTTGGAGGAAACCATAGGCAGAGCTCCAGATGGAACATTTGGAGACCTGGAAACAGTTCTGGCTCTGAGGTCAGCTTATTGTGTGACTGTGGACAAAAACTTCTTGGAGTTCTTAGTTTTTCCTTTTGTATACTAAATGATCTTGTCTGTTTTTTGCTTATGTCACTAGAATTTTGTGCTAGTTAATGACATATTGGTCTCTATTCTCCTCATTTTCTCAGTCAATACCTTGCACTAAGCCAAATGTTTAGAGAGGGTTACAGGTTAACTCTTACAAACCTTCAGGGAATTGTTTTATGAATCACTGGTGTATTGAACTAAATAGAATCCTTGTATGGTCCGCTTAGAGAGTAGAGCACCAGAAATGCACTGAAAAGTCTGAATGGTACTCTAGAGAGCTGAAAGAGTTAATGGGCTTGCCTCTGGTAGAGCTGATTGGATGCCAAGACATGACATAAGACACAGGAGAAAGAGAAGGCTAAAATATATTTACATGAGGGAAAATTTAGCAATCTGTTAGTAACAACTGGATTGTACTTCCCTTTCACTGTCTCTTTCCCTGCCCAATCTCTCTCTCTCTCTCTCTCACACACACACACACACACACACACACACACACGTGCCCACACACGTCTTGATATTATACTATTGACTAGAATGGAAAGTCAAACTGAGCTGAGTGGAAAGGTGCTTTGAGTTCTTGGTGAAAGAAATAAATACACCTCACCCTGGACTGTCCCTTTGTATTCTAAAAATTCATTGGATGATGGAATTTTTTTCCCCTTCTTTTCTCTCCCTATTCACAGAAACCCAATTACTCACTGAGCTAAGGGTCATGGTTGATTTATTTCAAACCTAGGATCCAGTGAAGAAACAGGCTTCTGTGAGTATTCTAAGAAACCTAGAATAACAGGTAGCAAAACTCCACTGATTGCCCATTAGCAGGAGAATAATGTCAAAATTCCTGAAATTGAAATCCAATGAACTTCTTGGTCTGTTTCCAACCTAAGTATGCTGCCAGTAGAAAGGAAGCTTCCTAGGAGCGAAGACTTTGTCCACATTGTTCATTTTAGCAGGGCATTTTGTGTCTGTTATTTTGAGAATGTCGTGAACCCAGAGTGGTCTGATGTCCTGGTGTATTTGAGAACTTATCAGTTAATATGACA
This sequence comes from Monodon monoceros, assembly GCF_005190385.1. Taxonomy (NCBI): domain Eukaryota; kingdom Metazoa; phylum Chordata; class Mammalia; order Artiodactyla; family Monodontidae; genus Monodon; species Monodon monoceros. The sequence continues at coordinate 66,655,730 of NW_021703782.1, forward strand.
GAACAGCTACAGGCTCTTTTTCCATGTTCTTTTGGGGTTTTTCCTGTGTCTTCATTCTGTGTGCTCACTCTTCTATCAGCCACACTCCCTTTAATTGGCTGAATGAAGGTTGTCACGTAAAATATTTTCTTGTTAAAAATTTTCAACATTGTTATAATTCTGATTAAAATGATGGTATTAAAGGCCTTTGGGTTAAAACACAAAAATAACAGTTCTGTTGTCATTTTTGTTCATTGGTATATCCCGACATGTAGCGTAGTGCTTGACACATAATTAGCATTCAATAAATGCTGAAACAATGAGTAAATGAACCTTATTTTTCACTATTTTCCTTCCTTATTTTTTAGCCATAGCTAGTGGCCCAGCAGGTACAATAAATGAGTGAAGTCAGTTGTGAGTCCAGATTCATGCATTGGGTTTGTGGTAGGAACTGTGATGAGTTGGAGAACACATGTCCCAGTTACAGTGGGCAGCTCCTGCCTATTGTTGCCACACAGGAGTATTAAACTGGTTTTGCCAGACATTTTTATTTTCAAGAGAAGCTGAAAATCCTTATTTGTACATGAAATCTTCAGTTTTTAAAAGTATGCTGTGCAATATTTAAGAAACTATAGTAACCCTAAATAAACAAGGACATATACCATGTTCATAGGTTAGAAGACTCAATATTGTAAAGGTGCAAATTTTCCACAAACTGACCTGTAGATTCAATAAAAGTCCATTTTCTTACTATATATGAGAATTAATGAGTCAGTTATAAAATTTACCTAAAAATAACAAAGGATCAAGAATAGCCAAGGCAATCTTGAAAAGGAACAAAGTTGGAGAACTTATGCACTACCAGATATAAAGCGTTGTAATAGACAAATAGAACAGAGTCCCAAAACAAAAACGACATAGACTGTTCACTTGATTCATGATGAGGGTGACATTGTAGTTCAGTGGGTAAAGAATAATTTAAAAAAAAAATGTTTCTGGGGGAATTAGATAGCCATATGGAAAAAAATAAATCTCTCTTTTTTAAAAAAAAACATCTTTATTGGAGTATAATTGCTTTACAATGGTGTCTTAGTTTCTGCTTTATAACAAAGTGAATCAGCTATACATATACATAGATCCCCATATCTTCTCCCTCTTGCGTCTCCCTCCCACCCTCCCTATCCCACCCTTCTAGGTGGTCACAAAGCATCGAGCTGATCTCCCTGTGCTATGCTGCTGCTTCCCACTAGCTATCTATTTTACATTTGGTAGTGTATATATGTCCACGCCACTCTCTCAGTTTGTCCCAGCTTACCCTTCCCCATCGCTGTGTCCTCAAGTCAATTCTCTACATCTGTGTCTTTATTCCTGTCTTGCCCCTACGTTCCTCATAACCTTTTTTATCTTTTTTAGATTCCATATATATGTGTTAGCATACGGTATTTATTTTTCTCTTTCTGACTTACTTCACTCTGTATGACAGACTCTAGGTCCATCCACCTCACTACAAATAACTCAATTTTGTTTCTTTCTATGGCTGAGTAGTATTCCATTGTATATGTGTGCCACATCTTCTTTATCCATTCCTCTGTCGATGGACACTTAGGTTGCTTTCATGTCCTGGCTATTGTATATAGATCTGCAATGAACATTGTGGTACATGACACTTTTTGAATTACGTTTTCTCAGGGTATATGCCCAGTAGTGGGATTGCTGGGTTGTATGTAGTTCCATTTTTAGTTTTTTAAGGAACCTCCATACTGTTCTCCATAGTGGCTGTATCAATTTACATTCCCACCAACAGTGCAAGAGGGTTCCCATTCCTCCACACCCTCTCCAGCATTTGTTGTTTGTAGATTTTGTGATAATGCCCATTCTAACTGGTGTGAGGTGATACCCCATTGTAGTTTTGATTTGCATTTCTCTAATGATTAGTGATGTTGATCATCCTTTCATGTGTTTGTTGGCAACCTGTATATCTTCTTTGGAGAAATGACTGTTTAGGTCTTCTGCCCATTTCTGGATTGGGTTGTTTCTTTTTTTGATATTGAGCTGCATGAGCTGCTTATAAATTTTGGAGATTAATCGTTTGTCAGTTGCTTCATTTGCAAATATTTTCTCGCATTCTGAGGGTTGTCTTTTGTCTTTTTTATGGTTTCCTTTGCTGTGCAAAAGCATTTAAGTTTCATTAGGTCCCATTTATTTATTTTTGTTTTTATTTCCATTTCTCTAGGAGGTGGGTCAAAAAGGATCTTGCTGTGATTTATGTCATAGAGGGTTCTGCCTATATTTTCCTCTAAGAGTTTTATAGTGTCTGGCCTTACATTTAGGTCTTTAATACATTTTGAGTTTATTTTTGTGTATAGTGTTAGGAAGTGTTCTAATTTCATTCTTTTACATGTAGCTGTCCAGTTTCCCCAGCACCACTTATCGAAGAGGCTGTCTATTCTCCATTGTATATTCTTGCCTCCTTTATCAAAAATAAGGTGACCATATGTGCGTGGGTTTATCACTGGGCTTTCTATCCTGTTCCACTTATCGGTATTTCTGTTTTTGTACCAGCACCATACTGTCTTGATTACTGTAGCATTGTAGTATAGTCTGAAGTCATGGAGCCTGATTCCTCCAGCTCTGCTTTTCTTTTTTAAGATTGCTTTGGCTATTTGGGGTCTTTTGTGTTTCCATACAAATTGTGAAATTTTTTGTTCTAGTTCTGTGAAAAATGCCACTGGTAGTTTTATAGGGGTTGCATTGAATCTGTAGATTGCTTTGGGTAGTAGAGTCATTTTCACAATGTTGATTCTTCCAATCCAAGCACATGGTATATCTCTCCATCTGTTTGTATCATCTTTAATTTCTTTCATCAGTGTCTTACAGTTTTCTGCATACAGGTCTTTTGTCTCCTTAGGTAGGTTTATTCCTAGTTATTTTATTCTTTTTGTTGCAATGGTAAATGGGAGTGTTTCCTTAATTTCTCTTTCAGATGTTTCATCATTAGTGTATAGGAATGCAAGAGATTTCTGTGCATTAATTTTGTATCCTGCTACTTTACCAAATTCATTGATTAGCTCTAGTAGTTTTCTGGTAGTGTCTTTAGGATTCTCTATGTATAGTATCATGTCATCTGCAAACAGTGACAGCTTTACTTCTTCTTTTCCAATTTGGATTCCTTTTATTTCTTTTTCTTCTCTGATTGCTGTGACTAAAACTTCCAAAACTATGTTGAATAATAGTGGTGAGAGTGGGCAACCTTGTCTTGTTCTTGATCTTGGTGGAAATGGTTTCAGTTTTTCGACATTGAGAACCATGTTGGCTATGGGTTTGTCATATATGACCTTTATTATGTTGAGGTAAGTTCCCTTCTGCCTACTTTCTGGAGGATTTTTATCAAAAAATGGGTGTTGAATTTTGTCGAAAGCTTTTTCTGCATCTATTGAGATGATCATATGGTTTTTCTCCTTCAATTTGCTAATATGGTGTATCACATTGATTGATTTGCATATATTGAAGAATCCTTGCATTCCTGGGAGAAACCCCACTTCATCATGGTGTATGATCCTTTTAATGTGTTGTTGGATTCTGTTTGCTAGTATTTTGTTGAGGATTTTTGCATCTATGTTCATCAGTGATATTGGCCTGTAGTATTCATTTTTTGTGACATCTTTGTCAGGTTTTGGTATCAGTGTGATGGTGGCCTCGTAGAATGAGTTTGGGAGTGTTCCTCCCTCTGCTATATTTTGGAACAGTTTGAGAAGGATAGGTGTTAGCTCTTCTCTAAATATTTGATAGAATTCGCCTGTGAAGCCATCTGGTCCTGGGCTTTTGTTTGTTGGAAGATTTTTAATCACAGTCTCTATTTCAGTGCTTGTGATTGGTCTCTTTATATTTTCTATTCTTCTTCCTGGTTCAGTCTCAGAAGGTTCTGCTTTTCTAAGAATTTGCTCATTTCTTCCAGGTTGTCCATTGTAAGGCATATAGTTGGTTGCAGTAATTCTCAGGATTCTTTGTATTTCTGCAGTGTCAGTTGTTACTTCTCCTTTTTCGTTTCTGATCCTGTTGATTTGAGTCTTCTCCCTTTTTTTCTTGATGAGTCTGGCTAATGGTTTATCAATTTTGTTTATCTTCTTAAAGAACCAGCTTTTAGTTTTATTAATCTTTTCTATCATTTCCTTCATTTCTTTTTCATTTATTTCTGATCTGATCTTCATGATTTCTTTCCTTCTGCTAATTTTGGGTTTTCTTTTGTTCTTGTTTCTTTAGTTGCTTTAGGTGTAAGGTTAGGTTGTTTATTTGAGATGTTTCTTGTTTCTTGAGGTAGGATTGTATTGCTATAAACTTCCCTCTTAGAACTGCGTTTGCTGCATCCCATAGGTTTTGGGTTGTCATGTATCATTGTCATTTTTTTCTAGGTATTTTTTGATTTCCTCTTTGATTTCTTCAGTGATCTCTTGGTTACTTAGTAGTATACTGTTTAGCCTCCATGTGTTTGTGGTTTTTACAGTTTTTTTCCTGTAATTGATATCTAGTCTTATAGCATTGTGGTCAGAAAAGATATGTGATACAACTTCAATTTTCTTAACTTTACCGAGGCTTGCTTCGTGACCCAACATATGGTCTATCCTAGAGAATGTTCCATGAGCACTTGACAGGAAAGTGTGTTCTGTTGTTTTTGTATGGAATGTCCTATAAATATCAATTAAATCCATCTTGTTTAATGTGTCATTTAAACCTTATGTTTCCTTGTTTATTTTCATTTTGGATGATCTGGACATTGGTGAAAGTGGGGTGTTACAGTCTCCTACTATGATTGTGTTACTGTCGATTTCCCCTTTTATGGTTGTTAGCATTTGCCTTATGTATTGAGGTGCTCCTATGTTGGGTGCATAAATTTTTACAATTCTTATATCTTCTTCTTGGATTGATCCCTTGATCATTATGTAGTGTCCTTCTTTGCCTCTTGTAATAGTCTTTATTTTAAAGTCTCTTTTGTCTGATATGAGAATTGCTACTCCAGCTTTGTTTTGATTTCCATTTGCATGGAATATGTTTTTCCATCCCCTCACTTTCAGTCTGTATCTGTCCCTAGGTCTGAAGTGGGTCTCTTGTTGACAGCATGTATACAGGTCTTGTTTTTGTATCCATTCATCCAGTCTATGTCTTTTGGTTGGAGCATTTAATCAATTTACATTTAAGGTAATTATCGATATGTATGTTCCTGTTACCATTTTCTTAATTGTTTTGGGTTTGTTATTGTAGGTCTTTTTCTTCTCTTGTGTTTCCTGCCTAGAGAAATTCCTTTTGCATTTGTCGTAAAGCTGGTTTGGTGGTACTGAATTCTCTTAGCTTCTGCTTGTCTGTAAAGGTTTTAATTTCTCCATCGAATCTGAATGAGACCCTTGCTGGGTAGAGTAATCTTGGTTGTTGGTTTTTCCCTTTCATCACTTTAAATATGTGCTGCCACTCCCTTTTGGCTAATAGAGTTTCTGCTGAAGGATCAGCTGTTAACCTTATGGGGATTCCCTTGTGTGTTATTTGTTGCTTTTCCCTTGCTGCTTTTAATATTTTTTCTTTGTACTTAATTTTTGATAGTTTGATATGTGTCTTGGCGTGTTTTTCCTTGGATTTATCCTGTATGGGACTCTCTGCATTTCCTGGACTTGATTAGCTATTTCCTTTCCCATATTAGGGAAATTTTCAACTATAATCTCTTCAAATATTTTCTCAGTCCCTTTCTTTGTCTCTTCTTCTTCTGGGACCCCTGTAATTTGAATATTGGTGCGTTTAGTGTTGTTCCAGAGGCCTCTGAGACTATCCTCAATTCTTTTCATTCTTTTTTCGTTATTCTGCTCTGCAGTAGTTATTTCCACTATTTTATCTTCCAGGTCACTTATTCGTTCTTCTGCCTCAGTTATTCTGCTATTTATTCGTTCTAGAGAATTTTTAATTTCATTTATTGTGTTGTTCATCATTGTTTGTTTGCTCTTTAGTTCTTCTAGGTCCTTGTTAAGCGTTTCTTGTATTTTCTCCATCCTATTTCCAAGATTTTGGATATCTTTACTATCATTACTCTGAATTCTTTTTCAGGTAGACTGCCTATTTCCTCTTCATTTGTTTGGTCTTGTGGTTTTTTACCTTGCTCATTCATCTGCTGTGTGTTTCTCTGTCTTCTCATTTTGCTTAACTTACTGTGTTTGGGGTCTCCTTTTCACAGCCTGCAGGTTCGTGGTTCCTGTTGTTTTTGGTGTCTGCCCCCAGTGGCTAAGGTTGGTTCAGTGGGTTTTGTAGGCTTCCTCATGGAGGGGACTGGTCCCGGTTTTCTGGTGGATGAGGCTGGATCTTGTCTTTCTGTTGGGCAGGGGGTGTGTCCGGTGGTGTGTTTTGGGGTGTCTGTGACCTTATTATGATTTTAGGCAGCGTGTCTGCTAATGGGTCGGGTTGTGTTCCTGTCTTGCTAGTTGTTCGGCATGGGGCGTCCATGACTGTAGCTTGCTGTTCGTTGAGTGGAGCTGGGTCTTAGTGTTGAGATGGAGCTCTCTAGGAGAGCTTTCACCATTTAATATTACGTAGCTGGGAGGTCGCTGGGATGTCCTGTACTCGGCTCTCCCAACTCAGAGGCACAGGGCTGACATCTGGCCAGAGCACCAAGACCGTGTCAGCTACATGGCTCAGAAGAAAAGGGAGGAAAAAAAGAAAGAAAGAAAGAAGGAAAAAATAAAATAAAATAAAACAATTAAAATAAAATAAAATAATTAAAAATATAAAAAAGAAAGAAAGAATAGAGCAACCAAACCAGAAAACAAATCCACCAATGATAACAAGCGCTGAAAACTATACTGAGAAAAAAACAAACAAACAAAAAAAAACGGACAGAGAGAACCCTAGGATAAATTGTAAAAGCAAAGATATACAGACAAAATCACACAAAGAGACATATACATACACACTCAAAAAAGAGAGAAAGGAAAAATATATATATATTGTTGTTCCCAAAGTCCACTGCTTCAATTTTGGGATGATTTGTTGTCTGTTCAGGTATTCCAGAGATGCAGGGTACATCAAGTTGATTGTGGAGATTTAATCTGCTGCTCCTTGAGGCTGCTGAGAGAGATTTCCCTTTCTCTTCTTTGTTTGCACAGCTCCTGGGGTTGAACTTTGGATTTGGCCCTGCCTCTGCGTGTAGGTCGCTTGAGGGCGTCTTTTTTTCGCTCAGACAGGACGGGGTTAAAGGAGCATCTGATTAGGGGGCTCTGGCTCACTCAGGCTGGGTGGGGGGGGGAGGGAGTGGTATGGGGTGCAGGGCGAGTCTGAGGCGGCAGAGGCTGGCGTGACGTTGCACCAGCCTGAGGAGCACTGTGTGTTCTCCGGGCAAGTTGTCCCTGGATGCTGGCCGTGGTGGGCTACACAGGCTCCAGGGAGGGGAGGTGTGGAGAGTGACCTGTGCTTGCACACAGGCTTCTTGGCTGCAGCAGCAGCCTTAGCATCTGATCCCTATCGCTGGTGTCTGTGCTGATGCTGATAGCCGTGGCTCGCACCCATCTCTGGAGCTCCTTTAGGCGGTGCTCTGAATCCCCTCTCCTCGTGCACCCCGAAACAATGGTCTCTTGCCTCTTAGGCAGGTCCAGACTTTTCCCCGGACTCCCTCCCGGCTAGCCGTGGTGAACTCACCCCCTGTAGGCTGTGTTCACGCCGCCAACCCCAGTCCTCTCCCGGCGCTCCGACCGAAGCCCGAGCCTCAGCTCCCAGCCCCGCCCGCCCCGGCGGGTGAGTAGACAAGCCTCTCGGGCTGGTGAGTGCTGGTCGGCACCGATCCTCTGTGCGTGAATCTCTGCGCTTTGCCCTCCGCACCCCTGTTGCTGTGCTCTCCTCCGTGGCTTCGAAGCTCCCCCCTCCGCCACTCACAGCCTCCGCCCGTGAAGGGGCTTCCTAGTGTGTGGAAACCTTTTCTCCTTCACAACTCCCTCCCAGTGGTGCAGGTCCAGTACCTATTCCTTTGTCTCTGTTTTTCCTTTTTTCTTTTGCCCTACCCAGGTACGTGGGGAGTTTCTTGCCTTTTGGGAGGTCTGAGGTCTTCTGCCAGCGTTCAGTTGGTATTCTGTAGGAGTTGTTCCACATGTAGTTGTGTTTCTGATGTATTTGTGGGGAAGAAGGTGATCTCCATGTCTCACTCCTCCGCCATCTTGAAGGTCTCCCCCCAAAAAATAAATCTTGATCTCTACCTTACACAATATAAAAAATCACTTCCAAATGGATTGTGTATGTAATATGAAAAGTAAAACAATAATAAGGAAGAGAACATAGAAGAATATCTTCATGATCTTGGGGAAGCAAAGATTTCTTTAAAAAGATGCAACAACACTAGCCATAAGTTAGAAGTAAAAACTTCTGGGGCTTCCCTCGAGGTCCAGTGGTTAAGACTTTAACTTTCAATCCAGGGGGTGAAGGTTTGATCCCTTCAGAGGGATCAGAGAGGTCAGAGAGGTATTCATTTATAATACCCCCAACACAACTGTCCATCTACAATAGAGTATATAAATTAATGTAGTGTATTTATAAATGAAATATTATACATCAGTGAGCAGGAATGTATGATTGCTGCATGAAACAACATGGGTGAATCTAACACACAAAAATTTAGAGACAAAATTATACGCACTGTATGATTCTATTTATGTAAGGTTCAAAAACAGACAAAACCAATCCGTGGTGATAGAAGTCAGGATAGTAATTACTTTTGGGGGGTAGTGTCTGGAAAAGGGGCATGAGAGAGGTTTATAGGGTGCTAGTAGGTGTTCTGTTTCTTGATATGTGAGGAGTTACATGAATGTGTTCAAAATTTGTGAAAATTCATTGAGCTGCACATATATAATTTGTGCATTTTTCTGAAAGTATGTTACATTAAAAAATAGATTACTTAAAAAAATACTATGCAAGCCAAACAAACATAATTGTAAGTCTGGTAGAGTTCATGGGCCTGGTAGAGTTTGTGCCATTTATCCTGGGTCAAATTTCTGATTGAGCCAAACTGGTATATTCACTGTTCATACTCCTGCGTTATTTCCTTCCTTGGGCTTCTGCCTATATCCTCTACCTGTCTGGAATTATCTCCCCACACCTTTTTACCATTCAGTCTTTCAACCCACTGTGGGCTCCACTTCTTTAGTGATTTTATTGCTCACCTGAATCACAAATCGGCTCATATTTTAATTACACTTTCTATGTATAGGTTTTGTCTCTTGAACGTTGTTCCATGGCTCCCAAATGCCAGTCTTTATAGATCCATACAAAATGACAAAAATAAGGACAATGCAGCTTTTGTCCTAAAGCTAAATACATTGTATCTAACAGATCTTTATTTTGTAGTTAGTTGACTTGTTTACTCTCTTAGTATTAAGGTAAAGCTCTTTCATGAAACAATGAAATTAACTGATATGAGAAAGTATGGTGGTTAAGGGTTCTGGGGGCCAGACTGGTTGTATTCAAATCCCAATGAGGCTGAGATCATTGACTTTTGTAGACTTCAGTTTCCTGAAAAATGGGGATGATAACAGTATATACACACACACACATAATGCTACATATAGTTATATATATCAATAATAAAATATATAAAATTAATGTTTTATATATTTATAAAATGTCAGAACAGTTGCTATAAATTCTAAATGAAATAAATAAAGCCCTCATATCCATGTCTGGCACATAGTGTGCACTCTGTAAATGTTAGTCATTTTTATTGTTTAGCTGGGCAGAAGAAAAAGTTGATGTCTCTATCGTGTCTGTCCCTTCCATTTTTTATTCTCCAAGTTATTGGTCTATGAAATTCAAAAGATTCAGACCCACTCAACTAGATTGTATGATCTCTGAGAGCATGGCCCATGCCTTATATTTCTTTTAAGTATATAATATTATATGAGGAGCTGCTCAAATGGATTGATGAAGTACATGTTTCTCTTTATAGTACCAATTTCTTCTAAGCCTGTTGGTATGTCTCTATGGTGAAATGCGATAAGATATATTTCTGTGTAGATATTTGCTTTAATACCATTTAATAATGTTAATTAAATATGAACCTTTCCAAAATTTAAAACTTCTATTGTAAATTCCATTTTCTTTTCAAGATAGTTTTTTCAACTAATAATAAAGAATAATCCTCTAAGGGCTTCCCTGGTGGCGCAGTGGTTGAGAGTCCGCCTGCCAATGCAGGGGACACGGGTTCATGCCCCGGTCCGGGAAGATCCCACATGCTGCGGAGCGGCTGGGCCTGTGAGCCATGGCCGCTGAGCCTGTGCGTCGTGTCCACAGCTTGTGCTCCGCAACGGGAGAGGCCACAACAGTGAGAGGCCCGCGTACCGCAAAAAAAAAAAAAATAAAAGAATAATCCTCTAAGAATAATAGCAAAAAGGCAATCGGGAAAAATCCCCCCTGAGGTTCAGACAATCTGCTGTCTTTTGGCATAATTAGCTTTGGGATAAGAAGATCTTTGGAAAATGCACAGTGAAGGACAGACACCAAACACTGAGCGAATACTGTGATTGAGTTTAATTAGCAGCGATCTTTATGACACTAAAGATTTTAAAACATAGCTGTCCATGACAATTGGTTGGGGCGAAGGAGGCAGCAGTAACTCTCTAAAAGATAAGCATTACAGCTTTAGGACGACATAGGAGAAACTACGAAAGGTGTTTCATCAATCTTGAAACTGTTCTAGAAAAAATTTGGAGATGTAGGAGTGGGAGGGAGGGACCTGAGAGAAGGAATCAGGGTTGTAAGTCTAGAAGAGTATCTTTGGAGAGAAGGAGGACATTTTCTTTCCCTTTTCCACCCTTATAATTCTCAATTAAGAAAAAAGAAAGTGCCTGCTTTGTATACACAACTTATATCTAAGACTCCCTGGAGGTATATTTTTTTCAAGGCTAAAGTAAAGGAGTAAACTTAATTTCTTTGACAGATTTCAATTTAAACCATGTGTTAATCACAGGATGACTTAGTGGGCAGAGTTGAATTTTTAAAGGAATATTCTAAATGGCAGAATCTTGAGTATGATCCTTATTTGAATCACAGAGCTTTTCTTTTTAATTTCCTTTATAAGAAATTTAAATTTCCTGAGTAGGATGGTGGGGAAGATGGGGACACTATTTTGGAAGTTTTATTAGGGTGGCATAGAGGCACAGGTGCATAGCATAATTATTCTATCTACACTCAATTTCATTGCCAAGTGGGGCCAGTTGGTGCTTCTAAGGATTCCACTTGACTGACAGATCACAGAAACTTGAGCACTGAGGCATGAGGCATGATACGACTGCTCATGTTTCCAAAATTTGAAGAAAGCCTAAATTTCAAGGGATGGGGGCAACTCAATCAACATTACTTGGAGAGGTTCACAATCCCCTAATACAATTTTTGTCAAGCCTCTTCAGTTGAGCTCCAAATTCAGATCTGTGCCATGACCTATAGCCATTATTATTCTGTCAATAGGCTTTAACCACATTTTGTCTTAAGAATAAGGACATAAAATAGCCAATTTTGGCAATTTTGGCAATAGTTCATTGTTAAAAGCTGCTTTTGAAGAAGAGGAAAAAACACTGCTGTTTCTCAGAATTATTCCTGTTTATATGGTACATACATATGGTGAATGACATGTGCATTTTGATCAAATGCATCGTTGTTTATGTTCCCTACTTTCCCTTTATTCTTTCTTAGAGGGGGATAATCATCTGACCCTAGGTACAGATCTAGGCTACTCCCACGTCTTTTCTGTTTGTAAGGTAAACAACTGTCCTATGGTCATTTTAAGTCATAAACACAACTTTAATTCAGTCTCGACAGTGTCCAGGGCCATGTAAAGTTAAAACTGCAAATATAACATCAAATCTCTCTTTCCTGAAATCTGAAATCTCTTCTGTTTCGGCCTGAAGCCTACAGTAGGAGAGGAAGCAAGTTTGTCTCCTCTTCCTCTTTCATGTTCCCTGCTTGCCTCCTTCCTAGAGTCAAATGTAGCGTGGGAGAGGGGAGAGATAAAAGGATAAGACTGTGGACTCTTGGCTAGCTGGCTTTGGCTCTTTGACTTGGCAGATGGTTAATGCCAGCCTCTCTTGGAAATCCTGGAAGGCAGGGACTTGGAACAAAAATGGACTCTTGCTCCTGTGTTGCAGTCTCATGGACTCTTCCCTTGCTGGGTTTCTCTCGCCTGTAGGTCATTTTACCTTCATGGATGCATCTGTAACCCAGGTGTTAACAAGCAACTCCTTGCTCAGTCCTCAGATATCATTGGGTGTGCATCCAGCTTCTACTAAGGTCACCTCATACGTCTATGTGGCCCAACTCTGTAGGACCCAAGAATAACAGAGGTCACTCTGTCCTGAATAACTCACTTTGGTCAACAGGAAACATCCCGTATCTCTTGCTTAGGGAAGCTCAGTGTGGGTAATGCAGTACCAACATGGCAGCTCCCTCTTCGCTCCCCCACCAAAACAATTAAGTTAGTTAAGCCCTCTCTTACTATCTATACTTCCCATCCACACTCTGCCTTAGATGCCTCTAGCATGAGTCAGGCAAGAGTCTTCTGTTACTCCCAACTATAGGAAATGTATTTTGAACCATGCTCAGATTCTTCTTTGTGTCATCCGTCTACTTGCGGAGTCTGATTGGCATGCAGCTGGTTCTTTGGGGCCATTTCTTTGTAAAACTCTGGAGTGCGGTGTGTCTCATGCTTACCTTTTTGACTGCAGTCTATTATATTGCAGTCCTAAGAAACAAAGGCAGGAAGAATCCAATTCTATCATCTTGCTGCCTGTGTTTCATGGCTTGCAAAGTGTGCAGTCTTATTATTTCAGCTGTTTCTCACTGTAGCAAGAAATAAGGCCCCAAGAAACAGACACGTCAACCCCTTTTTGCTGGTGAAAAACAGAGTTTGGAAAGGTTAAATGACAGGCTCAAGTTTATATAGCTTTCACTGAAACTATTTATTTATTTGAATCCTCCCTGGGCTGAACTCTTTAAAGGATCTTGTATTCATGTTTGTATCCTCAGTACTTAGTGCATAGTAAGCGATAAATAAGCATTTATTTGTTTATTTTTGTTTTTTTTGGCTGCACCACGAGGTGTGTGGGATTTTAGTTGCCCAACCGGGGATCAAACCCCCACCCCCTGCAGTGGAAATGCAGAGCCTTAACCACTGGACCGCCAGGGAAGTCCCAATAAGTAAGCATTTATTTATGGAATCAATACATCTGGGACTTCTAATGCCTAGTGAAGGGGTTCAGAACATGCCACCCCAAAATACACCACTTTGGCATTTATTTTGAGCTGAAGGCGCTTGAGAAACAGCACATGCAGGAAGGGCTCTCTGACGTCCCCCTTTGTACCTAAAAACAGGTCATAAAATGTCCTATGAAAAAGGTGCCCTCCTTGTACTGAGAAGAACATTCTTATCACCAGAGACTGGGATTCAACAGTGAAATGGTTCTGTACAAACAAATCTACTAAAATAACCCTTGTCTCCCATTAGGTTCCCCATATATTTCCTAGTCACCATTCCACAATTTACTGTTTGTGGCCTAAGACCATTTGTCTTGTCACATCCCCACAATTTATTGTTCTTTGTTTAAAAAGATACATAAGCTTTCAGGCTTATGGCTTCTTTGAGTCTTCATTTTCCTTTTGATGACTCCCATGTGCACATAAAAATACTAAACTAAATTTGCATGTTTTTGTCCTGTTAATCTGTCTTATGTCAGTTTAATTCTTAGGCCAACCACAGAACCTAGGATAGTAGAGGGAAGTTTTTCCTCCTTTGCACTAGTCAAGTTCTTTTTCCACTGTACATCAACTTGCCCCCATGCCGGGTGTCTGATTTGTGACCTCCATGTCAGCACAACTGGTTATCCCCTAACAATCCAGGACTATTTCAGTTTAAGGCCAACCGAGGATCCAAAGGTTTGGATTTGAGTAAACTAAAGATGTTCAGAGCTCTTTGAGGGTTATTCTGGTCCACTCTACACTTAGCTTGTAACAAGCAACATTTACTGAGGTACTGTATGGATTATGAGAGAACCAACTATAAATAGGCAAGATTCCATGTCTTGCAGCTCACCTTGGAGCAGATTGGAAACTCAGGAAAACTCTGGAAATTATAGAATCTTTTGTAAACACATGACAGTTTTGCCTGGAGCTTTTAGAAGGTACATTAATCCCAGAGTGGTAAACCCTCATGCCTATAGGGTTGGGCAAGTAGCACACATGAATAAAGTGGATCAGGTGGAACACAATAGGGAGAGGTGAGGAGTGTGGTAAACCAGAGAACACCTGCCCTATCTAAAGGTAGCAAGAACTACCCAACTCTGGCTGAAGTGAGCATAGCAACTCAGAGATTTCTAATTTTTCCAAAATGCTAGAAATCTGTATTTATTTTAAATGTAAATTTTCTCCTTTTGAAAACACAGTGCTGGCCAGACAACATATCAGCGGGTTAGCAGGATTAGCCTCTGCCCTAGATGGATTCTGGAGCCATTTCTTTCTCCTCATTCCACCCCTACCTTCTCTTTTCTTGGGACATGGCTTGGGACTGAAATGGACTCGAGATTAGGAGCTAAGGTAAGGACTGCTGCTCAGCCTTATTCCCTTCCATGGGTCTTTATCAAAAGGAGAGCTGTGCCCCATTTCATTACTCTCAGAGAATAGGGGAACTTATGTTTAGAATTACCTTCAGCTTTTGTTCAAGGATGAAGTCCTTCCTTTAAGCAGGACTGCAAGGGACTTCCCACGACAGTCTTAACATCTATCTTTTTTTTTTTTAATATTTATTTATTTAAGCTGAGCCAGCTCTTAGTTGCAGCATGCGGGATCTTTAGTTGCGGCATGCGAACTCTTAGTTGCAGCATGCGTGTGGGATCTAGTTTCCCGACCAGGGATCAAACCTGGGCCCTCTGCACTGGGAGTGCAGAGTGTTAGCCACTGGACCACCAGGGAAGTCCCTTAACATCTGTCTTATATACATATCCATTCATTATTACTGTTCACACAAATTTGAAAAGTATTCACTTTCTGAGTAATTGCTAGCTGGTTGTCCTGTTAATGGCCATTAAATGATGGCTTGTTACAAGCCATGATGATAAGCAGTTTATAACACAGGTATTTCTTTAAGAGTCATTCTCCCTCTGCTTTAGATTCCTGTTTCCACACTCATCTTGTGGACATCAGGGGCTCTGGATGTGTATTTATCTGCTTCAGGTTGCGTGATTCTCCCACTCACCCAGTTGCTTGTTTTAGAGCTATCTTGGTTCTGAATGCAAATATTCAGTACCTTTAAGTATTATAACCTATGCTTAATCATTTAGCCTGCTTTGTGGAAGGTTTAGGTACTCTGGAGCAGTGAGCCATAAATTGTTTCTTTGTTTTTTAATTATTTAAGTTACAGCTTTGAGACTCCAGGAACTTTTGATGTCAGATATTAACAATAAACAAATTGTAAGCCTGGCTTTTTTGTGGCTTTGTGGTTATTACATGCTTAAATTAATTTGATAAATGGATCAGTGTATACCACTTATGTGGCATGAATACACACATGAATATACATATTTTTATCATAAATAAAAGACATGGCACTTTAAAAGATCAACATTAACTGGCTAATGTATTCCATAGATTGTAAAGAAATGAAGCTTTCATTAAATGCTTGCATTTACGATTCAGTTGTTGTGGAGAGATTTTCATTTCTGACCTAGATACTTCAAGTGGCTTGCTTCTGGGAAAAATAATAGGTAGTTAGACAACAACAAAAACCCATGTCCTAATTGGGTTTTCAGAATCCCTAAAATGTTTTATTTTCATATCCATTGTTTTGAAATTGTGTCACTAGATTAAGAAAATAGTTTTCTAGGGTAAATCAGAATTTAATTGCTAGTTTGCAAGTGTCTGGTGTACATGTATTGCATTTCACTTCAACCAAAATATTTTAGGTTCTATTGCAATCCTAATAAATTGGGGGCCCCAAGGTTTCAGTCTCTGAAGAGTGTGGCATTTCAGAAAAACTGTTCAGTAGGCAGTCTTGTCTCTTCCTCCACATTAAAAAGGAAATCTGTTCTTGTATCTCTCAAAGGATATTACAGGGATCCAAATCAGAATCATCATATCCTTTTTTTCCCTTCTCCCCATTCTTTACATTTTCTTATTCACAACTAACTACCCCTTCCCCATTGCCATGCACTCCCTACCTAAACTCTCTTCCCAGTCTATATGATTTTTTATTTTACTTTTTTGCGGTACGCGGGCCTCTCCACTGCTGTGGCCTCTCCCGTTGCGGAGCACAGGCTCCGGACGCACAGACTCAGCGGCCATGGCTCACGGGCCCAGCCGCTTCGCGGCATGTGGGATCTTCCCGGACCGGGGCACAAACCCGTGTCCCCTGCATCGGCAGGCGGACTCTCAACCACTGCGCCACCAGGGAAGCAGTCTATATGATTTTTACTCTCTATCTTCCCTCCTCCCTCTCTCACAGCTCTTTATTCGTGAGTCACCTTCACCTCTTTCTCTGATTTGTTCCCTCCTCCTTTTATGTCTGTCTGAGAGATGGAGGGGAATAGGGAAGGGTGAACTGGTCTTGTAATTACCGAATGGTGGCCTTGGGGAGATTATGTAACTATTTTCCCTTTAATGATTTTTATCTTAACGGCATATGGCATTAAAGAGTTTTAAATCTGGCTTGCTTCAATAATATGGATTAAAATACAAAGACATTGGTATGTTTGGTTCATAACTGAATGCTTTGGAGAGGATGAGATTGGGCTTTTTATCACTAAAATGGTGTTATTCTCTGAAGTGGTGTCAGTACTATCATACTACTCCATTCTGTGCCTATTAGGGCAATAAGGCTATCTAGGCTTTGTGTCTCCAAATTTTTCAACCTTTATCAATGGCAACAGAAGAATTTATCAGTGGTAATTAGAGTACCGCTCAGCCTTCAAACCGCTCCACAGTCTGGCACTGGTTCTGGTTTCCTGCCTTGTCCTAGCCCTGTTCCCCATGCCGAATACATTATTTATATCTCTATTAATAGAGCAAATTGCCTTGAATTATGGATATTCATGTACACACAGTCTGCCTTAATGGATGATAAGCTCTATAGCGTCTTACACTATCACAGGCTGAATAAATGACTGTTGGGCTGACTGGAACTATTTATAGACTCAAACTTCAGGATAAATCCATGATGTGACCTTGTTTGTTTAGTGACTAGCAGGGTAGCTGCACATGGCACGTATTTTTGAATGAGAGATAGAGCAGCAGTAAAGCTAGCATCATCAGAATTTGGAGAGTCTTCTCTCTACTAAACTCAGCAAATATTTCCTGAACGAAGATTATGTAAAAGACACTGAATGAGGTACCATGGGAAACACAAACTTAAGAATGTCTCAGTGTTCATCTCTGGGTATCTTACTGTCTTTGTGCATACAGTTTCATTTATATGGAATATAAGATGAAACAGAGAAAGCTCATTATTTCCTGGCCTGTTAAAATATCTGTAAGGTATGAATGCATATGTGTATTTGGAGTATCTTCCGTGTGGATTCACCATTTTCCTTAACTGGCATTATTTCTCAATTATTTTCTAGGGATTACCATAAAATTGGTAAACACAATTATATACTTAATGTTTGAAAGAGGAATGAAGGGTAAACATTCCTTAGACTCTTACTACTGAGGAAACCAGACCAGCCGTTCAAGTGATGAACCCTGTGACATCTAACAACTACTGGTGAGTCTTTAGTCCCAGAATGTTTCAGCTCCCTGAGCTGGATAACTTTGCTGTTGGTAACCACTAACAGATTCAAACTCCCCCTGGGAGGGTGGTCTCGGTTTTGCCAGTCTTCCTGGCCTTTATAACTTCTTTATAGTTTGGCATTTCCTCCTTGATCAAAATTCCTGTGTCTTGAAATATTCTTCAATAGCTATGTAAGCTGTGTTCTGTGAACTCTGGCTGAACTTGTATGCAATCTTGGTGGAAACCTTGAGCTTCATGGTATCTTCTGTGTACAATCTATTTTATAGAAAAATGGAAAATTGAAACTGGAAGGGACTTTCTGGAAGTGTTAGTAATAGGACAAGAGGAGGACTAGTGCAGTGGTAGTCACAGTCGGATTGTAGTGCTAGTAAAGTATAGCAGTAATCATAGTGTTATGGGCTGAATGGTGTCCCTCCTTCCACCCCTGAAATCATATGTTGAGTCCCTAACCCCCAGTACCTCAGAATGTGACTGTATTTGGCGATAAGACCTGTAAAGAAGTGATCAAGTTAAAATGAGGTTGGCAGAGTGAGTCCCAATCCAATCTGCCTGGTCTGATAAAAAGAAGAGGTTTGGATACACAGAGAAGTACTAGGATGTACACATAGCAGAAAGACCATGTGTGATGGTTAATTTTATGTACTGACCTGGCTAGACCACAAGGTGCCCAGATATTTGGTCAAAATTATTCTGAATCTTTCTTTGAGGGTGTTTTTGGATGAGATTTACATTTCAGTGTTCGAGTAAAGTATATTGCTCTCCATAATGTGGATGGGCCTCATCTAATCAGTTGAAGGCCTGAGTAGAATAAAAGGCTGATGTTCCCCCAAGCTAGAGAGAATTTTGGCAGCAGACTTCCTCCAGATTTTATCTATAGCATCAGCTCTTCCTAGTTTGTCAGTAGACTGCCTTTAGACTCAAATTGTAACTCTTTTCCTGAGTCTCCAGCCTTCAGGCCTTCCCCCATCAGATTTTAAACTTGCCAAGCTTCCCTAATCACATGACCCAATTCCTTAAAATAAATTTGGACTCCTTGTCCCTGAGTCCAAATTTCCTCTTTTTATAAGGATGCAAATCATATTGAATTAGCCCTCCCTCCCTCCCCCACCCTGCTAATGACCTCATTTTAATTTGATTATCTCTGTAAAGACCCTGTCTCCAGATAAGACCACATTCTGAAATACTGGGGATTGGGACTTCAATGTGTAGATTTGGGGAAGACATAATTCAACCCATAACAGGTGGTGATTAAATATACTTGTTTAATCCATAACTTACTGCACATTGAAATAGAATCATGTTGAAACTAGAGGAGAAATGGATGCCTAACAAGAGATCCTAGACTTGGAAACAAGTGCAGGAGGTAGTGAGAATTTAAATTATCTTCATTTGGAGAAGCTGTGAGTGTGTATTCAGCAAAGGAGCTACATTATGTTATTTGGGGACATTTTAGAAGAAGGTCCATGCATGGAGAGAACAGTGTGGGGACAGCAAAAGGAGATGGACCATGGAAGTTACATGAGGTTGTTGTGGTCACGCAGGAGCATTCAGCCCAGTTCCAGGGCTTGTCCTCACTTTCATTTAGGACTCCACCCACCCTGCCACCTCAAGTCATATGGTTGGTGCTGCATAATTTCCCCAATCCTAAAGTTAAGTGTGAACATATGGCTACAGCTAAGCCAAGTGAGTTCTCTTTCTCAGGACTCTGAACACTGAATGAAGTAACTTGAGTACAAAATAACAGTAATGATTGGCATGCATTTATT
The DNA here is from genome assembly GCF_005190385.1 of Monodon monoceros. NCBI lineage: Eukaryota > Metazoa > Chordata > Mammalia > Artiodactyla > Monodontidae > Monodon > Monodon monoceros. The sequence continues at coordinate 66,675,254 of NW_021703782.1, forward strand.
AATTTCAGCAGTAGCAGTAGCCTGAAAAGAAGGTCTAGCAATTCCAGTGGTCTTGGTTCCCATCCTGACCTGGTTCTGAGTTTTTCTCCAGCCTTCCTGTAGATTTTGTGTTCTATCTGATGTAACAACTTCCTTTTGCTGAACTTGGGTTGATTTCTGATGCTTTTGATTGAAAATTTCTATTTCTTTTATTGAGGTATAATTGACATACAGCATTACATTAGTTTCAGGTGTACAACATAATGATTCAATATTTGTATATATTGTGAAATTATTACCACAATAAATCTAGTTAATGTGTGTCATCATACATTGAAATATCCTAATTGATAAAATGTTTTCTTAGTGATAATACTTGTTCTTTCAGGATTTATATAAATTGCACTAATATCTGTACATATCCTAAGATAAGAGGAAACAATAATAAGTAGATTCATTAAACAGGCCCTTTTAAAAATTTCTTTTGGAAAAGAGAAAAAAAATACACACACATATACATATGAATATATACATGTATATATAATTATAAAAATATGTTATAACAGGGCTTCCCTGGTGGCGCAGTGGTTGAGAGTCTGCCTGTCAATGCAGGGGACACGAGTTCGTGCCCCGGTCCGGGAAGATCCCACATGCTGCAGAGCGGCTGGGCCCGTGAGCCATGGCCGCTGAGCCTGTGCGTCTGGAGCCTGTGCTCCGCAACGGGAGAGGCCACAACAGTGAGAGGTCCGCGTACCGCAAAAAAACAAAACAAAACAAACAAACAAACAAAAATATGTTATAACAATATATAAACTGTATATTAAGTATATACTTTGTATTATATATTGTATATATTATAAATATATTTAAAAATATATAACATGTATTTCTTTTTTTTAATCTTAAATTAAACATATTTGGCTGAGAAGTGCTGTTTATAGTAAGATGAAGGAATGGGAAACCATGCTAGGGAGTAGTGCAGAAAGGCTCAAGTGCTTGTGAAATCCAAGCCTATTGTTAGTCTTTTTCACCCCTTCATACACACACACACACACACACACACACACACACACACACACACACACACGTTTGTTGCCAAGTTATAATGATTGATAAGTTAAAGACTCAGTTTAATCAACAAGTGCTAGGTTGGAAAGAGGATTGCAAACATAACTTTTCTCAGTGAATCTACTAAAGAACAACCTGTGTCTATGTGTGTATCAAGAACAACAATGAAGTATTTAGAATTTTGTTGAGAGACATAATGACTAGTCATACTAAATCAGAACTTATGGTGGCATATAGGTATCTGTCAAATGCTTAAAAACAAAACCAAATATTTACCAAATGCTTCTTACTCTCAAGTCACTGTGCTTATCTGCAATAATATAAGGGCAAATAAGACCAGGGCTCAGGCTTGAAGGAGGCTGAAATGCAAAAATGTGAAATCTAATCATATTTGTGGAATTACAAGCGTACTTTCAATTACTCTTGGGCACTAATACCATCAAACAAAGGTAAGAACTTTTGAAATTGACAGACCTTCACGACAGAGTCTAAGGAAAATTTCTTGAGCTACTAATTTTTCCTGTTCTAAACATTAAATTAGTTTTGGTTGCAAGATATATATGGTATATCCTGTAAGGGCTATGTACAATCTTCATAGAGAATTTTTTTTTTTTACATCTTTATTGGAGTATAACTGCTTTACAATGGTGTGTTAGTTTTTGCTTTATAACAAAGTGAATCAGTTATACATATACATATGTTCCCATATCTCTTCCCTCTTGCGTCTCCCTCCCTCCCACCCTCCCTATCCCACCCCTCTAGGTGGTCACAAAGCACCGAGCTGATCTCCCTGTGCTATGTGGCTGCTTCCCACTAGCTAGCTATTTTACATTTGGTAGCGTATATATGTCCATGCCACTCTCTCGCTTTGTCACAGCTTACTTCCCCTCCTCATATCCTCAGATCCATTCTCTAGTAGGTCTGTGTCTTTATTCCTGTTTTACCCCTAGAGATTTAAATGGGTACTTCTATCCAGAGCAACCTACCCGGAGAATTCTCTAAATTCCCTCCTCTGTTTTGCTTACTGCTATCTGATTTACTTTCCATGAGAAAAATATACATGCTGAATATGCTGCAAACATGGTAAGTCACACGGGAAGTCACATAAGAGTTGGAAAGAGACAAAATAGTGTAGTAAAAACAATGCTGACCTAGGAGTCAGGCAAGCCAGTTTCCTTAGCTAGCTGACTTAAGTTATCACTTGGCCTTTGAGAGGCTCAATTTTCTCTGTTGTCACAAGAATAGTAACAATTCTTCTTTTTTCTATCTCACTGGGTTGTGTAAGGCTCAAATGCAAAAATATTGTAAGTCCTGAATACCTACACAAATGTGAGTCACTATGGTTAAATGATGTCACAGATTAGAGGAACTGTGCTGAAAGATTTTCAAAGCTGCTGCTACTACTCTCTAAAAGTCTGAGTAGATAGCATTCACATATTTTTATCTTTCAGATGGGTGTGGGAGTGAGGTGGGACAGAGGAGCTAGAGGAGAGAGTCAAGTTGAATATGTGAAATTTACAACACACAATAAAATGCACTAAGACTTTGAAGGTATTCACTACATTTTTTTAATCCCATCCCATGACATGTTTGCAATAGATTTCCTCTAATTATTCCCGAGGCAAGTGAAAACACTGAGTGATACAGGTGGCTTTAAACAATTACCTCTGAAAAAATAAAAAAATGCTTTAGTTGCTGGCCCATGGAAAGAAAATTAATATAAAACAGGCAATCACAGTGTATCTTCCATTGCTTAAAATAGAATTGACCCATCCCATAACTTCAGCCTTCATAGTAACCTTAGCTGATAAGTAGGTTTGGAGAAAAACTAAATAAACCAAGATGTACTGCTCTCCTTCCATCTCCTAACAAGAACAGAAAGTCTGAGTCATAAAATAGAGGCCCTAGCCACTAGTTAGAATTTAAGACTTGTCATTTTCTGTGGAGTCAATTCTTAAACATGGTGTTTAAAAAAAAAAAACTCTAGGCTTTAATGACTGATGTTTTTAAGGAATGTGTATGTGTGTATGAGTGTGTGTGTGTATTCTGATATGGGCTGAGGCTGTGTTTTTGGTGATTTCCACTCCTAAAACATTTCAACCTTAACCAAAGTCACCCACTCTACTATTTTCTGGCCTTAAAAGAGGTGAAGCTAAAAAACAAATTATTTTTGTTTTTTGTCCTGTCCCAAATCCCAAGTTTTCTGCTTGATTGGTTAGCGGCTGGATTTTATTTACATGGCAAGGAAAAGGCAAACATTACAAAAGTTTAATTAAAAGCTATCAGAGCAAATATATTCTGAATAATAATGTAAATGTGGCTCTTTTACTAACCATGGTCATCTGGAGTACTTGACCTTATGTATGAAACACTTAAACTTTCCTATGCATAACGCCATAAAACTGATAGTAAAAATTCTAATATTTCTTCTTGTGAGTCCCCTCTCCCAAACAGTCTAAGAATCCTGGTTCAAAGATGGCTATAGTGATGGCTATGGTGGTGTGACTTCTGACTCTACTGCTGTTTCTTCTTGCTGCAAATTAATATCAAGGATGAATATTGGTCCTGCACAGTCTGATAGATGCTATACTGCTGCTGGAATGGTCTAGTGAATCCGGGTCTTTGACCAGGCCTCATGTTGGGTCCCAAGTGAATAACACGTTTTAGTTCACACTTTGATGCTCAGTGACTATTTTCCAAAGTACAACTGCTATGCTTAGCTGCCTAGGTTGGAGGAACTTCTAGCATTTGTCATACTGCTCAAACCAGCCCTCCCTCATAAACATTTAGGCACTAGTGTTAGCGCTGCATCACCAGTCCCCACAGACACCCCCAATTTTTTACTTTATTTTCCATGATTAAAATTTTTCACTTTACATATTGGTTAGGGTTCAGGGACGGGAATCCTTACGCAGTTTGGGCCACCTTCATCCCAAGGAAAACTTCTGCTTATCAGGATGTGGGCAGATTTGTTTAGCTACTGGAACAAAACCAAAGGCCTTATATTCTTCTACCAGAACAATGGGTAGATACTTGTTCTATATTGTTTTTAACCTGGGAGGGTCACTTAATTGACTCTTTACAGCTCAAAGAAGATCAAACAAACAAACAAACTTCAGCTCTACCCCACACAACTGTAATATCTGGAAGCGTTTTCAGTAGAAAGATAAATACATAGGTACTTAGAGCAACTGGCCTTCTACTGCTCTTGTGTGTCATTTTGATCTGGCCTATAATGTCAAAATGTAACCATACAAAATAAATGATTTAGTAAGTTCAATTACTGTAGATACCCATACTATATAATGAATAATATTTTAGATACATTCGCTAGGAAATTATTTTAGTGCTTTTTCCACATTCAGTCATCTGAAATATCTGACCTTTGTTCTATACTTTGTTCAAAGAGGAGCCACTGTTACATTACATGACCAGAGAATTAGAAGCAGAGTGGTACATAGCCTCTCCCTAGTTTGGGAATTGCACCCACTATACTGTTTCTGATCTACTGAGTTATAAAAATTCAGAAAACTATTTTTATCTTCAATGAAATATCATTATGTACCAACAATGAAATCAGCTCTTGAATTTAAAATCTTAGTTTATGGAGTATGTTGCATCACAGTCAATATTTACATGTGGCACAGTTGCAGAAGGAAATTACTCAAACCAAAGCTATCCATCAGGAAAAGGGAGATTCCTGTAATAACTATATTATGTTAATAAGATTTACAAAGTAAAAGAAGAGAATTGTGTTTCACCAGATAGGGAAATAAAATGCATTTGGTTTTATGACTTTCTTATCATTTAATTTTTCAATGAATGTCTAATTCAAATTTTCGCTATATTTATGGGCATCATTTTCAGCAGTACTCACTCTAGCTGTTTGAACTGAGTGATCCTGGATTTCCCAGAAGCTGTAAATGCCAATAATTAAAATATTTCTAATAATGATAGTTGTTGTCTTGGAGGGAGTTATCCCTGATTCAAGGCTGATTTTGGATACCTAGGTGACATGGAGTTGGATGACACTCTTTTCTCCTAGAAAGTATATCTTTGTAATTACTGATTCCAAAAGTGTTGAGAAACTTTATGAAAAAAAAAAATAAACAACTTAAGTGTGGTTCACAGTTCAGATGTTCACAGGTATGTCTGGTGGATTTGAGGTTGGAGTGTGCATGTGTTAGAGGCGGGGGCACAAGTCAATAATTTTATGAAGCCAAGTGGAGTCCTGGTAAAGAATTCACCATAAGGAAAATGTTCAGCCGAACAAGTCAGGCTCAAGTACCTGCCAAATGTCAGAAGGTCCATGAGAGTGAAAGAGGTGTTAGAATGTGTCAGCTGATACTAGAAATCAGTCCTAATGAAACCATTCTGTGTGTCAGTCCAAGGAGAAAGAAAACAAAAAACCAAAAACGTCATCTCACTATCTTTGCAACCCTGAGCCCCAGGACCCTGCTGCTTTTCACCTCCACCCACTATTTCTTTCTTTCTTTTTTTTTTTTTTTAATAAGGGAAATAGAATCTTTTCTTTTTTTAAAAATTTGTTTATTTTTGGCTGCGTTAGGTCTTCGTTGTTGTGCATGGGCTTTCTCTAGTTGTGGCGAGCGGGGGCTACTCCTCATTGTGGTGTGCAGGCTTCTCATTGCGGTGTCTTCTCGTTGCGAAGCACGGGCTCTAGGCGCACGGCCCTCAGTAGTTGTGGCTTGCAGGCTCAGTAGTTGTGGCTCGTGGGCTCCAGAGCGCAGGCTCAGTGCACGGGCACGGGTGCATGGGCTTAGTTGTTCCACGGCATGTGGGATATTCCCAGAGGGCTCGAATCTGTGTCCCCTGCATTGGCAGGCGGATTCTTAACCACTGCACCACCAGGGAAGTCCTGCTGCCCAATATTTCTGAGAGTGCCCAAAAAGGGCATCACAAACAGGGTGTATTATTGCACTTGCCACTCTCTATGAACATTACTGGCTGGGAACAATCTTGGGGTGACAAAAAACAGTGGTAGGAGCATAGTCTGCAGAGTTCTGGCATGGCCACCAGTGCCACCAGTGTTGGTATCAGTGTGCAAAGCCCAGGAATGATTTCTAAGACCTTCTTGAGCTATTCTGACATATTGGACAATGTGGGGATAAAGGAACACTCTGAAAGGGTCTGGAATTCTTTCAAGAGCATATCTGAGTATAAGTGACAATGTGACATTATTTGTACCCACAAACTAAAAAAGTCAAGAGACATTTGGGTGAATATTATTTATTATCATTTTATTAGTAGTTTTATGATAATCTTTGTTGGACAGGTCTTGATAACCAAGACATGACTCAAATATAACTTCAACTCATGCCTCCTCCATTCCAAATTATGTAATAGCAATTGTGTGCACACATGCAAACACACACATTTCCTGATTTATAACTTTGGACAGCTTTCTTCTTAAGAAGTGAGATGATATGTTTTCATGGATTGTGTCCTTTTCCTAGCCATCATGGTGTTGTACGATGACAGTTGAATACTTACAAAATAAGAGATAGACTATACCCAGTAGAAAAGCAAAGAGTTTTGATGTGAAACAAGACACGATGGAGGGAAAATACACATAGATGTTCTAGGAAGATCATTTTAATAAAAATTATAGATTTTAAAATATAGGGATAATTTTTCAAATACATGCCATGTGTCTTCTTAGGATTCAGTAACATCAGTACAACACTTAACATTTATCTATCATCTACTATGTGTCTGAAACTGCCAGGGCATGAGATACACAAAGACAATTAAGGCAGAGACTCTGACATTAAGGATTTCCCAACATAAAAGGGAAAAATAACTGCAATAAATAATAACAATACTGTGTGACACAGAAGAGAAAGTGAGTAACTGCGTTTGAATAAGTGATTTGGGACAGCTCCTCAAAGAAAGGCTCTCTTATCCTGGGTTTGGAAGATGAGTCAGGTAAGGAAGGCCATTTCAGTTAGAGGAAACTGTGTAAAAGCAAGGTTGCATAAAACAGATTTTTAATCATTGGAAGAAAGTCTTGCAGTTTTTCCCATGGGCTATAATTCAAAGAGCCACAGGAAAGCTAGTATGATAAGAATTTAGGGAGCATTTTGGAGAGTGCTGGGGATAAAGATAGAGAAGTGAGCTTTAATTAAGTCAATGAGAGCTATGGTAAGGTATGGTAATGGATTTTATATTGCAAGCAATGGGAAACCATTGAAATGTTTAAGTAAAGAGTGACATATTCAGATTCATGAATTAAAAAATAAAAAATAGCACTACCAGACACCCTTTCCTGCCTGGGCCCCACTTTGTGAAACCCTTTTTCATATGCTCATTTGCATGGTGCATGATTATCTTTTCTCAAATTTGTGATCATCTTAGCCCTTTGATATTACAAATATTAATTGTTGAAAAATAGATTTTATTTCATGAGTCCATTATTTTATTATATTGTTATAATGATTTTTGCCAAGGTAAAGATATTTTGAGGTTGAGAAGTTATGCATAGATTTTCATTTCTAAGATCATTTTTGAAACAGTGGAAACGTGACTTCTTGGTAGAATCAAGTGTTTCAGTATTTGTGGCAATAAATGTGGTCTCTTGGTTTTTCAAATATGGTGAAGACTATTTGAAAGGAGAAGGGGTTTAGAGCTTTCCATTATAGGAGGAAGATTCTAGATCTTGGTGAGTTTACTGTGACATGTGGGAATCCAGAGCCCATTTTAGTTTTAGTGTATTTTTAAACATGCTAAATTCAGGAAACAATGTTAAAGACTATGTTTTTGAAGATGTAGCTTGCTTTATATTTAAAATACCATACAGCAAAAATAAATGGGTACTTGAAGTAAATTGGCCTAGAATCATAAATTCCTATTCTAATTCAGAATGGTTCTGATTTAGAGATAAGTAAGCTTATAAATTGTGGTTACATTGATTACCATTTTTATACTGACCACAGTTTGAATAGTGATGTAGCAATTTTTGCCAGTATTGTGAACAATTTAAGGCTTCAAAATATCTGTTGTGCAGTGCCTGCATTTAATGGGCATTCGATAAATATTTAGTTGCGTCATAGCAGTTCTCATTGTAATAAATCGCTTTCTTAAGCTGGTTATTTTTATTTAATATTCACAATTTTTATGCGACCTTTGGAACTTTCTCATAACGGGAAAGTAGTATAGGCAGTTATGCTTCACTGCTGTAAAGAAGATAATCCATATTTTCTCAACAGACTCTTTTCCCATCCAACGCTGTTCATGTCTCTAATCGGATTCCCTTAATGCTTCTAGAACACATTTGGTTCCACCTTTAGTTTAACAAACATTTATCCAGCCACTACTTCGTACAAGGCACTGAGACATATGCAAAGAACACATTAGTCGGCACTGGTTTTATCATTCTGTATGGATAGGTTCCAGTTGCTTAATATGTGAGTCCAGAGTCTTCCATTATCTGGGAGCAGAGCTCATTTTTTTCTCATCCTCTTCCTTTTCTTTTCCCCTGCACCATCTTTTAACAAATTCTTGTATACTTAATTCCAATTTCTTATCAACAAATTGCAAGTCACTTTTACTGAGAACACTTAGAAATCAGAAGTAACTGAGGGTTAGGAAAAGAGAAATGAGAAAAGTTAAATGGTGGTTCAGCTTAGTGGCTAAGAGGTCTGGCTCGGGTGTCAGGCTTGGGTTCAGATTCTCCCCTTATCACGCACTAGTGTGTGACCTTGGATGAGGTGCTAGACATCTAGAAATCTTTATTTCCTTATCCATAAAATGAGGCTAATACTAACATGTATCTCATAAGCTGAGGCAGCAACCTCTGCCTTCATACCACATTCTTTTCTTTATTAAAATGGTGAGAACTTAGATGTGTTTCAGAAGATCCTTTAGCCAGAATAACTTCTGGAATAGCCCATAATATATTAACATGTATATTAGAAAAAAGGCTTGAAAAAATTGCTCCTCAGTTGTGCAAAATAGGCTAGTGTATGGAGAGCCTTTTGAACATCCACTTTTAAATCTCTGTGTCCCTGAAATTATAGTGTAAGCTGAGATGATAGGCGTTAGAGCTCTAAATTGTAAAAATCAGAAAGGACCAGACACTTTTAAACAATGCCACTTATTAACATGCATGCTCTTTGCAATAAAGCTAATAATATTATAATTTATAGTTTATAAATTCAAATTTTAAACTACAGTTTATAATTTTCATATTGAAACTTAGAGAAAGTGCTCTTCTGAAAAGTTCATAGTAAGTGAGGGATGAAAGAATGAAATTAATTGTATAGTATCCAATCTTATTAACTTAAGATGCCAAATGGCATTTATTTCATGTGCTGTCTTTATTTTAGTAATGGTTAAAATAAGTCTGTGAGAGCTTTCTCAGAGTTATCCACTAGCTCATGTTCCCAACAGATAGATTTCTTCAATAAGGTCTCAATTTCCACCTCTATTACTACATTCTTTTATGAAGGAAGCTTGAAGAAATTAATTCTTGTCCTTGGACGTGGAAGAGGACACTGTTCTGCTTTTTGTAGGAGGTATTATTATGTGTATTTTGGTACATTTCCCAAATATTCAGTAGGCATGAGTGGCCACACAAATGAACGTATACATATGTCTAGTAATCACTTAAAAGCCACACCTACAAGCTTCTAATGCCTGATGTTTACAAACAGCAGGTAGAAAGAGGCTGTGTACAAAAAAATACATGCACTTCAATGTTTATTTCATCTGCTTGAAATTAAGCTTATTATATCTATAACATATAGCATGAAGTATGTCAACTATTTTGAACTTAATATTGTGCATAATATATTCATAAGCATTATAATTTTTTAGCATTTAGTTAGTTTTAGATGAGAGGTTAAAAGCTTTAGGATGCACAAAAAATGGTTAACGTTCTGTAAGAACTCTGGGAAATGATTGAAGACATGCCAATGAGAGACTGGAGGAGAGAGCAAATAGCCTAGGATACAAAACCAGAACAAAGAACATAGGAACAAGAGAAAATTGATTAGAAAAGGCATTGGTGGGGGAAGCAAACAATATGGGAATTATTAAACCAAAGCATCAAGTAACCAAAAGCTATAATCAAAGTAGAAGTTTGCAGTTCAAATATGTATTATGCCTGTAAGAAGTGTAATAGATATTAGGGCCCTGAGTATAATGCATCAACAAATAAGATATTTTGTTTTTAATTATAAAGATCTTCAAGAATGTTATGTTAGTTATATTTCCAATAAATAATGTTCCCCAAGGGTACTGGGTCTGACAATTAATTTACTTTTGAAAATTGAGCCCTTCCTTAGTTATAGGAATAGATTGGAATGTTTCTCCTCCCCTGCTTGCAGAAACCCATGAGTTGTTCTCTTTGTGAACAATGAAAATTTATTGTTTTAGCCAAGTGAAGGGCGTCCATTTTCGGTCAAGGAGTTACCTGGCTGGTTGTCCTGAAGCAGCAGTTCTCAAAGTATGGTTAGAAGACCAGTAGCAGCAGCAGCATCACCTGAGAACTAGTAAGAAATGCAAATTCTCTGGTTCCAACCAGGTCCTACTGAATCAGAAACTCTGAGGGTGGGACCCAGACAAATCTTAAGAATCAGTGTCTTACAGGGTCACACTTACTGACTAGGTGTCAGATAAGGAAAGAACATGATGATATATGTGTGGCATATTTAAAACACTTTATGAAACACCTATGAAGACCTAAATCAAAGGCCTCTCCTTTAGGAAATGTTCTCTGATCACATTAATGGAAATGAAACTGTATTTCCTCTATTCTACTGCTACAGAAATCTCCCCAGTGAGGATAGGCCCAGTTTCTTATTCATCTTTGTTTTCCTTGCAGTGCCCAGCATGTCGCCCTGTAATTGATACGTTTAAAAATTAAAATTAAATTGAATGAATGCCTAAGATAAACAAATGTGGGGCAACTTATTTCACTATGTTCCAATTCTTATTTTAGAGTGGAAGGAATTCAAACATGACAGTAAAGGGGGGAACAGAGCATATACTAATAAGGTAAAAAGGAGAAAAGGGAAGAGAAGAGGTATGGAGACAGCTAGACAGGAGGAAGTGTCAGGAAAAGACTGAGGGCTTTACCCTAACTTTATCCCTGAGTATTGATTTTCCTTTGACTTGCAGTACCTGCTCAAATTAGTTATTAGCTATTTCATAGAGCTGTAATAAAATTTTTTTCAACTAAATTTTCAACGAAAAATTACTTAAAATTTTTTTTGGATTCCTACTGAGTGCTGGGCACTGTGCTTGGAGCTGGTAGAACAGAAAAGGAACTCAGTCCAGTGCAGCTTCTCAACCTTAGCAGTATTGGTATTTGAGTCCGGATAAATCCTTTACTGTGGGTGCTGTCCTGTGCATTGTAGGATGTTTGGCAGCATCCCTGGGCTTTAGCCACTAGATGCCAGTAACACCCCCTCCCCAATCCTGACAATCAAAACTGTCTCCAGAAATTGCCGAATCCCACCCCCCCATTGAGGGACAAGATCTCCTCCAGTCAAGAACCACTGGCCTAGTGGAAGAAACAGACAAAATATAAAAGTTTCTCACACGCTGTGATAAGTGCCATGATGCTGTAGGGTTGATAGGAGTGCAGTGAAGGGGCACCTCACAAAGACTGTGTGTACGGAGGGAAATTAGGAAAGACTTAGGGCAGGTGAAGTGGCCTGGAATCTTGAAAACTGAGCAGCAGCCTGTGGGAGATGTGAAGGAGCATGAGGAGGAGGGAAAGGAGGAAAGAAGAAGAGTGAAGAGTGATGGTGAATTACTGGTCCAGGCTGAGGACGGGGAAAGAGAAAATGCACAAAGGCCTGAACCAGCATATTATATTAAAGAACCTAGAAACCAGTAAGTGCAGTGTTATTGAAGCGTGAAGTGCGAAGGGAGGAAAGGGGACTTTGCAGCCACGAGGCTACAGAACACATTTTTCATAGCCCAAGGTCACTCTTCTATTACCCTTTTCAGTGAGGTTATCATCATCCATTTTTCTCTCATCACTGCTGGGGAGCCCATTAAATACTTGCCCTATACTTGGTCCCAACAGTTCATAGACTGTAGCATCCTTTATTTCTTCACCTAGTGCTAAAATCAGTTGAGATTTTGCAGAGTCTCAGGTGTGTTTTTCTTCAGATTTTGGACAGAAGCATTTTAAAAGATTCATAATACTTGAAAGTAGAGAAGAAAATAGCTTTGACAATTTGTTCCTTTATTCAGCCTGAAACTTTTTATAAAGGTAAAAAATAATTTTAAGGATAAATATCGTTATCATTTTATTTGAGCTGTTTTGATTTTGGGAGCCTTTGGAAAACAGATCAGTGTCTTTTTAATGTTTATCACGATGTCTGATATACAGAAGGTGCTCAATAAATGAATGTTTATTGAATAAATATATTTACATTTATTTTAAATAATAATAAAATTTAGGCTTTTCCACCTGTATATACTATATACTATATCAAAATGCCATAGACTGAGTGGCTTACAAACAACAGAAATTTATTTTTCACAGTTCTGGAGGCCAAGAAGTCCAAGATCAAGGTGCCAGCAGCTTGGATGTCTGGCGATATCCCAATTTCTGGTTCATGGATGTCCATCTTTTCGCCGTAACTTCACATGGCAGAAGGGGCAAAGGGTCTCAGGGGTCTCTTTTATAAGGCACTACTCCCACTCCTGAGGGTTCTGCTCTCATGACTTAAGCACCTCTCGAAGACCCCATTTCCTAATACTATCATATTAGGGATTAGGTTTCAATGTATGAATTTTGAGGGGACACAAACATTCAGTCTATAACACATTTCTGTAGAGCACAATACAGGATAAACTTTCCAACGATGTGATCTCGTTTGATAACTACAACAACCCAGTGAGGTAAATAAGGAATTATTTTTAACTCCATTACAAGTTGTGTCTTATCCTGGACCCAATATTGTCCAAGCCGTACTTTCCTACTCTACACTGAAAGAAAACTGTTAACAGAAACATTTTCTGCATTGTATAAGTGCTTGTTCTTATCGACGGAAAACAGAGAGGGTAGGCATTATAGGTACATATTTTCAACTTTTTAAAGTCCTAGAATCATAAAACAATAAAGGAGGGAGGAGCCTTAACAGTCAAACCTTTTGATTTCACAGGTGAGGAAACTGAGGCTACATAGCTACTTAGTGTAGAGCCAGGATTATAACCTGGGTCTCTGGAGCCCTATGCTTGAGTGGGCACATAAGAACTTACTAATAGGTGTGTTTACCTGAAAATTCCATGTCTCTATAAGTAGCAGACCACCACACATCTGCACAGCAGAAGCCCGGATTGTGGAGGTTTCTCTGTACAGTGTGGCCTCTATAAAAGGATATGTTCCAGAAGAAAGTGGGCTTCAAGGACATGAGAAACAGCATGTTCAAAAACACACACATATGCCTATTCTTTCATACCAGTATTAAACAATGCTATCCAGGTGCCCAAATATAATAACCTGTCTGTTTCATCTTTCCTAGAACAGGATGCAAGGGCCTGGAGAGGTTAAATTTTGCATAGGGTTCTGTTAGCCAAGTCAACATCTGTTTGCTTCTTAACAATGAGTCATCTCCTTATAAGTAGGGCAGGAGGGCAGCTGGAATTTCCCAGCTGATTCTTTGCTCACTGCTTCCTGTCTCTGCTGCTCTTTATCCTTCATGGCACATGGCACAACTTCACTGGCAAAAAAGTAAAACAGATACCACCCGGGGTAGTTGCCTCTACTGACTCATATGCCTTGGGTTTGTGTTATGGTAAAATGAAAGTCTGACTTTAACAACAGTGTGAATAATTGAATCTCTTCCCAAGCTTTATTGCTCAATATTCCACCCAGAAAGGAACCCAGACCACACTCAGCCTATCAAAGGTCATCTGTGATTAACACATGCAGAACTTGTCACATGATGCAAATGATTATCATGGATGGACCATCGCTGCAAGAGAGAAAAACACTTTGAGCTGTTGTGGCTGTGTCCTCTCTCTCTCTCTCTCTCTCTCTCTCACACACACACACACACACGCACACACACAGCACAAAACAAAGCAATCTTTAAAACCAAAGACCAAATAAGTGTTGATGCACCAAGAATGCTTCACTTGTCTGGCCTGTTGCTAAAACTTGAAAGCAGTAGGGTCTTGTTTAGGTAGGTGTGTGAGTGTGTGTGTCCTCCTCTAGAAGGTGGCAACCCTGAGAATAGAAGGGAAGGATCTTGTTGAAGATACTTTAAATTCCTATTGCAGTTAGTTTGTCTGGGGCACTCACTTTATCACTTAAAATAACATACTCCCTTGCACAGCTGTTATTTTTGCATTCCATGTATACAGCTTGACTTATCCAATGGCCTTGCTTTAAGGATGTTCATCATATCTTATTGATCCTTTCACTGTCTGGGACAGACAGAATAAATGCTTAACAGATACTACTTAAACTAAATTAACTCTATGAATTCAAAGTTTTAAGATGCCACTTAATCATGCAAGCTTTGTCCTTTAAGACTTTACCTGCCAAGGGAAAAGTCAAGACCTTGTAAAGTCACAGTGGGATTAAACTCTAGCATTTATTCATTTTATAATTGGCATTTTGACCCTAAGACCTTTCTTTTCCTCTCTGATTCTTAAAAACAAAGAAAAGCAAGACAAGACAAAAATAAAACAAAACCCCTCTGACTTCAACAAAAGAGCCCAAAATAATGAGTAAGTCTCTAGTCTAGACCAGTAGCTGTCCCTCACAATATGTGGGTCCAGGGCACAATTGCAGAGGGAGGGAGAGAAAGGGAAAGCCTTTCTCTTACCCCTGTGTGAGAGGCTTGGAGAGCACAGGTGATCAGCCCAGCACGAAAGTCCAGGCTCCAGGCCCACCAAGCAGCTGCCCCTTGGCAAATACTTGGTTCTGGAATTGTGCACACCATGTAGTGTGGTCCAACCATGGGAGAACAGACTCGGGGAAGAGGTCCATTCAGGCCTTTGAATTGGTCTCAGTGTCATTTAGAGAATCCAGGGTCTTGGGAACCAGGATCATGGTCTGATGGGGGGTAGTTGTGTACTAGGTAAACATGGGGTGCTGTTGAACTTGTTATCTTGACCCCTAGGACACCTTGCCCTGTGAAGAGCATGGCTGGAAGACGGTTCTTTAAAAGGCAGGGTCCAGGGCAGTATTCCCAGTTGCTCAGACCTATGGGCAGTACTGTTTAAAAATCACACTAAGAACTTGTTTAACATTCAGTTTCCTGTGTACTACTCCCAGATATTTTGATGTAGCAGCTCTGAGGTAGGGCCTAGGAATCTGCCTGTGCAACCAGAGGTGGATACTCTGGTGTTTCCTGGTTTGGCTTTGCTCATCTGGGGGGATGTTTACCATCAGGAGAGAGGCCTCTTTCCTCTGCTCTCCTCCTCACACTGCCCTCCCCCAGACCTGGAGTGACTCACACTCCTCATGTTGCTGGCCTTTCTTTGTTGTGGTTGCCAGCACCATTGCTGTGCCTTGTGCAGACATAGCCTGCTCACTATATGTTAGCACAGGTTCTGTTTTCCTGCTGCCACCACGGCTGTTGTTTGTTCTGGAGAAGATATTACTGTGCCTGTTGCCACTGCTATCAAGCTGCAATCACTATGATGTTTCTGTTGCACAAAGAAGGGGCTTCTCTGCTATGTGTTCTTCTATCATCTAGACTTAGAAGCTCAGTCACTAAGTGATAATTGTACCTTGGCACTTCCAAATATGGCCTCATGGTTCCTAGCCCTCCATGTAATTCTTGTATCTGTTCTCTAACACCTGAAAAGGGACCCATGTCCTTTAACATGGGTCCCTATTTCCTCTTTTCTTGGGGTACTTCTCCCTAGAACTTAGAGAAGTACTTCTGTCCTCCCAAAGGTTCTGAATCTGAGTACCCAAGACTTGACTTTCAGTCCTAACACCCTTCTCCTCTCTTCTTTCAGGGAGTCCGTGTTATTTCCTAAATTTCCTAGATTCATGAGGTAGGTAGGCCTACAAACTGAGCTTCAGTATGACCTTTGCCACATTTATGTGATAGATTTCTTACAGGATTAGATAAATAATTGCAAAATGACTCCCTTCTATTTTTGTGAACTTGTAAAAGACTGGTGAGAAGCATGAAGACTGGGCAAGGCCAAAAGTTATATATTTATTTTAAAGTATGCTAAAATATGGGCCCAGAACATGAAAAAGTTAATTAGAAGACATTTAGGTGTTAAACAAAAATGACTTGGTGAATAATAAATGCTGCTGTGGTAAACCTGTGCACATATAATAATGTCTATGTATTGTGTATCTATATTAATATAATATAACTGTATTTGTCAAAACTTATGGCTTCATATGTTATAAAATAATATTTTGAGATATTCATTTAAATTTGTTCCCAGGTTGATTTTCTTCTCTCTTTGCCTTTACTCTGCTTTATTCAATGGCATTCATTGCTTCTGGGAAGAAGTGACCCAGCAAAACACCTAACAGAGAATCAAAAGTTTGCCCTTTGGGTAATAGATCCACTGGTCTGGGCATAAGAGAGAAAATTTAAAATAAGCTATCAGATTAAACCAGTTTTCTCCACCTGCAACTAGATAAAAATTTCCACAAGAAAGGAGAGAATAATGAGAGAGTGAAGACTTGGATCCCTGATAAGGGCTGTGCCCAGGTTCTGAGGGTAGAGGATAAGAGACATTCTCCCATCCCCTATCCCCACCACAGTAGGTTTTGGGAGTGAAGTTCAGAGAGGTCCATAATATAGAGTGTAGGGAGCAAGGCAGAACTCAGAATTTCTACATGACTACCATGAATTGGGAATAAAGAAAATATAACTGAAGTATATATCTGGACTGGTGGGTGTGAGGCAGCCTCATGGAGTTTCTTTAAGGCCCAGAGGAGTAGGAGAGCAGTAGCATATTTTATGTGTCTGGGAGCTACATAGTCATGGAAGAGAGCTTCAGAGCTAAATGATCTTGCAGTAGAAAATAAAGCATACAGCAGGGCAGTTGACTCTGTGTGGAGGGACAACTGAAGACCAACTGAAAATGAGAATGCATAAGTGGATGCAGCCAACATATATGATTGCCCACATCTGATGTTTCTTCCTTGATTTTTTTTTTTTTTTTTTTGGCGGTACACGGGCCTCTCACTGTTGTGGCCTCTCCCGTTGCGGAGCACAGGCTCCGAACACGCAGGCTCAGCAGCCATGGCTCACGGGCCCAGCCGCTCCGCGGTATGTGGGATCCTCCCGGACCGGGGCATGAACCCGTGTCCTCTGCATCGGCAGGCAGACTTGCAACCACTGCGCCACCAGGGAAGCCCTCTTCCTTGATTTTTACAGATCATCTTGAAGTGTGTGTTTCTGCAGCACAGTCTGATGGTAAATGCTGTATTTCATCAGTTCCAGAATAATTTCAGCTATTGTTTCTTCAGATAATGCCTCTGTCCCATTATCTGTCTCTCTTCTGAGATTCTAATGAAGTGTACGTAAGAGCTTCTTAATGCATTTTCTATGTCTTTTACTTCCTTTCTTGTATTTCTCATCTTTATGTCTTTGTGTTTCATTCTGGATAATTTCTTGTGACCTATCTTCCAGTTCACTAATTCTTTTTTCAGCTGTGTCTAGTATACTGTTAAGTCTGTTTATTGAATTCTTGATTTTAATTATTGAAATTTTCAGGTCTAGGATATCTAATTTGCCACTTGTTTCCTGTTTTCTGCCAGAGTTTTTAAGCTTGACTTTTATCTCCTTGAACATAGTAAACACAGTTGTTTATATCTTTATTTAAAAATTATAACATCTAGAGCCTCTAGAGTCTATTTTTGTTGCCTGTGATTTACATTCATAGTTTCTAGTCTCCACATGTGCCTGGATACTTTGACTGTATGCTAGATACTTTGATTGTATGCTAGACATTGGTGGGGTTTTTTGGCAAATAATTTTCTGAACACAAAGTGCACAAATAATTTGAAGCCTGGAATGATGTTTTGTCCACCAAAGAAGGTATTTAATTGATCTAGCCAAGTGCCTGGGGACACTAATAATTCAGAATTAACTTAATCCAAGTTCCAGATTTGATATTTTTGAGGCCACCCTGCATATCTTTAGTTCATAAAAGAAATAGTTTACTTCCAGCTTATGCTTACTTCTAGGGTACAGCTCTGTGGGCTACCAGCCTAAAGTAAGGGATAGTTTATGGAATTCCTTCTTTCCCTGCCTCTGGACACCAATTTTTATCTTCCCAGTTCCGTGAAGATACCAAAAGTATAGTTCAGCCTCTTGACCACATCTCTCCAAATGGCAAATACCTCCAGTTCAAAAGTGGTCATAGTACCAAGCTTACTTATCTGGATTCCCATCCCTCTGTATCTGGGATTGGTAATTCATCAGTATCCTGTTGACCCTTTGATGCTACCAAGATTTTTGTCTCTTAAAATTTCATCCAGCTTTCTTAGTCATCTTTTGTGAGAGGACTGGCTTACATTACCTTGTCTTCTAGCAGAAGCAGAAATTTTGCTTCTACTTTACCAGAGTTAAAATCATGTCATCCTGAGGTTATGGCCATGACTCTGTGAAAGGAATTGGTGAGGTGGGATGAGGCAGACACTAAAGAGCCTTGCTGACTTTGGAACATAGACTAGGATGAGACTTGAAAAAGAGTACTGTAGTATATTTTAATTTCCTTGGACAGATTCAGATTAATCTTCAGAACGACAAAATGCAAATGTAATCTTGTTAGAGCTTGCTGATGAGACTAAATTTTCTCAGTGTCTGAGGAATACCTAAGATGGAAAAGGTAAAGAAAGCTATTTCTAAGGACCTTATGGATCTGAATTGCTAAGTGAGAGTCAGTCTACCAGTCTGGGCTTGGGCTACTTGGCATAGAGGATCCTATTATTGTGACAAACTGGCTCATCCTTTAATCTACATACATGCTGGAGTGGGGGTGGGGGTGGGGTGGGAAAGGGGTGTTGTGTTTTTTAGGAGGAAGCTATATTCTATTGTAAGGCCTGATTCTTCCCTTGCCTTGGAGGGGAGATGCTTATGAGATAGCTGCTAGGACCAGATCAAGTGCCCCTCTTCTTGCTTTGCCTGTCAGAACCTGCGTACCTTGTTGTGAAGGATATGCATGAAGAGAACTCACACAGCTCATAATGTATAACTTGGAACAGGCTGAAAAGATCTTGAGGAACCCTAGAGAGATCCCTGGCTCTAGAAGGACCTTTAGGCATCCAGAATGATTTACTTTTCCCCAGAGATAACCTTGCTCCAGAGATTGAGGGATAAATTGAAAGAGGAAGAGCACATGGCCTGGCAATCCATTGGTGTGAGCTTCTGCTTTAAGCAAAGACTGCTGCTTCCCCTCCTTATTTTCTCTTGAGCATACTCTACCAGAGGTGTCTTCCAGGGACCACCAGAGTTGTGGCTGAGTACATGTAAGCAATCAGATGAGTTTGAGGAGATAGCAGCCACACAGCCTTACACTTCTTGTCATGGGAGAGTTCTTGTTCTGGAGAGACAAACTCAGAGCAGAGACTCATTTGAGGGAGATTACGCAAACAATAGGAATTTATGATAAGGATACAGGACACTTACAAAATCTGAAAGAAAAATCTAGGCCTCAGAAAGAAACCGGACCAGAGACTCAGACACTTCTGCTCTCTTGTGTGTCTGATTTCAGGTTTCTCTCTCTCTCTCTCTCTCTCTCTCTCTCTGTGGACTAGCTTTATTTACTTTTCCATGCACAAATGGAAAAATCCAATTGCTGAAACTTACAAACATTTTATGTTCCACCTCCAGCTACCTGGAAAGTGACTGCTGTCTCTCTTTTCCCTCTCTTTTCCAATTCCCAGTCCCAGAGTCAGATGCCTTCCCTGCGGTAGGGCCATGAAACAGAAATATGACATTAGGATCCATCCTTTGATCATATGGACCAAAAGCAGTTCACAGGAAAGGTAGAGGGAATGTGGAGGAAGGTGCTGAGTAGACATTATAAAAGAGCTCCACCAAATGAAGCTCTTTGATATGATCCAATTTGTTATGTTTATTAACATTCTGAAAAAATTCTTCACTCACACAACCAAGAACTGATAAACAATTAATTAAAAGATTGCATCCATTAAGAAACTATGTTCAATTGTTTAATGACTAATATAGACATGGATTATATAATTTCTTAAATTTATGTTTAATGTAGAGTCTATATATTATTTTGGCAAATATAGAAAAAAAATCCAGATATTTTGAAGATGATCACCAGAAAAATATTTATGAAAACACTAATGGAATCATATCTATTTATGTCCTGTGAGAACGTGTAGTTCAACTTCCTCACTCTACTGATGAAGAAACTGACAACTTGAGTCATAAGATTATAAAGTTTTTTTAAAAGGTACTTTTAGGTTTTCATTCTAAATGCTTAAAAAGAATCCCTGAAAATAGTGGTTAAGAAATTTAAAAGACTGAAGACCAATAATATAGCTGACAGCCTGTTATAAAGATTTAGAGTATTCAAAGATATGATGAAAGAAAAAGATTATTTTTCTACACCAGTGTAGAAATGGTTTATTTTCAGTATCACTGTTCTTGCTTAAGGTGTATATCTATTATCTGTTAAGCTGATCCATACAAATTGCCCCAATTCTTAGACAAAAGCAGTTGATTCATGGGTCTCTTAGAAAGAAAAGCTAGTTGGGTGTGTTACGACCACATGAATCATATGGGATACTGTTTAAAACTATATTTATCGTGGGTAAAAGAATATTTTCAAGGGAAACTATGAGTCTACCTAAAATTATATGGTTCACCTCTGTTCAGAGGAACTTATCTTTTCAGTATGTTGTTGAAGGTGCTACAAAAAAACTCTTCTAAACAGTTAACATTGCAGGAAGAAACTCTCCAAGAGTTGCTAGAAGTCATCTCTGAAAGTTTGGCTTTCTCCTGGAAGCTCATATTTCCATCATAGTTTTAACTGCCTTTTTGAATACTCTTGATAGGAAGTTACATGTCTTCTTGCCTTGGCTGCATTTAAACTTTTCCACTTATTGCCTTTCTTTTTCCCCTCTAATCCAACCTCTGAACCATACTCTAGTGAGGGTACTTGATATGCCAATTGTGTCCTCTTACTTCCCACCTAGAGATCCTTTAGGGGCTCCATATTACCTCTAAGGTTAAATTTCAGCCACTCCCCCTGAATTTCAGTGTTTTACCATCTGGCCTTGTTTCTTCATACTTTTTATACTTGTCCTTTACCTCATGAAGGAAATAGGAAGATGTGGTTCAGGGTGTGCTGTAAGCATTTCATGCTCAGTCTCCACTATCAAATTGTATTCCATTTATTTTCCTTTCAGAGGCCGACATGACTGTTCCTTACAATGTAAGGACAAAGGTAGCCTCATGATGAGTAGTGAAATCAGGAGCAACCAGACCAGCTTTCAGCTGGGCATCTGCCTCAGGGAGGCTTATCTTTGGCTGTGCTTGCCCTACGATTTTTTTTTTTCTTTTAATCCCACCCCCTTTCGTAGCCAGTAGCTACATTTTCCCAGAACTTGTTCTTAGTGTTTATTCTTATCCTTACTGTTTAGAAGCTGGCCCTTAAGCCCCTTTCTGTCTTTGCAGTCTGACCCTGTCTATGCAGTGACTTGTTGGTAGTCATTTATTTTTGTCCCTAGTCATTATTTCCAGACTTCATCATGTCCATTTTGATGCCCCTCCCTTAGACTGTTACAAACCACTAGCACTCATATGAGAGGCCACATGCTATAGTGGTTAAGAGCACAGGCGCTATAACCAAACTTTATGGGCTTGAAACCCAGAACTGCAATGTGCTGGCTGTGTGACTGAGATAAGTTACATAACCACTCCATGCCTCAGTTTTCTTATCTGCAAAATGGAGGTAGAATAGTACCTCCTCATAAGGTTGTTATTATACTTACAAGTATAGTAATTAGTTATTCTTCTCAGATTAGCTGGTCTGCCTCCATTGAATCTAATCACCAACACTATTGCTCTTCATTAAAACTCCTGACCCATTTTTGGGCTTGGCCAGACCCTGAGCTGGATTAGTTTTTCTCAGTTAAAGCTGACATCTGTTTTCCTTTTCTCCCTTTCAAAGTCAAACTGTTCTTTGATTTTTATCTCTAGCCCTATAATCTTTGATTTCTCTCACCCACGTGGATGGCCAAATTCTCTGAAATGTTATGGCCCTCATTGTGCTAGCTACCTATTTTGATGCCAAATCTGGTACTGGTAAAACCAGTCACTTAACCATTTGTTACCTCTACATCTTAATCTCTCCAACCAAATTTAAAACTTGTAGATGTGAAGGATCCAAGGTTATCTTTTTGAATCATTCACAGGCTACAGAACAGTAATACTGAATAAATGTTTGTCTGACTAAATTGTTTGAATAACTACACCTTTCTTAAAGAGGCTAGAAGACTTCCAGAATGGTTTTGGAGGTATTGGCTTTAGAAAACAGTGCTTAATAGATGAAAATGGCCTGATTGCCAGTGTCCCATATGCTTCTCAAGAATGACGTATGGTTGGTCTGAAATTTCTGAAGATAGGAAGAACCTTCCTGTTATCACTGTCTGTGCCTTTAGGAACAAGTGAGTTCATAGGCTCTGTAGCAGACATAGCCACCAAAATGAAAAAGGGTATAAAGAAAAAGGATTATGATAAAAACAAACCAGGTGAAGTATTTGGAGTGCTAGACCCAAAGAGTCTGACCTAGGAGGTGACTTCTTTTCCAGGCTCTAACTCATTGAGCAGGTCATCTTTCCCCTTTGCGCCTGAGATTCCTAATGTGTAAAACAAAAATCTGGACTAGATCTTGTCTTGGTTTTCTCTATATGATGTTCTTTTTTTTTTTTTCTTTTCAAACTACGGTGTTGCTTTACATTTATTTTTATACTTTTTCTTGTGAGGTTGCCTTTGAGCCTTGAAACAAGGATTTTCTTCACTAAACCAGTTTCTCCCCCATCACAACCAATGACACCACCAATCACTCTTTGGTTAAGCAAGAAATCTGGGACATCTTGATTCCTCCTCTTGTTTACTCCTCCCATCTACTCCATGAGTGAATCCTATCAGTTTTGTTCCAAATGTAAATCCCAAATATATCTTCTAGATCTCTGGCCTATCCACCTTCTTCTGTCTCTTCTACCATCAACTTAAGCCAAGTCACAACTTTTCATTTAGATTATTGAAATAGTCTCCTTATTGTTCTCCACATTTTCATTGTTGTTCCCCTCCAATCTATTCTCAGCACTGCAGCCAGGACTATCTTGTAAAAACACAAATTTGATTACACTTTTCTTGTGTGTCTATCATTGACATTGTTTAGAATTGCCAGGGCATGGTGATAATGAGAAGCAGCCTCTGCCCTGCTGTCTTGACCAAACTTTAGGAGAGCTTGACTGGGGTGAACCAAGGTCTGTGGCCCTTCTAGCTGTGGTTTTGAGGCATTTCAACCATAAATGGCTATTAGGGGTTGAATTGTGTCCCCCGAAAGGTAGATTGAAGTCCTAGCCCCGGTGCCAGTGAATGTAATCTTACTTAGAAATAGGATCTTTGCAGATGTAATCAAATTAGAATGAGGTCATATTGGATTATGGTAAGCCCCAGTCCAATTTGACTGCTGTCCTTATAAGAGGAGGAGAGACACAAGCACATAGGGATAAGACCACGTTATGGTGGAGGCAGAGATTGGAATGATGCATCTATCAATCAAAGAATGCCAAGGATTGCCAGCAACACCAGAAGCTAAGAGAAAGGGATGGCATAGATTCTCTCCTAGAGCCTTCAGAGAGAGAGGATGGCCCTTCCAACACTTTGATTCCAGACTTCCAGCCTATAGAACTATGAAAGAATAAATTTCTCTTGTTTTAAGCCACCCAGTTTGTGATAATTTGTTACAGCAGCTCTAGCAGCAAACTAATACAATGTGTCTTCTGCCAGGGGAACTTGATCACCCTGGTAAGCAGTAGTCTTGGCCCATCTTATCCCAAATCTGAAAGGGGAGAAGGGATTGAAAGGTCCCAAAGATTTTGGCCTGTTTACTTAGGAGCCCCTCCACAGAACAAATAAACTCCTGAAGGTTAACTGCTGCAGAGATTCTGTGCTTTGGACAGATTTGCACTTGCCTCTCCCCACAGCAGTCTGTGCACTGAGAAAGGTCCAAGCTGAGAAGGAATTCCCTCAAGGAGATTTGTAAGCACAAGGGGCCCCTGGAAAACTAACAGGGAGAAGGTTAGAGCTGGAGGAGACTAACTGGATCTCTGAACTTCTGGTTATTGCTTGAATGTTGGGGGTAGGGTGCAAGTACTGTATTTGGGGGATGTACCATGGACCTTCACTTGCATCTTGAGTTGTGTCAGGGTACTTTGGTTATGGTACAACTTTGTCAACATGGAACACAGGAAATCTGGCAACTAGTCTGCATTAATCAGATTAGGTAGAATTAGCTAACTTTCAAATGAAAGAATCAGAGAATACTTCACAAGCAAAAAATGATAGCTACACTGAATTACTTGCTATTTGTAAAACCAAACAACTAACCACTCGTGATGTGTGTCCCAAGGTATGATAATAGCTAGATTTTAGCATTTTCTGTTCAGATTTATCTGGTTGCTTCTATTTATCATATAAAAAAAGGGATCAGGATCAGAAAATCTCAATACTCTTTATCTTTTTCCATTTGATGAAGATTTGTTTTAAAATATAGTGAGAGAGTAGCACTGACATATATACACTACCAAATGTAAAATAAATAGCTAATGGGAAGCAGCCGCATAGCACAGGGAGATCAGCTCAGTGCTTTGTGACCACCTAGAGGGGTGGGATAGGGAGGGTGGGAGGGAGGTGCAAGAGGGAGGGGATATGGGGATATCTGTATACACACAGCTGATTCACTCTGTTATACAGCAGAAACTAATACAACATTGTGAAGCAATTATACTCCAATAAAGATGTGACAAAAAATTTAAATATTACGTATGTGTTTGTAAATGTGCACACACACACACACATACACACATACAGTTGACCCTTGAACAACATGGGTTTGAACTGTACTGGTCCACTTATACGTGGATTTTTTTCAATACTAAATACTACAGTACTATACAGTCCAGGGTTGGTTGAATCTGCAGGTGCGGAACCGTGAATTCAGAGGGACTGGCTCTACAGATAAATTATACTCGGATTTTCGACTGTAGGGAAGGTTGGTGCCCCTAACTCCCTGTGTTGTTCAGGAGTATACTGTATATAGTAACTCTCAATATTGCATATAATGTCCTTTTAGGGTTCAATTCTTTATATTTTAAAATATAAGTATAATGTTCCAATGTACAAAGCATATTCACGTATCAGTTGCTGTGCTATTTTTTCCCCCATTTTAATCACCCTAGAATGAAGAAAACTGTATGTAGATTTAAACATCTCACTTAATTTCTACTCTATTCAAAAAGAAATCCATTTATTTTTTAAATAACTTAGTTATGAATTCTCTAATCTTCTCTGTTGCTAGGTTTTAGGAGGACAAAAAAGAAATAAAATGAAGCATGAAGTAGAAGAGAGAGTAGAATTTACACCACAATAGTGGACTCATATTTTATCAGAGCTTGCCTATACTTCTGCTGATACATTTTTCCCACAGCTCGACATTTTAAAGGCTTATTTTAAATTTATCTCTCCTGTATTAACAGGTGAGAAGTGGCCAATTCAATGTATAGAAACTACTATGACCACTTTCATCTGGTATTTTCTCTTAAAGGTAATAGGATTTCTGGGACCCTAGACATATAATGATTAGAATTCATGCTAGCAGTTCTATATGGAGCCATTACAATTTATCCCTTCAATGCATTTTTTGGTGTGTGTCTAAGTACTGGGTATCCCTATAGCTATTAACTTAACTGAATTTTATGCCTGAGTATTCCTTTTAACTAAAAAATGGAAGTCCTTTAAAAAAATTCATTTTCAAAAAGAGCAGAAAACACTTAATATTCCTTTGTGATCCATAGCACACACACTCTTGACTTTTGATTCTTCAAAGTCTTGATATTTTATAAGCATTAGTTCCTTTTCTTTTTTTTTTTTTTTCCATGCAAAAAACTGACCGATACCATTGTATTGGTTCTTGCCTTTTGGTCTTTGGCTTTTCCCAGCTGTGCTCATTTGTTATTGAGTACTTAAGAACTGCTTTTTCCTATCAAAAATACATATTTCCCCTAAATTTTTGCTTCAGGCGACTTACTTCTGGATTCAGTGTTGTTCCAGCTTGCTGAGCATTCCAGAGGGATGGCGTCCAGGTTAGCCAAGGTTTTAAAATGTTGACCATATTGACCTGAATTCTTTCCAGATGCTTATTTGCATACTTTCAACAAAAGTAGTTATTTCTCATCAAAAACCCCAAATCTGGAAATATCAGGACAAGATTATGTTTTTTTCTTGGTGAGATCTTGATCTTAGCATTTTACTTTCCCTTCCTGGTTTGCAGCCGGACCTTTTTAGAAGTTAGAGGAGAGAGATAGAATAATGGCACATGGGAAGGGACATGACAAAAACAATCCCTAGAGCGAAGGTAGTGAAAGATGGAGTTAGGCTGGCATCGACCACTAAGAAGCTTGAAGGACTTTGGTATGTGACTTTGTGAGTATTGCTTTGTCATCTATAAAATAAGGGTGTTGGATCAGGTGATTTCTAAGGGTCTTTCTTGCTCTCTGACATAAGCTGTCTTCATAACCCATGACAACAAAGTCTCTAGAGAATAAAGGAGTTGAAAACATTTTTGAAATTTACCTAGCTTATATATTCCTAAACATTCCCAAATTCTGAGTTGGAATCTCTTGAGTAAATGCCATTAGCAACTAGATTTCCCTTGACTTATGAGAAACGCACAGAAGTTGACCTTCCTTAATGTAATTATTAGTAAAAGCATATAAATGACACATTGGAATGTCAGAAAATCAATAGCTTCATTTTTCATGTGTATGAATGTTTCTTATTAAGATTAAAATGTTCCACAGATATTATCTCATTTGTTCTTACAACATCCGGATGAAGTAGTCGGTAGTAGTAATCCCATGCAAATAAGTGGAGTCCTCTTAGTAACTCTGTTTCTTTGGATCCTTTTGGCTTTGGGCCTATTAGATGATTTTACTCAGGTAAATGAATTCATGAATAAGGTTAAAAGAAAAAAGGCAAGACTATTAGTGACATCTTATATAATTGAGACATTTTATGAAATCTAAGTGATTCATTCAGAGTCAGATAGGGCATGGATTATGAAATCAAGGTCACCAAATGAACCCTTCAATGCTTTGGGTGTGACTCTGTAAACAATGAAGATGGGGCAGGAAGTGGAGAGTGGATTTGAATAGGAGGGGTGGCAGTTATTAAAGAAGGCTATCAAGGATATTAATTCTATTTACATAAGTATTCGGTAGGTTTGTCATTCATTCATTAATTCATTCATTCAAAAATATTTGTTGAGCACCTATGTACTATCTGCTGGGTATTGTGGGAAATTATACAAGTAAAAAGTAAACTAATAAATATGATTATTTAGATTAAGATCTAACAATAAATACTGTGAGTATTATGATCCAGAGTGACTGAGGTGCAGGCAGGGCTGGTTCTGTTAACGAGGTAGAACCCTCCCCTGAAGAACAGACTTTGGAGATGAATCCTAAGTGATAAGACGGAGCCAGTCACAGGAATGTAGAAGAAGAGCATTCCAGACAGAGGAAAGGGCAAGTGCAAAGACCCTGAGGTGGGCAGAGTTTGGAATGTCTGAGAACAAACCACAAAACCAGAATGACTAGAGCAGAGGGGGTGGGGTGGGGGGTTGGCAAGACATAAGGCCTTGTAGGCCAGGGCCAGGAATTTGTATTTTAAGCGTAATGGAAAGCCATGGGAGGATTTTAAACAAGGAGTGGCATGGTCTGATTTACGTTTTAAAAAGAGCTCCGTGAAGGATGGACTATAGCTTATAGAGGAGTGAGAGTAGAAGCAAGGAGACTGCTCCCTTAGTTCAGATGGAAGATGATGGGGGTTTGAATTTGAATAGAAGCAGGGGCTTTCCAGGAGAGAAATTTAGGGCTGATATTTAGATTAACGGATCAGAACAAAGAGGGAAGAAAATGGACCCCGATTCACTGAATTATTGCCCTATGAAGACAGAAAACTAACAAGGAGCAGAAAAAAAGAGGGGCACTAGGTTCTGAAACACAAGAACATCTGGCAGTTTCTTGAGTGCCCCTTAGTAGAAGGACTATAAATTAAGAAAGCCAGATTTCCTTTTAGTACAGTAGAATCTATCTGCACCCATGCGACTGGTCGCTATTGGCCAGGGAGAAGTGTGAAGAGCAGAGAAGAATCACACCTCATACTAGGAATGATAAATGGCTTGAAATTCAAGAGCCACAGACAAAGACAGTTTTGACTGTGTCCCACATATGTGACTATCAAGTAAGAATACAAGAATAACACAAGGAAAAGAGTGGAAAGATCTGTAGATCAGAAGCTCAGTGGATCTGACCACTAATCCACTGGGTGACTTTGCACAAGTCATGTCTCTGTGAGCCTTCTCATTGTGAGATGACAGCTTGGACTGAGTTCTCCCTAAGGAATTTTTTAAAACTATCTCATATATAAATCTCAAATCAACACTCTTGCTTTCCAAAAATACACTCTCTAAAGCAGTTGTTCTCCATTGGGGCAATATTGCCCCCCAGGTGACATTTGATAATGTCTGGAGACATGTTTGGTTGTCACAATTGGAGGATGAGTGTGGATTGCTACTGGCATCTAGTAGGTAGAGGCCAGGGATGCTGCTAAACCTCCCACAATGCACAGGACGGCCCCCACACATACAAACAACAATTAATTAAACTGTCCAAAATGTTAACAGTGTTGAGGTTGAGAAACCCTGGTCTAAAGGAAATGACAGAAATGTTAACAGGTTGCTTCTGGATGGGATGTGATTTTTTTCTTGTTGTTGAAAAAAAAAAAAGTTCTGTCTTTTCCAAACATTTAATATTGAACACATACTTTACAAGGATTAAACAAATGGACAAGCACACACAAAAACTTGACAACTGAAAAGCAAACAATACCACCACCAAACAATGTCTCCCAGACCTGGGTCATGAGTCTTCCTGATAGCAGACATCAGAGGCAATGTGCCTTAAGTCCTCTCCAAAGTGAGTCAGGGCTGGCAGCGGGAGAGGGTCCAGGGCTCTTTGATCTGACAGGCTGCAGAATGTCTTACCTAGCAAACATTCAAGATTTCCAGTGACTCGTTTGCCTGTGGCTTTGCTCTGCTCACAAAGGTCCTCTTGGGTTTTGGTTCTAGAGAGGCTGAAGAGGAAAAACAAGCTGTTCTGTTTCTCTTTAATTTACACTGTCATTGAGCAATATCTAGAACCCTGGCTGCTGCCCCTTCTTCTCTGCAGCTGGACCAGTGTGGAGTGTGTCAGAACCCAGAAGAGTCTCTAGGAGTTCATTATTTTAATATTAAGTTTAATATTAAATTTTAATATTAAAGTATTTAAATATTAAGCATTAAATAGGATTGCAGGTTATATTCAGAGAAAGTAGATATGCTCCTCTAGCACCATAAGGGTAGCCAGGAATAAAATAAAAAATACTTTTCAGTGAGGAGAATTGTCCAAACTGAAGACATAGGAAACATTTCTCACTTGCCTCATGTTTAGTGAATGTCTCACTCTCACCCTCTCTCTCAGCAAAATTCCCAGTCACTTTCATTACTTTACCTCAGCCCAACCAAATGAGAGTTAAATCTCTTACCTCTCCTGTGGAACAGTAATGTCTCCATGTCCCACTCAGTAAAGCTAAATATAAAGTTATGAGCTTGTTAAATAATTCAGGTTACATTGTTTTTGAGATTTCAGGGTCACAGGGAAATTCTGACCTGAATAATCTGGATGAACTGTCACAATTGTGCACTGCTTTGTCTGTTCAAATTTGGCAAATGCTGACCAGCACTCATCCAACAGGTAAACCTGGAGTCTGGCTCACACAGCAAAATAGAATTTCAGGCTCAGTGATTTGTAATCTGTTACTACTTGCCATTTTCTATTGGAAGAGGGCAGTTTGCTTCATTGATCTCTATTTCTATTTCATCTTTTGAAAAATTGGGATGATAATGGTTATCTGGCTTACATGCTTGTCAGGAGGAGTTATTTTAAAGCACTTTGCAAACATAAAAATGTTCAGCGAAATTGCAGCGTCATCTAGATGCTGTACCACATGTCTCCTTTGGGGAATCCATCAAAATCCACACCCCTCCCAGGCTGATTTTTCTAGTCCTAATCTCCTATTCTCTCTTTTGTTGAAAGGTATTTAGATCTCCTTTTAAAATGTTTATTGCATGTGTATATGTGTTTGTCACGCAAAAGAATTCTGTTAAAATATTAATATCTTGAAAACTGTGTTTATAAGTTAAACCTTTTATCTCGAAAAGCTGTGTAATTTCCCTTTTTAACAATTCTCTTGCATTTCTTATTTGCATAAAAAATGTAAATGAAAGTGTATTTTTCTCTCTAAATGGAAGAGTCTACTCGGCAATCATAAGAATTCTTGTTTGAAAAACTGAATTTTTTCAGTTGTTTGAAATTATTTTCAAATTTCAGTTTCAGAAAAAACTGAATTTTTTCTTGTTTGAAAAACTGAAAAACTGTGACTAAGGAAGTCACATAACTTTTCAGGTAGATACCTTACTGAATTTAAATGAACGTATTTTGATGTAAGGAATGAGGTGAGCATCTTTTTCTTCTATAACTCTTTAAAGTGGACTTCATTTAGATTTGAGACACTAGAGTGAAAATGTTTCCTTTAGAGGAAAACATTTATTTTATAAAGAGTAGACTGGAATAGTCAATAGAATGAGAGACATAATTTTACACAAACAACTTCAAGTTTTATACTAGAAACTTTATCTGGCCCCCTTTTCCCACAGTCTTAAGGAATCAACTCACATACCACCTATTTCATGATACCCTCTGTAATGACCAGGTTCCATTCTGAGCTCCTACACCACTCAGTGTTTCTCATAAGGAGCCACAGTAGTGGATAATACTCAGAAGCAGAGAATCCAAAAGGCAAAGAACAGGACCTAGAAAAGAAACAAACTCTGAAATGGGCAGGCAGAGAAGAACCTGCAGAGCAGACACCAAACCCAGAAAAATATGGTATCATAGCGACCACAAAAAGAGAATGGTTAAATTTTGAAAATTGAGATGAAGAAAAATCATCCATCTATAATTCTGCTATCTAAAAAAGAAAACACACATAAAAAAAGAAAAAAGAATGGCTAAAAAAAAAGAGGGTACTTGTCAGTCAACCATGTTGAATGCTGTGAAGATTAAGAAGTATCCAGATAGATTTAGCAACAAGGAGGTTACGGTTGCTGGGTGCAAAACCCAGACCTCAATGTATTTAGGAGGCATTAGCTATTTTGAAACATACTGATTTCAGGTTGAATTTAGGGAAGAATCCCATCGTTTGAAAGATTTTATTTGACTGAGGAATAATATTCCTCATTAATAATTCATTCTTAAATAGGTATGTGAGAAGGAGCCTCTGGGCCTGATGTGTCCTTGATTGAAAGAAAAATAAATAATAGTTATGTCTGATAACCATGACCCATCACCCCACACTTGTTTGTAGCTTTCTACAGCTCAAAACATTGTTGAAAACACTAATTATTGCAATATCCCCAGGAGGCAGGTATTAATACCTGCTACATACACCTTTCAAACTCTGATGATGTGATGAAAGCAATTCTGTCATGAGTCATAAGTTACCACTACTTACTTCCCCAGGGTCAAATTGCACAGGGATCTATCTGATCACGGAAGCAATGCATGAATGTACCACAGCATTGCACACGTGTGTATAAACATTTCCGGCCAGTGATCTTTATTTAACTTTGGTGAGATAAAAGTTAATGCTCTCCTATGTCCTTATATATCCTGAGTCAGCCTCATGCGCCTCAACTTTGCCCTAATGTGCTCTCAATTTGTATCTTTGACAAAGCTGTTGTCATTTTCTTCCTCTGGGTTTTTATCTCCTGTCTGCTTCCACAGGTGGTATTTTGCAACTTTCACCAGATCTCTTCAATTAAACTTCACTTTACCAACCATGGAAACTTGATGATTATTGTTTTACTTTTCTGATTGCATTGGACCCTGTGAGCACACCGATTAGCCAGAGATGCTTGGATTTGATATTCCCATTAAATGAGTATTTCCAATCAGATACACAACAATGACAACAGCAGGACTGTTTTTGGACTTCTAGAGAGAGGAGAAGTTAACAGCTGTGTTTAGGTTTCTGCTCTTTTTCTCTGGACCATATAGTGGGTTTTTGTGGAAGTGGGGGAACCAGAACTGAGCAAATTAAACGATTAATTTTAAGAGATCACAGCAGTGGAAAGAAAGGCTGATAAAATGAATGTAGTGTATTAGTCTCGCTATGGGCGGTAGTAATAAATAGAACAACTATGTCAACAAATAACAGCAGGTAACATTTAATTAGGGCTTACTCCAAGCCTGCATTATTTTTAGCTTGTTTAATTTTCACAATCTTGTGAAGTAGGTCCCGTCCCATTTTAGAGCAGAGCCATCCCTGGATCAGCAAGGTTACAGTGACTTGCCAAAGGTCAACAGAGGTAGTGAGTTCAGAGTTGGGGTTTAAACCCAGGTTGTCAATTTCAAACTGCTATTCCATAATTCTCCCTCTACTTCTCTACCTTTCAGGCATACTTTTAAATACTGGAAGGTCTGGTCACAGAGTTAGAGATGATAAAAGATCACAAACAAGTCAGTGATAATTACAACATGATCATTATTACTGTCTAACAATATCTCACAGTGCTGTTAAAACACCCATAGTTACTGTTCGAACCACTTGGTTGCCCTTGAACATTGATTCACTGTTTAAGTTGAACTGCCTCCTGCCCTGACTAAATCCTCTTATATACTCCAAGGCAAAGGTCTTGCAGTTTCTAATAAAAAAGCACTTTATTTTTGGTCACTGGTTTCACATTACATAATTCTTTTTAAGCTCTTGTGTGCACCAAATTTACTCCATTCTATGCTGTGTTATGTGAGTCACTCAACTTTTGCTCTCTGATATATCATAGAAAGAGTGCCCTTATATAATTGACATATTTTAATGTAATTTACATTTCATATATATTGCAGTACACATTTGTATCATACTATATTGTTTGAGAATCAATCGATATTTCTGGTAGCTGTAAGCTTGAGATTATACATGAAAATCACTCACATTTATTATTACTAGGGGAGAGATAGATAATTAGTTTGATTCACAAACACTTGAATACTTATTGTGTCTACATTGTGTTAGGAATGGGATACAAGGAATATACAACCTAATCTATCAAAGACTTCTCTAGTAAAAATATAATCATAGTGGGATAATTGGTATAATAACAATTTGTTAACTGTAGAATAGAAATAAAAGACCCAACTAAGTTTTGAGGAATTATTAAAGAAAATGAAACTGAGACATGGCACTTGAGCTGTCTTTCAGATTAAGGAGAAAGTTACCAAGTAGACAGTGAGGGTTCAAATGTAGGACTTATAAGCAGAGAGTACAGCATAAACAGAGGCATAGAGGCATAACAGGATTTGGAGGTGGGTGTGGTTGAAGCTTCCACTGCATGGTCAGAGTAGTGGGTTGCAATGAGGGGAGGTTGGAAAGTGGACGGAGACTGGATTGAGAAAAGCCTTCCAGACCAGATGAAAAATTTGGCCTTATTTAAGCAACAGGGAACCATAGAAAGTTTTAAATCATCATTAGCTTTATATTTTATAATAGTAATTGGGTTTTCCATAAGAAGCTTGGATTAGAAGTTGATGGGAGCAGATTCCAAGGGACCAATTCATCAAACTTGAGTGCCAATAGTTCAAGAGACAATAAAAGTCACAATTAACACAGTGGCCGTGGATTCCAAAGGCATTTCAGAGTCTCAAAAAATGGACTCAAGATACGAGTGGGGATGGGAGGAAGAGAGAAAAATGAGGGAAAAGAAGGAGTTAATGTCTTTAGTGATTGATAGTGCTTTTGCTACAATTGGTGATACTGGAGGGAGAATAAATTGGGGGAAGAGAGAAAGATATGCACAGAATTCTAATTTTAATGTATTGAGCTTGAGATGCTAGTGGAACATCCAAGAGCCTAGGCCCTCTTTGATTGTCACTTCCTAGGTGATCAAACTCCTGGTAATAACTCCAATCACACTTATCAGCTGTAGATAAAGAAGAAACTTTAAGTCTTGCATACCAATCCTTTACTCTGCCATTTTGTATTTTTACAAATGCTAGTTTTTTGTTATTTGGCGAGATTGGCTTAAAACTTCCCCTATATTTTCCTAATTGCAGTAACCTAGGGAAAGCATTAAATTGTGTTGATAGAATTGTTAGCTACAATCTGCCTCTAATGATAACAGTTTAGAATCATGAAGCAGCTATATTTTAGCCCAAGAGAAAACAAACTTTATCCCGAACACGTGTTCTTTTGCCTTTCTCATCTGATGTTACTTGAAAATTTTATTTTTCCATTTTGAATAGCGGATTCTGCCAACTGTTTTAAAAGCTTTTCTCCTTTTAGGGGAGGAGAGGAACAGTTTTTCCTCCCTTTTGTCCGATAGCTGAGAAGTGAAGATTTAATCGGTGAGAAAAATATACACACTACAAACCTCAGAATGTTCCTCCTGCTTTTAATGTTTGATGTGCCTGACAGATTACCCTTTCAAAACAGGATAATAGGATAGGTGGTGCTGGAAAAAAACTTTTCCATCCAAGGCAAAACCTCATGGACATTGAAAAGAACTGGCATTAGCCTAGACATTTGGGGGAGGGGAAACATATCCTAGGGGCATAGATTCTATAGTGAAAGGCTTCCATCTCTTTAAACATACACTCTAGGCTCACTCCAAGAAGTGTAATGCAAAGAGCATTGAAAAATCAGGAGACTTGGCATCTGTTTCTGACTCTGCCACTTTGTGGGATGGGCAAATCTTACCACGATCTGTGCTTCAGCATCTTCATTTGCAAAGGTTAATGGTATTATTTCTGACTTTAACCCAAAATAAATACAATATTTTTTTGAACACCAGCTACTTTCACATATATTTTTGCACTCAATATAAATTGACAATGAAAAAAACCCAAAGTCACGTTACCCATTATTTACTAATGAGAAAACGAAGGCTCAGAGAATTTAAGAGATTTACTCAGTATCAGGCAGTTCGTGAGCACTTTTGAGGCAAGGTCTTCCTTTAACCAGTGTCCTTTCCATAACATTGCACTGCTGCTAAGCAATTTCTATTATTTGGCTAGAAGAACACAACAGTTAGATGCATCTGAAACAATAAAACTACCTACTTTTCCTTATCTCAGGCAGAAACAGAGGATGATGAGCAACTTTGACTAAGAATTTAATGAAGTCTTCAGGACGAGTAATCTCAAAGCTTTGACTGGCTGCTTGGGTTTCTAGAAAGTGACCATGAAGAGGTATTATAACTCGGCAACAGGATCTTTCTTATTCCTGCCAAGACTGAAGATGCACAATTTTAAAGCTGAGGAGGATATAAAACACTGAATCCATTGTCTAAGAGAGGTGCCTTGCAAATTATGAGTTAGAAAAAATGTTTAGCTTCTACCTTGTCATTTTATGGACTTTATATCTTTGAGAATTAATGTTTTTCCTTTGGAGGGGTGGATATGTGTTCAAGCATTTTGTGTGTGTGCATATACACACATGTACTTATTTTGATAGTGACTGATGGACCATCTGTAGAATAAATCAAGAGAAGGGACTGACTCATACTGCAGGTGAGATCTGAAAAGAGACCAGTTGCTTAGAAATCCTTTCTCTACTCCCTCATCTGCCCTCAACTCTTCTGAAGGCCCTGAGGAGTCAAGCGCTGTCACTGTCTTTTCTTTGGAAGTCCTCAGGAGGCCATCCAATAAGGAATGGCTTAGGCTTTGTGATGGGTATAGGATGGGGGTGGGTGGGAAGGGCAGAGGAGAGACCAGTGCTCTGGGTTGGAGAGGGGATAGAGAGCGGCCCACTGATATTAAAAGAACAGTTTCTTTATGGAAGGGGAACACTTGACAATGATAGAATGGGAAGGAAGGAGAAACAGGCAAGAAACAAGAAGAGCCCAGAAGGAGGCCCCACTGTGAATAGCTGACTCTTCTGGAGTCCTTAGACATGGGTGCAAAAGCTTATTTAGCTTTAGGTTCTTCTCCCTACCCATGATGATTCTGCCACATGCATATCTTTCAAATTGATTCCATCTACTTCCCTCTGATCTAATGCCACTATTTTATTAGTCTAGGACCACTCTTCTCTTTCCTGAGGTTACTGCCACAGAATCCTACCTGAGCTCCCAGCATCAGGTCCTCAGCCATTTTCATCTCTTGATACGTTCCACATAATACAGCCAGAGAGATCTAAAATGCAAATTAGATCTTGTGGCGTCCCAGTCTCAAACCCTTTCATTGCCCTCCACTTTTCCCTCATGGTCCAGTTCAAGCTATTGAGTGTGGGGGAATAAGTCCCTTTCTGATTTTTCCGCTTATTTCTCCTGCCTCAGGCCTCACCACCCTCTACCTCACAGAAGGTGTCACAGCCACAATGAGTTCCTAGTAGGACTTTGTTGCACTTTCTTCTCTATCCTCAAGGCTGTTCTCTCTGCTATGAGATTCTCTTCCCCTTTCCCATGAAGAGTCCCTGTAAACATTTCCCTGAATAATATGTGATAATCCTTTAGGTTTCAGAGAAGATGTCACTTGCCCTGGGAACATTTCCCTGACTCCTCATTGCAAACATGTTCCTCTTTAAGTTCCCATAGCACCTGGTGATCACATCATAGGATTTATCACACTTTCTTGTGGTAGCCTGTTTTCTTGTCTGTATTCTCCACTAGGCTTTAAACTTCTCAAGTATAGAATCTTCTTTGTTCATCATTGTGACTCCTTTTCCCGAGAACAGCTTCAGATATATGACACTCAAAAGCAGTTTGTCCATCTTTCCTTTCTGTGGAGGAAATAAACGGCTATTTAGCATTATCCATAAAATAGCTCTCCAGCTAAAGACAGCTAAGGAACTTATGTAGTCTCATTTTGCCTCAAACAAATAATTCTGCCTCTTGAATCTTTCATTCATCAAGACTTTATCTTGGAGCTCTAAAAACGGACTGTTTTCTCCTGGGACATCCCAGTCCTAAATTCTGCTTTATTCCATAGATTAAATTTACCCTTGGGCCAAATTTCCATATCTGTGGCCTGTGAAAATTGAATTTGGGATTGAAAACCTGTAAGTAGTTGGCAGTGGTGTGTGTGGGGGTGGGGAATAAGAGGGTATGGGGCTCATACTGATTATTATTTCTTTGGGAATTTTTTTGTGGATCCTGAGAAATGCTCAGTATCTCCCAGATAAAAATGGTTTAGATTTTGTGGTCAGCTCCTTTTCTCAAATTTACTGCGTACTCCTCCACTTCTTCTCAAACCCCCAAGCTGAACTTCCCTCTTCAACATGTTCCCCTCTGACCCACACTCAGTCACATAGCTTTATCTGTGGAGAAAATATATTCCTTGACACAACAGAGGTAGGAACTCCTACTTCAAGAAACAGTACCATGTTTCTTGTACTTCTGTCTCTGTCTAAATTCTCCCCTTTCCAATTAAAATGGGAAGTAGATTAGAGCCATATTCTAGTATGGATCTGATCAGAACAAAATAAAGCAAGAGGATTGCTTCAGGCATAGAAGCTTACACTGTAAAATTCAATTATTATAAATAATTATTGCTTAAGTACAATATTCTTAACCTGCATTCTTAAATATTTTGGGTCTTTAGAAATTTGTTTGTTCATTTGTCATTATTACACAGTATCTGTTAGCTCAGTGGATTCTGAAATGGTCGGCTAGCCTTCTGATCCAAGATGGCAGACTAAACATTTGTATTTACTAACTGTGCTTCCCCACACCTCCCTGAAATAAAAGTATAGATGTACAAAATGAGATAAACCTATGAAGCAAAGGAAAGAGACCTTATCAGCAGATAGGAGATTTTTAAAAATTTTAGAAAATGAGAGGTCATTTGAATAGTAGAATATAGAAGTATCAGACATGTGTGGAAAACCAACAGCATGAACAAGGCAATCCGCCCCCCCCCAAACCAAATTGACCCTTGTAGAAAATGGAATTTGAGAATACAGATGTGAACTAAAAACTAAATGATTGAAACCAATAGCTTCTGTTTAATATATTCAGAGAGAATTGGGATACCATTAAATTCATAAAGTAAGAGCACAGTGCAGTGAAAAAAGTGTCAGTGGATGTGTGTGTGTGTGTGTGTGTGTGTATGTGTATGTGTGTTTGAATATATATGGGTAAGAACCAGGAAAATCTTCATAAAGGAAGTGCTGGGCTGAGCTTATTGAAAAAGTAGATGTACTGTTCTTCAGGTGGGTAGGGGCAGGGCATTTGGGGCAGAGGAAGCAACGTAAAACAGAGTGAAGTCTAGGAAACTACAGGTAACGGCAGAGAGATTATAGGGCTGATATGTGCATAGAAAGAGGTCAGTCTGCTGAGATAAACAGGGGCTAGCTCATGAAGGGCTCCAGACTTTTGAAGCCATGCTAAATAGTTGGCATTTTATCTTCTCAGTAATGAGAAACAAACACCTTTGTGGAGATGTTTAATTGAGGAAGGGATTTATATGATCAAATATGCTTCAGGTTGATTGCCCTGAGTGCTGTTTGTTAGATGGATTGCAAAGGTTAAGGCCTGAAGCAGGAAAAAGAACCAATCAATGAGAGAGCTTGAACTAAAGTGGTGGCATTGGGACAGGACTTAGTGAGACTAGTGGCAACATTCATCTAGACAGAGAATACAGGATGAGGAGCAGATTTCAGAGGAACATAATGAGTCCTTTTTTTAGCTCTTTGTGAATGTTCAGAAATGGCAGCTGGTGTTGCATAATTGCAAAATTGGGGCTTAGCTAGTTATTGGCTTCTAAGAACATAAATGCATTCCTTTTTTCCTCTGGCCTACTCTTTGAAAAATGACACCAAGGGGTGGGGCTCAAAGGGTTTTTTTTTGTTTTTCAAGCTAAGAATTTCTTTTTCTTTTTCTTTTTTTTTTTTACATCTTTATTGGAGTATAATTGCTTTACAATGCTGTGTTAGTCTCTGCTGTATAACAAAGTGAATCAGCTATATGTATGCATATATCCCCATGTCCCCTCCCTCTTGTGCCTCCCTCCCACCTTCCTTATCCCACCCCTCTAGGTGGTCACAAAGCACTGAGCTGATCTCTCTGTGCTATGCGGCTGCTTCCCACTAGCTATCTATTTTACATTTGGTAGTGTTTATATATGTCCCTGCCACTCTCTCACTTCATCCCAGCTTAACCTTCCCCATCCCCATGTCCTCAAGTACATTCTCTACGTCTGCATCTTTATTCCTGTCCTACCCCTAGGTTCATCAGAACCTTTTTTTGTTTGTTTTTAGATTCCATATATATGTGTTAAAATAGGGTATTTATTTTTCTCTTTCTAACTTACTTCACACTGTATGACAAACTCTAGGTCCATCCAACTCACTACAAATAACTCAATTTTGTTTCTTTTATGGCTGAGTAATATTTCATTGTATATATGCGCCACACCATCTTTATTCATTCATCTGTCGATAGGCACTGAGGATGCTTCCATGTCCTGGCTCCTGTAAATAGTGCTGCAATGAACATTGTGGTACATGTCTCTTTTTCAATTATGGTTTTCTCAGGATATATGCCCAGTAGTGGGATTGCTGGGTCATATGGTAGTTCTATTTGTAGTTTTTTGTTGTTGTTGTTGTTTTGCGGTACGCGGGCCTCTCACTGTTGTGGCCTCTCCTGTTGCAGAGCGCAGGCTCAGCGGCCATGGCTCATGGGCCCAGCCGCTCCACGGCATGTGGGATCCTCCCGCACCGGGGCACGAACCCGTGTCCCCTGCATCGGCAGGCAGACTCTCAACCACTGCGCCACCAGGGAAGTCCTATTTTTAGTTTTTTAAGCAACCTCCATACTGTTCTTCATAGTGGCTGTATCAATTTACATTCCTACCAACAGTGCAAGAGGGTTCCCTTTTCTCCACACCCTCTCCAGCATTTATTGTTTGTAGATTTTTAAATGATGGCCATTCTGACCGGTGTGAGGTGATTGTGGTTTTTTTTTTTAATTAATTTAAAAATTTTATTTTTGGTCTGTGTTGGGTCTTTGTTGCTGTGCGTGCGCTTTCTCTACTTGCGGGGAGCGGGGGCTACTCTTTGTTCCAGAACATGGGCTTCTCCTTGTGGTGGCTTCTCTTGTTGTGGAGCATGGGCTCTAGATGCGCGGGCTTAAGTAGTTGTGGCACACGGGCTCCAGAGCACAGGCTCAGTAGTTGTGGGGCATGGGCTTTGTTGTTCCGTGGCATGTGGGATCTTCCTGGACCAGGGTTCGAACCCGTGTCCCCTGCATTGGCATTCTTAACCACTGCGCCACCAGGGAAGCCCCTCATTGTGGTTTTGATTTGCATTTCTCTAATGACTAGTGATGTTGAGCATCCTTTCATGTGTTTGTTGGCAATCTGTATATCTTCTTTGGAGAAATGTCTATTTAGGCCTTCTGCCCATTTTTGGATTCGGTTGTTTGTTTTTTTGATATTGAGCTGTATGAGCTCCTTGTATATTTTGGAGATTAATCTGTTGTCAGTTGCTTCGTTTGCAAATATTTTCTCCCATTCTGAGGGTTGTGTTTTCATCTTATTTATGGTTTCCTTTTCTGTGCAAAAACATTTAAGTTTCATTAGGTCCCATTTGTTTATTTTTGTTTTTATTTCCATTTCTCTAGGAGGTGGGTCAAAAAGGATCTTGCTGTGATTTATGTCATGGAGTGTTCTGGCTATATTTTCCTCTAAGAGTTTTATAGTGTC
Organism: Monodon monoceros; assembly: GCF_005190385.1. Classification (NCBI taxonomy): domain Eukaryota; kingdom Metazoa; phylum Chordata; class Mammalia; order Artiodactyla; family Monodontidae; genus Monodon; species Monodon monoceros. The sequence goes on from NW_021703782.1 coordinate 66,716,340, forward strand.
TGGCCTTACATTTAGGTCTTTAATCCATTTTGGGTTTATTTTTGTATATAGTGTTAGGAAGTGTTCTAATTTCATTCTTTTACATGTAGCTGTCCAGTTTTCCCAGCACCACTTATTGAAGAGGCTGTCTTTTCTCCACTGTATATTCTTGACTCCTTTGTCAAAGATAAGGTAACCATATGTGCATGTGTTTATCTCTGGGCTTTCTATCCTGTTCCACTTATCGGTATTTCTGCTTTTGTGCCAGTACCATGCTGTCTTGATTACTGTAGCTTTGTAGTATAGTCTGAAGTCAGGGAGCCTTAATCCTCCAGCTCTGTTTTTATTTCTCAAGATTGCTTTGGCTATTCAGGGTCCTTTGTGTTTCCATACAAATTGTGAAATTTTTTGTTCTAATTCTGTGAAAAATGCCATTGGTAGTTTGATAGGGATTGCATTGATTCTGTAGATTGCTTTGGGTAATATAGTCATTTTCACAATGTTGATTCTTCCAATCCAAGAACGTGGTATACCTCTCCAACTGTTTGTATTGTCTTTGATTTCTTTCATCAGTGTCTTATAGTTTTCTGCATACAGGTCTTTTGTCTCCTTAGGTAGGTTTATTCCTAGGTATTTTATTCTTTTATTGCAATGGTAAATGGGAGTGTTTCCTTAATTTCTCTTTCAGATGTTTCATCATTAGTGTATAGGAATGCAAGAGATTTCTGTGCATTAATTTTGTATCCTGTTACTTTACCAAATTCATTGATTAGCTCTAGTAGTTTTCTGGTAGCATCTTTAGGATTCTGTATGTATAGTTATCATGTCAACTGCAAACAGTGACAGTTTTACTTCTTCTTTTCTGATTTGGATTCCTTTTATTTCTTTTTCTTCTCTGATTGTTGTGGCTAAAACTTCCAAAACTATGTTGTATAATAGTGGTGAGAGTGCGTACCCTTGTCTTGTTCCTGATCTTAGAGGAAATGGTTTCAGTTTTTCACCATTGAGAATGATATTGGCTGTGGGTTTGTCATATATGGCCTTTATTATGTTGAGGTAGGTTCCCTCTATGCCCACTTTCTGGAGAGTTTTTATCATAAATGGGTGTTGAGTTTTGTCAGAAGCTTTTTCTGTGTCTATGGAGATGATCATATGGTTTTTATCCTTCAGTTTGTTAATATGGTGTATCACCTTGATTGATTTGTGTATATTGAAGAATCCTTGCATTTCTGGGATAAACCCCACTTGATCATGGTGTATAACCGTTTTAATGTGCTGTTGGATTCTGTTTGCTAGTATTTTGTTGAGGATTTTTGCATCAATGTTCATCAGTGATATTGGCCTGTAGTTTTCTTTTTTTGTGACATCTTTGTCTGGTTTTGGTATCAGGGTGATGGTGGCCTCGTTGAATGAGTTTGAGAGTGTTCCTCCCTCTGCTATATTTTGGAACAGTTTGAGAAGGATAGGTGTTAGCTCTTCTCCAAATGTTTGATAGAATTTGCCTGTAAAGCCATCTGGTCCTGGGCTTTTGTTTGTTGGAAGATTTTTAATCACAGTTTCAATTTCAGTGCTTGTGATTGGTCTGTTCATATTTTCTATTTCTTCCTGGCTCAGTCTTGGAAGGTTGTGCTTTTCCAAGAATTTGTCCATTTTTTTCAGGTTGTCCACTTTATTGGCATATAGTTGCTTGTAGTAGTCTCTCATGATCCTTTGTGTTTCTGAAGTGTCAGTTGTTACTTCTCCTTTTTCATTTCTAATTCTGTTGATTTGAGTCTTCTCCCTTTTTTTTTGATGAGTCTGGCTAATGGTTTATCAATTTTGTTTATCTTCTCAAAGAACCAGCTTTTAGTTTATTGATCTTTGCCATTGTTTCCTTCATTTCTTTTTCATTTATTTTTGATCTGATCTTTATGATTTCTTTCCTTCTGCTAACTTTGGGGGTTTTGTTGTTGTTGTTTCTCTAATTGCTTTAGGTGTAAGGTTAGGTTGTTTATTTGAGATGTTTCTTGTTTCTTGAGGTTGGATTGTATTGCTATAAACTTCCCTTTAGAACCGCTTTTGTTGCATGCCATAGGTTTTTGGTCGTCGTGTTTTCATTGTCATTTGTTTCTAGGTATTTTTTGATTTCCTGTTTGATTTCTTTCTTGGTTATTTAGTAGTGTATCAGCCTCCATGTGTTTGTATTTTTTACAGACCTATGTGTCCCTAGGTCTGAAGTAGGTCTCTTGTAGACAGCATATATACAGGTCTTGTTTTTGTATCCACTCAGCCGGTCTGTGTCTTTTGTTTGGAGCGTTTAATCCATTTACATTTAAGGTAGTTATTGATATGTATGTTCCTATCACCATTTTCTTAATTGTTTTGGGTTTGTTATTGTAGGTCTTTTCCTCTTGTTGTGTTTCCTGCCAAGAGAAGTTCCTTTAGCATTTGTTGTAAAGCTGATTTTGTGATGCTGAATTCTCTTAACTTTTGCTTGTATAGGTTTTAATTTCTCTGTCAAATCTTAATCAGATCCTTGCTGGGTAGAGTAATGTTGGTTGTAGGTTTTTCCCTTAAAAGTTTTTTTTTGAGACCTAAATGTAAGTTTCTTTACATTTGTCTTTACCTGCTCTACCACTTCTCAACATTTTGGCTGGTTGTTTTCATTACAGAGGTAATCCATGATCATGGCAAAAGTTCCAACAAAACGAAAAATGTAGGAAGTACAGAGTAAAACCCCTGAAGTAACCTCCCACAGAAAAGTAACACTGACAGTTTGGTCTCAGTCTTCTGGATTTTTTTTTAGCATATATTCTTTTATTTGATCATGCATTATATTTTGTGCACTCTTACTATCATACTGCCTTTTAATTCATTTCTTCCATTTTTAATTTGAAATTTTTCAAATATACAGAAAAGTAAATGAAACAAAATAACACCTATATACCCCACACTTAGATTTAAGAGAAATCAACACATTTCCAAACCTTTTCTGTAAATAGAATTTCAGATATAGCCAAACCACCCAATTGCTATCACTTCTCCCTTCCTCCCTCCCTCCACCCCCCCTCTTTCTTTCTCCCTTATTATAACTTACATTAAATGTTTATACTTATGGTATCATACTGTATGTATCGTTTCTCAATTTGCTTTCTTTAAATGCAACATTATATTTTTGAGATTTAGCATGTAGCTTCATGTAGATTAATTTTACTTTTTAAAATCTAGTCTATGATACAGAATTCCACTTTTCTGATAATATAGTGAGAATAACACCATATTATCATCAGTGCTGTAAAGTATATCCTTGGACATCTCTCCTTGTATAAATATGAAAGACTTTCATAGAAGTCTGACTATGGGAGGTGCCCATACTCAGCTTTACTAAAGATTGACAGATGGCTTTCCAAAGGGGCGATACCAGTTTACATTCCCACCAGCCCTTTGTGCACTTTCTTGATTCCTTTCATTCCTTGTTGTTTTTAGACTTAAAATTTTTGTCAATCACGTTGATTACAAAAAGGTAGTCTGTGGTGGTTAATTTTATGTGTCAACTTGACTGGGCTCTAGGGTGCCCAGGTATTTGTTTAAATATTACCTGTGTCTGTGAAGGTGTTTCTGGATGAGATTAACATTTGAGTTGGTAAAGTGAGTAAATTGCCTCCCCCAGTGAGGATGGGTCTCATCCAACTCATTGAAAGCCTGAATAGAACAACAAAGAAGAATAAGGGAGACTTCTCTCTTCCTGCCTTTATTTGAGTGGGGACCAGGATCTTCTTTTGCCTTCACAGTAGGACCTGGATTAGAACTTATACCATTGACTCTCCTGGTCCTTGGGCCTCTGACGTAGACTGAAACCATACCATCAGTTCTCCTGGGCCTCCAGGTTGCTGACTGTAGAGCTTGGGACTCTTTGGCCTCCATAATTGCATGAGCCAATTCTTTATAATATATCTCTATCTGTCTGTCTTATCTATCTATCTATCATCTCCTATCGGTTCTGTTTCTCTAGAGAACCCAGACTAATATAGTATCTCATCATCATTTAAATAGACATTTCCCATAATAACTATTAAGGCTGAACATTTTCTCCCCACGTATTTATTAGCCATTTGAAATTTCTCTCTGATGAATTTTCTATTCATATACTTCGCCCACTTTATATGTGTCTAGTCACAGCCCGTCCAACTGTTCTCTCCCTCAGATATTTCACTTTAGGGACATCGTTTCCATCTTCACCCCCTACACCCAGAATTTTAAATTTCATATCTGTTTGACTATAAATTGAAGAAAATGAAGGCTAATTCAGAATAAAGAATGGTGATGTAGGCAGATGAGCAGTGTATCCTTCTGTAAATAGGAGCTTTAGAATAAGAGAAGGTAGAGTGAATGTGCAGCCTCAAAATCTACCACTCATGAATGGTTTCAGAGAACATGATGACACTGGCATGCTGTGCTAGCATTTCCTACCCACCACAGTGATTCAGTCCTACGTGTGGGCCTTGGAAGAGAATATACTCACTTTAAGCCATTAAGGAAGCAGGTAATAGTTTCTCAAAGTGGCAGGTCTTGTTCTCCTTTGTATGGTTTATAATGATCCTAAATCACCCTCAGAAGAAAAATCTCACTCACTCTATACTCTTTAATTAAGATTTCTGTTTCTGCAACATTTTGGTGGTATTTATGTCAAATGTTTACTTTTCAGAATGTCTCCCTTTTTCTGTCTTTTTTTTTTCTGTTTTGATCAGGCTGTAACCATGCTCTGTGCTCCACATGGGTGTTCCTTGGAAACAAAGCATTTTTGAGATGGCAGGATTGGGACTAGTAAAAGAAAACAGGAAGATCTGTGAGCAAAATCTCCTCCAGTACAGATGGTTAAGGAACATAGATAGGGGAGTGTGCTGAGTGACCTTTGTTTAATGGGGTGTCCAAACCACTGGGTGCTCTAGCGTGGGTGGCCATCCTGACTGACCCCATGATTCAAGAACTGCTATAATGATACCAGGGATGCAAAACAAAGATGTGAGTATGCTGCAGAGACTGCTCCTTTTACAGAGGCTGTACACTTCTCCAGCTGAAAATTTTCCTTTGCCACAGTCCCAGTCAAGCCAGATTGAATTGATGATCCAATTTCAAAGAATGTTTCCTTTTACAAAATGCATTTCATATCACTCTTTTCTCCAATAATATGGAATCAGTTTTGAAACTCAACTGGAAAGCTTATCCATCCACAGGGAGGTTGTAAAAGGCCACCTGCTAACCACAGGAAGCCCAGACTGATATAGGGTGCCAAATTAATTTAAGGTGGATAATGGTTATTTCCTTGTCACTTTCTACACCTGTCCTTGCTCTGCAATAGGGGTTATAAGAAGTATGATGCATGCCAAAGGTGAAACTTTATAAGTCAACTCCTCCAAGAAGTATTCTCTGCGCACTCTTTCTGGAGTCCCCAAGTGCTCTCACATCTTCCTGTGTGTTAGTCAGGGTTTTCCAGAGAAACAGAAACAATAGGGCATGTAGAAATATATATAAGAAGAGAGTTATTGTAAGAATCTCCTCACACAATTAAGGAGGCCAAGAAGTCCTAATCTGCTCTTTGCAAGGTGAAGAATCAGGAAAGCCAGTAGTGTAATTCAGTCAGAGTCTGAAGGCCTGAGAACCAGGGGAGCCAGTGTGTGAGGGCAGAAGATGGATGTCGCAGCTCAAGCAAAGAGAGCAATTTCACCCTTCTTTCATTGTTTTGTTCTACTGAGGCTGTCAGCAGGTTGGATGATGCCCACCTGTATTAGTAAAGGCAGGCCTTTACTCAGTCTACTGATTGAAATGCTAATCTGGTCTGGAAACACTCTTACAGAACACCCAGAAATAATGCCTTACCAGCTGTCTTGGCATCTCTTAGTCCAGTCAAGTTGACATATAAAATTAACCATCACACTGTATTCACTCCCACTGTGGGAGTTACTTACTCATTGTAACTGTTCACTTACCTGTCTCCATCATCAAGCTTAGACTCCTGGAAAGGCAGGGCCAGTGCTGTCTGTTTGATTTCCCAGACCTAGCACCAAGCCCCCATGTACTTGTGGGATGATCTTAGTGGCTAGATTTGGGTTTGGGGACTCAGCTGCCAACTGTCATGAGGCTCTTATACTTCTTTAGGCCAGGCTTTCCCTCCCAGGCCCCACCGTGACCTCCCTTTTACCTCCATCACTCTGCTTAAAAGGAGATAAATAATACTACATTTGTACAGTGGGTTTACATGTATTGTCTCATTTGTATTATTATTCCACAGTAGTAGATGAGGTTTAAAAACTGAATACCATGTTCTTAAATTTGCAAATGTCTGGAACAAGAATTGGGAACAATGACAATATTCTGAGCTTCCCAGAAGGTAGCAACTATGGGGATTTTGTGGACATCTGAGAGAAGTACATGCACAGATGGTTTGCCTTTTATTGGCCCATTTTGCCCGGAAGGCAACACTAAGTGAAACAAAGGAGCCTTATACCAGAAGGGTATGGGGTCACAGCCTTCAGGGTGGCTGTGGATCCTTGCTCTGGTCTCTCTCTCTCTCTCTGCTTTGTTCTATATTGCTCATCTTGTTACTTCACAATCCAGGACTTATGACATTTTTCTTCTCTGGACTGGAAATGACAGAGCTGTCAAACATTAGTTTCTGATTGGTATCTCTGAGTCAGGTAAGAGGGCTGGGGTGATTAAAACTGGGCTCACATGTATCTTCCCAACAGCCAAACAAGTGTTCAGAAGTATAGGAAGAACTTGTTAGGGAAGATACCCAGGAGAATGTTTTCGGTGGTAAAGTCAGTGGAAAGCAGGCTTCCTTTGTGCCTAAAGAGATGGCACCACTTGGGCAGGAGCCCTGTGGCAGAATCTCCATTAAGACGTCAAAGTAAACTGTATGAAATTACTTCTAGAAAGCAGCTCAGATGAAAAAATCCAACTTCATAGAGCAAGAACTGTGATCATGGTAAGCTCTGACAACTATAATATAGTTGGCCGAGAGTGGAAAAATACACTTGAATTCTGAGGAGGCCCGTAGATATCTTGGATAATCTCAGCTTGTGTGCCAAATGTGTCATGGTCTTTTCTTTCCTTTCTCTCTTCTCGTTCCCTTTTCCCCTCTTCTCCTCCCCCTTCCCTTTCTCTTTCCTTTATGACCTCTTTCTCTAGACCCTCTTCCTTCTGTTCTTTCCCTTCCCTCCTCTATCTTCTCTGATCATTCCTTCCTCCTGTCCTTCAAATGATCAGTGCCCCTTTGCATCAACAAATGTGTACCAAACTTGTGCTTTTGCCAATTACCACGCTAAGAGCTGGGGTGTCAGAGTGAATCAGTTCTATTTCCTCCCCAGCACCCAGGGATGATTTGATGGGCTTTGCCTAGCCCCTTCCTGCATCCCCAACTTCTATTTCCTGGAACACTCCCCACTGTTACATGGGCAACTTATCAAAAGTATAATCTAAGGTTAAATAATGTGCTTATTGTGCAACCATTGTTTCAGGTCAAGTCCCCTGGGTACAGCCTCCAACTGCTCCTTTTCTAGTATCATCTCTGCCCCTTTCTCCTCCTCTTAGAAATTTTGGAGGTGCTATTGCTCCTGCCCTCAGGCGGCTCACCACCTAGGGGAGCAACATTTAGATTAATTGCTTTAAAATTCTTTAATCACTCTGATAGTTGACAAGACTAGCTGGCACAACTGATTTAGAAATGCCCAATTTAGCAGACTGTTGTGCTTGGGCTCCAAGGATGGGTGAAACAGAGGAACAAGAAGCCAGTTCTCGGGGTACTCACTCTGATTGCATAACAGGGAGAAGCATCAATTAACACAGGTTCTGGCCAGAACACCCCGTAATGCCTCCATGTCCAGTCAGATAAAAACAGTTCACTCTGTAAGTAAATAATAGCTTAGTTTCTGTTGCAGCCTGATTGAGATCAGCTAACCTTTAGGCAAGGAGCATGACTCTTGCTAAAGCTTTTGACAAACTCTTTTCAGCTTTATGCAAGAGATTAGGTTAACTCTTGCAAAACTGGTTCACCAGGAACAATGACTAAGTGGATTTTTTCAGTATCTGGCATATTATGTCTGAGTAGCTATAAATATATTTACAAGTTGGAATTTCAAGGGAGAGGAGTATTAGCTTGCTGGAAAACAAGCCAACTGCATTATGGGCCTACACCCAGCCAGCATGCTGTGTTTTCATCTTCACTTCTTGCAATTTTGTTTTCTTTCTCAAGGACTTTGACTATGTCATTTTTTCTTTAACACTAATAATTTCTCTCTACCCTGCTCCCATTGTGAATGTGCGTGTGTGTTATGTGTGTGTGTATCTTTCTACAGGGGGGTGGAGAATCCCATGCAGGTGTGTTCATGTTATTAAATGTATATCTGCTTATTAATCTCTCCAATGACAAAAGGCAACGGACAAACAAGCGATGCTCTTATCCGTCCTTCGCAGTGGTGAATCTGAAAGCCAAGAGAAGTTTTCTTTCAAACAGGAACTGTTTTGGAGTCTGAACAACTTTGCATTTAGACGGTGCAGCTTTCAGTTCCAGATCTTGGCAGTGGGGCAAGCAGAGGGTGTGGCAAGTACAGACTTTGCCACAGGGCAGTGTTTCCTACCGTGTGTTCCCTGGAGTTACTGACAGGAAGGATGCTACTAATCAATTTATTGAAATAAGGATGTCCAATGAGGGAACTTTCTTGAAGTATTAAATATACTACCGTGCCTTGGGCGTAGTCAAGGATGAGTTATAATACATGTCATTTTCATATTTATCATTGAAACCACATCACCCACAGTCTTTCTCTAAGCCTAGCATTCTGAGAAACACTTTAGTGGTGCCTGAAGGCCTAGGGAAGGAATGGAATGAGTGAGGCATCCCAGAATAGAAAACTAACCTCATAGTTCCTGTTGGTCGGTGGACGATTTTCCACTTTCCACCAATGAAATTGATCTGAGGAGAGTAGACCAAACTGGGGACTCCTGTTTGAGGATCCAGGGCTTCTGGAATTTTCCCTGTTCCTTTATACTTTGCTCTACCATGTTCACCTTGAAAAATCAACATAATCCATTTGATTACAGAGCTGAACCTTTCTCCAGAGTGAGGGATTTTAACCACGCATATATTTAGACATCATTTATCATCTGTTCATTTGTCTTCTTTAAAGTTCAAGTCAAATCCTGGTAACCTAAGCACATACTTATACTGATCCTTTTACCACTCCCCTTTCTCCTCTGCAAGTTGCTTTCTCTGGTTTCTACGAACTCATTACTGCCCTCAAATTTACAACTTTGTCTTCCCAGTTCCCTGTGTCACCTGCTTGGTCTCAGCTGTCCAGGACTCTGCCTTGGAAATCTCAGACTCACATTTCTATATGTCCCTGTGCTCAATTCTGGCTGGCCTCAGAATCCCCCAGTCTCCATGCCAGTTCTGCCGACAATGCTCAGTCTTTTGTCTCAAGGATGAAGCCCCAAAATCTCCACTTCTAAACGACACCCCAGTGGATTCTGATGCCCACCCAGGATTGAGGAACACTGCTCTAGGTTCTGGACACATAGCCCCCTGTCTTTTTTTCCTGGAGCCCCTCCTGGGTCATGATTCCATTTCCCCTTCCTCTGCCCTCAGAAGGGATAATGATGGAAGTATTTGTAAAGTTTCTCCTATGTCCCAGGTGCTTTAAATATGTTGTTTCATATTTCACAATACTCTTATGGAGTATATATCATCATCTTTATTTTAAGGATGAGGAAAACAAGATTCAGAGAGTCTGGGTAATTTTCCCAAAGGTGCACAATTAGGAAATGGCAGGGCAGGGGTTCAGACTCTGACCTGTCAGCATCTACAGCCTTACCACTTAAAAAGAGTGGTCCCTGGACCAGCAGAATCAGCGTGCCTTGGGATCTTGCTAGAAATGCAAATAACCTGGGTGGCGTCTCAGACCTACTGAATCAGTTTGTTTGGATGTGGGGACCAGAAATCTGTATTTTATCAAGCCCCTCAAGTGATTTTGATGTACCCTAAATTTCAGAAGGACCGGGCTTCCCTGGTGGCGCAGTGGTTGGGAGTCTGCCTGCCGATGCGGGGGACGCGGGTTCGTGTCCCGGTCCGGGAAGATCCCACATGCTGCGGAGCGGCTGGGCCCGTGAGCCATGGCCGCTGAGCCTGCGTGTCCAGAGACTGTGCTCCGCAACGGGAGAGGCCACAACAGTGAGAGGCCCGAGCACAGCAAAAAAAAAAGAAGGACCAATCTAGAGTACCATGTATTTCCCCACTCTTTTGTCTCTTTTTCCTCATTTCTTGCCTCAGAAGAATTGCCTTATTTCTTTCCCAGTAACACCACTTTCAGCTTACTGTGCAGCCTCACTCATATCTTTCTCAACCAGCAGTTTTATTATGCACACCCTTCTCATTTCCTTTACAACATTTGTGGTATTTGACTGAGCAAACACGGGGCTCTAACCTGGCTTCAGGTTTTGCCCTATCTTGCCTCAGTCTCTCAATATCTTCCCTTGAACATTTTAAGGCATTGAAGACACTGACTTGCAACTCTCTCTTCTAAACTTGGGGGTGCACATGTACACATGGGCACATGCCATGCACAAAGAATTAAGTTTGATCATACCAACTAGGTGCCTCATTAATGTCTATACACTACAGCTGGGAAATCCCTACTCATGGTCTACTTCAAGTTCGGGTTCCCAGACAAAGAATTGCAAATATCCAGTGGCTTTGGAAAGTTTCATTTAGCGTTGAACTGTGTCTCTTCCAAGTGAAGCAGTGGTGGGGAGATTTTTGAACATGGATCTGCTGATAACACGGCACCTCCTCAAAACTATAATCTCATTAAGGGTTGGATGATGTCCAAATCAAACCAGAAATGCAAGACCAAAAGACAGCCCTCAGAATGGGAGAAAATATTTGCAAATGAAGCAACTGACAAAGGATTAATCTCCAAAATTTATAAGCAGCTCATATAGCTCAATAACAAAAAAACAAACAACCCAATCCAAAAATGGGCAGAAGACCTAAATAGACATTTCTCCAAAGAAGATATACAGGTTGCCAACAAACACATGAAAGAATGCTCAACATCATTAATCATTAGAGAAATGCAAATCAAAACTACAATGAGATATCATCTCACACCAGTCAGAATGGACATCATCAAAAAATCTAGGAACAATAAATGCTGGAGAGGGTGTGGAGAAAAGGGAACCCTCTTGCACTGCTGGTGGGAATGTGAATTGGTACAGCCACTATGGAGAACAGTATGGAGGTTCCTTAAAAAACTACAAATAGAACTACCATATGACCCAGCAATCCCACTACTGGGCATATACCCTGAGAAAACCATAATTCAAAAAGAGTCATGTACCAAAATGTTCATTGCAGCTCTATTTATAATAGCCAGGAGATGGAAGCAACCTAAGTGTCCATCATCGGATGAATGGATAAAGAAGATGTGGCACATATATACAATGGAATATTACTCAGCCATAAAAAGAAACGAAATTGAGCTGTTTGTAATGAGGTGGATAGACCTAGAGTCTGTCATACAAAGTGAAGTAAGTCAGAAAGAGAAAAGCAAATACTGTATGCTAACACATATATATGGAATTTAAGAAAAAAAATGTCATGAAGAACCTTGGGGTAAGACAGGAGTAAAGACACAGACCTACTAGAGAATGGACTTGAGGATATGGGGAGGGGGAAGGGTGAGCTGTGACAAAGCGAGAGAGAGGCATGGACATATATACACTACCAAACGTAAGGTAGATAGCTAGTGGGAAGCAGCCACATAGCACAGGGATATCAGCTCGGTGCTTGGTGACCGCCTGGAGGGGTGGGATAGGGAGGGTGGGAGGGAGGGAGACGCAAGAGGGAAGAGATATGGGAACATATGTATATGTATAACTGATTCACTTTGTTATAAAGCAGAAACCAACACACCATTGTAAAGCAATTATACCCCAATAAAGATGTAAAAATAAATAAATAAATGAAACAAAACCCAGAAATGCTCCCATGCTACTCTGCCCTTAGTGAGAGGTTTCAGGGTGGCAAACACCTCTTGGTGACTCTGCCTCTGTCTACACGTGCAGAAAGTCCAAGTTGCTTGGCAAAAGTCTGATTGCTCTAGAAAAACAGTTTGATCCTAACTTCGAAAGAATTTTTATGCTATTTGGAATATATTTGAAAAAAGAATTTATTCTAATATCTTTAACCTCATAAATAATACATAACGATTAATGAAAGATTAGCATTTTGGAGTTCAAAATACATAGTTTCTTTGGACGGTTGATACATCATTGTTATTTATTTATTTATTTATATTGAAGTATAGTTGATTGTAAGTGAACTAATATTATATTAGTTTCATGTGTACAGTATAGTGATTCAGTATTTTAATAGATTAGACTCCATTTAAGGTTATTACAAAACAGTGGCTGTATTTCCCTGTGCTCTACAATATGACCTTGCTGCTTATCTTTTTTTTTTTTTTTTTTTTTTTTTGCGGTACGCGGGCCTCTCACTGTTGTGGCCTCTCCCGTTGCGGAGCACAGGCTCCGGACACGCAGGCTCAGCGGCCATGGCTCACGGGCCCAGCCGCTCCGCGGCATGTGGGATCTTCCCGGACCGGGCACGAACCCGTGTCCCCTGCATCAGCAGGCGGACTCTCAACCACTGCGCCACCAGGGAAGCCCAATGCTTATCTATTTTATACATAGTAGTTTGTACCTCTTAATCCCATACCCCTATCTTGCCCCTCCCCACTTCTATCTTCCCACTGGTAACCACTAGTTTGTTCTCTATATCTGTGATGCCTCATCATTAGGTAGAATAAGAGGAAATAGAAAGTTGAGAGGGGAAACTTAGTTTAGTTTAACCCTAAACTAAATTATTTAGTTATTTTTCTTTAGTTGCATTTAGCTTCCAGATTGTTTCTTCAATGCCACCTTTCACAAGAATATTCTACGAATAAATATTAGGCTATATCCCTGGCTATCTGTAATGGTCATGTTATTCTGTTCAATGGCTTGCTTGTGGGATTGTATCCTAACTGGAATTGCAGTTGGTATATCAAGATGCATTGTATGCATTTATATCTTTCTTTTTTCTTTCTAAATGTTTCCTCACTGGGTTAGAGCTCCTAGTCATGAGTACTCTTGGATCAGCTTAAATACTAAAAGAAGAATTATAGTTTTACTGTACAGTGACCTTGTAAGAAGTACCAGTGCAGCTCAATTTCAAATTCTGCTCACATTTCAATATATTTTTGATATATTTTGCTTAGCAGTTTATTTGCTTTCTCATTGCCACTGTTTTTCCTGATCATAGAACTCTATAAAACTCAATAATGGGGAGTGACTCAAAAGTTTGGTTATTTTTACTAGTAAACTATTTCAGGGGTAAGCACTTCACATTTCACATTCTTATGCTCCACAGCACTGTAAATAAGTCTTATTTTTTTTCCCTTGGGTTCAAGAGAATATTTTGGAGATAATTGGCAGAAAATAGAATTAACAATGCTATCAATTTTCATGTTGAATAACTTTAGAGGGAATGATGGCATCTTATACTTAAGAATAAACATGCAAGAATTTGTAAAAGTTGGCAAACTGCAAGAATAATACATTTAGAAAATTGTGCTATGATTAAATGTCCTGGCTATATAGCTTATTTCCTTTTTAAATGTTTAAAATGAAATTTAAAGCACAATTGAGCTTGGCTTGGATAGGCAGACTGTATATTAACTGGGGATTTAGTTAATATCCAAGAGCTGATCTACTTCTGACAGTAAGACCCAAATAGCCCCCTTGGAAGTTTCCATAGAGGTTGATTAACCTTTTAAAATCCCTCTTTCTGGGGTTTCCCTGGTGGCGCAGTGGTTGAGAGTCCGCCTGCCGATGCAGGGGACACGGGTTCGTGCCCCGGTCTGGGAAGATCCCACATGCCGCGGAGCGGCTGGGCCCGTGAGCCATGGCCACTGAGCCTGCGCGTCCAGAGCCTGTGCTCCGCAACGTGAGAGGCCTGCGTATCGCAAAAAAAGTCCCTCTTTCTCCCCTTATTTTTGGCCTCTGCCTTCTTTAGTTGTGTGCTAATTTGCTACATAGAATCTTGATTTTCTAGAATTGCTACCTTGATGTATGGGGGAAAAGAAAATTTAATAAAATCCTTGATTTTGAAAATCTTGAATTTTTCATATTTGATTTTTTGAGGAGAAATTATTTAAATTTATTTCTGTTTTAACAGTCTCCATGGAGTAATGATTAAATGTAAATTGTTCAATATGCCTTTTCAAAGTTTTACTTGTTAAACCTCATACTAAACCTCAGAAATATTGAGTCAATAATCTCTAATTCCCTGTTCAAAATTTCCACAAAGCAGAAACACAAATGTCTTCATTGTTAACGACAGACAAACAAAACCAATAACAACAACAAAATAAGTTTTACACTTCTAGGATTCTATATTCGGTATTGCATGAGTTTTATTTATTAGATATGTTCCAATTATCTTTGTTATTTAAGAGCAGATGAATTAACTTCACTACTTTAACCTCTTTGGCTCTGCCTATTGCCACATGACTCTTCATTAGCAGTCCTAAGAACAAATTATGCATCAAAATTCCAATTAAGAGTCCATTGTTTGCCTACTCAATATCCCCTAGGAGAAATCTTATACAAGAGCTTTTGTTTCAGAACTAGGTGCCAGGAAAATTTTGCTGTCCTCAAGTAATGGCATATTTTCTCCTTCTAGACAATGAGACCCATGTAATTGATCATATTTTCCTTTGTGATTTGGCTGGCAGGAAGTGCAGAGCCAAACTTGCAGCCCAAATGTTATGGCTATGTAAGGTCCTATGGCCCACATAGCTGGGATCTTGATATTGATTTTCAGTCTTGACTCTGGTTGACAAAACATGCCATTATAAAAAAATTATAAAAGTATCTATAGGCTATCTGAAATTATTATAAAGTAGGCTATAAATAAACCAGTCAATTGATTAAAAAATAATTCAGTTTTTGCAGGGAGATGACTTTATGAATGATCTTTAGATTCACACTTCAACCCTCAGAAGCCCATATCATTTTCAGTATACATTTCATGTGCATTTACCATGTGCCGGACAGATGTGCTCCTGGCAGGGAGGTTTCTAAGTATTAACAGAGTTCAGTCTCTCAAGGGCCTTTGGAGGCTCTAGAAGGAGGGACAGATACAAATTATGCAAGACTAAATAAAATAGGTGTTGAATAGCAATAAACTTTTTTGATATAAGGGTACAGGGAAAAGAACAATTTATTCTCCAAGGGCTTAAAAGATAGAGGTTTTCTCAAAGGCAAAAAACTGAGGTCGTTTCAAGCCAAAGAGGCTATATGAAGAATGCATAATGTTGCTAAATTGTAGTGAGAAATGACAAAACAATGTTGTTACAGAACATTATTAATGAGCAACAGATTATCATTAATACTGCTTCTTGAGGAAGACGGGTTTATGTAGAGGTGGGTAGAGTTTCTTAAAGAGAGCTTCTGGGAATTTCACTACACTAGTCCTTATCATATGCAGTTTAGTTTAAAAATTGTATTTCTCCTTTTTCTTGATAGAGGACTATCATTAGGACTATCAGTCATAACTGGGGCTATTTCTGAGTTGACAGTCATAATGAAGAGAGGAAGCAAAAGAGGAAAGGAGACAATACAAGAAGAAAAGGGAAGGAAAAAATGATGACAGGGATTAACTGTATTTTCCTAAGGTGGAGAGAGCACATGAGGATAAAAAGCGTATGGAATTCCTCAAGGTAAAGAGTTTCTCTGGATTGGAATTGACCAAAATAGAGAAGGGTGAAGAGACTATGACATATGGAAACTTCTCCTTGGGAAAAATGTCAGTGGAAAAGTTATTGGGTCAGATTGTTCTTCTGTCAAGGTAGAACATGGTGGCAATTTGACAAGGAACACAGTTTGGTACAATTAAGCCATCAAGCTTATGATGTGTGTTGTGTAGGGATGGGGAGGTGGGTTGGGGCCCAGGCGGGTGGGTAGGAGAAATCATGTATCCTGGATCTTGCCCATATATTGATGTTAGATTCCACTGACCATGTCACCACCTGAACTGTTTGACTTTAGTAGCTAATTTATAATATCAAGAAGAGTTGCCTAAGCAGAATCAGAGGGCAGTTTCATAAACAGCAATTGCAGTGATTCCTGCTGGCCGGGTGCTTTCGGAAACAATTTACACAAGGGCTGATTTCGACATGCACTAATGTATACAGTTTAGCTAGTGTTTTATATGGAAACTGTGATAAACCATTCTAATTGATGCTTACTTTACATAGATTAGAGAGTTCCACAGGCCCACACATTAATGCTTGGGGATTTTGGGTCATTTAATGGAGATGCCAATTTGATTCAGATAAATAACCAATCTTAGGGAATCCTGCTAAAGTTTGCCTGATACAAACTAGACTATCTTATTTTATTTCATTTTTTTTTTTGTACCAAGTTATTTATTTAGGCAATGATTGTAATAGTAAAAGCTTGGAGACAACTTAAATGCCCATCAACAGGAACTGATTATATAAAGTATGTCTATCCATAAAATTAAATATGTGCATTTAAAATAATGAGGCATGTAATGATAACACACTGTCTAAGATACATATTTAAGTTAAAAAGGAAGATGCAGAACAATGTATAAAGTATTCTAACATATGTGTTTTAAAAAGAGATGGAGTCCTGTATATATGTATCACATGTGTATGCCTAGTGTTCCTCTGGAATGCCACTAATGACAGAAACTAATTGACAGTGTCTGGCCTAGAAGGAAATATTAAGGGTCAAGAGTAGGAAGGAGACTTAACTTTTCATTGTTTCTTTTCAAACTAGTCAGTCTTGATGTTGTTTTCGCTTACTCTTATCCAGTGGCCTCAACTAGCTTTCCATCTCTTTGCAAGATTCAGGACAAAGGGAATCACTGTATCAACATGAGGCAGGAAAGCTTTGATTTTCTAGTCCTGTTCTATGTGGATGTATCCCAGATTCCTCCACAACCTGGGTCAGAGCATCTGTGGCCTTAGTATGAAGTTTTGTAAAAGGTTCTTCTTCAGACAGATGAATGAGAAAGATTTCCTCCTTCTGTATGGAGATAGCATAGGAAGCAGAGTGGGATGGATCTCATCCATGGCTTATCTCTGAGGTTAGGTACTGTTGTGCACTCTGCACACTGCACAACCATTTGTGGTGGCCCTGAACTGGGTCACCTTGCTGGGAGAGACTATGAGTTCCAGGCACCTCACTTGGTATATCACTAACAGAAAACTCAAGCTCTAGGTAGATCATTACACCTGCCCTACTTTTCCACCTGCTCTCACAGTCTTCAGGGTGGCAGAGTCCAAGGAAGTAATTATAAGTTGATGTGGCAAATGATATGAGTGCTATGGAAGAGAATCTATGAAAGGCTTTCAAAGAGTGAAGAGGAAGCCATTCTGCATGGGGACAGTTGCATCAGGTGGAGCCGTCTAAGTCAGTGTTTCTCAACTGGGGCCCTCTAAGGGATCTTTGGTAAAGTTTGGAGACATTTTTGGTTGTCTCAACTGGGGGTTATGGTGCTACTGGTGTCTAGTGGATGAAGGCCAGGGTTGCTGCCGAACATCCTACAATGCACAGGACAAAGGATTATCTAGCCCAAAATATTAGTAGTGCTGCCATTGAGAAACCTGGTCATATGCTGTGGTAATAAATAACTTTAAAAAATCTCAGTGGCTTAACTCAACAAATAATGGTATCTCCCTCATGCTGTACGTCCAGTCTGGGTTGGCAATGCAGTCCTCCTCATTGTAGTTCCACCAGGGAGTCTGGCTGATGGGGTCTGTGTGGGCTTCCACCATCACTGTGACAGGAGAAAGGAACTTAGTGGATGGCACAGGAGAGTTTTAAACTTCTGCTCAGAATTGGCACGTGTCCTTTCCCATCACGTTCCATTGGCCGTTATCTATCATATGACCAAGCCTAGATTCACAGCAGGTGGGAAGTTCATTTTTGTCTTGTACCCAGAAAGAGGAAAGAATGGGAATTGTTTTGAACTGCCCTCATGACTATTGTACTGATGGTAGCAGTGGTTGTGGCAGTGGTGCGGGGATTTAGTCAAGTCTTCTGCTGCATAACAAACCACCCCAAACTTAGGGGCCGAGGACAGCAACAGTCATTTAATTAGCTCATGAAGCTGAAATTTGGATAGGTCTGGAAGGGAACAGCTCAGCTCCACACCATGTGGCATCAGCTGAGGCAGCTCAAAAACTGGGAGTCAGAATCATCTGAAAGCTTGATCGCTCATATGTCTGGCAGTTGATACCGGCTAGACTGAGACCTCAGCTGTGACTGTCAGCTGGACCACCTACACATGGCCTCTACATGTGGCTGTTTGGCTTCCTCACAACATGGTGGCTGGGTTCCAAGGCAGAAAGTAAATGCTGCCAGTTTCTTAAATCCTGCGCCTGGAAACTGGCACAGCATCACTTCTACCGTATTCTCTTTATTGAGGAATTACAGAGCCCAAATTTAAGGGGAGGGAACATAGACCTCATGTTTCAGTAGGAGGAAGGTCAAAGAATCTGGGGGCTATGTTTTAAAACTGTTTCTCAGGTCAGTGACAGGGTTGAAGAAATGGCAAGATTTCTTTAGATGGAGTTTGGGGAATGAGCATTCTGAACAAAAGCACATCATATCTGAATTATTCTCAGTTTTCTAGGTGGTCCTGCCTCCTAGCTACTCACTCCTAGTGCTGACATAAGCCTTATAGAAATGTTTTGATCCAATTATAAAATATATATCAAGTGCACTGTTTCACTAATGTGAAGTGCAATCTGGGTTTATTCTGATTTAATTGTCTAAAATTATACATGATTCATTCTAATGCAAACAAATGAAATTTTTAAAAAAGCATCACCAAATTTTTCTGTTAAATGTTTGTTTTTCTTTAATAATAATAATAGTTTAGTTCATAATAATAGTTTAGTTTACCTCAATTTTGGGATTTAGTAGATTAGTGGCACTTATTCTGCTTTGGATTCATTTTGCTATGAACTTCATGGTTCAATTTTGACTTTAAAGCAGGCTGGACTTGACCTGAAACACTTTCTTCAGGAATCAGATGCAATAGGGGTTGAGGAATAGCATAAATGGGCCATCCTTTTTCTGATTTTGAGAAGGGGATTATTACCAATATCCATGTGTTTTCCTGTCTTTTCAGAGTAAGTTCTAGCAGCGTTGGCTGTGGGTCATAGAACCGCAGAACTGTACAGCAGAGAGCATCTTTCAAGGTCATCTAAGTTGAGTTTCCTCATTTTGCATATGAGAAAAGTGAGAATCAATGAGGCAAGGTGACCTCTTAGAGTTACAACTCACTATTACGCAGAAAGAGGAAGGGCAGTTGGTACATGGTGGAGGGGCCCCATGTTGGTACATGAAGGACAGTTGGAGGGGACCCACTGATGAATTACAGGGAATCGAATGTTGCCCCCTATATTTTTCACTGAGGAAGAAGCAGCTTCTTAGCTTCTACTGCATTGGCTTCTCTTGTGACCCCTGTCCCAGCCCTTGGCTCCATCTACTCCACATTCCTAGCCCTGGACCATTCCATCTGCCTTCTGTTTATGCGCTGACAGCTGCCTTTCCCCTCATCCTTTGTTCTTGTTCTTTTAAATCCAAGGGGGAGTTGCTCCACTGACAGCATTTGAATTCAGCTCATGAAAAATTCTATAACAAGTGTACTTGACTGTTCGATCTCTGGCTTCTCCCACATATTTGCCCTTTATACCCTGACATCCATAAGCTTCATTTCCTTGGAGCAGATTACAATTTCAATGGAAAGGAAATGTGTAGCTTTCAAGCTGAGCTCAGTTCTAATAAGAATCAAGCAAAGCTCAATCCTGGGCCACTGTGGATACTCAGGCACTGAATCAGGCTGTGGCCATCTCTCCGAAAACACAGCTTCATTGTTATGATGCTGGAAAATCCCTGACCTCGGTTCAAATTCCAGCCACACCATTTACCTGCTGTGTAATCTGGGCAAGATGCTTAAACTCTGCAGACTCAGTTTCCCCTTATATAATTGGGAACACTAATATTTGTTAGTGCATCCTGTGTGTCAAACTCTTATGGTTTATGATCCAGTGAGGAAGATGGACATGAATCAAATGATCACAAATAAATATAAAATTATAAATAGGTAAATCCATAAGCCATGAGTCCATAAATCAGGACTTCCTGGGCAAACTGGGATATATGGATCCTCCCCATCCTACCTTTCCCATGACAAAGAAGGTTGGGAAAGACTTCCCTGGGGATGGGAAGATGGAACTGAGATCTACAGGAAGAGTGAGGATTACTACGCAAAAGGGGTAAGACAGGAACATTTAGGCCAAGAGAGCAAGCAGCATATGCAAAACTCTAAAGCAAGGGGAAGCATGGAGCCTACAATGGATTGAAGACCCGTATGGTAGAAGACTAGAGGAGTGTGTGGCAAACGTAGGGGCCAGAGCACTTGCCTGTCTCATAGGTGTTAGGAATGTGGGCTTGATCCTGGCTGGTTTTACACAGGGGAATTGCAAGACTAGATTTGTATTTAAAAAAGATCAGTCTGGCTTCGGAGTACAATTGAGTTCAGTAGTGGTTCTCAGTCTCGGCTTTCAAAGTGAAGCTTTTACACAATACCAAAGCCTGGGCCCCACCCCCAGTGATTTGGATTTAGTTGGTTTAGGGTAGATTCCTGTAGGTTATAATGGTTGCCAGGGCTGAGATTTACTGTAGAAAGCGGCTTTAATGGATGTGGGGAAGAACAACTGCAAAGCTACTCCTGTAGCCCAGATAAGTAATGATGAGATAGGTTTATGGCAGTAGCAGGGACCCTGTAGCTATAGAGCAGTGATTCTCAAACTGCACTGGACTTCCAGTTCCTGGAGGACTTGTTAAAATGCAGATATCTGGGCCCCCTTGATTAGGCCTGGGTTGGGGCCTGAGAATGTGTGTTTCTGACCAGTTCCTTGGAGATATTAATGTTGCTGGTTTGGAGACCACACTTGGAGAATCACTGATCTAGAGAAAAGCTGTCAGATTTGGTAGATAAATTGAACAGAATTTGGTGATAGATGGCCTATGCACCTAAGGGTGAGGGAGATTGCAAGGACTGTTTTTAGTTTTCTGACTGTATGGGTTGTGTCATTTATTGACATTCAGGGAACAGCCAATCAGACCAGAAAGGATCATGAATTCAGTGCTGTGCATGTATTTGAGGATGTCTTTGAAACAACTAAGTGGATATATTAAGTAGGGACATATATAGAACTTGGAAGAGAAGGTGATTAGAGATGTAAATTTGAGAATCATTGTATAGATGGTCACTGAAACCAAGGACTTATCTATCAGTGGGACCACTCAATTTTCCAACTTTCTTTTGCTCTTATCCTTAGTTTCAAAGCTCTGACTTCTCTTTTTCTTAGCCTGTCCAAAGTGTCATAACCCTTCCGTGCCTTCTTATACCTTCTTAAAGACTATTCCTTCTGTTTGGAAGAATATTTACTCTCCCTCTTCAAATTTAGCTCCTTTTGCTCCTTTTGGATTCCACCCCTCAGGCTTGGTCATTAGCAACCAGGAAGCTTTGTTTCTCTGATTTGTAGCATGAATCAAAGTTGGTGATTATGTGTTTATTTGTGTGATAATTTGCTAAATGGTCATCTCTCTTACTAGATTCTAAGAGAACACCACTGCATCCTGAGGGCTTAGCTCAATATCTAATTGCACTTAAGGAAACCCTCTGAGACAGTTGTTAAGTGTCCAGCAGGTTAGTTACAGAGGTGGTCGTTGTTAAAACTGGTAATTTCTCAGGAATGGGGAGAAGCAGTCGCTGGTGTTTTTTCAGTGATGAGATTAAATTTTGTAGGACTCCGAATGTGTGAATCAGCAACAGCGCCATCTGGTGGAAATAAGTGATGCAACAACTACGACCTGACAGTCCAGGCCCAGTGTTTTTTAAACAAATGCTGCTCTGGGAGAAAAGACTTTTTTATACTTAAAAAATATGAGTAAAATTTATTAGAGGGAAGATGGACTCTCTTTTTGAGAGAGACAGTTGGAATAATTGGATATTGAAAACAGCGTTTAGTTTTCCAAAAAGAACGACACTGTAATTCAGAGGGGTTTATTCAAAGGACACATATGGAAGGAAATAAGGAAGTTAGAGATCTCCACCCAAAGCCAGCATTACAGAAAAACGGGAACAGGCATATAGCTGTGCTTCTCAGACTGATTTGCATTTGGGAATTGACTGGTCAATGCGGATATTGCTATCTGGTTGTCTTGTAGTCCCCTCGGTGGCAGATGCAGGTCTCAGTTACTTTCTCCTCCCTTGCTCTTGTGGGCCTTCCTCCTGCAGAGACATGGTGTTACTAAAATGGTGATGTCAGGGGCTTCACAATATGGGGGCTTGAAGGTATGAAAGTGGACTCATAATTTTTTTTGTTTCTAAATTTTTCTCAGAATGGGGAAGATATATGGCTTTTTAATTCTGTGATAGGAAATGAAAACTGTGACTAGAGCCCACAGTTTATGAAATTGATTTCACAATGTGCAGCTCTCCTCTGCTTCTAATTCAACTATTCTTGTTGCTATCAGTAGACTTAGTGAAGGACTTGAAGCCAAGTGGATTGATGTTGGTCAGTCACTTCCCTGGGTATGATGTCCCTATTGGACAGAGCTTTTGTATCCATCTACTTCACAGACCATTGTCCAGCCTGCACATCGTTTGCTCAGAGGTCTGGTGCCCTCCCTTATTCCATTCAGATACGGCATTGTTGGGGGTCATATAATACAGAATATAATCACTGTACCAGTTAAGTGGTTTCGATTCAAATAGCTTAAATTATAAGGGTATTTATTTCTTATATAACTGGTAAGTCTAGCAATAAAATGGCCTTTCTGTGAGGGATGATCCAGTGGTTCAGTGATGTCAAAAACCCTGTCTATTTTTCCACTTTGCTGTCTACAATGTTGGCTTCATCTTAAGGTTGTCTTCCTTTATTGTCATAGGTTTTGTATCAGTCAGGATCAACTGCATTATGCTATAGTAACGTTATGGACTGAATGTTTGTGTACTCTCAATCCATATGTTGAATCCCTAATCCCCAATGAGATAGTATTAGGAGGTAGGGCCTTTGGAAGGTAGCTAGTGAGCAGAGCCCCATGATGGGAAGTGCCCTTATAAGAAGAGGAAGAGACATCAGAGTTTTCCTTTCTCTGTCATGAGAAGACACAGTGAGAAGGCAGCCATCTGTAAGCCTGGAAGAGGGTTCTCACCAGACACTGAATCTGTCAGTACCTTAATCTTGGATTTCCAAGCCCCAGAACTGTGAGAAAATAAATATTTGTGTTTAAATTACCCAGTCTGTGATATTTTGCTCTGGAAGCCAGAGCTGGCTAATACAGAAATTGGTACCATGAAGTGGGGTGCTGTGGAAATGGCTTTGGTACTGGGTACTGGGTAGAAAATGGAAGAGTTTTGAAATGCATGCTAGAAAAGCCAAGATTACCATGAAAGGACTGTTAAAGGTAATTCTGGTGAGAACTCAGAAAGAAAAGAGGAACTCCATAAAGAAAGCTTCTATCTTCATAAAGCATAATAATTAATCATGAATAGAATGATAGAAATATGGATGGTAAAGGCCGTTCTGATGACGTCTCAAACAGAAACGAGAAACATGTTATTGGACAATAGAGAAAAGGCAGTCCTTGTTATAAAGTGGCAAAGAACATGAGTGAATTTTGTTCACATTCCAGTGTTTTGTGGAAGGTAGAACCTGTGAGTGGTAAACCGGGTATTTAACTGAGGAGCTTTCTAAGCAAGGTGTTGAAAGAGTAGCTTGGTTCTCCCTGACTGCTTATAGTAAAACACAAGAAGAGATAAATCAATTGTAGAAGGAATTATTATGCAAAAAGGAACCAGAATTTAAAGATTTTGAAAATTCTCAGTGTATGCAGAGAGGACAGAGTGTGGTGGAACAACCGTTTGATAGGACATTAGTATGAACCATGGACCTAATCAGCCATCTCAACAGAAACTCTGCCAGTTTGAACTGAAGGAGATGGCTGTAGGACTTCTTAGATCCCACAGGACTGGACCATGGTGCTACTCAGCTGTGAAGGTGTGCTATTCTTCAAGACAAGGGAAGAACAACCCCGAAGGTGATTTAGAGGTCATCTGAGCTGCCTGCCTCCTTGATTCTATTCGCTTCCTGTCATGCATTATGTTCCCTCTCTGTAATATTCTCTCCTGTGAAAATGAAAAGGATAAGATTCAGTCATTACAATAAACTAGTTACGCTACGGTGTTGATGCTTCACATCTACCATACTTCATTCTATGGTCTCCATGGAAAAGGACCTTTGATAGCTGCTCACTCCACTATTCTTCTCTTCCTTTCTTTTCCTCCAGCTAGGAGCAGCATCAACGGCTTTTCCTTAAGGCTATCCCCAGGATCTTCTGGTGAGGGTGGGACTGTCTGGCGCCACATACTTTTTTGAGCCACAGACCAAGGGGTTCAATTCCATGGAGCCACTGTCCCTCTACTGATGCTGTCACTTCTGACCCTCCCCCAGCTCTCTCTCCTTGAATCTCTTTGCCTTAGGACACATCAGTTTTTCCTCCACTTCTTCTTTACAGGGCTCTGTGATGCTGATGACTCAAGGCCAATGCTCGTACTTACCTCTTTTTCAAGTCGCATCATCTCAGGAACTAGGTGATAGTTTTTCCAGCCTCTAAAACATGGAGATAGCATTCTCAGTGACTGAGTGTCATTGCTTTATGGCATGTCGAAGACTAGGTAAAGAGTGGATGTCGGAATTCTCAGAAATCTCTTAAGTGGAGGCACCAGGAGAGCAGATATGTGCTACATTTAGTTACTCATGCAGGTGTTTATTTAATTGCCGACTAAAGATGGAGACTAGTTTGTTTATTTTAATGTGATATAACTTAAATGCAATAAGGAGCGTAATTTTAAGTGTACAGTTTGATGAGTTTTGCATATGTACACATTTATTTAACTACCGTCCTGATCATACAGAGAGCATTTCTAGCATCTCAAAAAGTTCCCTATGCCCCTTCCTGGTCAGAACATCCCCCAAGGTATTTACTTTTGAAAAAAATTATGTTATAAATGTTTCAAATATAAAAGCGTGGAGAACAACAAAATGTACCCCTATACATATATCAGCCTTATACTTATTACCCAGATCCAGTGTTTTTAAAGATTTTGCCGTACAATATTTATCTATTCCCCTTCTCTTTACGCATGTGTGTTAACTATTTTAAGCACACCTCAATTATCACATCATTCTATTTTGATATACATTTCCAAAAACATGGATATTTTCTTACATAGCCATAGCTTTATTGTACTGTGTGTTAAATGATGTGGAATCATTTAACATACAGTACACATTGCAATCTCCCTAATTGTCTGTGTATAATTTATTTGGTCAAATTGAGATTCCGTCAAGGCCCATGGTAGTCCTCTCTCTCTTTTTCTCCTTGTCATTGACTTGTTAAAGATACTGTGAGTTGACCTGTAGAACGTCTGTTTCCTTTAGGTGGTGTTTAACTTGTTCCTCCAGCTGCCATTTTCTTTTTTGACTGGAATTCAGCTCTAAAGCCTTCATCCAACGCAGGTTCAGGTTTTTGCAAGAGTACGATGTTATATATTTCACATCACATCACATCACTTCGGGAGGCACATCGGATCTGTCAGTTTCATTTTAGTGATATTAATATTGATTCTTGAATTCAAGTGTTCACAGCCTGATCTCTCCCTTTCCTTATCAACCTTTCATCTAATGATTTCCACATTAGCTTTAAACATTTATTCTGCAAATATTTGTCAGAGCCTCTACTGAATACCGTTAATGTGCAAGATACTGGGGTTACCAAGGTAGACAAAAGGAACTAGTTGCTGACAAGTATAAAGACTATTCATGTATCCTCAGCCTAAGAGTATACCCCCCAAATATGGAGTTCCTATTTTTAGAGCAGATTTTTCTAGCCAGGGAAAGATGTGAATGGAAAATACAATTGGACCCCAGAGCTTCCTTAATGTCTAATTAATCCTATTACCTTTTCTTCCTTTACTTCTTCCTCATTTCGTTCCTTTCTCTTCTCTCTTCCATTTTTCAATTATTTTGCTTTCATAATATGCTGGGTATACTGAAGATCGGTATTAGAAGTAAGGTGCACTAAATTATTCTTTTTGTATGCCACGGTGATTCATGAGGGAGTTGGTTAGATAGCAGATCATACAACAACCTAATTTTGTCAAAGATAAAACTAAAATACAAGTCCTTGTTACTTTTCTAAGTTTACACAATAACTGACCCTAATAATAAAGGCTGTCTTTACTGGAAGTACCCAGTAGCACACCTTCTGACAAGCAGCAGGGACTCTTCCAAGAAGAAAGATAGTCAAAGGCACATAGTGTAAATCTACACCAAAGCACACCTGATAAGGAATTGTATACACTGTCCCCTCTGGAAACTCAGTATACTGTGTATTTAACATAGTTCCTTTGGCAGCTTAAAGTAGTTGAGTTGTGTATCAGTAGGTGTTCTTCATGGAATTCAAATATTAAAGGCTTTCACTCCACCTTGAAGAAAATGCACAACTAACTAAAGAAATTCAAGTTTAAAAAGGAAGAAAAAAGAGCAAAGAAAAATCCACTAGGGTCTCTAAAATAGAAGTGTGTGAGACACTTGACTGTCAGTGGCTTATAGGTGCCATAAAATCTTATATCCCTCCTTCAGTGTTGTGACAGGGTGGAAGGCACATTGGCCACTAACATCCCTGGCATATATTTGTGGATTTGAATTTCATAAAGTGAAATACCATCAGCTGAGGGCTTTGCTGCTACTGTTACAGAGCTGTGGCATCTATCACAAAACTGCCACGTGAGAGACTTCTCAGATGACAAGATGTGGAATTCCTAATGAGAAAAGTTTATTAGAAAAGACTCTAATGCTGCCTCTTTAGAGAAGCACATTTTACGTTTGTAATGGACCAAAGTTCTAGCTGTTGACTTTTCTTCCTGCACAGAGAAGAAAGGATGACACAGTGCTGTTCACGTTGGGCAGGGAAAGTGCTCTTGCCAAGTGGGTCAGTGGGACACAGGGACTGCATGCCTCACAATAGTGCAGACTGGCTCATATTTACTCAACTCTGTGGCCTCGCAGTGCTCTGTGACAGATTTCAGTGTCTGGAAAAGGCAGGGCTACCTTGAGGGCACCTGCTCTTCACCCTTTATTAGATTAAGATTGAAGAACAATAGTAGCCGTGTGTAGCAACTGGCATGAGGGCATCCTGGATACCCACATGTCAGCTCCAGGAAACGGCTACATTCTCCAACTTTCTCACCACATGGCCCTGAGAATGAATAAAAGTCAGTGCTTATTAGGGGTGTATAAAGAGTTGGTAATATACCTCTCACAAGTCCCTGACCCAGATATAGGAGCCATCGTGCCTTGGATGTTATTGGGAGCTGTGTTGTGTGTGTTCTGTTTAGCTCCCTAGTGGAGAATAATAACAATAGCAACAGTATTAATAATGAAACCCAGATGTCAGCGCAGACCCTCTGTTCTCCGGTCTTCTTCAAGATTTTTACACATTTCCAGGGATTAATGTTGGTTCAGGGCTGGCTCCTACTTCCTGCTTCTGGGAGAACTTATTCCACATTCCTAGCCTCTCATCTCCCATATAAGTTCCCTTCTCTCCACCCCATGCTGCACGAACACTGTACTCGTCCCCTTCTCTTTGAATTACATGAAAAAAAAAAAAACCTCTCATGGGGCACTTATGTGTAATAGTCTTTACTGCACGTTTGAGAACACAGAAGGGGGTTTATATCCTAGCAGAGCAAATATCTTAAGTGGAAAATAGAAAAAAATGAAACAAAACAATCCTCAGCTACCACAGTGTTGCATTCCTATTATCTTTTTGCTCCCTCCTTTACTTCTGTTGCCTCCCCCTCAGAAGTGGAAGTAGACCCTACCATCCTCAGTCTCTGCTCTGGGGATCTTCTTGTATATCCAAAGAAGAATGAATGTGCTCTTGGTCTGCTAAATCATCTACTCTGGGTCTCAATCCTTCTCGCCCACCAGTCTCTGCAATTGAAAGGGGGCAGCAGAGAGATTTATTTTCCCAGTGACATAAATTAATTCCTCCCCCTATTCTTCCAACTTGGAAGGCAGATTTCATTATGGTTAGTTTTGATTAAAAACAAGCTTTTTATTTTTTCTCCACTACTGGAATAATAATGTAAGGGAGCATTGCGAGGTATGATTATTCTATTTTCATAATGTTATCTATTATTACTAATATCTTTTTCTTCTCCCAAATGTGGCTGAATAATGTAGCAAACACTACATTATTAAAGATAATAAAAAAGTGGAGTCAGAGCTCTGATAATAAAATTGCTGAATTCTCCAAGGCCGAGGACCTGGTTTTCAGTCATGAGTTTCCTAATCCTTGCTCCTACTGCTAGGAAGGCTGAACTGGTTTCCCTGTCTTTATCAGTGAGTCACATTTAGGAGGGACCAGGGACTTCCCTGGTGGTGCAGTGGCTAAGAATCCGCCTGCCAATGCAGGTGACATGGGCTCGAGCCCTGGTCCGGGAAGATCCCACATGCTGTGGAGCAACTAAGCCTGTGTGCCACAACTACTGAGCCTGTGCTCTAGAGCCTGTGAGCCACAACTACAGAAGCCACTACAATAGAAGCCCACACACTGCAACGAAGGGTAGCACCCGCTTGCCGCAACTAGAGAAAGCCCGTGCACAGCAACAAAGACCCAATGCAGCCAAAAATAAATAAATAAATTTATAAAAGAAGAAATAAAAGAGGGGCTGGAAGACAGGAAGGTGATGACTTTTGGGAGAATGCAGAATTTGTATTGTGGAAACTATTCTTTCCTACTCAAAGAAGGACTTTGGACTTGTTCCTCTCCTTTTCCTGTACATTTGGGGATGTACATCTGTTTCCTCCTCTTAACTTGGTTAGGTGCTGACAATGTTCTCTTGTCTTAAAGTTGCTTCCTATTGGACCAGAAGAGCGTTTGATGCTAATGAGACAAGGAGAAAGTGGTAGGAGAGACATGGCTTAGCCAGAGGACACCTGCCTTTCCCACCATTTTTTTTTGCAAAGATATTTAGATTTCCCTCCATTACATGGATGCCAAAGAAGATGGATGGGGCAAAAGCCTTCTTGCAAATATCTCCCAAAAGGACTGTGGAAGAGTGGATTTAAAAAAAAAAAAAGTCTGTAGGTTAAATTTCACAAGGAAGGGGCTGGGGAGTAGAGGCCAAGTTGAAGCTGGATTTTCCATATCAAACAGTAGGCAGAGGAAGACCCCTCAGGACCCTGCAATGAACCAACAAATGCACATCCAGTCCCTGGACACCTGCCGTGCAGAGGAGGCCCTGTCATGTTGGTGGATAAGAGACAGCAACAACCTCCAGAAAGGGATATCAGAGTTGCTGAGAGCAGCTTGCTGCATCTCAAGTAAGTCAGTGTTACCTGCTCCCACATCAGTTGCCTGAAGTTTTGTGGGTAAATGCAGGTTGGAGAATCAGAGAGGAGAAAGGGAGAAGGCAGTCATGAGAAAGTAGACCATGCCTTCAGTGGGGTGCTGGAAATAGTTCATACCTGCTCAAGAGACTAAGTTTAAATTTGCAGGAATTTTGCCAGTTGTTCATTGGTAGTTTGAATCAGCCCTTGTTGGACTACTCTATATAGCATTAATACACAGTGGAAATCAGTCACTGCTACAAATTGGGCACTTTGGATTTTTTCTCCCCTAAAGAGTTGGTCTACCAGTGTGCCACTGCCTTCTCCCCACACCAGACAGGTGCTGTCCAGGGACAGTGAGAGCCTGAGGGGGTGTAACTTGTCTGATTATTTTAAGAACAAAAGAGAAATCAAATTGAAATATAACCAGGGAATCCTGTTCCTCAGCAAGAAAAGGGAGGTCAAGAAAACAAAATTGGGTCAGTTATTAGAAAAACAAAATACCATTCTATACTGTATTCTTACCACAATTGGCTACTCTGCTTCTGCAGGGGAGGGAAAATAACTTCCCTCTACTTTTCTGAGTTCTCGGTGAGACTTCTGTAATAATAGATTAACAAGAGAAAAACAAACAAGTTTATTAATATGTATACCTCATGGGAGATACTCAGAAGAAAATGAGTAAGCCCAAGGTGGCTTAGAATTCAGACTTAAATACTATCTTAGTAGGGAAAGGGGAAAAATGATCTAGGCCACTCAGGGCAGAGTGAATGATTTTTAGGAAAGTTGAATGGGTCCTTAGAAGAATGTATATGGGAGACATGATAGTTTGTGGCAAAGTTCGTTTAGGCATGGTGTTGACCTCTAGCCTTCTCTCCGGTAGTAAGTCAATCTTCTCTGCCTAATGAAACTCCCAGGGAAGGGATTTATGGCAAGTGAGTTCCTTTTGGAAGATCTGTGTTTAGGCACATAAGGGAAGTTCAGAGAAAGTCTCTACCTGCGTTTGCTGTTTTTCACGTGCCTTCAGCTTAAAATAGTCAACACACCAAAGTGGCATATTTTGGAGTGGCATGTCCTGAACTCCTACAGTCATATTTTAAGGTGACATATTCTGCTACCTTTCAACTCTGTTATGGATTGGATTGCGTTCTCCCCAAAAGATATGTTGAAGTCCTAACCCCCAATACCTCAGAATGTGACCTTATTTGGAAATGTGATCTTTATGGAGGTAATAGATGTAAAATGAGGTCATTAGGCCCTAATCCAATATGACTGGTGTCATTATAAAAAGGAGACATTTGGACATAGAGACAGATTAGCGCAGAGGGGAGATGATATGAAGACACACAGGGAGAAGATGGCCATATGACTTAGAATGATGCATCTACAAGCCAAGGAATTGAGGATTGCCGGCAACTACCAGAAGCTAGAAGAGACAAAGAAGCCTTCCCCGCTAGAGCCATCAGAGAAAGCGTGGTCCTGTCAACTCTTTAATTTTGGTCTTTTAGCCTCCAGAACTGTGAGACAATAAATTTCTGTTGTTCTAAGCCAGTTTTTGGTATTTGTTATGGCAGCCCTAGGAAACTAATACAGGCTTCAAAATACAGTTGCAATGGCTAGATTGGCTACCATTTGTTGATTATTTACAATGTGTATGGTGTGTACAAACACCTAGCTTTCTTTATATTATCTGAATTAATCCTTACAGAAGCCCTGTAAGGATAAGAAAACTGAAGCTTCTGTTGGTCATTGCAAAAGAGCATCAGAAGTTTCCAGGCAAGGAGGAGCCTCAGATATCTCAGAATCAGTGGCAGGGAACTGTCACTAGATTTCTCCAGGCAGACAGTGAGGAGCTGGGTACTTACAGGGAGAGTTATTGTCATTCTACTCAGACCCATCCATCACTCCAATTCACTTAAAAACTGAAAATGTGTCCTTTGGCTTAAGGGATATGACAGTAGACAGGGAGATGATAATGAGCAAACAAACAAATAGGATATTCTCAAACAACTTGCGATTAATTCAAGGTGTTGTGACTCAAGCATCGAGTGCTCCAGTGAAGGAATTGGCTTAAATATTTGCTAGGTGTTCCAGCAACCCTGGGCCAAATGCTTCGGGGCTGAATGATTATCAAGAACAAAATACCAGGGCATAGAGCAGAGCCAAGTGGAGAAGGGAAAGCATTCTAAAATGCCAATCTGAGAGGTTGTGAAATGGTAGCAGGGCTGTGAGGGAAGTAAAATGGAGAGTGATGAGTTGTGGATCAGCAAATAATTACAGTGATTCTGGAGCCAGGAGGATTACTCAGGAAGCTAACAAACGTGGGGTCGGCTGCCTTAAAACTGCTACACCCAGCTTATTTTGCAATTGTGACTTAAGTATTGAAACTGTAAAGCTCATGACATGCAGCCTGGGGTAAAAATCGGGGGTTTCAATCAATATCAACTGACATAGTAACTTTGGGGGTCAGAATGTCTTAAATGAAATGAGTTTTAGTGGCTCTCAGAAGATAGTGGGAACAGGACATTCTATCTTGGAGACTGTGTCTGCTAGAATGAGGGTGACACAGGAACCTTGAAAGTGGCAGAACTTTTTCTCAGAATTCAAAGATTTTGGTTGTAATATGGGTAGAAAGATGCTCCAGGTGATGGCTGTATTTTTTCTGGGCTGATCTCTGGTGCACGTATAGATCTTACATTTTAGACCCACAGAATGTCTTTATTTACTAAGTGTCTCTTTTGTACTGGGCTTTATGCCAACTGCTGGGGACACAAAAATGAAAATGTGCTTCTTGCCGTCAGTAAAAGTTAAGTAAATGTCTTGTTTAGAGACAGACGTTCAAACAATTATAATGTAATGTGAAAATGACTTCTAGAGGTCTGCACACGGTGCTCCAGGAGCGCTGAGTTAGGAAGGACCAGCTCCCTCGTGATGACGAGTGGGCTGTCGAGCAAGGCTCCATAGAGGAGCTCTAATTGTAGGACTGGGGTCCGTGAAATATGTCAGCAGGTGCCAGATTACAAAGACTCTCATGCCAGGCTTAAGGGAGCCATTTAAGTCTTTTAAGTTGTATGGTGACATGATTAAATGTGTTCCTTAGAAAAATCTCTATGGCAGCAGTGTGGAGGATGAAGTGACAAAAATACACACTGGGGCTTACTTTGTTCCAAACGGCAATTTTACCTTTAACTGTGCATACACCTTATTGACTATACTCAAGCCACAAAATGCACAGACTTAGAAACCCTGCATTACACTCCTGCACCTAGGTTTGTCACTGATTCAGCATATGCCTATGCCCCAATCTTATAGTCCTATGATTTTGTTTATGGAATTGGTTAAGACTAATGAGTAATAGGCTGTGTTCAAATGTATAATTTCGTAATTCTCACCAATACTGTAGGCTCTCTCTTTTGAGTTTTTCCATTGTATCTTTGGCTTTACAAAATACATTAACACAATTTAATAATAGATCTCTTGGAATATGGTTGTGTGGCCTACAGGAGTCTGTCTAAGCAAAGTCAAAAATAAGATGGGAAGAGTTATTCTACGGAAATCCTACTGTTCTCAAGCTACTGCTGGGTTTCTTTTTTAGTTGTTTGGAAAGAAATAAAACCAAGCATTCTTCTGCATTTAAATAGTCACAAAAAACCAGAAGTTCTTAGTGATGAATTGTATTAGAACTTCTTTTTTGTGTAACCCTATATTCTATAAGCATGGTTCTCATTTCAGTGGTTACCAGAATCGCCTTCAGGGCTTGTTAAAACAGAGTGCTGGGTCCTGCCTCCAGAGTTTCTGATTCAGCAGGTGTTGGATGAGGCCTGAGCATTTGTATTTCTAAGTTCCCAGGTAATGTTGCCGTTGCTAGTCCAGGGACCACACGTGAAGAAACATCGATCTGAAATAATAATGGTTAACTTTTATTTGGCACTTTCTATGTTCCAACTGTGTTCTGAATACCTTATTTACCTTAGCTCATTGAATCCTCATGACAACCTTAAGACTCTCCAGTGGTCTAGGACGTCTCCCTTTCTGTATCAGAAAGAGAAGTTTGCTTCTAAATCACAAGAGAATCTTACCCATGGAGAAGGCACCAACTTAAATCTGCGTAGCAAACTTATCCTTGTTTACTGTGCTAATAACCTCCTGTGACTGACCTTTTCTCACCTTCCCTTCTTTGGCCTTTAGGTGAAGATGGTATTTGAGTCAGAATTCTAAGCCACCCTGGAGAGTTACTCATTTTCCCCTGTGTATCTACCATGTGTACTTGAGGTATACGTGTTAATAAACTTGTTTGTTTTTCTCTTATGAATCTGTTTTTGTATTACAGGAGTCTCAGCTAGAACTCAGAAGAGTAGAGGGAAAATTATTTTTTCTCCTCTACAACATCATAACAAATGAAACTGAGACTTGAGAAAGTAGAGTAACTCAAGTTCACTCAGCCAATAAGCAATGGGTGAGGACTAAATCCAGAATTATACATGCTAGTGAATTGTACTGATTTTCCTGTTGGTGAATTCCTATATCCCAAGTATGCCACGCATCCAGAAACTTTGGGACCCTAAAAACATTTTGTTGTTGTGTTTTGTGACTAATATTTCCTTGTTCTAAGATGAACGTTTTTCTTTGTAAAAATACTCAAATTTTTAGGTAGAGACTTACTTCCTCCCCAGTGGACATTTCTGACTAGAGAGAAATTGCCAAACTTGTTGACTCACAACAAAAATAAAGAGCATCTGCTATTTAGCTTATGGCTTTTAGTTTGGGGAGGTGGTAGGAGGAAGACTAGATTGCCACCACTATAGATCATTTCATTTTTATTTTATTCAATGTCGTTTACAGTACTGTATATAGAGGTGGTCTTGAGAGCTTTATGGAGATTATTTTTTCAGTAGTACAGATGGCTCTGCTAAATATTTAAGGCGTCTTGGCGAACAAGAATATGATCCTGACTCAGGGGAACTTGGTCATGTAACTCACTTTGTTTCAAGTGCTTTGACCTATGAACATTTAAAATGGACACATATTTTATTGGCTTATTAACTCATTGCTGGAGCCACTGAAGGCCCAAGCTACAGCTTCATGCCTGACCACAAACCAAGGATTTTTTATTGCTTATTTTACTGGCTCTTTGCCTGTTTTCCTTTCTCTATCCATAACCACGTATGTATAATGTCCAACAAACACTCTCTATCTCTCTTTTTCTCTCTCACAAACACACACATACATTAACACATCATTTTTCATGGATTTGTTGGGTCAGAAAAAATTTTTATGTTCTGAAGCTAAGTATAAAACATTTCCTCTGACCACAGCAATGCCAAGTTCAGTTTAAGCCTGTTATTTTGTTGGAATATAATGGGAGAAAGGGCCATCATCACTTGGTGATAAAGTTTCTTGTAATTATGAAGGAGAAAACACTGATGCCCAATATGCTTTTAATTTTAATGCCAGTATGTCAAAATTGAATACATTTCAAGTATTTACAATTCTTCTGCTGATAAGCTCTCATTGTAATCCTGAACATAACTGCAAAAAAGGAGCTATATACTGAAATTCGCCATGAAAATTACCTTAGAAATGAGCCAAGCTGAAACAAGAGTATACCCCCATGCTTCTGAAAGTTTACAAGATTTACTAAATATTTTTAATATGGAATGGTCTACAAGAGCCTCCTCTATTCACTAGCTCAATATTGTCACATTTCTACCCTCCATCTAA
Source organism: Monodon monoceros (assembly GCF_005190385.1). Lineage (NCBI taxonomy): Eukaryota > Metazoa > Chordata > Mammalia > Artiodactyla > Monodontidae > Monodon > Monodon monoceros. Next base: position 66,751,631 of record NW_021703782.1, read on the forward strand.
GGGGAGTTGATCATGGCTAGAAACGTTTCTAAGTGCGGGGTTGCAATTTACCCCCACATTTATCCTGCATTTATTTATTACTTATTTATTTATTCCTGCAGTTATCACATATTCAGCAAAATATTACAAATTTTACTTATTTTTCTTCTTTTTTGCTGTCTCTTTCCACAGCTCTACGAGCAGGGATTTTCATCTGTTTTATTTACTACTATATCCTCAAAGCCTGTAACAGTGCCTGACACACACTAGGCATTACATAAGAACTTGGTGAGTTAAATAAGCACTTGTTGAGTGAATGGATAATAAACAAATCAGTGAATAGATTAACTGTGTTGGTTTACTATTCATCATCAGAACTGAAAAAGTTTAAAGAACCTCTATTTAGTTATGTTATGGGATAGAGATCTCTTCCATCTCAGAGACCTTCCTTTTGAGAGGAAAATAGGATATGTGTTTACATGTGCTCTGTCAAATACCTAATAAGTCAGACAGAGAAAGATAAATACTGTATGATATCACTGTATGTAGAATCTAAAAAAGCTGAACTCACAGAAACAAAGAGTAGAATGATGGTTACCAGGGGCTGAGGGTGTTGGTCAAAGGGTACAAACTTGCAGTTGGAAGATGAATAAATTCTGGGGAGCTAATGCACAACATTGTGACTATAAACACACAAACACACAATGGAGCTACAGCATGAGGTACGGGAAGGGGAGTCAGAGAGCAAGCATGGATGGGTTGGGTTGGTGTCACGTAATGAAATAACTTTAACATCAGACCACTGATTTGGGATTTCATTGTGTGGTCACTTAAGGAGGTTTTAAGCAATCAAAATGATGATTTAGGAAGATTAATCTGGTGCAATTGTGAAAAGTAAAATGAGAGGAAGGCTTCAGGCTTGGCTTGATTTAAGGTTCAAATAATATCACCAAGATACATCTCTCATTTGTTTATTGTTGTTTCCATTACTCTAGGAAATGGATGCAAAAAGATATTGCTGTGATTTACGTCAAAGAGTGTTCTGCCTATGTTTTCCTCTAGGAGTTTTATAGTGTCTGGTCTTACATTTAGGTTTTTAATCCATTTTGAGTTTATTTTTATATACGGTGTTAGAGAATGTTCTAACTTCATTCTTTTACATGTAGCTGTCCAGTTTTCCCAGCACCACTTATTGAAGAGACTGCCTTTTCTCCATTGTATATTTTTGCCTGCTTTGTTTTAGATTAATTGACCATAGGTGCATGGGTTTATTTCTGGGATTTCTATCCTGTTCCATTGATCTATATTTTTTGTGTGTGCCAGTACCATGCTGTTTTAATTACTGTAGCTTTGTAGTATAGTCTGAAGTCAGGGAGCCTGATTCCTCCAACTCTATTTTTCTTTCTCCAGGTTGCTTTGGCTATTCAGGGTCTTTTGTGTTTCCATACAACTTAAAAATTTTTTTGTTTTAGTTCTATGAAAAATTCCATTGGTAATTTGATAGGGATTGCATTGAATCTGTAGGTTGTCTTGGGTAGTACAGTCATTTTAGCAATATTGATTCTTCGAATCCAAGAACATGATGTATTTTTCCATTTGAGTCACCTTCAGTTTCTTTCACCAGCATCTTCTAGTTTTCAGAGTACAGGTCTTTTGCCTCCTTAGGTAGGTTTATTCCTAGGTATTTTATTCTTTTTGATGCAATGGTAGATGGGATTGCTACCTTTATTTCTCTTTCTGATCTTTTGTTGTTAGTGTATAGAAATGCAAGAGATTTCTGTGCATTAATTTTGTATCTTGCAACTTTACCAGATTCATTGATGAGCTCTAGTAGTTTTCTGTTGGCATCTTTAGGATTATCTATGTATAGTATCCTGTTGTCTGCAAACAGTGACAGTTTTACTTTTTCTTTTCCAATTTGGATTCCTTTTATTTCTTTTTCTTCTCTGGTCGCTGTGGCTAGGACTTCCAAAACTATGTTGAATAAAAGTGGTGAGAGTGGGCATTCTTGTCTTATTCCTGATCTTAGAGGAAATGCTTTCAGCTTTTCACTGTTGAGTATGATGTTAGCTGTGGGTTTGTCATATATGGCGCTTATTATGTTGAGGTATGTTCCCTCTATGCCAACTTTCTGGAGTTTTTATCATAAATGGATGTAGAATTTTGTCAAAAGCTTTCTGCATCTGTTGAGGTGATCATATGGTTTTTATTCTTCAATTTTTAATGTGGTGTATCACACTGATTTGCAGATACTGAAAAACCTTGCACCCCTGGGATACATCCCACTTGATCATGGTATATGATCGTTTAAGCTTGAAAGCTTTTGCATAGCAAAGGAAACCATAAACAAAAGAAAAAGACAACCTACAGAATGGGAGAAAATGTTTGCAGTGATGTGACTGACAAGGAATTAATTTCCAAAATATACAAACAGCTCATGCAGCTCAATATCAAAAAAAACAAACAACCCAGACAAAAAATGGGCAGAATATCTAAGTAGACATTTCTCCAAAGAAGACATACAGATGGCCAGCATCGCTAATTATTAGAGGAATGCAAATCAAAACTACAATGAGGTATCACCTCACACTGGTCAAAATGGCCATCATCCAAAATAAGTGCTGGAGAGGGTGTGGAGAGAAAAGAACCCCCCTATACTATTGGTGGAAATGTAAATTGGTACAGACCCTATGGAGAACAGTATGGAGGCTGCTTAAAAACATAAAAATAGAGTTACCATATGATCCAGGGATCCCAATCCTGGGCATATAACCAGAGAAAACTTTAATTCGAAAAGATACGTGCACCCCAGTGATCATTGCAGCACAATTTACAATAGCCAAGACATGGATGCAACCTAAACGTCCATCGACTGATGAATGGATAAAGGTGTGTACATATATACAATGGAACATTACTCAGCCATAAAAAAGAATGAAATAATGCCACTTACAGCAACATGGATGGACCTAGAGATTATCATACTAAGTGAAGTAAGCCAGACAGAGAAAGACAAATATCATATGATTTTGCTTATATGTGGAATCTAAAAGAATTATACAAATGAACTTATTTACAAAATAGAAATGGACTCACAGACATAGAAAACAAACTTATGGTTACCAAAGGGGAAAGGGTGTGGGGGAGGGATAAATTAGTTTGGGATTAACATATATACACTACCATATATAAAATAGATAACCAACAAGGACCTACTGTATAGCACAGGGAACTATACTCAATATTTTGTAATAAGCTATATGGGAAAATAATATGAAAAAGAATAGATATACATATATGTATAACTGAATCACTTTGCTGTATACCTGAAACTAACACAACATTGTAAATCAGTATACTTCAATTAAAAAAAAAAAAAAGAAGAATATATGGTGCTTTGGAAGCCAGAAGAAGTAAATCAAGATGGAAGGAATAATGGCAAGAACTTTTGATGCAAAGAAGTTAAGGTTGATGAAGTTTTAGGAAAAGGCTATCAGATTTGGTGATTAGGATATTCTGGCAGTTTTAGTTAAGGGCTGAAAGTCATGGGAAGCTGAGCAAGCAGTTAGGCCCCTGTTATCTGATATTATGACATTGTAGGGATTCAGTAATCAGGGTATTTAAATTCTTTCTACCAATGTTTAGTAGCTTGAGGACGTGAACAGAGAAGGTAGCAGGCAGGAGATGGATGGGGGCATGTCTGGCAGTTGGGATTTAAGGTCTGAATGGGAGAAATGGGTTTAAGGATTGAAGTTTGTTAGAAAAGACAGCATTGAAATATCTGACTATGGGATTTTGCTTCAGAAAGGAGACAAATGAAGTGAGAAGGCCAGAAGAGGATTTAGGAGACTTTTCAAACTGTGTTCTCTATTTCACCTTGGACCAGTGGGTTCAAGATAAGGCCAACCTGTGCTGATCTCAATACCTTCCTCCACTAAACATCACAGAAACTTTGCTTTGATCAGTTTCGGTTATTAGGGCTCCATGCTGGGTTTCTTTTCTGTTTGTCCGCCAGGTCTACTTTCCACCCTCTACATTCTGCTCTGTGACCTGGTAGGCTGATGAATAAGGACCATATCCGTGGGTTATCTTGCTCTCCTGCTTCTGTTTGGATTTAGCCATTGGGGAACACTGGTCTGAGACTGGAGAAAGGGAGAATGTGAGGGAGGTATTCATTCTTCTGGCTCCCTTCCTATAAGGTCGTTTTGGTCCTCTCCCCTTCAGGCCTAGAGACGGTAATAATGCCCAGCTTTCTTAGCCCTTCGTGATTTCTCTATACTCTGACACACATTTGAAATTGCCTATATAAATTATTCTGCATATGCTTTACTTTCTCAAATTACCCAAGTTGAAAGTTCCATCTGGACCCTGTCTGACACAATTTTTATGTAAGATTTCATTATAAAAAGTTGTCATCACTAAAAAAATGTTTGAAATCAGTAGACTAGTACAGGAGTTGGCAAATTTTTTTCCTAAAGAGCCAGATAGTAAATATTTTTGGTTTTATGGGTTATACAATACCTGTCACCATTCCTCGATTCTGCTCTTTTAGTGAGAAAGCAACATAGACAATAAGTAAGTGAATGAATATGCCTGTGTTTCAATAAAACTTTATTTACAAAGATAGGCAGTGGGTTTTATTTTTGGCCTATGGGCTGTAATTTACTAATCCCTGATCTAGGACAAGCAGTCTTCTGTTGGATGCATGAGACTGATTCTGAATCTGAGAAGATTTTACCCCTTAGGGGATGTTTGGCAATGTCTGTAGACATTTTTGATTAGCACAACTGTAGGAGGGGTATGCTTGGGGAATGTGCCATGAGCTAGTTCTTTTGTTGTTTTTGGTACACGGGCCTCTCACTGTTGTGGCCTCTCCCGTTGCGGAGCACAGGCTCCGGACGCACAGGCTCAGCGGCCATGGTTCACGGGCTCAGCCGCTCCGCGGCATGTGGGATCTTCCCGGACCGGGGCAGGAACCCGTGTCCCCTGCATCGGCAGGCGGACTCTCAACCACTGCGCCACCAGGGAAGCCCGAGCTAGTTCTTTTGATTATAATCTTCTGGGGCTCTGTGTTTAAGACTGGCTACCTTAACATTTCAGATGGGGAAGGAGAGGAATTGATAACTCCAACATGGGTTATTGTACTATGAGTTTTAAATGAACCTATATATCATCCTAAAACTATTGAACCAGAGCAAAACGGTGACATTTGTATTCCCTGAACTGAACTGATATTTCTTTTGACTAATGTCTTCGTTAACTGACAGGGGACCATATCTCACTCCCCACACACCCCACCACTATATCATTAATTAGTGGACAAGTTGAAGAGCAAGGACACACAGAGATCTGTGTCTGGATGACATCATAATTTTGATCAACTAAACAGTCTGGCAGTAGCTTTGAAGAGATGCTTAACTTTTGGAAATCACTTCTGTATTGCAACCAAAGCTATTAAGTTTAAAGGTCCATAAAGATGAGATAAACAGTCATAAGGACCTTTTGAAATTCATACACAGTGGGTTAAATGGATTTAATCACTGTCATTTAAATATGGTGATGTTTTAGCAATGTCCATACACTGGCAAAAATCAGATCATTGACTGCTTAATGGAGGACAAAAATTTGGAGAACAGTGGATGAGATGTTACTTATGTATGACTTCTGAGTCATTTTTACAGGGTTTTCAAGGAAATAACTTGACTCTAGTGTACTACAGTGGAAAACAGCTCTATACCTGGGTCCATTCTTTTTAAAATTAATTTTAGAGTTCTTTTTTTCTATTGGTTGCTTTTGTCATAGTCTAACTTATAGATTGACAATCCTTAAAAGGTCATTTTAGAATAATTCTGACCCTGAATACCAGGGAAAGAAATACAATTGAAACATGAAACCAAATTTAGCCAATGTATCAAATACACAATATAATCTTAATCCTAGCTAGTACTGATTATTTCCTATGTGTCAGACAATATACTAAACAGTTTTCCTGGATTTACTATTTTAATTCTCCTGGTAAACTAGAGGTATGTGCAATTATTGTCACCCTCATTTACCAGATGAAGAGAACTGGGGCATGAAGAGATTACATAATTGGTTCAAAATCACAAAGTAGCACTGTTGGAATTTGCACCCAGGCAATTTAATTTCACAGCCTACACTTAACCACTCTCTTACACTGCTTTCATTTTCTGTATTTTTGTGGTGAATATGATAAGATAATTTTGAAGGCATTATGGTATGTTTGATCTTAATAACCCCGGTAATAAAGCCGTCTATAATACAAGTAAGCTGTGTGGTCTTGGGGAAATCACATAACTTGCATCAGTAAAGTGAGGGGGTAATACTGAGTGATTTCTAAAATGGCTTTTCTAATCCAACATGGTATTTCCAAGATAGTGTTTAATATTTTTTAACCATATCCTTCAATCAAATGGTCATCCTTCAGCATTAAAATATTTGGAGGGCTTCCCTGGTGGCGCAGTGGTTGAGAGTCCGCCTGCCGATGCAGGGGACACGGGTTCATGCCCCGGTCCGGGAAGATCCCACATGCCGCAGAGCGGCTAGGCCCGTGAGCCATGGCCGCTGAGCCTGCGTGTCCGGAGCCTGTGCTCCGCAACGGGAGAGGCCACAACAGTGAGAGGCCCACATACCGCAAAAAAAAAAAAAAAAAAAAATTTGGAATACACGCTTTCCAAATTTGCAGAAAAATTTCCCAGTCTCTCTTTGACCCCATTGGTTGATGCTTAGATGTAATAAGAAACTCCACAGCCAAAAAAGGAAGAATATTGTTTAAGTCTTTACTCTGTCATAAAAGAGATGTTTTGTCAATATAGAAAATTCACAGAATTTTACATCTGTAAAGCCATGACCTAATCTGGCCCTCTTACATTGCAAATGAGGAAGATGAAATCCAGAGAGGTTCAGGGACATGTCCAAATTCACAAAGTTACTTCATAGTAGAGCTGGGCTACAATTATCTGGATTCAGATCCCAGGTCTCTTTCAGTGAATCACAACCACTTCTATCTTAATTTCCCCAAGTCATAAAAAACCACTGGCCTGTTTTAGTCTGGGTTGTTTAGTGGAACAGAAAGATCTGGGTTTGAATCTCAGCTTTATTGCATACTAGATGTGAAACGTTGGGGAAAGTTAAAATGTAAATATGTATGTGTGTGTGTATATATATATATATATATATATATATATGCATATATAATGTCCAGGGTTCATGTAAAGTCATCCCGTGTCATCTTTGGAGGATTGGTTCCTGGATACCACCCCGCATCCCCAAAGGATAGCTGTTGAATATGGTGTATTAATGTTGTAAGTCTGTTTGTTTTGAGTTTGGGAAGTCTTGTTATTATATAAGAATTATCATTATAAGTAGTTTATATCTCATTTTGTATTACATATTTAAATTAAGCAAAATTAAGTAAAAAAATTAGAGAGATAGAGAATTTTTTCAAGAACTATTCATACTTTTTCTTCTAGGCATGAAAATGCTTAATGGTCCAGTATGATGACTCTTTTTAAGTGTTAGAGATTTTCTTAGACCCTCACATGATGGCGGCTGCATGATTCAAATATGTTATCTGAGACAATACCAAATGTTAAAAGACCACTGTGAATTTCAAAGCTTCCAAAATAATTTCATTCATCACACAGGCATTTACATGTGTTTTACAAAATGACAGCACATGAAAAGGCTCTCCCCTGCAGCATGACTTGTAAGAGCAAGAGTGGAAACAACTCAAATGACCACCAATAGAGACTATGAACTCGTGATGTTATATCCATATAATGAAATATTATGCAGCTGAGAGAGGGCATGAGGACTATTTCTACACACAGCCAGAGGTAATCTTGAGGATAAACTGTTAAGTGAAAAAGCAAGATAGAGGAAACATGACTCGTAAACTACCATTTATCTAAGAAGAATATGTGAGTATGTGTTTGTACATATACATATGAACATATGAATATAAATATATATACGTAAGGTGATGGTTAATTTTGTGTCATCTTGGCTAGGCTATGGTGCCCAGTTGTTTGGTCAAACTGGTCTAAATGTTGCTGTGGAGGTATTTTTTATGTGTGAGTAACATTTAAGTCAATAGACTTTGAGTAAAGTAGATTACCCTTCTAATGTGGGTGGACCTCATTCCATCAGTTGAAGGCCTTAAAAGAAAAGACTTAGGGTTCCCAAAGAAGAAAGAATTTGACCTCAAGACTGCAAAATCAACTCTTAACCTGAATTTCCAGCTTGGTGACTTTCCCTGCAAAGTTTAGACTTGTCACTCTCCACAATTTTGTGAGCCAATTCCTTAAAATCTCTCTCTCTCTCACATTATATATATATCTGAATGGAGATGAAAATGATGAAAAGGATGGGGATAGAACAAGTGAGTCTCTTCTGGGTATAGCTTGCTAGTAGATAAGACTTTGGAACCAAGTTAATATTTTCTATAATTAAAAAAAGGCAAAGTAAAACAGAACAATTTCTTAAAAGAAAGTAAAAATAAACATATTAACTATGAATCGAGTTGGTAGCAAAACTACACAAGATAAATGATTTCAATTGATTTTAAATCATAGTTAAATCATCTCCAGTGAGATTAAAAACAAAGGTAGGAATTGAGGTGTCCAGGGCAGCACTTCTGCACAGGGCTGCACACCAAATTGTCGTGTTGCTCGCAGCAGTTCTTCTCTGGGAACACTAATCCCATGTGTTAGGTGCAAGGCTTCTGCACACAGCCCCACTACAGGCAAACAAAACTAGACTAAGCCCTAAAGAAAGCTGTGTGGCTGACAGGGTCTTGGTGCTCCGGCTGGGTGTCAGGCCTGTGCCTCTGATGTGGGAGAGCCGAGTTCAGGACATTGGTCCACCAGACACCTCCCTGCTCACATAATATCAAACGGCAAAAGGTCTCCCAGAGATCTCCATCTCAACACTAAGACCAAGCTCCACTCAATGACCAGCAAGCTACAGTGCTGGACACCCTATGCCAAACAACTAGCAAGACAGGAACACAACCACACCCATTAGCAGACAGGCTGCCTAAAATCATAATAAGGTCACAGACACCCCAAAACATACCACCGGACGCAGTCACCAGTCCCCTCTACCAGGAAGTCTACACAACCCACTGAACCAACCTTAGCCATGGGGGGCAGACACCAAAACCAACAGAAACTACAAACCTGCAGCCTGTGAAGAGGAGGCCCCAACCACAGTAAGTTAAGCATAATGAGAAGACAGAGAAACACACAGCAGATGAAGGAGCAAGGTAAAAACCCACCAGACCAAACAAATGAAGAGGAAATAGGCAGTCTACCTGAAAAAGAATTCAGAGTAATGACAGTAAAGATGACCCAAAATCTTGGAAATAGAATGGAGAAAATACAAGAAACGTTTGACAAGGACCTAGAAGAACTAAAGAGCAAACAATGATGAACAACACAATAAATGAAATTTAAAATTCTCTAGAAGGAATCAATAGCAGAATAACTGAGGCAGAAGAAGGGATAAGTGACCTGGAAGATAAAATATTGGAAATAACTACCGCAGAGCAGAATAAAGAAAAAAGAATGAAAAGAATTGAAGACAGTCTCAGAGACCTCTGGGACAACATTAAACACACCAACATTCGAATTATAGGGGTTCCAGAAGAAGAAGAGAAAAAGAAAGGGACTGAGAAAATATTTGAGGAGATTATAGGTGAAAACTTCCCTAATATGGGAAAGGAAATAGTCAATCAAGTCCAGGAAGCTCAGAAAGCCCTATATAGGATAAATCCAAGGAGAAAAACGCCAAGACACATACTAAGCAAAAAGTCAAAAATTAAATGAAAGGAAAAAAATATTAAAACCAGCAAGGGAAAAACAACAAATAACAGGCAAGGGAATCCCCATATGGTTAACTGCTGATCTATCAGCAGAAACTCTGTAAGCCAGAAGGTAGTGGCAGGACATACTTAAAGTGATGAAAGGGAAAAACCTACAACCAAGATTACTCTACCCGGCAAGGATCCTATTCAGATTTGACAGAAGCATTAAAACCTATACAGACAAGCAAAAGTTAAGAGAATTCAGCACCACCAAACCAGCTTTACAACAAATGCTAAAGGAACTTCTCTAGGCAGGAAACACAAGAAAAGGAAAAGACCTATAATAACAAACCCAAAACAATTAAGAAAATGGTAGTAGGAACATACATATCGATAATTACCTTAAATGTAAATGGGTTAAATGCTCCAACCAAAAGACATAGACTGGCTGAATGGATACAAAAACAAGACCCATATATATGCTGTCAACAAGAGACCCACATCAGACCTAGGGACATATACAGACTGAAAGTGAGGGGATGGAAAAACATATTCCATGCAAATGGAAATCAAAAGAAAGCTGGAATAGCAATTCTCATATCAGACAAAATAGACTTTAAAGTAAAGACTATTACAAGAGGCAAAGTAGGACACTACATAATGATCAACGATTTAACCCAAGAAGAAGATATAACAATTGTAAATATTTGTGCACCCAACATAGGAGCACCTGAATACATAAGGCAAATGCTAACAGCCATGAGAGGGGAAATCAACAGTAACACAATCATAGTAGGGGACTTTAACACCCCAGTTTCACCAATGGACAGATCATCCAAAATGAAAATAAATCAGGAAGCACAAGCTTTAAATGATACATTACACAAGATGGACTTAATTGATATTTTTAGGACATTCCATCCAAAAACAACAGATTACACTTTCTTGTCAACTGCTCATGGAACATTCTTCAGGATAGATCATATCTTGGGTCACAAATCAAGCCTTGGTAAATTTAAGAAAATTGAAATCGTATCAAGTATCTTTTCTGACCGCAATCCTATGAGACTAGATATCAATTACAGGAAAAACTCTGTAAAAAATACAAACACATGGAGACTAATATACTACTAAATAACCAGGAGATCACTGAAGAAATCAAAGAGGAAATCAAAAAATACCTAGAAACAAATGACAATGAAAACACGATGACCAAAAACCTATGGGATGCAGCAAAAGTGGTTCTAAGAGGGAAGTTTATAGCAATACAATCCTACCTCAAGAAACAAGAAACATCTCAAATTAAGAACCTCACCTTACACCTAAAGCAATTAGAGTAAGAAGGACGAAAAAACCCCAAAGTTAGCAGAAGGAAAGAAATCATAAAGATCAGATCAGAAATAAATTAAAAAGAAATGAAGAAAACAATGGCAAAGATCAATAAAACTAAAAGATGGTTCTTTGAGAAGATAAACAAAATTGATAAACCATTAGCCAGACTCATCAAGAAAAAAAGGGGGAAGACTCAAATCAACAGAATTAGAAATGAAAAAGCAGAAGTAACAACTGACACTGCAGAAATACAAAGGATCATGAGAGATAACTACAAGCAACTATATTCCAATAAAATGGACAACCTGGAAGAAATGGACACATTCTTAGAAAAGCACAACCTTCCAAGACTGAACCAGGAAGAAATACAAAATATAAACAGACCAATCACAAGCACTGAAATTGAAACTGGGTTTAAAAATCTTCCAACAAACAAAAGCCCAGGACCAGATGGCTTCAGAGGCAAATTCTATCAAACATTTAGAGAAGAGCTAACACCTATCCTTCTCAAACTCTTCCAAAATATAGCAGAGGGAGGAACACTCCCAAACCCATTCTACGAGGCCACCATCACCCTGATATCAGAACCAGACAAAGGTGTCACAAAGAAAGAAAACTACAGGCCAATATCACTGATGAACATAGATGCAAAAATTCTCAACAAAATACTAGGAAACAGAATCCAACAGTACATTAAAAGGATCATACACCATAATCAAGTGGGGTTTATCCCAGGATAGCAAGGATTCTTCAATATACACAAATCAATTAATGTGATACACCAAATTAACAAATTGAAGGAGAAAAACCACATGATCATCTCAGTAGATGCAGAAAAAGCTTTCGACAAAATTCAGCACCCATTTATGATAAAAACCCTCCAGAAAGTAGGCACAGAGGGAACTTACCTCAACATAATAAAGGCCGTATATGACAAACCCACAGCCAACATCATGCTCAATGGGAAAAACTGAAACCATTTCCTCTAAGATCAGGAACAAGACAAGGTTACCCATTCTCACCACAATTATTCAACATAGTTTTGGAAGTTTTAGCCACAGCAACCAGAGAAGGCAAATAAATAAAAGGAATCCAGATTGGAAAAGAAGTAAAGCTGTCACTGTTTGCAGATGACATGATACTACACATAGAGGATTCTAAAGATGCTACCAGAAAACTCTTATGGCTAATCAATGAATTTGGTAAAGTAGCAGGATACAAAATTAATGCACAGAAATCTCTTGCATTCCTTTACACTAATGATGAAACATCTGAAAGAGAAATTAAGAAAACACTCCCATTTACCATTGCAACAAAAAGAATAAAATACCTAGGAATGAACCTACCTAAGGAGACAAAAGACCTGTATGCAGAAAACTATAAGACACTGATGAAAGAAATTAAAGATGATACAAACAGATGGAGAGATATACCATGTTCTTGGATTGGAAGAATCAACATTGTGAAAATGACTCTACTACCCAAAGCAATCTACAGATTCAATGCAATCCCTATCAAACTACCACTGGCATTTTTCACAGAGCTAGAACAAAAAATTTCACAATTTGTATGGAAACACAAGAGACCCCGAATAGCCAAAGCAATCTTGAGAAAGAAAAACGGAGTTGGAGCAATCAGCCTCCCTGACTTCATACTGTACTGCAAAGCTTCAGTAATCAAGACAGCATGGTACTGGCACACAAAAAAATATATATAGATCAATGGAATAGGATAGGAAGCCCAGTGATAAACCCATGCATATATGGTCACCTTATTTTTGATAAAGGAGGCAAGAGTATACAATGGAGAAAAGACAGCATCTTCAATAAGTGGTGCTGGGAAAACTGGACAGCTGCATGTAAAAGATTGAAAGTAGAATGCTCCCTAACACCATACACAAAAATAAACTCAAAATGGATTAAAGACCTAAAGGTAAGGCCAGACACTATAAAACTCTTAAAGGAAAACATAGGCAGAACATTCTGTGACATAAATCACAGCAAGATCCTTTTTGACCCACCTTCTAGAGAAATGGAAATAAAAGCAAAAATAAACAAATGGAGCCTAATGAAACTTAAAAGCTTTTGCACAGCAAAGGAAAACATAAACAAGACCAAAAGACAACCCTCAGAATGGGAGAAAATATTTGCAAATGAAGCAACTGACAAAGGATTAATCTCCAAAATTTACAAGTAGCTCCTGCAGCTCCATATCAAAAATACAAACAACCGAATCCAAAAATGGGCAGAAGACCTAAGTAGACATTTCTCCAAAGAAGATATACAGATTGCCAACAAACACATGAAAGAATGCTCAACATCACTAATCATCAGAGAAATGCAAATCAGAACTACAATGAGGTAACACCTCGCACCAGTCAGAATGACCATCATCTAAAAATCTACAGACAATAAATGCTGGAGAGGGTGTGGAGAAAAGGGAACCCTCTTGCACTGTTGGTGGGAATGTAAATTGATACTGCCACTATGTTGAACAGTATGGAGGTTCCTTAAAAAACTAAAAATAGAACTACCATATGACCCAGCAATCCCACTACTGGGCATATGCCCTTAGAAAACCATAATTCAAAAAGAGTCATGTACCACAAAGTTCATTGCAGCTCTGTTTACAATAGCCAGGACATGGAAGCAACCTAAGTGTCCATCGACAGACAAATGGATAAAGAAGATGTGGTACATATATACAATGGAATATTACTCAGCCATCAAAAGAAACAAAACTGTTATTTGTAGTGAGTTGGATGGACCTAGAGTCTGTCATACAGAGTGAAGTAAGTCAGAAAACGAAAAACAAATACCGTATGCTAACACATATATATGGAATCTAAAAAAAAACAAAATGGTTATGAAGAACCTAGGGGCAGGACAGGAATAAAGATGCAGACATAGAGAATAGACTTGAGGACCCGGGGAGGGGGAAGGGTAAGCTGTGATGAAGTGAGAGAGTTGCATGGACATATATATACTAACAAATGTAAAATAAATAGCTAGTGGGAAGCAGCCACATTGCACAGGGAGATCAGCACAGTGCTTTGTGACCACTTAGAGGGGTGGGATAGGGAGGGTGGGAGGGAGACATAAGAGGGAAGAGATATGGAGATATATGTATATGTATAGCTGATTCACTTTGTTATGAAGCAGAAACTAACACACCATTGTAAAGCAATTATACTCCAATAAAGCTGTTAAAAAAAAAAAAGAAAAATGGCCAAATTTGGTACAAGTGAATTTATCATGGACTGATGAATAAGTGACTAAAAGATTGACCTCCAGGAATCCCAAGATCTGGTCAGTGTAGATTTATAGTGATTACGTTGCACCTCAAGAGGTATTTCGATGTATTGGAATAACTAGCTGGCAGTTCACCATTTAGAGAGATTCAGCCTTGGAGGAGACTCCTCCCAATTCAGAGTGCCTCACATGCTTCCAAGGAGACTGACACCATCAATCGACAATCCCGATTCAGCCAAGGAAAGCACTTTGACACAAGAGAAATTGTGCGAGTGTTTATACCAGGCATAGTAAACTCATTTTCAGCTGACTCAAAGCATAAAGCAAAAGCATTTGGAGGGGCAACAGAATATATAATCAGTCACAATTTAGGGTAAAAGAAGAGAAATGACCAAGGGAGAACAGGAAAAAAACTTCAGTAGGGAAATTACCTCAAACTTCAATCTTCAAATTAATTGTATTTCAATAAGTTGCAAGTTATTTGTGTTAAAAAGAATAAAAGAACTAGATAGAAGAAAGTGAAAATGCAGTTTAAAACTGAGAGAATAGGAGACCTGTCATCTCTTTTTATTCTGGAGTGAGTTGATGGACTCTTTAGCCAGACTGAGGAGAGCAAAGGGGCTTATCACTGGTGTTCCCTCCTATCCTAACTTTGAATCCAGAAAGCACAACTGGAGAGCTTTTTTTCTGCCCCAATTCAGTGCTCTGTTTTCTCATCTTATCAGACTTCAGTTCTGCTCTAATTTACTTTGGTCGTTGGCTGAACTGAGGATGCAATAAAAAACAAAAACAAAGGTCTCACAGAAAGAAAACCAATGGTTGCCAGGCACTGGGGGAGAGTGACATGGGGAGCGACTGTTTAATGGTAGGGTCTCTTCTTGGGGTGATGAAAATGTTTTGAAACTAGATAGTGGTGATGGTTGCAAAGCATTTGAATGTACTAAGTGCCATAAATTTTACACTTTTTAATGGTTAAAACAGTGTATTTTATGTTAGTGAGTTTTACAGTAAAAAAAAAAATTAAGGGCTCAAATGCAGTGCATGGGGGGGGGAATGATATGGGGAAGAATGGGGAGATGCTGGCATCGTGGAAGCCAAAGGGAGATAGAGAGTGCAGAGCTCCAGGGACTGAGCTAGAATCAGTGGGACTTCTGGCTCAGAAATGAGTCCTGGTTTTCTTTGGTGAACCCAGTTTTAGTTCTTTCTTAGCACTACTCCAGCATCTAATTCAGTTTACCCAAGAGTCATACAGAAGTCATAAGTGGGCTAACAGTCTAATGTAGGTTGTAGATTTTTTTCCCTAGTATCTTTTGTTTTATTTTGTCATTTAATTTAATTTATTTTATTTTGTATAAATGTATTTAGATGGGGTAAGCTTTCTCCAATTTTGTATGTCCCCCGTGGATCCCTACTATTTTAAATTATTCCAGTTTCATTTATTTATGATAACATGCCTGGTCCATGAAAGCATTTGTGTTTGCACCCCTGGTATTTAAGGAACTTACACATATAAAGCACAATGCTAGAAATATTGATAATTACTCCAAATGGGCTTTTGCTTCACGGAGTCTTCTTAAAATGAAGACACATGTAAATGGTTTATTACAACATAGGCAAGATAGTCATTTTCCTCATTAGTACAGCGGTGAGTATCTCTGCCTGCCACAGCATAGGCAGGATAAGTGCCCCAATGGTAATAAAAATTAAGTGCATTGGGAACAAAGACAAATGTAAAGAACATGTAGTATCTGATTCCCTTCCACTTTCACTCATTGCATTGAGATTTTATTGCAGTGAATGCAGTTAAAGACAAATGGTATTTGTTAAGAAGCTGGAAAGAAATACCATCAAATCTGTAATTAATAGTCATCAGGGCATAACTTTATTGTAGCACACTTATAGCTCGGGAATGAGGAGTTGTATTTACATCATTAATGAAAACAACCTTGGCATATATATATATATATATATATATATATATGGAAAATATATACACTTGGATTCTTAGCAGTTTAACAGCAATGCTCTCGGGAAATAAAGCTGCTATGTATTGGCTCCTCCTGGGTGTTTTATATATGTCATTACTGATCCTCATAACAACCCTGCAAGTTAGTGTATGAGAATCTTGACATTAGTGAGGAGACGTTCTAAATATGTCCGAAGCCCTCAATTTCAAAATGTGGACATGGACCTTGGCTTTCCTGAATCACATTTTTTTCAAGAATCAGATGTCATTTGTGGATAGTCTCATGTTTCATTAAAAAATTTTTTTCCAACTATTAGAATCTTAGCTTTATCTCTGCTTTGCTAGCTATTTTAACAAACAAACAAACAAAAAACCCACAAAATCACCTTAGAGAAAGACTCCACAAAAAAATGAGTGGAGAACAGGAGCTGGCTAAGCTGGGCAGTCAGCTAAGATCACTCATTCACTGTGTGAGGATTTGTTCCAACACATCAGCCTCCTAGAACTGCCCAGAGTGTGCTTGTTCTTCATATCATATTCTGCTGGAATGAGCATAAATTTGCACAGCTTTATGGAAAAGTTTTATTATTATTATTATATATCCAAAGTTGTTTAAATGAGTCTTTGGACTCAGTAATTTATCCTAAGGAAAATAATAAGATATCCATAAAGATTTATGTGAATGTTGATAATTGTTAGTTATAACAGTGAAAACGTACAAGGTGACAGTTAACAGTTTATTGTCTCTGAGCTCCAAATTCACCCTTCTTTGTCTTCCTTTGTGTTACTCTAGCTAAGTCCTATAAACGTTTCTTTTGCCAGCTGGCGGGATATTCATTTCATCAGTAGAGGGCACTGGGTGCAGTAGTTGCAAGAAAACACTTCTCTTCCAGGTTCCAGTCCTCCGTATACATTCTGAGCCCCACAGCCATAAGCAGGAGCTTGAGCTGCACCCTCAGGCCATCTCTCCCTATCTGCAGCCACTTGAGAGCAGCTTCAGCTGTCTGCACCCACAAGCAATGCTGGCCACTTCAACAGACACACTCTGGCCCACCCACACCAACCAGCAAAGGCAGGTCACTCCTGCAGACCAGCTCCCGCCTACCAGCTCCCGCCTATCCACACCCAGCAGCCGTGATGAGCTGTTTTTACAGATCAGTGCCAGCCTGTGCCCTCAGCCAAGTTTTTTTTTTTTTTTTGCCACTGCAGGCTGCCTGTGGTAGCGACTCCCTCTTTTAAGAGGTTTGAATCTGAGCCTTGGGGCCCAGAGGGCTAATCCTAGTCCTTTATTGTTCCTATTCCTCAGGCTAGAGGTAGTACCTGCTTTTTTTTTTTTTTAATTGGAGCATAGTTGATTAACAATGTCGTGTTAGTTTCAGGTGTACAGCAGAGCGATTCAGTTATACGTATACATTTATCTATTTTTCAAATTCTTTTCCCATTTAGGTTATTACAGGATATTAAGAGCGTTCCCTGTGCTATACAGTAGGTCCTGTTGGTAATCTGTTTTAAGTATAGCAGTGTGTACTTGCCAATTCCAAACTCCCAATCTATCCCTCCCTTCAACCCTTCCCCCCTGGTAACCATAAGTTGTTCTCTAAGTCTGTGAGTCTGTTTCTGTTTTATAAATAAGTTCATTTGTATCTTTTTTTTAGATTCTGCATATAAGTGATATCACATGATATTTATTTTTCTCTGTCTGACTTAACTTCACTTAGTATGATAATCTCCAGGTCTATCCATGTTGCTGCAAATGGCACTATTTCATTCTTTTTTAATGGCTGAGTGATATTCCTTTGTATATATGTACCACATCTTCTTTATCCATTCATCTGTCGATGGACACTTAGGTTGCTTCCATGTCTTGGCTATTGTAAACAGTGCTGTGATGAACATTGGGGTGCATGTATCCTTTTGAACCATGTTTCAAAAAACCATGTTTCAAAAAACCATGTTTTTTTCTGGATATATGCCCAGGAGCGGGATTGCTAGATCATATGGTCGCTCTATTTTTAGTTGCTTAAGGAGCCTCCATACTGTTCTCCATAGTGACTGTACCAATTTACATTCCCACCAACAGTGTAGGATGGTTCCCTTTTCTTCACCCCCTCTCCAGCATTTATTGTTTGTAGTTTTTTCTTTTTTTCGGTACGCAGGCCTCTCACTGTTGTGGCCTCTCCCGTGGCGGAGCACAGGCTCCGGATGCGCAGGCTCAGCGGCCATGGCTCACGGGCCCAGCCGCTCTGCGGCATGTGGGATCTTCCCGGACCGGGGCACGAACCTGTGTCTCCTGCATCGGCAGGTGGACTCTCAACCACTGCACCACCAGGGAAGCCCTGTAGATTTTTTTAATGATGGCCATTCTGACTGGTATGAGGTGATATCTCATTATAGTTTTGATTTGCATTTCTCTAATAATTAGCAATGTTGAACATCTTTTCACGTGCCTCTTGGCCATCTGTATGTCTTCTCTGGAGAAATGTCTATTTAGGTCTTCTGCCCATTTTTTTTTTTTTTTTTTGTGATATGCGGGCCTCTCACTGTTGTGGCCTCTCCTGTTGCAGAGCACAGTCTCCGGACGCACAAGCTCAGCGGCCATGGCTCACGGGCCCAGCTGCTCCGCGGCATGTGGGATCTTCCTGGACCGGGGCACGAACCCATGTCCCCTGCATCGGCAGGCGGACTCTCAACCACTGCGCCACCAGGGAAGCCCCTACCCATTTTTTTATTGGGTTTTTTATTTTTTTTTGATATTGAGCTACATGAGCTGTTTGTAAATTTTGAAGACTAATCCCTTGTAGGTCACGACGTTTGCAAATATTTTCTCCCATTCTGTGGGTTGTCTTTTTGTTTTGTTTATGGTTTCCTTTTCTCTGCAAAAGCTTTTGAGTTTAATTAGGTCCCATTTTTTTATGTTTGTTTTTATTTTGCTTATTTTATTATTTTTCTTTATTTTGTTCCTGGTGGGCTTTGACTGAAGGGCACTGACAGCTCCCAATATTATTCCATTTTATGGATGTATCCTCGTTTATTTAACTAATCCTTTATTGTTGAGCTTTTAACTTCTATATCAGTCAAGGTCCAGTTGGGAGACAGAAACCACGACAGTTATTTGAACAGGGAAAAATTAATACCCCCACAAAATAACTACTAAAAGAGGTAAAAGTGGGCTTTAAGAGATCCAAGTATCACAAATTAAAAGAGCAGGTAATTTAAAGTTAGAGCCCCCTTAGAGCCCACTCGTACCTCTTTTAGTAGTTATTTTTTTGGTATTAATTTTTCCCTGTTCAAATAACTAGTGGTTTCTGTCTCCCAACTGGACCTTGACTGATATAGAAGTTAAAAGCTCAACAATAAAGGATTAGTTAAATAAATGAGGATACATCCATATAATGGAATAATATTGGGAGCTGTCAGTGCCCTTCAGTCAAAGCCCACCAGGAACACACTTGTAGCTAAAAAAGTTGGATTTGTTACTTTGTAGAAAGGGAGAATGCACATCAGGGGAAAACCACAGGATGTTTCAGTAGGAATGTGTTAGAAAGAACCCATTATAGGATTTGCGATTTGGTTGGATGATTTGGGGGAAGGTTTAAGAAAGAAATTTGGTCTAGATTGTGTGTTGTCAGAATGTGGGGGTAATTCTATGGTTGGACATTTTGCAGTTGCCATAGTGATGTGTTTTTGTCTGTACTTACAAAGTTATGACCTTTCTTTATTTCATCCTGTCATGATCTCAGAGTAACCTTGTCTAAGGTTGGTATTCTGTGAGATTGTTTATGTCCAATAGGAGACTAACATGGCCTTGCTCTGAATGTTAGATTGGTTCTGAACATGAGTTCTTTTTCAGAGCTTTCAGCTATCATGTAAGAAGTCTGCCTACCCTGGGGCCACCACATGGAGTGACCACATACTTACATATAGAGAGAGATGGCCCAGAGTTCAAGCCTCCAGCTATTGAAGGCTTCCATCCTGGCTAACAGACAATTGAATGAAGAAGACTTTGAGATGCTGTCAGCCCCAACCATTGTCTGACCACAACTAGGTGAGGGACCTGCATGCAGTCAGAACTACCAGCTGAGCCAAGCTGACCTCCAGACTTGTGAGTAAAATAAATAATTACCATTGATTTGAGTTACTATTTGGGGGTGGTTTGTTTTACAGTAATAGATAACTGATACAATGTTGGATAGGCAGTTAGCTCTATAGTTCTGGAGCTCAGGAGAGAGATCAGACATGGTGGTACAGATCAGGAAGTCCTTTAGCAAGGAGAAAGCACTTGAAGTCATAGATGAAGTCATCAGGGAGATAATGTACATTGAGAAGAAAAAAAAGAACCCACAGTGGCACCTTTACAATAACACTGAAGTGATCAAGACGAAAGAAGAATTTGCAAGGAGACTGAGAAGGAGTTATCAGATGACATCCATGAGAGATGAATGTTAAGGAAGTCAAGAATGAGAGTATGAAGAAAGAGGGCATTTTCCACAGAGTCAAATGCTGTGGCGGGAGATCAAGTAAGACAAAGACCGAAAAGTGTTCTTTGGATTGAGCAACAGTGAGTTTACCTTGTTGGCAAAAGTAGTTTCAGGGGGCTTCCCTGGTGGCGCAGTGGTTGAGAGTCCGCCTGCCGATGCAGGGGACACGGGTTCGTGCCCTGGTCCAGGAAGATCCCACATGCCACGGAGCGGCTGGGCCCGTGAGCCATGGCCGCTGAGGCTGCGCGTCCGGAGCCTGTGCTCCGCCACGGGAGAGGCCACAACTGTGAGAGGCCCGCGCGTACAGCAAAAAAAAAAAAAAAAAAAGGAGTTTCAGGGAAACTAGGGGCTAGGCAGTGATGGGGGCAGAAGCCAGATTGCAGAGATAAGGAGAGAGGAGAAAATCAGAAAGACACCAAATCCCATGCTGTTTTACTGCATCATGCTGACTTCCTGCATTCTATTCGTCTGTATATAATTTTTTCTACAATTCAGTAACCCAATAAAACAATCACATCATGTCATGAACCTTACAATTCCACAAAAGCATGGGTATATCATGTCCTGGTATATATTTAGTGTCATACTTTAACCTGCAGTTTCCAGTTATAAATGCATTACTCTGTGTGTTTGTCTGTCATTATAATCACTTTAAATCTCTCATTGTTTATTTCTCTTGAAAGTAAAATAGCTCATCATTTAAAATAGTACTCAGTGTTCATTGGTGCCTTGTAATTACTTCAGAAAAACAATCTCAGTTTACAGGCTATAAACTCCTGAAGCATCTCTGCAGGAGGAATAGCTTACTTTCACCAGGAAAGCCTAGGGAAAATTATTCTAGTCATAGTCTGCTAATTCATTGGCCTGATTGTCAGAGCTCCCATGACAGTTCACTCTCTTGGGAGGCTGGTGTGGGGCTCTGCTTATCCAAGGGGGAGGTCAAGGCCTCCTTGGCAACAGGGAATGAGTTGCAAGGGAGTTGTGGAAAGAAATTCTGTTCAATTCAACCTGTAAGTAGATCTGGACATAATGGCCTCATCTGGCTCCTCTAAGTCTCTCTTTCCCCCTTCTTTTTTCAGGGCAAATCTTATCCCTAACTCTTTCATTATTTGCTTGTGGTTTCCTTGCCAAAGATGCGTGGAGGTAAGCACTATGATGAGGATGGGAGTTAAGGGTTTTTGAATGAAGAGTTTACGTTTCAAAGGACTTGAAATTTATATTTCAAATGTCACTTCCCAATGAGCCTTTACACGTAAACAAAACACGATCAACAGACTTGGAAGGTGAGGAATAGCATGCATGTTTGACTCCTGTTGCATTCCTGGGCTATACTGGCTGTAACATTTTTTTTCTTTTTTTTTTTTTTTGCGGTACGCAGGCCTCTCACTGTTGTGGCCTCTCCCATTGCGGAGCACAGGCTCCGGACACGCAGGCTCAGCGGCCATGGCTCACGGGCCCAGCCACTCCGCGGCATGTGGGATCTTCCCAGACCGGGGCACGAACCCATGTCCCCTGCATCGGCAGGCGGACTCTCAACCACTGTGCCCCCAGCAAAGCCCCTGTAACGTTTTTTTTAATAGATTCTATAGTTACCTTGTAAATATCACCATCGAGTATATTATATTTAAAAACATTCTTTTGTTAGGTGTAGAAGTTTAAAAGGTACTATTATTTTTAAAAATCTGGTTTTGGCATTTTTTCATATTTTAGGATATTAGAAGCCTCTAAAGTGGAAATTTTGTGGGCATTTCTCAGCATTTGAGAAGCCCTGCCTGGGGCAATAACTTTGACCCTGTGTGGAAAGGTGTGGAGGATAATTCTGTGAGTGCTTAGAGGGGTTTGAAAAGTTGGAAACGAACACTTGTGCATCGAGCACGTTTTGTTGTGCTTAGCACCGTACTAGGGGCTACACATTCTACATTTAATCATGGAGAATTGCCTGGAATGAGGCCTGAGAACACAAAGTCCTGGAGGAGATGATTTGAGCTGTCAGCAGAAGGGAAACTGCAGTATGTGGGACTTAAAAACAGCTTGCATGGGGTATGGGATAAGGGTAGAGGGAAAAAAATCTTGGCAAATTTATTCTGCACAAATACTTGTGTCATCCTCATTTGTGTAGACTTTGTGACTTTTTCCCTGGGTTCATCTGGTTGGCAGATGGATGTAAATGCCTTTTAGCCTCAAAGAAGGCACACAGAAGGCACGTACGAATCTTGGCTGTGTGATAAACAGAAGCTGAGCTTCAGAGAATTTCTGGTATGTGTGCGTGTTTGTGTGCACGCGAGCATATATGCACGCGTTGGGGCTGAACGTACCACTGGTTTAAATCTGATTTTCAACTGGGAAGATTTCACATACTTCTTTAGTGTGGCCCAAGTGAATATAATTTTGGCAATGAAAAGTAGAGCATGTTCCAAAAGTTCTTTTCTTTTGCCATCGGGGATAGCAGTACTTTTATGTATAGTAATTTCAGGTCCCCAAGTACCTTCAGCAGTATTAATGGAGCAAACAACAAAAAATATTAAGCAGCAGATGATTCGATCATGTTAACACATTTATTGAGTACTTTATTTTCTTGCCTTTGGAAAATACAGGCCTTCTTTTCTCAACTGTGGTAATAGCTAATTCTTTTTATTTTAAAACATCTTTATTGGAGTATCATTGCTTTACAATGGTGTGTTAGTTTCTGCTTTATAACAGAGTGAATCAGCTATACATATACATATATCCCCATATCTCCTCCCTCTTGCGTCTCCCTCCCACCTTCCCTATCCCCTTCGACCTGATCTCCCTCTGCTATGTGGCTGCTTCCCACTAGCTATCTATTTTACATTTGGTAGTGTATATATGTCCACGCCACTCTCTCACTTCGTCCCAGCTTACCCTTCCCCCTCCCCATGTCCTCAAGTCCATTCTCTACGTCTGCATCTTTATTCCTGTCCTGCCCCTAGGTTCTTCATAACCATTTTTTTTTAAGATTCCATATATATGTGTTAGCATACGGTATTTGTCTTTCTCTTTCTGACTTACTTCACTCTGTATGACAGACTCTAGGTCCATCCACCTCACTACAAATAACTCATTTTCGTTTCTTTTTATGGCTGAGTAATATTCCATTGTATATATGTGCCACATCTTCTTTATCCATCCATCTGTCGATGGACACTTAGGTTGCTTCCATGTCCTGGCTATTGCTGCTACTTTACCAAATTCATTGATTAGCTCTAGTAGTTTGCTGGTAGCATCTTTAGGATTCTCTATGTATAGTGTCATGTCATCTGCAAACAGTGACAGTTTTACTTCTTCTTTTCTGATTTGGATTCCATTTATCTCTTTTTCATCTCTGATTGTTGTGGCTAAAACTTCTAAAACTATGTTGAATAATAGTGATGAGAGTGGGCAACTTTGTCTTGTTCCAGATCTTAGTGGACATGGTTTCAGTTTTTCACCATTGAGAATGATATTGGCTGTGGGTTTGTCATATATGGCCTTTATTATGTTGAGGTAAGTTCCCTCTGTGCCTACTTTCTGGAGGGTTTTTATCATAAATGGGTGTTGAATTTTGTCAAAAGCTTTTTCTGCATCTATTGAGATGATCATACGGTTTTTCTCCTTCAATTTGTTAATATGGTGTATCACATTGATTGATTTGCGTATATTGAAGAATCCTTGCATTCCTGGGATAAACCCCACTTGATCATGGTGTATGATCCTTTTAATGTGCTGTTGGATTCTGTTTGTTAATATTTTGTTGAGGATTTTTGCATCTATGTTTATCAGTGATGTTGGCCTATAGTTTTCTTTCTTTATGACATCTTGGTCTGGTTTTGGTATCAAGGTGATGGTGGCCTCGTAGAATGAGTTTGGGAATGTTCCTCCCTCTGCTATATTTTGGAAGCATTTGAGAAGGATAGGTCTTAGCTCTCCTCTAAATATGTGATAGAATTGGCCTGTGAAGCCATCTGTTCCTAGGCTTTTGTTTGTTGGAAGATTTTTAATCACAGTCTCAGTTTCAGTGCTTGTGTTTGGTCTGTTTATATTTTCTATTTCTTCCTGATATAATTTTTTTCTAAGATTTATTTAAAAGGAATATTCTTGCCTGTGCAACAAGAATATGGACAGTACAGTTGACCTTGTCTCTTAGTCTTGATGATTTAAAGAAAAATACATACATAAGAATCAAATCCTTTGAATTTGTTAATATTTATTATAATGGAAATATACATGGAATGGAAATATACATGAAATGAAGCTATATTGGAAACATACAGCAGTAACTAGAAAAATGTCTATTATTTATTGAGCAACTACCATATACTACATTCTTTCATATACTCATTACCTAATTTATATTCAAAGAATCCTATTAAGGTATGTTTTAGGATCACCATTGGTTCCAGTTTTGTCTCAAAAATATTAGGTAATTACTCCAAGGACTCTGAATAGCAAAGCTGGGAGTTTGAACCTAAGTTTGGCCAACTCTGAAGTTTATATTCTTTCCACTCAAACATGCTGCCCCTTAAAGTCATACAATTACTGGGAATGACACTCAGTTCTATCACTAGGAAGGCAACTGTGTTTATTAGTCAACACTGTTCATATTCAAAGAACCATTTACTGAACTTCTGCTTTCTTCTAGACATGATGATAAATGATGTGGAATCTAGAGATCAAAGATGAGGTGTCCCTGCCTTCACAGAACCCACAGGTTAGTGGGAAAGTCTAGAAAGAATATTAATGATTATGGTGCAGGATGTTAGACATTACGAGAAATATAACAACAAGCTACTACTAGAGCCTGGGAAAGACCACAGGCTCTGTGTGCATGTGTGGTGTGTGTGGTGTGTTTGACTGAGGTAAGATAAAGGACATTCAAATGGAACAGCATGTGCAAAGTAAAGTGATGGAGAACATACGGCTTATATGAAAAACTGCGAATTGTTTGGTTTACCTGAAACATAGTGGTAATGGGTGGCAGAGTGATGGGAAATGAGAATAAAAGGTTTTGAGAGGGACTTCCCTGGTGGTCCAGTGGCTAAGACTTTGCGTTTCCACTGCAGGGGGGCACAAGTTTGATCCCTGGTAGGGGAACTAAGATCCCATGTGCTGCATGACCAAAAAAAAAAAGCCTTTGAGAATGCTGAAATCAAGGATTTTACTTTTTGTATGGCCATAAACTTTCAAAATTGTCTTGATAAGATAAATATTTTCCTTCCTATCTTTTGAAGACACACTGTACTATCATAGTATTTTCCCAAAGAGGAAATGCAATTAGCACACAGTATATGGGAAAAATAGTCTTATTGGTAATCAAAGTAAAGAAAAATATTAACCCAACCAAAGGATGAAACTAATAAAAATATCCAGTATTGATAAGGATAAGATGAGCTAGGCATATTTGTATTTTGCTGATTGTTCTATAAACTGGTCCAACACTTTTGTAAAGTTAAATATATATTAAGATATTTTAAATGTTTATGCCCTTTGAATCAATGGCACTAGTTTTGGAACTCTGTAATAAGAGAGCTATAAATATTTATTGCAAGTTTCTTTAATGGTGAATCATTAGAATCAGCCTAAGTCGCCAGAGTACATCACTTTGATGCAACTTAAGGTACCATTAAAAATTATGTTTATGAATAGCATATAAAATGCATCTAACACAATTCTAGCTAAAAAAGTAGGATACTGAAATTGTATATATACATATATATATACATACACACACGTATATATCCCTTCTCCCACTCCCCTACACCATATAAAACTATGCATTTTGTGTGTATACACACACACACACACACACACACACACACACACACACACACACACACATTTGTATCCCCTGTCTTCCACTCCCCTAACACCCAATAAAAGTATACATTAAAAAAGAAACTGGAAATAAATCCACAGAATGTTAATGGTGGTAGTTGGGTTTTAGTGATAGGACTATGGGGAATTTTTTCTTTTTACTTTTTTTTTTTCTTTTTACTTTTATGCATTTTCCATATATTCTTTAATGATTGTTTAACTGTCAGAAATAGTACTAAATATTTTGTTAATGAATAGGAAAAGATGCTTGTAGAGTCCAGTTTTATTTTTTTGTTTCCTGTTGTCTGGTAAACTATTCTCAGATAGACCTGGCCCGCAAGGGGATAATTCTTTTAAAAAATTCCCAGTATTGGCAAACTTTCTCTTGGAATAGCTCTGCTGAACTCAAATGAGATCTTTTCTCCCTAAGCTACTTGCCCTTCTGTTTTTCTGGAGAGATGGAATTCATGAAAAATTACAATCTACAGTCTACAAATTGCTATGTACTACAGGGTCTATTAAAGAGTATGACATTTTATTTTGAGAACTATATCTCCCAGACTACAATGCCCCATAGCTAGTCTCACATCAAATGCAACCTTCCTGAACAGTCATTTTCTCAAAGCTCCTGTCTCTTTAGAAAGTAAGTTGTTAGGGAAAGCAGAAAGTAATTTGTTAGGGAGAGCAGGTGGCTCTGAAAACATCAGCCATCCACACACTCTACCTCTTTGAGAATAGCGAATCTGAACAAGTGTCTCCTTGTCAAGGATGAACAATCACAAAAGACATTAATGAAGCCCATAAAAATAAGAGCAGGGTGTAAGAAAACATGACCATTATGAAATAGCACAAAGCTATGCGGAAAGAACAAGCCGGATGAGAAGATACCAAGTGAGACTGAAAGAGATGGGAGAGATAGTAAAGACTGACAAGGAACTAAAGTAATGCAAAAACAATAAAACATTCATGCCAAGGGAGTAAAGAGTCAATGATGCATATACTCACATGGAAAACAAACTTGAGAAATTTTTGCAGAACATAGAATAAAAGGACAAGAAGACGGAAAAGGAAAAGGTCATGGATATAGAGGGCAAAGAATGGAGTTTAAGCTAAAGCTAAGAACTTTAAGTACTCCTAAGGAACCAATGAAGATAATATAAACAGAATAAATATTAAAAATATAATGGAATAAAATGACTGTGTTGAAAGAAGTCAAAGTATGTAGATTGAAAAGGCTCACAGATTCTAGTAAAAAGCATTCAGAACAACCCCCCCCAAAGAAATACTGCAAAGTCCATTCTTACAAATACATTAATTATTAGGATTTAAAAAATAAGTGCTCAGGAAGTAGAAAAAATTTGCCAATAAAGGAACTAAAATTAAACTCTTTCTTATGTAACTCTAAATTCCAGAAGAACTTGGAGATATATCTGCAAGCTTTGCAAGAGGCTGGATTAAGATGTGGATATTCGGGACTTTCCTGGTGGCACAGTGGGTAAGAATCCACCTGCCAGTGCAGGGGACACGGGTTCGACCCCTGGTCCAGGAGGATCCCATATGCCGCGGAGCAACTAAGCCCGTGCGCCACAACTACTGAGCCTGCGCTTTGGAGCCCCCGAGCCACAACTGCTGAGGCCCGCGTGCCTAGAGCCTGAGCTCCGCAAAAAGAGAAGCCACCACAATGAGAAGCCCAGCAATGAGAAGCCCACGTACCACCGCAATGAAGGGTAGCCCCCCGCTCACCGCAACTAGAGAAAGTGCACGTGCAGCAACGAAGACCCAATGCAGCCAAAAAAAACCTTTTTTAAGTAGATATTCAAAATTAGGTAAGCACACTTTCATTGACAAAGGTGGTAGAAAGATGTACTTTTAGAAGTAGAAGTTCTCTACCCCTATATACTTTTCTGCAAAATATAAGATAAAATATAAATAAAATGGGCTTGACAGTGTACATTAATCACTGACAGATGATTCAAAAACATAATTTAATAACAAGAATGTTAGCATTTAAAAGATGTGTAGAATTTTTCCTTATCCAATTTGCTCAACAAATTTGTGGATCCATAATAACTTGATATATTTTGTTGCTTAAAGGGGAAGCTTGGCCTTACCTTTTCTGTTTTTGCTCTTTTCATGGTACAGGAAATAACCAGTTATTCACTTCATGTTTAAAGTGGCCTTTGTTGCCCTTTTGTATGGCTGTTGTGTTAGGTCAAAGGTAGTTTCCTGCCACATGCCTAGGCCACTTTTATTTATTTATTTATTTATTTATTTGCGGTACGCGGGCCTCTTACTGTTGTGGCCTCTCCCGTTGCGGAGCACAGGCTCCGGACGCGCAGGCTCAGCGGCCATGGCTCACGGGTCTAGCCGCTCCGCGGCATGTGGGATCTTCCCGGACCGGGGCACAAACCCGTGTTCCCTGCATCGGCAGGCGGACTCTCAACCACTGCGCCACCAGGGAAGCCCTTAGGCCACTTTTAAATGATGTGGCACTGCCCTCAGTTCCTACTGTGGGGACCACATGCTTTGTCCTACTCGGGTGCAGCCAAAATTGGACCATGGTGGGCACCTGACCCATGACCACCAAATTATAGGTGATTAAAAGAATGGGAGCTGAGTCAGACTGTCTAGGTCCTAATCCAAGGTTTGCCACTTGACTTTGATCTTCATTTTCTTCTTTCATAAAATGAGCTTAATGATTATTCCTATTTGATTTGTTTGAAGTAAGGATTTAGAGTTAAACCATATGCTATTTGGTACATGATACCTAATCCTGTTGCATGTTATTATTATTATTTGAAAAGATGGGGTAAGTCAATCAAATTCTCTCTCCCCTTTTGAATTTGATTTGGGAAAATCAGAATCAGGCAGCTAGCAATGGGAATAAGAGTTTAAAGCATGCATAGAGAGGAGCTATGAGATAGAGTTGCCAGGGGTGATGGCAATCTGGAGTTCGCAGATAGGGGAAACTAGATTAAGCAGATTGTGTCTTTAGGCAAATCTGATATAAACCCAGACAGAGTCACATCACCTCACTGAATGCGTGCCCTACAACAGTTGTTTTTAGCACATATACATTTGCCCCTTAGAGACAGTTTCTCTCTTCTATGACTGCTGGACCTTTCAGCTTCACTAAATAGGGTAGCTTCCTGTTATGGACTGAATGTTTGTATTCCCAGAAAATTCATATGCTGAAATCCTCATAATGTGATGATATTAGGAGGTGGGTGGGAGGGCCTTTGGATGGTGATTAGATCATCAGGGTAGAACCCTCATGAATGGGATTACTGCCCTTATAAAAGAGACTACAGAGAGGTCTCAAGTCCTCTTTCTGCCAGGTGAGAATAAAATGGGAAGACTGCAGTATGCAACTAGGAGAGGGCTCTCATCAGAACCCAGCCATGTTGACACCCGAGCAGAACTGTAAGAAATAAATTTAGCCTCCAGAACTGTGAGAAATAAATTTCTGTTGTTTATAAGCCACCCAGTCTGTGGTACTTTGTTATAGTGGCCTGAACAGACTAAGATACTCTAATTATACAGGGAAATTTGCCAGAGTTAAAGGTAAGAAAAGGGAACCTGGGATCCAGAATAGGGTTGAAGTGATCTTCCATTCTTCCTTTGATGTCTAGTCTGCCTTCTGTCTCTGCCAAGCAACAGAATAAAGACCAAGCTTCTACCCATAGCAGGTAAGGCCTGCCCTGATCTGAGGATGGGCCAGCTTAAAGGAGCCTTACTAAGTGCATTTGGTAAAGAAATTTGTGTACATTTCAATTAGTAACATATCTAACTTGTTTGGACTTGTACAATTTCTAAGAATAATTATGAAAAATGAGGTCATTCAAAAGGCTCATTTTCTAAGATTTCAATATATAATTAGCAATGTGGTATGGAATAAATAAAATGGCACAGTTTGGGGGTTGGTGCCTTGTGTATTTCTGTCCCAGATCTTTCCAGTGCTTTTAATTCTTTCAATAATAAAGAATACAGCAACGTGTGGATCTTTGAATCTATGGTATATAGTAACTGTCAGCCTAGAGCAGTGGTTCTCAACCAGGGATGTTTTTTGTCTCCTGCAGACATTTGTCAATGTCTGGAGAGTTTTGGTTGTCATAACTTGGGGGCTTGCGATTGGCATCTAGTGGGCAGAGGCCAGGGATGTTGCTAAATATCCTACAATTTAGAGGATGATCCCCCCACAAAGAGAATTATTTTGTCAAATATGTCAATAGGGCCAATATTGAGAAACTCTTCCCTAAAAAAAGAAGTCTAGAACTTCTTTTGAATGTTCTTTTATTCAATCAACTAATGAGAAGAAATATGGGGGAGACAAGCAAAAACATCAGCAGCCCTCCATGGCGTTCAGAGTTCCTCAGGTCTGGAGCATTTCAGATGTTTGCTGTTTACCAATGACGACCAATTTGTTTATTTTCTAAAGTTCAGAGATTTCACAGGGACATATTATTAAACTGCCTATTATTTTCTCTTTTCACAAGCCTATTTTAATGGCCTAGTATTGACATGTCTTGCATAGAGATCTTATTGTTCTGAGTGCTGGATCTATTTTCACTTACTCAAGATTTTCCTAGTCAATACATCCTTTGACCTGAAAATTCAAGAAGTATAAATCCTACCCATGGTTCTGCCCTGTCTCTGTCCCCAGTTGGCAGGTCTTCAGTGTACTTTGGATATAGTACCTCCTATCAGTTTCATAATTAGAACACTTTATTCCTCTGAACTGTTTAATTTTTTAAGTTAATCTCTCTGGTTAGCCATAAACATTCAATTCTGAATTATTCTTCTAGTGTCAGAATAGAAGTCTAAATTATTACAGTATTAGAAGACTAATCAAGATCAACAAGAAAACCTCATGAATATCCCACTGTGCCTTACCTGGCATCTGATAGGATCAGATATATCTTGAAAATTTGCCTGACAAACATGTTGACATATAGTTTTATTAACGAATCCTAGAAAGTCAGTGGAAAAATCCCTTCTATTCTAAGTTGTTCAGGCCACATTCTTGGATATAGGGGATTCTGCATAAACATCTTCATAACTGGAAAAGTATAAGAGAATGAGTATTCCATTAATAAGGAATTCCTGATTTTTAAAAAATATAGTCTAGCACAGAAATTACTACTTAGTAATTTTTTAAAACATCTTTATTGGAGTATAATTGCTTTACAGTTAGTTTCTGCTGTATAACAAAATGAATCAGCTATATTCATACGTATATCCCCATATCCCCTCCCTCTTGCATCTCCCTCCCACCCTCCTTATCCCATCCCTCTAGGTGGTCACAAAGCACCAAGCTGATCTCCCTGTTCTCCCTGTGCTATGTGGCTGCTTCCCGATAGCTAGCTATTTTACATTTGGTAGTGTATATAAGTCCATGCCACTCTCTCACTTTATCCCAGCTTACCCTTCCCGCTCTCTGTGTCCTCAAGTCCATTCTCTACGTCTGTGTCTTTTCTCCTGTCCTGCTCCTAGGTTCATCAGAACCACTTTTTTTTTTTTTTTTTAGATTCCATATATATGTGTTAGCATACGGTATTTGTTTTTCTCTTTCTCACTTACTTCATTCTGTATAGCTCGGGGGTAGAACATTTGACTATCTAGTAAATTTTGAAGGGAAATCTGAGGGAAATTTTTTGAATTGCTATAATTTCCAGAGTTTTCTCCTGAAGTAGTGTAGATGATGATCATGTCCCCCGTTCTAGAGAACTTACTGTGGTCCCAATTTAAATGCAGCTTCTCAGACAGTCCCTTCCTGGTCTCCTATTTAAAACATATGCCTTAAGCCCCACACCCCATCACCTGCCTATACAAGACCAATATTTATCTACCCTATTACTCTGATTTTCTATCTAAAAGGATCTTATTTTCTCGTACACTAATCTATCATTCCTTGTACACTATAATGTCTGCTTTCATCTCATGAGTAATTAAAGCCTGGAAGCCTGGGAGTTATTTTTGAATCTTCCTTTTCCTTGCTTTTTCCTACAATTCTTTAAATTCACCAGCTAGTCTTGACTATTCTAGGTCCAAATATGTCTTGAAGTCATCTGACTCCCCCAGCGTTCACTGCTGTCGTTGTAGTCCAGGGCCCCCATCGACGCTCACTGCACTATAGCAGTCTCCTGTCTGTTGTCCCACTTTACTGCACCCCCATCTCTAACCTATCTGCACAAAGGAGCCGGAAAGAGTTAAATAAAAATACCAACTGTGTTGTTCACTATGCCATTATACTATTCCAGGCCCTGTTATATGTGGGTTCTCAATAGTATTGGCTGAATGAAGGCACAGACAGAAATAAATGAGCAGAGAGAATGAATTGACAGAAAATCTCCTTCTGTCTCGTCTTACAGAGGGGGCTAGTGACACTTGTTTAAGGTGGCAGAGCTACTAGGTTTGGGACTAAAACCCAATTTTTCTAAGAATGGTCAAGGGTTTCTTTATAGAAAACACAGTCATATCTCCTTATTTCTTTTTTTTTTTTTTTTTTTGCGGTACGCGGGCCTCTCACTGTTGTGGCCTTTCCCGTTGCGGAGCACAGGCTCCGGACGCGCAGGCCCAGCGGCCATGGCTCACGGGCCCAGCCACTCCGCGGGATGTGGGATCTTCCTGGACCGGGGCACGAACCCGCGTCCCCTGCATTGGCGGGTGGACTCTCAACCACTGCGCCACCAGGGAAGCCCCCTCCTCATTCCTTTTTACTCTTAACGAATTAGTTGCATTTTATTTCACTTTACTGCACAATCATTGTTCATCTGGATTGGAAAATTGATACCCATTTTCTGTAAAAATCATTAAATTACTGAGGAACATAAAGGAGTTAAGAAGCAATTCATAATCCCTCTGAGCATGTAATTTTTACTTTCATCTTTATGCTTTTCTTCTTCATTGTTATTTTTTGCCATAAGTATGCATTTATTTTTATAGTCAGGAAATATAGAGTTATATCAATGTGTTAAGAATTTCATTCATGGGAAATAACTGCTGGTGATATTTTAATGTAATTTATTCTAATGTTTTGTGGGTTTGTTTGCAATTTCTGGGATATGAATTTACATAATGCACAGAAAGATATTTTAAAGAATGCTAACCATAAGTTTAAGAAAGTAGGATTCATAATTTTAAATGTGGTCCACACAATTAATAAATATAGCTTAGCATACTACTTCTAATCCCTTGAATTTTTATAGCAACTGACTTTGACTGCAAAATGTTCACAGTCTTAGAAACCTAATTATTCCTTAGAAAAATCCTTTGAGAAAGGGAAAATAAATTTTGTAGACTTTTTATTAGGTAATGATAGCAATAGCATAACTCTACCTATGTATCTATATATATTTTTAGAAGCCACATTAATATATAAAAAATATTTGACATTTTCCCAAGGATTTTCTCTGCAGAAATTGTTTCTGGATGTATGTATAAAGGCTTGAAGTAATTTATAAGCTTCTTCTCTGGTCTCCACGTATGCTGGCAGACTTACTCATGTAAAATATATGCTTGAGATTTACTATAATATTTGTTATTAAAATAAGCAGTCTTATCTAATATGTAGAGGAATAAATTAAAGGAATTTTAACACCAAAGTTATCTTTTCTTAATTAAACAAGGATTGTATTTATTTTAAAATTACATGTCATACTCAAGCTGCCCTCAAATGTAATTTAATTTTCTATTATCTACATTTTAAACTAGCTATTTTTATTCATTGTTCATCTTTCTTAGTTCTTTAGGCACTATCCACCCCTTCCCCAACTCTAGCAACCAAATTAATTGCATTTTGCATCAAAATAATTTAAAATAGACCAAAGAACCAATTCCATAGGCCAATTTGCAAAAGCATTATGCACCTACATATACAATCAGAAAATGCATTTCTGATAAAATGCATTAAAAATAATATAATATAAATTAATATAATTAAAAAAATTAAGTGCTTAGCATAATGTCCAGCACAGAAAAAGCACTTGGTACATGTATGTCAGTGTCTTTGTAATTGTCATTTTTATTGATGATGTGTATTGGTACTACTAAAGGTTAATGGGATGCCTGTATTATGCATGATAATATTACAGTTAGGGTGACTATATGTCATAGCTGGCCTGGGAAAACCATGGTTTGTGTCCATTGTCCCAGTGTCCTTTACAGCTTAATATTTTAGCACTCTCAAAAGTGTCCTGATTTGGATGATCAATCGCATGGTCACTGATGTATAGTACAAAAGTAACCATGATGAGAAGGCCCCAGTACAGTCATCACTCATCTCTTGATTTGGGCTTAACTGTATTCAGGTATAGTGAGAGGGTGACTGGCCTGAATGACAAGACACTTTCCAAATGTGGGAAAGTATATTTAACATTAATAAACTCATTCCAGTACCTATCTCCTCTTATGTTTTGTAGATGAAGAATCAGACAACATTTAAGAAACTGAGACCACAAGCCTTTAACCTCACCTCACCCTTCCTGTCAGAGTTGTTTTTAGTTGGGATTTGGTTTTGGATGAAAATTTAAATAAATTTCTTAGACATGCCCATCTTTTCATTTGGCAGACAAGATGGACAGAATTGGGGTGGTCATAATCATGTTTGTGGTTGTGGCACAAACCAGTGACACTTGAGTGGCAGTCTTTCCCATACCAGCTACTTGTGATTTATTTTGGGGTTGTAGGCACTACTTCCATTCTTGATTTTTTTGTTTTTTTCCTTCAGGGGTTATCCAATCTGTCAACTTAAAAATAGCTATATAGTCATATACATGTAGTCTGATTGCCACCCTCCAGTTTGATCCATGTATTGCCTCTGTGGTTTGTCGATACACCTCAGTAGGTCTTATAACTTGAAATTGTGCTTTACTATGTGTCTTACATCTTTATGACAATGTCAAATGGATGTACCACGTCAAAGACAGTCTTCTTCACTGTCCTCTATTAGAGAAAGTTCAGTGATGGCTCCAGAATCTCCTGGATTTAGTTCTGGCTGCACAATCCATGAGGCTTAGTGCAAATTGAAAATGTAGAACCTCATGTTAAAAAATTATTAGGAATTTCAAGGTGGCAACAGCAGAACATTAAGTCAAGAATGGGGCCCTTCTATTCGTGAGATCCCGTGCAACTGCATAGATATTGTACCGTGCAGTTAGCCCTTTCATCTTTTAGTCTCCATTTTCCTTCCAACTGACAATTATGGACCACTTATTATGTATGAGGTACTATGCTTGTTATTTAATATAAAAATAAACGAATTTTTAGATTCTAATATTCCTGCTTTTAGATTTTGATGATTAAGACCCTCATCAGATAGATAAAATAGCACACAAATTGTGGCTATATTTTTGTCGCCTTCAGATCAAACACTTAGCTGTAATTTCCTATTCATCAGTCCTAAGTTGCAGTTCCTCTCCTCCAGATTCTTATGATCTATGTACTAACTATAGGATCCCAGCAGTCCCCGTCTCCCTGTATCTCTAACCATCCCACACATTGCCTGTTCTATTCCTACAGAGAGATTTATTCATGGCTAGGTAATAGATCATGCTATTAAGGTGTTAGTTGAAATGGGTTTAAAGCAGGGGTTTAAACTCAGATGTCTCCAGGGGTTGGGCAGATAATATGAAATGTTCTTTTTCTGTTGTCAATTAATTTCATTTTTAAAAAGACTCAATATACACAGAAAAAAATAACTTCAGCCCAAAGTTAACTTAAGAGTTGTCAGTTTCCAATTTTTCTTTTCAGTCAGATTTACTGGAATATAATTCATATGTAATCAGTTCACTCTTTTAAGTGCGTAGTTCTATGAGTTTTGACGAACACCTACATTTGTGTAACAACCACCACAGGCAAGATATAGAATCCCCCAAAATTCCCTTGTGCCTTTTTGTAGTCAATTCCTCCAGCTCCTGAGAACCACTGGTATGGTTTTTTGTCTCTGTAGTTTTGCCTTTTCCAGAATGTCATATAAATGGAACCCTACAGTATGAACCCTTTGGAGACAGACGTCTTTCACTTAGCATAAACATTTGAGATTTATCCATGTTGTATTTGGGTTGTTTCTACCTAATTTTCAAAGATATGTTTCCTACCTTCCTTCCCTCCCTTCTTTCCATCTTCTATTCTTCCTTTTCTCTTTCCTTCTTACTTTCCCTCTCTCCTTTTGGGTATCAATTGTACAAAAGTAAATTAATCTTGGTATTTGTTTCATAACACACTATTATTATTGGCCCATGCATAGCTTTTATTTTAATAATTTTATTGAGATAAAATTGATATACAATAAACTGGACATACTCAAGTATACAACCTGAAAACTTAGATAGATAGAAACTATCACTATCACTGTCACTGTATTTTCTAGAAAATTTTGTAAATTAAATAATACAGCATGTACTTTTTTCTATCTAGCTTCTTTCACTCAGCATGATTATTTTGAGATTCATGTATGTTGCTGTATGTGTAAATAGTTCATTCCTTAGTATTATGAAGTAGCATTCCATTGTATGGCTGTATCACAATGTGTCTATTAACTTGTTGATAGAGATTTGGATTGTTTTCAGTTTTGGTTACTATAAATATTCATGTAAAAATCTCTATAGGGACATGTGCTTTCCTTTCTTTTGGTTAAATAAATATCTTAGAGTGAAATAGCTAGGTCATATGGTAAATGTACGTTTAACTTTTCAAGAAGTTGTTAAACTGTTTTCCAAAGTATAGTATGTACCATTTTACATTCCTACCAGCAGTGTATGAGAGTTCTAGTTGGGATTAGCCAGTCTTTTTCATCTTTTCTCCTACACTTGGTATAGCCAGTCTTTTTAATATTAGCCATTTAAATAAATCTCTAGTGGTATCTACTGTGGTTTTAATTGCATTTCTCTAATTACTAGTGATGTTGAGTATCTTTTCCTGTGCTTACTTGCCATCATTGTCTTCTTTGGTGAAATGTCTGTTTAAATTTTTTGCACATATTTTATTGAATTGTTTGTTTTCTTATTAACTTTTTTTTTTTTGTGGTATGCGGGCCTCTCACTGCTGTGGCCTCTCCCGTTGCGGAGCACAGGCTCCGGACGCGCAGGCTCAGCGGCCATGGCTCACAGGCCCAGCCGCTCTGCGGCATGTGGGATCTTCCCAGGCCGGGGCACGAACCCGTGTCCCCTGCATCGGCAGGCGGACTCTCAACCACTGCGCCACCAGGGAAGCCCCTCATTAACTTTTGAGAGTTGTTATATATATTCTATTATATATTCTGATTTTGAGTCCTTTTGCAGATGCATGAATTGCAAATATTTTCTCCTTGTCTGCGATTATGTTTTCATTGTCTTAAAGTACCTTTTGAAGAGCAGACTTTCTGAAGTTTAATAAAGTCCAATTTATCAGTTTTTTCTTTTATGGATTGAACATTTGGTATTATATCTAAAAAAAAGATGTCTCTGCCTAACCCATAGTCTTCTGTGTTTTCTTCTAAAAGTTTTACAATTTTAGATTTTACACTGGTTTACAGTCTATTTTGAGTTAATTTTTGTACATGGTGAGATGCAGATTGAAGTTATTTTTTAAAGTTGAAGTACAGTTGATTTACAATGTTGTGTTAGTTTCTAGTGTATAGCAAAGTAATTCAGTTATACATATATATACATATTCTTTTTCATATTATTTTCCATTATGGTTTATGACAGGATATTGAATATAGTTTCCTATGCTATACAGTAGGACCTTGTTGTTTATCTATTTTATATAGAGTAGTTTGTATCTGCTAATCCCAAACCCCTACTTTATCCCTCCCCCACCCTCTTTCCCCTTTGATAGCCATAAGTTTGATTTCTGTGTCTGTGAGTCTATTTCTGTTTTGTAAATAAGTTCATTTGTGTCACAGTTTAGATTCCACATATAAGTGATATCATATGGTATTTGTCTTTCTCTTTCTGACTTTTGAAGTTCATTTTTTTAATGTATGGACATCCAATTGTTTTGACATAATTTATTGAAAAGACTATTATTTCTCCACTAAATTGTCTTTGTACCTTTGTTAAAAATCCTTTGACCATGTATGTGTGGGTCTATTTCTGGTCTCTCTTTTCTGTTGCAGTGATCCATTTTGTCTCTCTGGATACCAGTATCACATTGTCTTGAATACTGTAGCTTGCTAGTAAGTCTTGAAGTTAGATAGTGTGTGTCCTCCAGCTATTCTTTTCTTTTTCAAAGTTGTTTTTCCAGTTCTAAGTTATTTGCATTTACATATAAATTTTTGGTTTTAGCTTGTTGATTTATTCACTTTTATTGCTATATAACATTCTGTTTTGTAAATATTCCATAATTTTTATATTCCATAATTTATATATTTTTCAAAGTTTTGCTAAGAGTTTCCTATCAAAAACAGTGCTGATAAAATGCATAGTATTTGAATCCTCATGAATATGTACAAGAGTTCCTTCTGCATATTCTTAGTAGTAAATTTGCCAGGTCATAAGTTAAGCAAAAATTTATCTTCACAGGATTTAACTGGATTGTTTTCCAAAGTGGTTGAGCTAATTTATACTCTTATAAGACACATACAACAGATCCTATTTATCCTAATTGTCCAACATTTGGTATTGTCAGGCTTAATAATCTTGCCAAATGGTGAAAATTGATACCTGTTGGAGGAGGTCATGAAGAGGATATGATCGCTGGTGGACCCATGAGCTGGACTTGGGCAATTGGAGGCTTCTCACCGCCCTCCCCTGTCCTTGGAATGTATGTTCTGCCTACAATTCCCATAGCCTGAGCTGTTTTGAGGACATAGCCTTGAGAGAGTAAGGTGTTGAAACCATCTGGAGTGAATATGTGACTGAACCCAGTTAAGGCCTCTATATAAACTCCTAAGATTCTGGCAGGTGGATGCAGAGATCTACTTGTCTTGTTATGCCCAAGACAAGTTCTCCTGCAAGTTCCCTTGCTTATTAAAATTGCCACCTACCAAGTACGTGCAAAACCAACTGTTGTTGAACTGGGCAGGAGACTGAAGAAATGGATCTTGGAAAAGAGGCATCCATGGGGGAATCCCAGGGTTGGCCATCATCCTTCATGTCAAGAGGGGTTGCTCATATGTTAGATGCTTATGGACCACCACGTGA
This sequence comes from Monodon monoceros, assembly GCF_005190385.1. Lineage (NCBI taxonomy): Eukaryota > Metazoa > Chordata > Mammalia > Artiodactyla > Monodontidae > Monodon > Monodon monoceros. Next base: position 66,791,401 of record NW_021703782.1, read on the forward strand.
GTATGGTGATGCCCTGAAAATGCCCACTGGTTTAATGCACTTGTTTGAAGAACTGAGCATAACACAGTGCTGCAAAGGAGAGAAATGAACTGCTGCGCAGTGGGCTGGCCTCTAGGGTGGGCAGTACAGCTTGACACTGATGACCAACCAGAGGCTGAAGCTTGAGTTAGAAAGTTGGAAGAAGAACTGAGGTTAGAGAAGGATGTGCACTGTCTACTGCCCTGCTCGCTTCGGGGCTGGCAGACAAAGTGGGAGAGAAGGATGGTTAAGTTGGAGACTTCAGCATGCTGTTTTGCAAGGCCAGGAGGGCTCAAGCTGCCATGGATTAAGGTCTGAGCACCTGTGACAAAGCCCGATTGGGACACTAAGTGGTGGACTCCCTGGGAAAGTGAGGAAAACAAAGGTGGATTTTATGGTGATTGACAGTGAAACTGATGATACACCCCATGTCACTGGACCCATAATTCAAAGGAAAGCAAAAACACAGCAACAACAATCCCAGCCAGTAAGGCAGCCCCCAATTCAGGAAACATACCTGATGAGAGAATATATGCTCACTGAGCTTATTGATATAATTATCAAGTTCCAACAAAAGGCCAGGAAAATATCCAGGAATGGTTAGTATGGTTACAGGATTGAGGGGCAGGGGAGAGGGGGCAATGGCATTTCTCTGACTGGGCAGGAGGCAGAAAAAAGAGCAATATCACCACACAGCCTTCTCTCCAGCTCAGGGGTGCTCAGGGGTGAGGGGCAATGGGGAGGTCAAGGCACTCACTCCCTTATAGATTGGATTATTCTATCCTACAGGGAAGCTTGACCCAGTAAGGGGGTCTCTCTGGACATATGAGGCCCTGGATATATTTAGAGGAGGTACAACAAATTCTTAGGGAGTGGGAAATGAGGTAGGCCATCTACGCCCCTGTCTTTGAAGGCCCTGATTGGGCTACATTCACTGCAGGAATGAAAGCCAAGATACTCCAGTATGCCTTCGGTACCTGGTATGCGGCACTGATACCCATGCTGAGCCCAGTCATAAGAGGAGACGTTTTTGATGTTGGGCAGGCTACTGCTGATCTGGGGGATACTGACAAATCCCAGGAATAGGTACAGGATGTGGGAAAGACCTAAGACAGAGAGGGAGCTCAAGAAGACAACAGGCTAACCCAATTGGCTGTAAACGGTCTGGTACGAGCAACCCAGAAGCAAATGTGGTTTGACCTCATTGCTGCAGGGGTCACACCTGAAAAGATAGACGGGCAACATAACACTGTGTTAGCTGGCCTGTAGAAAGCCTTGAAAGCTGAACAAGAGATCAGACCTGCCCCACCTGCCCTACCATTCCTGATGTACCTACTGCTACAGCAGAGGCCTCAGGGATACAGTCCTATTCGGGGTGGGTACCTCCCACTCCCCGGGTGTAGGATATAAGCCAAGATGGCCTCCAAGTGAGGGCCGTTGGGGGCAATTGGAGGCCACATGTTGAGCTCACTATTCACTGGTACCCCAGAAATAAACAAAAGGTGACAGCTCTGATTGATACTTGAGCTGAATATACTCTAATACCTGGTAAACTTCAGGAATTTTCTGGGCCTTTCAGCGCCATCGATGGTTTCCAAGGGCAGTTGGTTATGGTCAGGAAGGTCCCTTTGACACTGCAAATTGGATGTTCTCCCCCACAAGAATATGAGGATTTTATCTCTCCAATACCAGAGAACATATTGGGCACGGACATCCTGCAAGGCCAAACTCCGCAAACCTCTATCGGTGAATTCTGCCTCCAGGTTAGAGTAATCAAACCAGTACTGCTGAGGGGAAATGCCAACTGGGAATCAGTAAGCCTACACTTCCCCCTAACGAAGAGTGGTAATTGTCAAGGAAATAGGAGGAACTATCCAAGAACTGCACTGAGTGGGTATTCTACGCCATGTCCATAGCACTTTCAACGGCCCATTATGGTCGGTAAAAAAAGGCAGATAGCTCATGGCAGATGATGGCAGATTACTGAGAATTGATCAAAGTTATGCCCCCCATTCATGCAGCTGTGCCCAAACTTGGCACCATCTTAGATAATTTGGCCACAGTCCTAGGAGTGGACCATGCTGTTCTGGACTTAGCAAATACTTTTTTTCAGAATACCTTGGCTGCTGAGTCACAAGTTCAATTTGCTTTCACATGAAAGGCACGATAATGGACTTTTCAAATTCTTCCCTGAGGCTACCTGTACAGCCCCACAAAATGTCATGGGATGGTGCCTGGAGATCTGTCCCTGTTATTCTTCCCCACATCTGTAAAATGGACCCATTGCTTTGATGATATAATGTCGACATATGAAGCCTTGCCTCTGCTGACTTCACACTCTGCAGATTTTGCTGGAACACCTGTGAGCAAGTGTATGGGAGGTGAATACACAGAAAACTGAAGGTGCAGTCACCAATGTAAAGTTTCCGGGAGTCATATGATCAGGTAAGATGTGAATTGTCCCAGAGCTATTATGGACAAGGTGCAAGCCTAGCTAATCTCTAAGAACATGAAAAAGGTGCAAGCTTTTATAGGAATTTTGGGGGTTTGGAGGACTTTTATTCTCTACCTGGCACAGTGTTTCCATTCCTTATACTGCCTGGTAAAGAAAGGACATGTGTGAGCCTGGAGATCAGAACAACGAGCCACCTTTGAGAGGGCAAACATACTAAGGAGATTAAAGCTCTAGGCATCTCCCAAACAGGGCTACCATTTGAGTTAGATGTGTCTGTGACTCCAGAAAGTATGGGTTGGGAACTGTAGCAGAGACAACAGAAGGAGAGAGTAGCCCTAGGATTTTGGTCCCAACTCTGGAAGGGGGCAGAAACCTGGTATAGCCCATAGAACAGTGGCTCCTAGCAGCATACACAGCACTCTTCCAGTAGAGCCTCTCATGAAAGAACAGTGTATCATGGTAAGAACTTCTGTTGCTGTCAAGGTTGGATTGCGAATATATTCCACCGACCAACCTCTGCCATAGTTCAAACTCCCACTTTGACTAAGAGGCATGCCTATTTGCAGAAGAGGACTAACGTGTCCTCCAGCCCACTGTCTCTAGAAATGCAGGTACAACTAGGCCCTATAGAACATGTAGGTTTTCCAAATGCCTCTGTCCCTAGTCCTGTGGCAGCCCCTGTAGGCTGTAGAGAGGGAATAGTGGAAGTTGCTGCTGATGCCCAGTAAACAGAGGGGTCTAGTAGGGGCAACCCACCCACATGGACTGCACTTGCTATTCAGCCCAACACTGACACCATCTGGATGGAAACAGGAACAAACCACAGAAGCCGATGGGCTGAACTCAGAACATTTTGGCTGGTGATCGCTCATGAGCCCTGGCCATTTCCCTTTGCACTGAAAGTTGGACTGTGGGCAACTGCCCTCCTCTACCTTCTTGGGGTTGACATGGCTGGTGTCACCACTGCACGGAGGGAATTGGAAAGCACTAAAGCAGTGCATAAAGGAAGAACAAACTAGAATTAGTACTCTTAATTCATCTGACATTAGCGATATTGATCCAAAAACCTGGCCTGTGGCACACACTATCAATGGGTATTCTTTTTATGTCAGTCAAACTACACAGCCCATCAAATTGCTGACCAGAAGGGTCCTATGAATACCATCATCAGAGCCATGGGTGGCTACACTTAGATTTAGGATGTACTCACCTCGGCTTTCGGACCTGTGAGCACCCATTCAACCCTACACTGGGACCAGAAAAAGCATTTTAAACAGAACCTGCCTTACTGTACCAGGGATATAAGATAGATATCACCAGAACTGCGCATTCTGTTACATCAAAAGATAGTGACTAGTTTGGTACAGAATGGTCACACCATACAGGTATTTATTGGGGAGACCCAAATGAAACCCAGTGGTTCTGTGGCATGAATCTTTGGCCATGGTTTCCATCTAGGTGGTTTGGCCACTGTACCCTGGGTTTTCCCTGGGCACAGGAGAAAATCTATCCCACAGCAACAAAAGTTGCCAACCTCCTTCTCCTCAAGGCCAGAAGGGTGCTTTCTGTTTTCCATTGGTACGATCATCTGGCTGCCATCTTTGTTCCTTTCATTGGCCTGGAGGATGGTATAGCTCACATAAAAGCCCTTATTAAATTCACCCAGCAAGCCTTATGATAGCCGACAGAACCTGTCCTTGCTGAACACTAAAATGTCTCTAACGAGGAAAGCTGTCCTCTGAAATAGGGTGGTCTTGGACAATATTACTGCCTCCCAAGGAGGCACCTGTGCCATTACCCAGGTAGAATGTGTGTGTTCACACCATGCAGCATTTTTACTAAAGCACACGGGGATACAAGTGAACACCCTGAGTAATCCAACCCCCACCTAGGGAGCTTAATAAATCAGTGGTTTGGATCATGGGGCTTTTAATGGAAAAAATTGTTTCTTACTTTGTGAATTGTTACCTTAATTTGTGTTTTCTCTTGCACGTGCCCATATTGTTGCTGTGGTATTTGCCTCTAATGTAGCCAGATAGCCGCAAATGAGCCATGCTAATGAAATTTCTTGTTGACCACTCAGGGCACATTGTAGAAAAAGGGTTGCATGTAAAATTGTAAGAGCCAGCAGGAGGGGTGGAGAGCTGGAGGAGGTCGTAGAGAGGATGTGACTGTTGTTGACCCTCAAGCTGGACCTGGGCAATTGGAGGCTCCTTATCCCCTTTCCTGTCCTTGGAAGGTGCATTCTGCCTGCCTTCCCTGCACCAGAGCCGTCTCAAAGACAAAGTCCTGCAAGAACAATGTGTTTTTGAGACCATCGGGACTGAATACAAAACCTAACCCAGTTAAAGCCTCTATATAAACCCTTAACATTCTGCAGGGCAGTGCCGAGATCTACTCGTCTTGCGACCACCAGAGACAAACCTCAAATGTCAGTTCCCTTGTTTATTAAAGCCACCAGCTATGAATCTGGAGTGGCCTGCCTCTTTCTTTGGTCTCTCCCTCCATGCATGGAGCCAGTTTCAAATTTCACCCGGGGAACTTATGAGGTTTAAACTAGCATGCCCCTACCGCTTGTGGTCTTGATTTGCATTTCTCTAGATGACACTGGAACTTTCTTCATATGTCTATTGGCTGTGTGTTCCCTCTTCTGTAAAATTACTGCTGATGCTTCATTCATTTTTTTGTTATTGTTACATCTTTATTGGAGTATAATTGCTTTACAATGGTCTGTTAGTTTCTGCTTTATAACAAAGTGAATCAGTTATACATATACATATGTTCCCATATCTCTTCCCTCTTGCGTCTCCCTCCCTCCCACCCTCCCTATCCCACCCCTCTAGGTGGTCACAAAGCACCGAGCTGATCTCCCTGTGCTATGCGGCTGCTTCCCACTAGCTATCTATTTTACATTTGGTAGTGTATATATGTCCATGCCACTTTCTCACTTTGTCACAGCTTACCCTTCCCCCTCCCCATATCCTCAAGTCCAGTAGGTCTGTGTCTTTATTCCTGTCTTACCCCTAGGTTCTTCATGACATTTTTTTTCTTAAATTCCATATATATGTGTTAGCATACGGTATTTGTCTTTCTCTTTCTGACTAACTTCACTCTGTATGACAGGCTCTAGGTCCATCCACCTCATTACAAATAGCTCAATTTCGTTTCTTTTTATGGCTGAGTAATATTCCATTGAATATATGTGCCACATCTTCTTTATCCATTCATCTGATGATGGACACTTAGGTTGTTTCCATCTCTGGGCTATTGTAAATAGAGCTGCAATGAACATTTTGGTACATGACTCCTTTTGAATTATGGTTTTCTCAGGGTATATGCTCAGTAGTGGAATTGCTGGGTCATAGGGTAGTTCTATTTGTAGTTTTTTAAGGAACCTCCATACTGTTCTCCATAGTGGCTGTACCAATTCACATTCCCACCAGCAGTGCAAGAGTGTTCCCTTTGCTCCACACTCTCTCCAGCATTTATTGTTTCTAGATTTTTTGATGATGGCCATTCTGACTGAGATGATATCTCATTGTAGTTATGATTTGCATTTCTCTAATGATTAATGATGTTGAGCATTCTTTCATGTGTTTGTTGGCAGTCTGTATATCTTCTTTGGAGAAATGTCTATTTAGGTCTTCTGCCCATTTTTGGATTGGGTTGTTTGTTTTTTTGTTATTCAGCTGTATGAGCTGCTTATAAATTTTGGAGATTTATCCTTCGTCAGTTGCTTCATTTGCAAATATTTTCTCGCATTCTGAGGGTTGTCTTTTGGTCTTGATTATGGTTTCCTTTGCTGTGCAAAAGCTTTGAAGTTTCATTAGGTCCCATTTGTTTATTTTTGTTTTTATTTCCATTTCTCTAGAAGGTGGGTCAAAAAGGATCTTGCTGTGATTTATGTCATAGAGTGTTCTGCCTATGCTTTCCTCTAAGAGTTTGATAGTTTCTGGCCTTACATTTAGGTCTTTAATGCATTTTGAGTTTATTTTTGTGTATGGTGTTAGGGAGTGATCTAATCTCATACTTCTATATGTACCTGTCCAGTTTTCCCAGCACCACTTATTGAAGAGCCTGTTCTTTCTCCACTGTACATTCCTGCCTCCTTTATCAAAGATAAGGTGACCATATGTGCGTGGGTTTATCTCTGGGCTTTCTATCCTATTCCATTGATCTATCTTTCTGTTTCTGTGCCAGTACCATACTGTCTTGATTACTGTAGCTTTGTAGTATAGTCTGAAGTCAGGGAGCCTGATTCCTCCAGCTCCGTTTTTTGTTCTCAAGATTGCTTTGGCTATTCGGGGTCTTTTGTGTTTCCATACAAATTGTGAAATTTTTTGCTCTAGTTCTGTGAAAAATGCCAGTGGTAGTTTGATAGGGATTGCATTGAATCTGTAGATTGCTTTGTGTAGTAGAGTCATTTTCAAAATGTTGATTTTTCCAATCCAAGAACATGGTATATCTCTCCATCTACTTGTATCATCTTTAATTTCTTTCATCAGTGTCTTATAATTTTCTGCATACAGGTCTTTTGTCTCCTTAGGTAGGTTTATTCCTAGGTATTTTATTCTTTTTCTTGCAATGGTAAATGGGAGTGTTTTCTTAATTTCACTTTCAGATGTTTCATCAGTAGTGTATAGGAATGCCAGAGATTTCTGTGCATTAATTTTGTATCCTGCTACTTTACCAAATTCATTGATTAGCTCTAGTAGTTTTCTGGTAGCACCTTTAGGATTCTCTATGTATAGTATCATGTCACCTGCAAACAGTGACAGCTTTACTTCTTCTTTTCCGATTTGGATTCCTTTTATTTCCTTTTCTTCTCTGATTGCTGTGGCTAAAACTTCCAAAACTATGTTGAATAAGAGTGGTGATAGTGGGCAACCTTGTCTTGTTCCTGATCTTAGTGGAAATGCTTTCAGTTTTTCACCATTGAGGACGATGTTGGCTATGGGTTTGTCATATATGGCCTTTATTATGTTGAGGAAAGTTCCCTCTATGCCTACTTTCTGCAGGGTTTTTATCATTAATATGTGTTGATTTTTGTCGAAAGCTTTCTCTGCATCTATCGAGATGATCGTATGGTTTTTCTCCTTCAATTTGTTAATATGGTGTATCACGTTGATTGATTTTTGTATATTGAAGAATCCTTGCCTTCCTGGAATAAACCCCACTTGATCATGGTGTATGATCCTTTTAATGTGCTTTTGGATTCTGTTTGCTAGTATTTTGTTGAGGATTTTTGCATCTATGTTCATCAGTGATATTGGCCTGTAGTTTTCTTTCTTTGTGAAATCCTTGTCTGGTTTTGGTATCAAGGTGATGGTGGCCTCGTAGAATGAGTTTGGGAGTGTTCCTCCCTCTGCTACATTTTGGAAGAGTTTGAGAAGGATAGGTGTTAGCTCTTCTCTAAATGTTTGATAGAATTCGCCTGTGAAGCCATCTGGTCCTGGGCTTGTGTTTGCTGGAAGATTTTTAATCACAGTTTCAATTTCAGTGCTTGTGATTGGTCTGTTCATATTTTCTATTTCTTCCTGATTCAGTCTTGGCAGGTTGTGCATTTCCAAGAATTTGTCCATTTCTTCCAGGTTGTCCATTTTATTGCCATAGAGTTGCTTGTAGTAATCTCTCAAGATCTTTTGTATTTCTGCAGTGTCAGTTGTTACTTCTCCTTTTTCATTTCTAATTCTATTGATTTGAGTCTTCTCCCTTTTTTTCTTGATGAGTCTGGCTAATGGTTTATCAATTTTGTTTATCTTCTCAAAGAACCAGCTTTTAGTTTTATTGATCTTTGCTATAATTTCCTTCATTTCTTTTTCATTTCTTTCTGATCTGATTTTTATGATTTCTTTCCTTCTGCTAACTTTGGGGGTTTTTTTGTTCTTCTTTCTCTAATTGCTTTAGGTGCAAGGTTAGGTTGTTTATTCGAGATGTTTCTTGTTTCTTAAGGTAGGATTGTATTGCTGTAAACTTCCCTCTTAGGACTGCTTTTGATCCATTCCATAGGTTTTGGGTCGTCATGTCTCCATTGTCATTTGTTTCTAGGTATTTTTTGATTTCCTCTTTGATTTCTTCAGTGATCACTTCGTTATTCAGCAGTGTATTGTTTAGCCTCCATGTGTTTGTATTTTTTACAGATCTTTTCCTGTAATTGATACCTAGTCTCATAGCATTGTGGTCGGAAACGATACTTGATACAATTTCAATTTTCTTAAATTTACCAAGGCTTGATTTGTGACCCAAGATATTATCTCTCCTGGAGAATGTTCCATGAGCACTTGAGAAAAATGTGTATTCTGTTGTTTTTGGATGGAATGTCCTATAAATATCAATTAAGGCCATCTTGTTTAATGTATCACTTAAAGCTTGTGTTTCCTTATTTATTTTCATTTTGGATGATCTGTCCATGGTGAAAGTGGGGTATTAAAGTCCCCTACTATGAATGTGTTAGTGTCGATTTCCCCTTTTATGGCTGTTAGTATTTGCCTTATGTATTGAGGTGCTCCTATGTTGGGTGCATAAATATTTACAATTGTTATATCTTCTTCTTGGATCGATCCCTTGATCATTATGTAGTGTCCTTCTTTGTCTCTTCTAATAGTCTTTATTTTAAAGTCTATTTTGTCTCATATGAGAATTGCTACTCCAGCTTTCTTTTGGTTTCCATTTGCATGGAATATCTTTTTCCATCCTCTTACTTTCAGTCTGTATGTGTCTCTACGTCTGTAGTGTGTCTCTTGTAGACAGCATATATATGGGTCTTGTTTTTGTATCCATTCAGCCAATCTGTGTCTTTTGGTGGGAGCATTTAGTCCATTTACATGTAAGGTAATTATCGATATGTATGTTCCTATTCCCATTTTCTAAATTGTTTTGGGTTCATTATTGTAGGTCTTTTCCTTCTCTTGTGTTTCTTGCCTAGAGACGTTCCTTTAGCATTTGTTGTAACGCTGGTTTGGTTGTGCTGAACTCTCTCAGCTTTTGCTTGTCTGTAAAGGTTTTAATTTCTCCGTCAAATCTGAATGAGATCCTTGCTGGGTAGAGGAGTCTTGGTTGCAGGTTTTTCTCCTTCATCACTTTAAATATGTCCTGCCAGTCCCTTCTGGCTTGCAGAGTTTCTGCTGAAAGATCAGCTGTTAACTTTATGGGGATTCCCTTGTGTGTTATTTGTTGTTTTTCCCTTGCTGCTTTTAATATGTTTTCTTTCTTTGTATTTAATTTTTGACAGTTCGATTAATATGTGTCTTGGCGTATTTCACCTTGGATTTATCCTGTATGGGACTCTCTGTGCTTCCTGGACTTGATTAACTATTTCCTTTCCCATATTAGGGAAGTGTTCAACTATAATCTCTTCAAATATTTTCTTAGTCCCTTTCTTTTTCTCTTCTTCTTCTGGAACCCCTATAATTCAAATGTTGGTGCATTTAATGTTGTCCCAGAGGTCTCTGAGACTGTCCTCAGTTCTTTTCATTCTTTTTTGTTTATTCTGCTCTGCAGTAGTTATTTCCACTATTTTATCTTCCAGGTTACTTATCCTTTCTTTTGCCTCAGTTATTCTGCTATTGATCCCATCTAGAGTATTTTTAATTTCATTTAATGTGTTGTTCATCGTTGCTCATTTCATCTTTAGTTCTCTAGGTCCTTGTTAAATGTTTCTTGCATTTTGTCTATTCTATTTCCAAGATTTTGGATTATCTTTACTATGATTATTCTGAATTCTTTTTCAGGTAGACTGCCTATTTCCTCTTCATTTGTTAGGTCTGGTGGGTTTTTATCTTTTTTTTTTTTTTTTTTTTTTTTTTGCTGTACGCGGGCCTCTCACTGTTGTGGCCTGTCCTGTCGCGGAGCACAGGCTCCGGACGCGCAGGCTCAGCGGCCATGGCTCACGGGCCCAGCCGCTCCGTGGCATGTAGAATCTTCCCGGACCAGGGCACGAACCCATGTCCCCTGGCATTGGCAGGCGGACTCTCAACCAGTGCGCCACCAGGGAAGCCTTGCAGGTTTTTATCTTGCTCCTTCATCTGCTGTGTGCTTTTCTGTCTTCTCATTTTGCTTATCTTAATGTGTTTGGGGTCTCCTTTTTGCAGGCTGCAGGTTCGTAGTTCCCGTTGTTTTTGGTGTCTGTCCCCAGTAGCTAAGGTTGATTTAGTGCATTGTGTGGGCTTCCTGGTGGAGGGGACTAGTGCCTGTGTTCTGGTGGATGAGGCTGGATCTTGTCTTTCTGGTGGGCAGGTCCACGTCTGGTGGTGTGTTTTGGGGTGCCTGTGGACTTATTATGATTTTAGGCAACCTCTCTGCTAATGGATGGGGTTGTGTTCCTGTCTTGCTAGTTGTTTGGCATAGGGTGTCCAGCACTGTAGCTTGCTGGTCATTGAGTGAAGCTGGGTGCTGGTGTTGAGATGGAGATCTCTGGGAGATTTTCGCCTTTTGATATTATGTGGAACTGGGAGGTCTCTTGTGGACCAGTGTCCTGAAGTTGGCTCTCCTACCTCAGAGGCACAGCACTGACTCCTGGCTGGAGCACCAAGAACCTTTCATCCACACGGCTCAGAATAAGAGGGAGAAAAAGTAGAAAGAAAGAAAGAAAGAGAGAAAGAGAGAGAGAGAGAGGGAGAGAGAGGGAGAGAGGGAGGGAGGGAGGCAGGGAGGGAGGGAGGGAGGAAGGAAGGAGATAAAATAAGATTAAGATAAAATAAAATGAAGTTATTAAAATAAAAAATAATTATTAAGAAAAAAATTTTTTAAAGAAAAAAAACGGATGGATAGAACCCTAGGACAAATGGTGGAAGCAAAGCTATACAGACAAAATCTCACACAGAAGCATACACATACACACTCACAGAAAGGAAAAGGGGAAATAATAATAAATCTTGCTCTCAAAGCCCACCTCCTCAATTTGGGATGATTCATTGTCTATTCAGGTATTCCACATATGCAGGGTACATCAAGTTGATTGTGGAGCTTTAATCCGCTGCTCCTGAGGCTGCTGGGAGAGATTCCCCTTTCTCTTCCTTGTTCGCACAGCTCCCGGGGCTCAGCTTTGGATTTGGCCCCGCCTCTGCCTGTAGGTCGCCGGAGGGCGTCTATTCTTCGTTCAGACAGGACGGGGTTAAAGGAGCCGCTGATTCGGGGGCTCTGGCTCACTCAGGCCGGGGGGAGGGAGGGGTACGGAGTGCAGGGCGAGCCTGAGGCGTCAGAGGCCGGCGTGACGTTGTACTAGCCTGAGGTGCGCCGTGCTGCGTTCTCCCGGGGAAGTTGTCCCTAGATCCCGGGACCCTGGCAGTGGCGGGCTGCACAGGCTCCCCGTAAGGGGAGTGTGGATAGTGACCTGTGCTCGCACACAGGCTTCTTGGTGGCGGCAGCAGCAGCCTTAGCGTCTCATGCCCGTCTCTGGGGTCCGCGCTTTTAGCCGCGGCTCGCGCCCGTCTCTCGAGCTCCTTTAAGCAGCGCTCTTAATCCACTCTCCTCGTGCAGTAGTTAATAAAGAGGGAAGAAAAAGTCTCTTGCCTCTTCGGCAGGTCCAGACTTTTCCCCGGACTTCCTCTCGGCCAACCGTGGCGCACTAACCCCCTGCAGGCTATGTTCACGCCGCCAGCCCCAGTCCTCTCCCTGCCTCTGACTAAAGCCCGAGCCTCAGCTCAGAGCCCCGCCCGCCCCGGTGAGTGAGCAGACAAGCGTCTCGGGCTGGTGAGTGCCGGTTGGCCCCGATCCTCTGTGTGGGAATCTCCCCGCTTTGCCCTCCGCACCCCGGTGGCTGCGCTCTCCTCCGCGGCCCCGAAGCTTCTCTCCCGCCACCCGCAGTCTCCGCCCGCGAAGGGCCTTCCTAGTGTGTGGAAACTTCCTCCTTCACAGCGCCCTTCCTGAGGTGTATGTCCCGTCCCTATCCTTCTGTCTCCGTTTATTCCTTTTTCTTTTTCCCTACCCAGGTACGTGGGGAGTTTCTTGCCTTTTGGGAGGTCTGAGGTCTTCTGCCAGCGTTCAGTAGGTGTTCTGTAGGAGTTGTTCCACGTGTAGATGTATTTCTGGTGTATCTGTGGGGAGGAAGGTGATCTCCGCACCTTACTCTTCCGCCATCTTCCCCTCGTCCCTCTAACTGTATTGACAAATTCTCGTTTTGTTCATTTTTATTAGATTTTATATCTTCCTATGTGTAATATTTGTTCAAATCTTTTCCCATTTTTTTCCCTTTTGGGGGTGCTGATTTTCTTCTTGTTGATAAGTAGAAGTTCTTTGTTTTTTATACTTTTATGAAGTGTTGTGTGAGTTGTAAGTATTTTCTACTTTAATTTCTTTGAAACATCTTTCGATGAATAGAAATTTTAAATTTTAACATGCGTGAATTAATCTATGTTTCTTGGTTGGTTTCTGTGTTTAATCTTTTGTTTAGTATTGTTTTTATAATTTTTTGGACAGAAAGCTTGAAGAACATCTTGTTACTTTATAAGTTTATTATGGTTTTTGTTAGATTAGAATTTAGAGTTATTTTACATATTTTTAAAGTTAATATAAATTAAATTACATACTGTTCTCACTCTAGATTATAGGTCCAACAATTTGCAACAAAACTTCTCAATTTCCTTATAAATTCCCAAGTTAAAGAACCACATAACTTTCATTATAAATCTTTAAATGTAAGTACTTGTATCAGCTATATCCTATCTTACTATTACAGTTGAGATCTAATGTCCAGAGAAAAAGCTAAGTGAGCATCACTTTACAGAGCTTTGTTTTAAACCATAATTCCAGGTGTGCTACACACTACTTTAGCTAAAGCCTATGTAGTAGGCTTTATATTCTAGAAGGGTCAGATCTGTGCACAAATCCATCTGTGAAGCCAAAAGCTGCCTTGGTGTAATGGGCCACCAGGATCCATTTCAAAACAGTGTTTCCTCTTGCCAAGGTCAGCGGCTATCACCGAAGTAACCAGAGAATGCCCGTGTTCTCCCTCTCAAAAGGCAGCCTCTTTTGCAACATTAGATTTCAGCACTTTTTGTCCCTTTCTTTTCAGTGATGGAAATCTTTTTTGTTTACCATTTTAAAGCAAGGATTACTACCTTCCTTTGAGAAGTGTTAATAGAAAAAAAAAATTTTTGTAAACTTCCCAGAAAATAAGTTTCCTGTTATAGCAAGTTTTATTTTCAGAGAATTTGAGAAAATGAACACAATATCTCCAAGTTTCCCCACATTGAGATTGACAGGTAAACTGAATGCGCTGTGGCTTTGCTGCTTAAACCTGAACTCCACACATAGGAGTATCTTCTTTATTTACTCATTTAATTTACAAAGTCTGCTTAGTGGTATTTCTCACTTTTCTAAAAGTGCTTTCCCTTACACTGCCCTCTGTGCATGTATTTAGGATAAAACCCTAGAATGGAAGGTATTTAAAACGAGGCAGGCAAGCACATACAGAATGGGATGAAGCCAGATTTGCTTTGAATACCACTTGCACGATCAGCTTAGTTTTATTTCAGACATGAGCCCCACATACAACCCTTTTGACCTGAGTACTCCATCCCTAAATGGCAAACTAAACATTCATGAAAATTTAATGGTGAGGAAATTAGTACCTTCTTATGTTTCAGACTGTGAAATGGCACCAGGGAGCACTTTCAGCAACAGGCAGAACTGTGTGCATGTGCCGGACCAGACCTGAAACATTTGTCCCTTCAACCTGTCATCCTTCTTCACGTTAACCGGCAGCCGAGACGTTCTGACAGGACACCACCAGGATGCCACCCAAGAAAGGTATTTCAAAATAAAGACCTGGTTGTAGGATACTCTACCTTTCTTAGGGATTGGGCACTTTGAAAAGTTTGTTTCACAATTTTTGTTTCCTCTTTGGGGCATTCCCCTTTCTATTTTTTCTGTGGGGAGAGTCCCTTTGTTTCTTGAGAGATTGGGAAGGGTTCAATATTTCTTCAACTTCTTTTCTTTAATGGATGTATGATTTCACCAGCTAGTAAGTGCTTGAACTTACCTTTCTTTCATTTAAGAAGCTAATGGGGGAAAGCAAAATACACTGATATTCCAGTGCAGCAACTCCTACTTGGGGTTTAGTCCATAGCAGTGACCTCTTGTCAGATCGGTGTGTGGGCCGAGTTTGTGAGGGAGACCTGTCCTGCTTCAATTTGTGAATTAGATACAGTTCTGAATTAAGTAAAGCTGAAGAGTAGAGGAAAGAGGATTAAGGCAGAGAAAGCTAAGAAGAGAGACATAAAACCCTATGGGGGGGTATTTATGTGAAGTGAAGCAATGTGATGAAACATTCTTGGTACCTGTGACTTGTCACAGAGGTGCATTTTCAGTACTATGGAGATAGTGGGTGGCATATTCAGTTGTCATTTTGTGATGCTAATGCAGCTTACTTTGGATCTGTTGTCATCCTCATTTCAGTCCCCAAAAGACAAACTGGTAAAAACTTTAAATATGGAAAACCTGGAAATGGATATTTGCTTTTCAGCCTAGAACTTCTAATCCAAATGGCCTTGGTCTCTGTCGTTCCTTTAGCTGACTTATTTAATCTTAGAACGGAAAGTGGAGACAGAGATCTCATGTAGAGATAATCAAGTCATCCAGGCCTGTGTCTTGAGAATCTGAGCAGTATCCTATTTAATATGCTCAGTTATCTTATGGACTTCAAACACCTGGGCAGTCTTAGGAATATTATTATCAAAACAGGTCATTGCTTTTAGAAAACAAAAACAAAAACAAAAACAACCACTTCTTTTGAGGCTCAACATACTTTTCCAAAGAGGCTATTAGAAATAGCTCATAGTTGTGTATTAGCTTTTAATAGGTGGGGTTGGTTTTCCATTAATAAGTGTAGGGTTCAAATTTTACATAAGATGTTCAACTTCAGCACCTTTAGGGTGTTCCAAGCTGGGGTCCTCAAACTCCTCAGGCTATTTGGTAGTGAAGGTATTGTCAGGCTCTCTTTAAAACTCCAACAGTTTTTACAAAAACTTGCAGTAAGGCTGCTCAGGCTATCTTAACCATTTGTAAAAATGATGCTAATCCTGAATTGTAATTTAAAATGTAACATGTTGAGATCTTTCCCCCACCCTCTCTCTTTCATCGTTGTTTGAAACAGATTAACAGATTAACTAGTAAAGCCCTCAGAAATTTTCTTTCAGTGCATCAATAGATTGTGATTTATAGACAGAAACTGCCTATTGGTAAAATAGTGGTCCTAAATGGCTTAGATGAGTTAATGTTTGTGAAAGCCATTTGTAAACTCTGATATAACATAAAAAATAAAGGTGGCAATCATCGCCTTGTTTCTATACTATTGTTTGGCCATATGATTTTTTTTCAACAATGCAAAAATAAAACTCAGCCCTGCTCATACAGATTCTTCAAAATTCTAGATTTGTGGTGCTCCAATAAATGATCTTTTATCATATTTAAAGATGGATAGGTAGCATTTTCTACAAGAGATAAATAATATACAGCTGTGTTGGGATATTAATTCCCATAGAAATTTATTTTATTCATTCATTCATTTGGTCACTTATTGGTGCATTCAGCAAACAATTCATTTGATTCTTTTTATGTGCTCTGGGAAGAACGTGATGTGACAGAGTTCTTCTCAAAGAATTTGTAGATTAATGTGTTTGGGGCAGTACTGAATAATTATCAAAACAAAACCAGAGCCAGAAACATTGCTTTGCAAGTTCTTTAAGGCCTTTAAAAATTAGGAACATTGAGGTATTTGTTTCCAGCTTGGCCTTTGCTTTCAGGATTTCTCTGAAGTCGACAGCACTTCCTGGGTCTGAAGTGCCCATTAGTGATGACTAAGGACAGTATTCCTATGACTGATAGAATGTTGGCACTGTTTTATTTCCATTTTGTTCATTCCACTTTTAAAAACAGTGTTATTGATGTATAATGTGTGCACAATAAACTGTACACATTTAAAATATACACTTTGGCAAGTTTTGACAAATGTATACATGCCATAATGACCACCACGATCAAGATTTCTACTTCCCCCAAATGTTCCGTATGCCCCTTTGGCATAAATCCACACATTCTACTCCCACCTCCCATATAGTCTACCCCTAGACCTAAGCAGCCCCTAATCTGCTTTTTGTCACTGTAGATTAGCTTGTGTTTTCTAGAATTTCGTGTAAATGGAAACATGCAGTATGTACTCTTTTGTGTCTGGCTTCTTATATTTAGCATAATACTTTCTAGATTCATTCACATTTCAGTAGTGTTCCTTTTATTGCTGGGTAGTATTCCATTGTATGGTGTACCACAGTTTGTTTATCCACTCACCTGTTGATGAACCTTTGAGTTGTTTCTAATTTGGGGCTATTATTTAAAAAATTGCTATGAACATTTGAGTATGTGTCTTTGTGTGAATGTATGAGTTGTAATTGCTGGGTTGTATGGCAAGTGTTTGATTAACTGCATAAGAATCTGCCAAATTACTTTCCAAAGTGGCTGTATAATTTTGTGCTTTCACCAGCAATACATGACAGTGCTAGTGATCTACATCCTCACCAAAAGTTGATATTGCAAGTGAATCTTTTTAATTTTAGCCCTTGGGGAAAGTGTGTAGTAGTACCTTATTGTGGTTTTAATTTGCATTTCCCTAATGGCTAATGATGTTTAATGTGTTTTATGCTATTTTATTTCTTTTAACCCATATATCTTTGTGCTTTATTCTTTTAATTTCTTTTGGAGTGTTTTTTTATTTCATTGTATCTCCTCTTTTATTGGTATATTAGCTTTTTTTTGTTGTTGTTATTCTATTTTAGTGGGTTTACAGTATACAGCTTTAACTTATGGCATTCTACCTTCAAATAATGGTATTCTACTTTACATATGTATATATATATAAATATATATATATAAATATATATATATATATATATTTTTTTTTGCGGTATGCGGGCCTCTCACTGTTGTGGCCTCTCCCGTTGCGGAGCACAGGCTCTGGACATGCAGGCTCAGCGGCCATGGCTCACGGGCCAAGCCACTCCGCAGCATGTGGGATCTTCCCAGACCGGGGCACGAACCCGTGTCCCCTGCATCGGCAGGCGGACTCTCAACCACTGCGCCACCAGGGAAGCCCCCACTTTACATATATTTTAATAGCATTACTACAGTATAATTTTATTCCCCTCTCCTATACTTTGTGTTATTGTTTTTGTACATTTTATTTCCACATATATTATAAACTCCACAGTCTATCATTATCATTTTTGCTTTAAACACTCAGTTATCTTTAAAAGAAATTTTGAAAAATAAGAAAAAGTTTTTCATATTTATCAATATATTTACCATTTCCAGTGATTTTTCTTCCATATTTCGGATCCAGATCTCTATCTAGTATCATTTTCCTTTTGCGTGAATAACTTCCTTTAATATTTTTTGTAAAGCAGGCCTATTGGCAATGAATTCTCTCAACTTTTGTTTGAAAGAGTCTTTACCTTAGTTTTTGAAGGGTATTTTCAATGGAAACAGAATTCTAGTTTGTTAGGTTGTTTTCCTTTTAGTGTTTAAAGGTTTCTGTCTTTCATAGTTTCTGATGAGAAGTCTGTGATCATTCTTATCTTTATGTCATTTTTCTTTGTCTACTTTTAAGATGTTCCCATTACTAGTGTTCATTTTAGCAATTTGTTTATGCTCTGCCCTTGTATAGTTTTATTAATCTCTTTTTCTGTTTGGAATTTGCTGACATTTTTGGATATTTGGTTTATAGTTGCCATCAAATTTAAAACAATTTGGTCATTATTTCCTCACTTTTTTCTGACTTTCCCTCCAATTACATATATTTTAGACTGTTTACCATCATCTCACAGTCACAAATGTTCTTTTCATTTTTTAATCTTATTTTCCTTCTATGTTTCATTTTGAATAAAATTGATGTCTTCAAGTTTGGTGTTCTTTTCTTCGTCAACATCTATCCACTGTTTATCCCATCCTATGTATTTCACATTTCAGATACTGTATTATTCATCTATAGAGTTTGGTTTGTATTTTTAAAATATTTTTTATTTTTTTCATTATGCTCTTAAACATGTGGAGTGTATTTATAATAGCTGTTTTACTGTTGTTGTCTGCTAATTCTATCATGCTGGTCTTTACTGGATCTGTTTCTATCAGTTGATTTGATTGTTCTTCTGGGTGGGAGGCATTATTTCCCCAGCTTCTTTGCTTACCTGGTGATTTTTAAATTCACTGTTGGAAATGTTAAATTTTATGTTTTTGGGTCCTGGATTTTTCTGTATTCCTTTAAATATTGTTGGATTATTTTCTGGGATGCAATTAACTTTAAATTAGCTGGATGCTTTTGAGACTTGGTTTTAAGCTATGTTAGGGTGTTTCCAGAGCAGGGCTAATTTGGTCTGGGCAATAACTTTCTGAGGACTCTAACCAATGCTTCTTGAATTACAAGGTCTCTCCTCGCTGACTGCTGGAAAATCCGAACTTTTCCTGACTCATGTGAACTTCAGAAACTATTCTGCCCATCCTTTCTAGTGTCCTTTCCCTGGCCTTGGTAGTTACCACACATGTATGCACACATCAGTACTCAGCCAACGTTAGAAAAGATTTGTCTGCAGATCTAGAGCTCGCCATCTCCCCCGCCTCTGTGTGTGTTTGTGTGTGTGTGTGTGAAATCAGAACTGTTTCTCCTTAACTCAGTGAGACCACAAGCCTCTGTTTGGGTTCCCCCTCCCTGTGTTGCAGCCTAGAAACTCTCCTCAGACAAAATGATCAGGCAATGTCAGGGTGCATCTCATTTGCTTTCCTTCTTTGAGGAATCACTGTTTTGAGCTTTCTGTTGAGCAGTGTCTGAAAAGAGATGTTTCATATATTTTGTCTGGATGTCTAGCTGCTTAAGGTAATAGGGTTAATGCATTCCTAATTACCTCATTGTGGCTGGAAGCAAAAATTCCAATACTGGATTTATAGTATGCTTTGGCTTGAGTATTAGAGGATTTCCTTCAGTTACCATAACTTTTAAATGATATAAGGTAAATACCTTCAAAACATATTTTTCTACTTTGGGGTAGTACTCACAGGTATGTTTTTTTTTTACTAAAGATACAGATTTTTAGTATTTGAGTTCCATATGCCAATATTCAGAAATACTAAGTATATTCTGTAGTGTATTTTAATGGGGAAAAAAAGATAAAGTTCCACTCTTGTCTGATGTCTTCATAGGTCTTGGAAAGGCTTGAAGAAGGGGCATGAAGTCCATAAATCATTATTTAGTGAGACAGTAAAAAGGATCCAAACCAAAACTGTCCTAGACAAAAAAAAATACCCCTATGTAGAGGCTGAATCTCTAAGGCTTTTCCTCTTGGACACATGCTACAACAATTGCTTCAATTTGGAAATTTATCCCTAACACTAATTTAAATATCTCATATTAGTATATGAGAATTCTTTCTCCTCTTCTTGTTGTGGTATTGGAAAAAGTCAGTTCCCATCAATGTAGAGATTCATATTTACCAGTACTATTATTAAATTATCCTCTATTCTCTTGTGTTTGAACAAGCTGTCTTCTTTAATTTTAATTCATTTAACACAATACAAAAAAAGTATAATAGATATTCCTTGACTTGAAGAAGCTCAAAACCTATTTGAAGAGATGAGACAAAGACATAGAAAATATTAAAAAGCAGTGTAAGACCATTACGAGAAAGATGTTTGGGTGCAGGATATGAAGTACCAATTGAATTGTGGAGGCAATATATACTATGCACTTTTTCTCATTTCCAATTATTTAATCTTCTTCTATGGCTCTCTAGTGAACATTCTTCAGTTTATCCAGATCACCCCTTAGCTGTGGAGCCGAAACATTCCGTAGATACAAGTCTGATCAGTTCTGGGTATGTCTGGATGATTACTTTAAAGTTCTGACTGCTGCGGTTCTGTTTATGCAGAACTGTACTTGCTCTTATCACCACACCATATCATTAACTCTTGGCAGTGTGGGGAGTGGAACAAATGTTGGAATCATGCAGACCTGGGTTTGAATCCTTGCTTCACTTCTTACAGGATTTAGAACTTGAGTGGGTGTGTTAGTTAAGGGCCATTTAGTTAAAGACAACATATTCCAGCTTAGCTAGCCTAAGCTAAAATATAGTGGGGGGTTGGTGGGGGGGATTCCCAGAGCCCAAAGGAAGAATAAAGTTGAGTCTCAGGCTCAGCTAGAACCAGAGACTGAAGCCCTATAGCAAACCCAGGAAATTCTCTTTGTCTTTTACCTCTGCAAATCTGCTTCATTCTTTCCAGTTGCATGTGGTTTTCTCTCTTTTGTAGTAGACGTGACAGGTAAGACTGAGGCTAAGAGTACCTAAATCTTCCATTTTCTCAGCTATGTGGGTGAATAAATGTGTGTATGTTTATGTCAGGATACAATTCACAGAAAATGTTGGGGAGGTAGTAGGAAAGTTCCCATAAAAGCAGAGTAACTGGGATAATAAAATGATGGTTGTTTACTATAACTAATCATTTCATCTCTTTTAGTCCAGCTTACTTATATATAGGAGGTCTTCCATAAATACTAACTTTCTTGTTCCTTGCTTCCTTTCTAGCCAGTTTTCACTCTCTATCCTAGACAATTTTCTGCTAATAGTATATAATATGTAGTAACCACAAACAGGAGCATGTTGTATGGCTGATTCACTTTGTTGTGTGGCAGAAACAACATTGTAAAGCAATTATACTCCCAAAACAAACAAACACAGAACTATTGAAAACAACTTACATTTCCATCATTTATTAAGGCAAGAATTCATATATTCTTCCTTGGCCAAATAGATACAGTGGAAAGTAACAGTGGTTGAGTGATTTTGATGAGTCTTCATCCAAGAAGGTTGCTTGTTGGAATGAGGATTGTACAGATACAGAGGCTGCCTGTGGAGTGAAATATTGGGGTCATACCTATGGGAGTATTGCAAAAGGCCCTCAGGAGAATGCATTAACCAAGTCTTAGACTGGACTGTGTATTTTAATACCTTGATACCAGAAAATGAGTATGGTTTATCAAAGTGAGGTGATTCTTATAACTGTAAATTACCAGAAAGCTACAGGATCTACCTGAAAGCCAGGGCTGGAAAGTGAAATCTGATGGAATCTGATTAAAGATAGCATTTATTTAATTTTTAATTAAATCTATGCTTACTGAAGTGAGCTATAGTTATAGTTAGTAGGGCACACAGTAGATTTTGATATAAATATCCAGTTCTTTTTCTTAAGGGAACCAGTTAGAAGCTTTAATCAAGACAGCTAAGGAATTTCTTTCGGGCTGGTATGGCTCATCTACCCTTCTGTGCTCCATTCTGCTCCTGGTCTGATCTTGCCTGGGAACTCTAATTGTGAAATCTTAATTATCTATGACAGAGAGTTCACAATCTTTACTTTTTAACTCTGAGAATGACTTCATGATGCTATATGTCTTTTTCTACACCTGAGGGCTAATGGTTTATCTGTCCTATTCCTCACGTCTGTCCTTTCTCCTTGAAGGCAGGGCGGGGGGGATTATCTACACATTGTGTAAATTGAAGAGGCCTTCCTACCCTCTTGATGTTGATGCTATCTTCTTTCTGCTTAATGTCTAAACTGAAAATGGGTCCCTCATTTATGCACCACTGTGACATTTCCTGGGTAATGAATAATTAAACAGTCTTCCCAGCAATAGTAGTTCGTTTTGTTCTGTTTTTTTCATTCCATGGCTAATATTGTGTGAAAGTTAAACTTGCAACTAGCCCAAGCCTTAAAATATGGTGAATTTGTGAAATGGAATTCTCTAACTTCAAATATACTTCCTTTTCATTGAACTTACTGAACTACATTCAAGTTAATAATTCAGTTCTTAAATATCTGGTTTTTGAGAGGCAGTGACTAATACAATAGCATCTCCTCCCCCAATACTATCTACCTTTAAAAAAAATTTTTGTTTCAAAGAAAAAGAAGTTTTCCTGCCTTTCTATTTCTGTTCCAACTCCCCAGATACATAAACAGGTTTTCATAGTTCCAGAGTTTCTCTGACTCCACATAAAAGATTTCAGTATAGATACATATTGGTAATGCTAACCTCCCACAGAATACTTAGAAAATAATGGCAGGATATACTTGCAAGTTCCAGTCAAAATTATGAAGTGGCCAAAGATTTGTGTCCTCCTGTGGCTTCCCCATATTATAATAATACCATTGTGATCTAGGATCCAGTACTGTAAACTCTGTCCTCCACTTTTCTTTTTAGCTTGCTTTCATTTGATTTTCATTTGGGTATCTGGATGGAAAATATCAATACATTATTTTTACACAAGAATGTAAATTATTGGTAGGTAAAGGAGTGCTTTTTAGTTTTCTGCCATGGCTTATATTTTTTCAGACCTTGCCTAATTCCTAGAGTATCATTCCATTCTGTCTCATCCTTCATCAGAAAGCGTAGATGGTTTCGCATTGTTTCCATGTGACGTTTAGATTTCCCAAACCAGTATGTCAGCGTCGCCGGCTATTTGAACTTCCTCTTACTTTAAGTTCATATTTAATGCATTTGACCCACTCTCCATTCCCTGCATGTCCAGCACATTTTCCAACTTCTATATGTTATTTTACTGAAGTAATCACCTTAGCCCCTCTCAATCTTTTCCTATCATCACCCTGCCCATCTTCAAGGCTCAGGTGATTCCCACCTCCTCTGTGATGCTTTCCTGGATTTCTTCAGTAAAACATAATTTCTTCCTCTTCATACTTCCTGTGGCATTAAGTATGCGTCATTAACATGTCACTCTTCTTCAAGTGCTTTGGAGTGAAGATGGTATTTATGTTCCTAATATGGATAGTTACCACTTTTTCCAGACCAAATATTGACACACTAGCCAGATCATTTTTTTCCAATTTGTGCACTTCATATATATATATATATATATGTATATTTTACAAACTTATGAAATTAAGTTTATTTTCTTAGGTTGAAAAAGTTCAAGGACGAGGTGAGTCAATTGGCTTGCTGCTAAACTCACTGACAGTTAATGTCTGCCGGCCAGCCATTATTACCCTAAAGAAAATCTACATGGGGAACCAGATTATAATGCAAATGTTGCTTGGAGAGCCCATGCTCAGTGCCAGGATAGGTTGAAAGACTTGAGGGATATTTCAGCCAGGTCTGATGGAACATTCCAGTTTTGCCGGCAGGACAAAAAAACAAAAACAAAGAGCAAAGACATTAGAATGGCTTGTCTTCTCCAGAATATGGATCTCTTTCCACCTGATAATGCTTAATAAGCACTACCGTCACTTCCTTTTTGGCTTCCCACTTTCTGTGCCTCTTTTTCTGACCAATTCCTCTCTTCCGACCACTTTTGTTTTTCAAGTACATCGATGACATTATTTTGGCTACCTATTATGCCCTGGGAGCCATTCTATCTCTTTAGAAAGCTTTGCATGTGTCAGATCTCATCTTTTATGTTTTGATGTTTAGTAACACTCAAAGGTTTTGTTTTCTTTTGTTCTAATAATATGAAAGTGTGCTCATTTAATAGGCTATATATTTTTAAATGTGTTACTTTTTTTAAATATAGAAAATTCTGCAACAATATGTCATAGCTAGCAAAATATTTGTAATCAGGACTCTTTCAGAAATTTCAGAATGTATCATATCACTGATTACACTGGAAGATACGGGAAAGCAGGGGCGTGGCTGACTTTTAATACCATGTATCTTCTACTGCCACAAGAATAGTAAGACTTAGTAAATATTTATTGAGTGATCGGTTGACTGTACTATGAATAGGTACATGGATAGTGAGTAGAGTGATCCTGGGCTTTATAAGACACCTCCTGAGACCCACTTTCAGGTAGGCGTAAGAAGACATGAGTGTAGTCTAGGACCCCACTCCTTGTTCTTAGCTCCTGCTTGCAGGGGGTGTTAGAAAAGGAGGTTGGCCTCTGATACTATTTTCCTTGGTAGGTTATATGGCATCAAAGGCAGAACTTAAGGAAGTAGGTCTATTTTTAGACTTGGTGACTTATTTAGATAGGTTGTTATAGAAGGTGGTGCAAAGATATTCACACACAGAATATCAAATCCAGGGTGCCTTAACGCTGCATTCAGTGACCTGGGAGGGGTTGGGTGGAAGCACCTGTGAACTGAAATAAACCACTGCAAGCTCCTCTTTGGAATCCACGAGTTTGGCAGCTGGTGACTCAGGCTGTGGGTCAGGAGACCTGAATGTTACCTTTGGCACCATGATGCCACCTTAGTTTATAGACTTTGAGATTAATCTAATAGACTTTCAATCATTTGGTTCATCTAAAAAAATCTGTCCAGCTCTTTGCTCCCCTCTAAACTTCTACTTGTCTATGTGTAGATGTAGGTGAGGGTGCTAGATGTTTGTGAGCTATCAGCATGGACCACTAGGAGGGAAAATTATCCCACTCATGAGAAAGAGGCATTGGTTTCTCTGTGAAGAGGAATGGAATGGTCTGTATAATGGTGTGCAGAAGTGGGAACACAGCCTGCAGTTCCCTGCCGTGGTTCCTCTCCATCCCCCTGCAGTGACATTTCCCTTGCATGGAGGAGGCTGGGGTTATATGAGGAGCAGAGCTGCCGGACCGCACAAATGCTGTAGTGAGAAGACAGGAAATTAAAATATATATACACTACCAAACGAAAGGTAGATAGCTAGTGGGAAGCAGCCGCATAGCACAGGGAGATCAGCTCGGTGCTTTGTGACCGCCTGGAGGGGTGGGATAGGGAGGGTGGGAGGGAGGGAGACGCAAGAGGGAAGAGATATGGGAACATATGTATATGTATAACTGATTCACTTTGTCATAAAGCAGAAACTAACACACCATTGTAAAGCAATTATACTCCAATAAAGATGTTAAAAAAATTTCAAGAGGAAAAATTTACAGTAGCTACTTTAAAAAGTGCTTTGATATTTAGAGGCACAAGAGATAGAGTTAAGGAAAACACAGGATCTTTTCTAAGGAAGTAAGGGAAGAGCCCTAAGGAAGCAGCCCTGATCTCTTTGGGCAGAGCTCTTCTCTGTTCCCTCCATGGCCAGTGTCTCCTCCTTCCTGAGACTGGGCTCATGATCTTTCTTCCTCTTGGAAGGGTATAGGAAAGGCCCCAAGCAAGACTCAGGGGGAAATGTGGTAAGTCTGAGACTGGAAGGAAGTTACTGTGTTATATCCCTATCGTTCATTGGTGGATTGGTTCATTCATTCATTTATTCACTTCACTCGTTCATGCTACAAGTATTTACTGAGTGCTACGGTTTGCCAGGCACCAAGGAGAAAGAGTTGAAGAAGACCAACAAAGGTTGGTCCTGCCTTCCTGGAGCTTACTGCTTGTGGAGAAAATGAACAGTGGCTCAGTTTGCAAATAGCTAGATAACATAATGTCAGATGCTACAGTGCTATGAAGAAAACTAAAGCAGGGTACGAGAACTAGTGACACCTGGCAGTTTTCGATTTCTCCATCTGTCTAGTTGCTCTTGCAACCTCAGTGAGGTGGCATGGCAAAGAAAATTTCCTGTGTTGACTTTCAACTTAGGGCACTTTTCTACCCTATGTTCTTCCTCCAGCCTCTAAGGTCTAATCCCTTGGATTCTGCAGTGTAAGTCAGCTTCCTTCCTCTTAGCTGCCACACATTCACTGTAAAAATGCACATGCACTACACTCCTTTGCATGGCTACACCAGACTTCTCTGTTTTCTCATTTTCGAAATGTTGTAGAGATCGCTCATCTGCTGATATTCCTTCTTTCCCTTTGTGTTGTGGGTTAGTACCTTTTAAAATTTCTTCACTACCATGTGTAGTTAGATCTTGGGAGTAAAGGCAAACATATATACAACCCACTATATGTAAATGGACTTACCCACTTAATCTGTTTAAACATTGGGACAATAACACAACCACCACTGGGTTTCTCTGTGGACTCTGGACATTTTTAATCCCTGTAATTTTTCAATTGCTTAGCGGTAATATAGTCAGGTATGTTGAGTTGAAACAGACTGCCAGATATTTCTCCAGGAAAGATGGGTTTATTGGGGATCAGCAGAGAATTGCAATTAGGGGTCTGCAACCATGGTGAGCCATGTACAAGTCCCTGCATGGAAGGGAAGGAGAATGCTTTTTTAGAAAGGAGCAGGGGGAGGGATAAACTGGGAGATTGGGATTGAGATATGTACACTACTGTATATATAATAGATAACTGATAAGGATCTACTGTATAGCACAGGGAACTCTATGCAATACTCTGTAATGACCTATATGGGAAAAGAATCTAAAAAAGAGTGGATATATGTATAACTGATTCACTTTGGTGTGCACCTGAAACTAACACAGCATTGTAAATCAACTATACTCCAATAAAAATTATTAAAAACAAAATAGGAAAGGAAATTGAAAGGGCTTTAGTAAGCCAAGAGTCCATGGCTTTTCACTGGCTGAGTCTGTGCTAGGAAAGGAATCTGTCTTCTTCCTGTTGTGCTCTCTTTTGGTCACAGGGTGTGAGAGCTCCCCCTTCTGGCCTCCCAACTCTATTTAATTGAGGTTTCTATTTATTCATTTTTTACAGGTAACAGCACCTATTTTTATAAATTCCATCCCCCATCCTCTGTTTACCTCACCGGGGCTGTAAGTTCCTCTTTACCAATTCTAATTCTTTTTTAGAGATTCAGTTTAACTCTCAGAATTGTTCACAGGGAGCCTTCACCAATTTGTCAATTACGTGTAGAATTTTCTACCCAGTAACAGTTCCTACAGGGGTTTCTGCTTGTAGGGTTTTGCGCTGGTAAGTTGCAGTTCTCTGTATTTGCCTGTCTCTGTCTCTGATTTGGGGGGGACAACAGTTTGCCCTGTGACCTCGATTCTCTGACAGATCTTAGAAGAGTTGTTGATTGGAGTGATTTCCAATCTCTTTACATCTGGACACTCAGTGTGAGTCTACCTCTTTTATGCACCTTGCTCTGACCATTTCAGTTCCCTGGGATGTTTCCTCTTTCTTAGCTCTTATTTTTGACATTAAGTATCAGGGTACTTACTTACATTCCACCTTACACCAACTATTTTATTTGTGCATAGCCTGTCTTCTAGCTAGACTGCACTTCCTGAAATGAAAGAAAAATATCTTATTTACTTTATGGTTCCCCAGATTTCATTAGATTAATATAGAGTTGAGTGTCTTCTGTATACCAGACACTGCCACATACATTTTACTTATTTAATTATCACAACACTACTATGAAATTATTTGTTTTTACAGTTTGTTGAGATGAAAGCTGATGTGGCCTGTGGTCATGCTTTTTGAAGTGGCAGAGCTAGGTTTTGAACTCAGGTCTGCCTGATTCTAAGAATGAGACAGTTCCTTCAGCTAAGCTACAAAGCCCTTCCTAGTACTTTGTCTCCATAGACAGTTGTTGTATTCTTGTTCATTGAGTGAATTAATGGATGAATTATCTGGACATTTCACTACTGTTATCTTCTCTGTAAAGTGAGGATGATGGCAGGTACCTGACCTAAGAATGAAATAGTCACCTGAGGTCTCTTACTTTGGTAACCAAGAGAAAGTAGAGTTAGTTAACTGAAACTCTCTCCCATCACTTCTCCTTAAACTTCCAGAATGTCTCAGAGACATTTTTCTGAGCTCCATTGCAAGGTGGAACATTTTAGCCACTACTGAAGAAAGCACTAAACATTTTATGAGTTGGCTCTTTCTTCCTAACGTTGTTGGCTAAGTTCTGCCTGCTTTATTCCTGTTTTTTCATGATGTTTTATAATCTAGGCCTTCTTTACAGAGACACAAGGGTATGTTTTATAACTGCAAGGGTCAAGCAAGTAAGAGTTTGAATGAGATTCTAGGAGACATAGTGAAGCAGTAACCTCTTACTTTCTATAGCTTTTTTTTTTTTTCAAAAATTTCCCCCATTTTTTTTTCTCCCTAAATCTCAGTCTTAAAATTAAAAAAAATATAAAACAAAACACAACTTTGCTTTTTAAAGTATCTTTAAAAGTAAATATGGTAAGTATTCATTTACCTCAATAATTTGGAAATACAGAAAATGTCTAAAGAAGAAGAAACTGACTTCTCACAATCTCATCATCCAGTTATGGCTGCTAACATTTTGGCATATTTCATCTCAGCCTCCACCCCCTTTTTGCATAAGGCATTTATTTCAGATCACTTATATTCTGTAATATACTGAATTTTTATAATCTTTTTATATGATATGTCAAACATTTCTGAATATCATTAAAATACATATAAATATTATTTCTATTTAACAGATGCATAGTTAATTTATGTGACCATTCAAAACTGGTAATTCCATGTGGAATCAACTTGAGGTGATTGAATATGAAACAAAAAAGAAAGACATGGTAGGCAGCCAAGGCTCTTGACTCATGTTTTTTTGTTTTTGCTTTTATGTATTTTTGGTTTTTTCCCCCCCATGTGACTGGAAGAAAAGAAATCAACTTACAGAATTCTAGAACCTTTAGCATGAATAGATTTCTCATTTGGTCAAGATGGAGTACAGATACTGAATTTACTCTCCTTTCTGAAACAAAAAATGGACAAAATATATGAAACAACAGTTTTCAAGACATTTCACCTCAGACAACAAAGGATAGAGACCTCTAAGAGATGGAAAACAAATGAGGTGAACTCATGATTGCCCCAGCTGACTGTCTAGAGAGAGTCTCCTGGCCACGGTGCAGGTAGGTGGGGATATAAACAGAGACTAATGAGCTCTCTGAATTGAGGAGATACAGCTTAGAGCCCAGGGAGACTGAGGCAGCTAAAATTCACAGGGAAGACTCCCAGAGAAGAGAAAGCTGGACAGAAAGAGAGAGAGAGTTCTGGAGATCTGCACTGTTCCTACTGACTTTTCAACTGAATAATGATCCATGCATGCAAGTGGTTGGGGAAAGAACCCCCAAAAGGATTAGAGGGAGCAATCACTAGAGCCTGCACAGGTCTGGGAATAGTTCCTCTTTCCACCAGCAAGAATATAAAACCTCAGAATTCATGCGATACCAGTAGAGTACTCAGAAGCATTTTTCCTCAGCAATAGGGAAAAATGAGCCCTAGACCAAATGTTGTTCTAGTCCCACCTAACAGCTTAAAAGTGAGACTCTAAAGGATAAAACTGTTTTGAAGTAACTTAAATGCATACCAGAACAAAACTGAAGAATATTTATAGGAATATAAAAATATTTAACACCCCAATAAGGAAAAATTTATAATATCTATTATGTAATCAAATATTATCATGAATACAAAGAAGCATAAAAATACACATAATTATAAATAAAATAAACATAATTGCCCCATAAATGACACAGATGATATAATTAGTAGACAAACAGTTATTATAACTATGTTACACACATTCAAGAGGCTAATGGGAAAATTAAGTAGCGGCATAGATGAAATTAAAAAGATAAAATTAAACTTCTGCAGATAAAAACTGCAGTGTCTGAGATGAAGCATATGGTACATGGGATTAACATCAGATTAGATATTGCAAAAGAAAAGATTAGTGAACTTGAAAATATGTATGACAATAGTAGCACAAAGTCTGGAAGGGAAGAAATAGAAACATACTGGTGTAAGGTTTTACACTATACATGAAACGGTATATCACTTGAAGATAGACTATTATTAAGTACCACTTTACCCTAAATCAGCCACTCAATATAGCATCAGAAAGAGTATAGATAGTAAGCCATAAGAGACAGTAAACTAGAATCACTGGGAAAGTCAGTTCATCCAAAAGAAGGCTGAAAAGAGGAAAGCAAAAACAAAGAGATCGGACAAACAAAAATTAAATAGCGAGAGGATAGATTTAAGCCCAATTATGTAGATGTGCACATTAAATGTAAATGGTCTAAATACTCAAATTAACAGTTAGAAACTGTCAGATTAGATTCAAAAATCAAGATTCAACTATATGTTGTCTATGAGAAACCCACTTTCAGTATAAAGATACAAATAGGTTAACAGTAAAAAGGATGGAAACAAAAAGTCATATGAAACTAATCAAAAGAAAGCTGGAGTGATCATGTTAATACTGGTTGAGTTCTATTTCAGATCAAAGAATATTACCAGGAATAAAGAATGCCATTTCATACAGATGGGGTAAATTTATCAAGAGGAAATAACAAATTTAAACATTTATAAACCTAATAACAGAACTTCAAAATACATAAAGCAAATACTGATAGAACTGCAAGGAAAAATAGGCAAATTGATTATTATAGTCAGATTTCAGCACCCTTTTTTGTAATAATTGATAGAACAAGCAAAAAAATTAATAAGCATATAGAAGACCTCCACAACGCTATCAACCATGTTGAACTAATTGAAATTTATATAACTCCACCTAAGAAAAACAGAATACACACTCTTTTCAAAGGCATATAGAACATCTAGCAAGATATGCCATATTCTAGGTCATAAAATAAATCTCAATATGTTTGAAAAGATTCAGATTATACAGAGTATATTCTCTGACTATGGTGAAATTAAATTAGAAATCAATAGCAAGAGATATCTGGAAAATCCCCCCAAATTTGGAAAGTAAATATCACACTTCTAAATAACCCTTGGGTCAAATAATAAATCAGAAAAATTAGAAAGTGTTTTGAACTGAATTAAAATAAACACATAGCATTTCAAAATTTTTGAGAAGCAGCTAAAACAGTATTTAAAAGAAAATTTGTAGTATTATACACCTAGATTAGAAAAAAGGAAAGGTCTCAAATCAGTAATCCTAGTTTCTACTTTAAGAAACCAAAAAGAAAAGGAGTAAATAAAACTCAAAATAAGCAGAAGAAAGTAGGTAGTAAGGGCTAAAGATGAAATCAGTAGAAAACAAAATCAACAGAGAAAATGACACCAAGAACTTGTTCTTTGAGAAGATCAATAAAATTGATAAACCACTGGCCAGACTAATCAGGAATTTATCAAGAGGAAATAATAATTTTAATTAAACAGTTATTCACCTAGTAACAGAAGACAGAAATGAGGGAGGAGACATCACTACAAACTCTATAGATAATGAAGGAATAATAAGGCAATATTATAAACAACTCATGACAATAAATTTGACAACTTAGGTAAATTGTACAAATTACTTGTATGATAGCTTACTAAAGCTCACTCAAGAAGAAATAGATAACCTGAATAGAAATTGAATTTATTGTTTAAAACTGCCCCACAAGAATATATCAAGTTCTAATTGCTTCCCTGGAGAATTCTTTCTACTCAAGGAATCAGACAGACATTCTAAGAAAACCACAGACCAATGTATAAAAACAACAATCAGAAACTGAAATTTTACAAATATCATTTACAATCAGAAAAAAATTACAAAGCACTTAGAAATAAATCTGATCAAAGTGGTGTAAGACCTGAACACTGAAAACTACAAAACATTGCTGAAAGGAATTAAAGAGGATCTAAATAAATGGATATACTCATTTGTGGATTGAAGATTCAATATTGTTATTAATTCTTCCCAGACTGATCTGTAGATTCAACACAATTCCAATCAATATCTTAGTTGGCTTTTACAATTTTTTTGCATAAATTGACAAGCTGATTCTAAAATGTGTATAGAAATGCAAGAACCTAGAAGAGGCTAAACATCTTTGTAAAAGAAGAAGAAACTTGGAAGACATATTTGCCCTCATGGTTCATTATGAAGCTATAGTAATTAAGACAGTGTATGGGCATAATGGTGGACAATCAAAAGAAGACAGTTTCTAGGTCGCGAGAGTTACAGTTCCTAAAAGAAGATGGCAGGCGCATATTAACTTTCCCCATTCCCTCAGGATGCCTCAAAGTAGTGGTTCCCAAAGCATGGTTTGAAAACTAGCAATATTATTAACATCACCTGGAAGCTTTTTAGAAAAGGCAATTATTGGGGCCACCTACTGAATCAATATTTGTGGGAGAGGCCCAGGAATCTGTGTTTTCATAAGCTCTCCAGGTGATTCTGAGGCACAGTAAAGTTTTAGAAAGTACTGCCTAGGCCTCTCCCTGCTACAAATCCTCCAGGATTTGGGAGACAGGAGAAGAGGTTTGGAGACAGTGGCATAACTCAGTGTCACAGAGTGAAGAAGAAAACTGATGGCCTTTGACCATGGAATCCATTAAAACATACTCTCAATGCTGCCAGGCTGAGCTGATGAATAAAAAATAAGCTAATCTCATTTCTGGCCATTAGGCTATTGAAGATAATTGGGCTACAAGGTGAGCAATCAACTTTACCAAGCACAGGCAGTTGGCACAATTTGTTGCTTGGAACTAACTTACTGTAAGTAGATGGTTGAGAATAATGCAGAGGCCATGAAGAGAAATCCACGGTTCTGAAATTTTCCTTAAGTCTTTTAAAATTCTCTTTCTCTCTGTCTCTCTCTCTCCCTCTCTTCCACACACACTAAAACACATACTCACACATGCATTCACAGTGACATCTCATGAGACAGGATGTGGAACTGAACAGTTCTGACGAATGTCTGAGTGATAAGATCACCTTCAAGAGACAAGAGCTGAAAGTGTATTCTGGCTCAGTAAGACCTAGGAACTAGTCTCTTGGGGAATACTTGATTACGTTACGTAGGCCAAATAGTTTCTGACGTTAGCATTAGAGCTTTAGTCCTACCTTCAACTGCCTGAAGAATGTACTATATTGGATTAGGAAACTGAGCCTCATGTAGTCTGGTCCTGCTTTCTGGATTTAGGATGTGGCTTGTCTCAATAACCAAAGTAAGTCCATCTCACGGAAAGAAAAGGAAGGGATAATGGGGAGTTAAAATTGTAATGAGCACCTGAATTTATTTGTTGCTCTTTTAAAGGGGTCTCCTCTTTTTTTTTTTTTTTTGCGGTACGCAGGCCTCTCACCGCTGCGGGCTCCCCTGTCGCGGAGCACAGGCTCCGGACACGCAGGCCCAGTGGCCATGGCCCACGGGCCTAGCCGCTCCGCGGCATGTGGGTCCTTCCCGGACTGGGGCACGAACCCGCATCCCCTGCACCGGCAGGCGGACTCCCAACCACTGCGCCACCAGGGAAGCCCTAGAGGGGTCTCCTCTTAAATCAGCATCAGCTTTCTTTCCTACCTCCCACCTGGCTGTCATAGAACTAGGTATAGATCTTAACGTTTAACTATTGCCCTTCCCTGTGGGACATAATGGTTACAATTGTACTCCCGACCTTCTGGCATTTAATCAAGATAAAATTGATTACCTTTAACTGAAAACAAAAAATCACTTATAATCAGGATACTGATATATTAGCAGGGACAAGATCCCAACTTTTAGTGGACTTGGCAGACTGTCAGGTACTGTCTTTAAGTACTCCCCACCCTACACCTCTATTTTTCTATTGACAGAGAGTCATAATAATTTGTCCTGTGGATGCCAGTTGCTTTTTGTTCAACTTAAACCTGTGCTACAAGTGCTTCTTCAATCGCTGCAATCAAAAGTTTCCTAGTGAAGTTGCCCATTGGCTTAGGCAGCACGACTTTCAACGCTGGTTGGCATCATAAACAGGCATGGTGAGGGGTAGCTAAGAGTATCAAGAAACGGAGAGTTTAGGGTAATATTTTATTTCTTGTTTTTATCTTTTGATGATTAGTCTTTAACATAATCTCAGACTGAATACTGTGGCAATTTTCCTACTTGCAGAGTGCAAAATATTAAGGTAAAAGTCAAAGTAAATGTGTCTTTCTGTCTTACTAGAATTTTAGGTGAAAGATGTCAAAATTTTGTGTTTAAGTATGTGTTATAAAGCATTTGAACAATCCTTGTCGATTATTATAACCTTTGCTATGTGCCAGGCACTATATTATGTACAATGCATGCATTTGTTACTACATTTAGTTCTCCTTGTATAATGGTTATTATTCCTTCCTTTCTCTAAGGCATAGAGAATTTAAATAAATTATCCAAAGTTATGGCATAAAGTTGTGGCAGAGCCAAAACTCAAATATGATTTTGTCTGAGTTAAAAATTCAGGCTTTCTGCTAGAGCCAGCTGCCAACTTGAAAATTCTGAGTTGTCTTTTCTAGTTCTAGGATATGAATGCAATAGTCTTAGGAACCCAAATGAACAAAAGTCCTTTTTTAGGACGAGGCCAGTCATGGAAATAAACTTTGTTCTTTTTGGGGGGCCACACTGCGCAGCTTGTGAAATCTTAGTTCTCCAACCAGGGATTGAACCCAGGTCCACAGCAGTGAAAGTCCAAGTCTTAACCACTGGACCACCAGGGAATTCCCTAAACTTTGTTCTTTATGACCATGATCTTGAAGGAATTGGAATTAATCCAAATGGAATCAAGTAGTGCAACACATTTATTTATATTGATTAGTCTCCTGCCTATTTCCAGAAATATTTGAAGAAATGTGACAAAAAGCGAATATTCCGAAATTCCCTAATGAGCATAATCTCATTCTCTTATGAACTCTAATAGATCTTTTGCTTGTATTTCTCTGGTGGAACTTGCCAGTATATCTTGTGTTATTGTTTCTAGTATTTGTCTACTTCCATCAAGTTGATCCTGAAGGCAGATACTCTTTGTGTTAGGATTCTTCCGAGAAACAAACCAATAGGTTCACTCTGTCTCACACACACATTTAATTTCACGAGATTCACTTGTAAAAAGCATGACTCCAATTAACAAACCATCTAGTGTTAATTTGAGATAGAGATGGCTGAAGTGCTTCTGACTAGTCTTTCAGATGTTAAATCTCCATCCTACCATTGTGGATTACTAACTAGAGTACTCTGATGTTAACCAGCTGCCCATAGGATATAAATTAACACATATACCACATTTTATGTGGGCTATTTCAATAAAATGACAGACTACATACAAACTACTTAAGGGTTTAGCCTTATTGAATATTATAAATTGAGCCTGTGCGGAAAAAATTGGCATGGGTGGATGGGTGGTCACAATGCTTATAAACTCCTGAGGGCATCTAGTATTCAGAATTCCTTTTCATTAACTGAAGACAATGTTAGCTAATATCCCTAGTCAGTAGCAAATCCTATAAAGTGCAATTGTTCCTAAGTAGCTAAAGAACAGAAAAAAGAATGATTCATTCTAGTCAATGATTTGCTTTTTCTTTTTTTTTAAGAAAAAATAAACTAAATTATTTCATCCTTACTCCTATTAACATTTTGTCAGAGAGACGAGTTCTAAATTTCAGAAAACAAACCCAAGTTCTAAGCTGCTCTCATTTTCTTTTTTCTGCCTCTGTCTTCTGTTGCAGCACTTCTCTCCCCAATCAGCCTTCATCCTGACTCTGCCCCTGACTCTTCTTGTTCTTTAGAAGACACTCATTAACATTTGCTAATGTATGCTAATGAGAAGTAATTAGCATCTTCTCTGTGAACAAAAGCTGGTGCTAAGAAGGATGTGTAAAGACTGTACAGAGTTCGGCCAGCCTTGCTTCAAGCTTCTTTATGCTCTGAGGACAGTCGTCTGCTTTCAGTTGTTTCACAGTTCTTGTGTTTTTTGTTTGTTTTGTTTTGTTTGTTTACCCGTGAATCCTGACAACCCTTCTTCTTCATGATTGGGAATATTACAGAAATGCTGCGGGGGACAGAAAGATTCCTTTTGGTTCTAAGCAATTCAAGGATATATAAGCATAGCCACCAAGGGTTTATAGCACACTATTTTCATCTGGTTAGTAGCACAGAAACTCACACAAGAGAACGTATTTTCATTTCAGCACACTTATTTACAGTGGTTGCCGTTTATGGCGGTAATTGCAATGTGAGAGCACACACTCTGAATATATATTATGACGGCAGGGTTGAATAAGAAATGTCCTTTGCCCCAAAATAATCTGCATGCAAAGAAAGACTCACCACTTACTTTTCTGTAACCACAGAGAGCTCTAAATGCCTTTGTAAATAGCTATTTATTTACTGAATATGTGTATGTGTAGTTTAAAAAAAGTCAACCCTCCAAACCACATAGAATAAGAGTTGTTTTTGTTCTTTCTGTAGACCAGTGGTGTCAAGAAATATCTAATTGCAGTTTCTCACAAATACTCCTGTATATAATTTACCATTTGAAGAACTATGCTTCATCATTTCATATTTGCTCTTGTGGCTCAGGGGTGGTAGAATTTGGAAACATACCAGCTACCCATTTCATTCAGCCTGTTTAATTTTAATTTCATGTAACATAAAAACAGAAGGAAAAATTGCCAAACTATTCGGGGTGCATCCCCTTCCCCTCTTCTTATGTGTATAAAAAAAATTTATTTTCCTTGTGAAAGGATAGAAGGGGAATCTTTATTTTGACTGAATTTCCTATTTTTCTTTTTGTTAGTCTCTCTGGAACCTCGTAGTAAAACGTGTTTCTCCACAGACTTCATTCTCTTCCTGTATTCCTCAATGCAACTACAATATGTTATATTGTGTTTTTAATAAAGCAGGCATCAGCAGCTATTTATTCTCTGCTTCTTAAGGACTAAAGAGCCTCAAAAATAAATATTATCTAAAAGGAAAAACATTAGAGAATGACAGCTACTATTTTTTTTTTTTGGCCTGCCCCGTCTCCTTCTTTGGTGAGTCTTACCAAAAACCAAAATTATTATTGTTTTTTGTAATTTTATAACCACAGTGATTTAAAATAACTATTTAGTATCTCCAAGATATCATAATGTTTGAAAATATGACCAGCCTTTTGGCGTTTATTATACAAGTTTTCATCAGAGTGTTCTTGAACATATGTGCCCCATGGTTTTTTTCAGTGGTCTTAATGAAAACCTTATCGTTTTAAGGTTTTTAGTGGTATTAAGGAAAGGTGCTGGCACCTGCAGAAAGAGTATCAGCCTAGGTTTGTCACATTAAACCTTTCCCCGAGATACCTTGTTTATATTTAAGTGTAATGATCTCATTCTGTTATTTCCACTCCTGAGGATTTTTTAAATGTCTTATAGTTTACAGGTTCATTAAGGTATTTGATTGATATAAGAGCTAAATAATTATTCTTTTTACTCGTTGGCTTCCAAAATATCATGCTCGATTCCATCATTTGAAGGACTTGGAATTGTTATAAACAAATGTCATGAATATCTTCTTATCTGACCCAAAAGTAGCAAAAATAAAAGGAGCTGTTGATTTAAACTGAGTCAGATTTTATGTCCTGGGTAGATATTTGAGAGGAAGAAGAATCACATTCCATCATTTTTGTTCACTTTGACAGAGAGTGTCTTCTGTTCCTTACTTAACACCCACCAGTAATAGTTTTTTCATAGATGAATGGAAGCCGAGTGCTGTGCCATTCTCTACAGGGGAAATGATACTTCATTATGGTTTGGTGACTCCATCTATTCAAATTAAACTACTGAACTTCAACTGTTCCTACCTAAGCTATTCTCCCTAGAGCCTCCTATCTCCTTTCCTTGAAACTCCACCCGCTGCTGCCCAGGCCAAAAACCTTGGAATTGTCCTTGATTCTTCTCTTCCTCTCATATTCCACATTATACCACATACTGATGACACAGGTTCTTCAGCTAAGGTTTGGAAATGTGCTTGTTATGGCATAGATTAATATCTGTCTGAGGTGAAAGGTACCTCATTTATTTTTTATTTATTTTTTCTTAGGTAATACAATTCAAATTTAATTAATGAGCAGTTTCTACCATTTCACAAGGGAACATGAAAGTGTGTGTATATGCACAGTTTTGATAATGGCAGTGCCTTTTTTAAAATATCAAAGCTAATTTACTTCCCCTTATTGTATATAAATTTTCACATCATTTTTCATTTTTCCATTTTTTAAAAGGTTATACTCCATTTATAGTTATTATAAAATATTGGCTATATTCCCTGGAAATGTACCCCATTTTATATGCGAGGAGCTGATGCTGACATTTCCTCACACACAAAGGAACCCTAAAAAGAAACACACTAGTACATTGCTAATAAACATAATTAGTACATTGCTGGTATAACCCAAGTAAACTTGAGTTTAGGTATGAGTTATAAAGTCATTCTTTTGCATCAAATAGCAAGACTCCTTAAGGACGGTTATTTCCTTCTACAGTTTACAAACTCCTACTCCAGAGCACTTTGCTCTGTAGACCCTTGTAAACGCACAATAAATGCTAATTGAATAAATGAATTTTCAGTTTCCAAAGTAATGACCTGGTGCTACAATAATCCCTTCAAAAACTAGAGGAACAGGCAACATCATTAAACTCTTCCTGCCACTGGGCCACTGATACTGAAGAACCATAAAATACTTTCAGTACTGTAGATTGAAAAAGAAAGCCTGGAACAACATCCACTTTTCTGAACGATTCCAATGCCTCTGAAATGTGACATTTTGCTGTTGTTTCCTTTTACTGTTTTTAATTACTGTGTCTATTTGCATGAAATGAGGATCTGGGTTGCCTAGGAGTTCATCTGCTCCTATTGCATATTCCTCTCTTAAATAAGCGTACTTCAATGCAGTTTTGCTTGCTGCCTTCAACATTTAGACAGGAAACCACTCCCCCCCTTCACTGTCCTCCCATCACTCCCCAGGAGAGAGGTTATTTTTAAAGTACATAATCAATAGGCTTTGGGAAACATCCAGAACATGAGGGTGGTCATATGATTGGGAGCAAGCTACTAAGGACTGCTGAGAGAAGGGATGGCAATAGGCCTTGCCGAAAATTGTCTGAGAAGGGAAAGACAGTCTGTAACTCCCATTTAAGTGTTCTGAGTTATTCTTTTGCACAGGCTTTTGTCTGGGAGGGGCTTCTTAGATTGGTTCTTCAACAACGCTTTGAGTTGCAGGAGATGCAGATCAGCATTGACAGTTGCTTTTCAGACCAAATAGTGTTCCATTAAAATTAAGCTTGGTCTGAGGCTCTTGATGGAGTCTTCAATCTCCTGGTCAGGGTGCTGCTGTTTAGTTCTTGATGCCGATGATGCCTTTGCTGAGGGTTTGAGTCAATAATAAACCAATTATGATCACAGTAACTATAAAAACAACTGTTCCGTGGCTCCTGACTCAGCTTCCAGACAAAAGGAATGCTGTTGAATAAAGAAGGCACCTACTGAAAATGTGCAGATGGTCATGCACAGATGCGTATCACTGTTGGAAAGTCACCTGAAGAGGAGTGAAGGGGCTATTTCTGCAATACTCTCCATTACATCACTCAGAAACCGTAGCTCTTTTTTCTTCTTTACTTGCAACCACAGGGCTATCTCCCCTTATGGATTTTTAGGTTTTATTTAATGGCCATTTGTAACTATCCTTCCTGTACCTGAAAAGATGACCTATGACTCCAGCCCTGCTTTTTCTCTCCCCTGCTTGTCAGAGGAAATTGATTTCTTGCTCATCTCCTTGGCTTGGGACATTTCATTCTACTGCTTTTGTTTAATATATGATCCTTCCTAAAGATTTGCTTGTATTTCTAGTTGTTTAGTATTTTCTTCCATTTCATTATTTAACTTTATTTAATCATGTCTAGTGAGTTGATTATTACAAA
The DNA here is from genome assembly GCF_005190385.1 of Monodon monoceros. Taxonomy (NCBI): domain Eukaryota; kingdom Metazoa; phylum Chordata; class Mammalia; order Artiodactyla; family Monodontidae; genus Monodon; species Monodon monoceros. The sequence goes on from NW_021703782.1 coordinate 66,831,363, forward strand.
TCATTATAGCATTTTATGTGAATTTTTGCTTTGGCTATGCATGGTGCAAAAGAGGCTATGTGTCAGACTTTGCTATTTGTCCTCAGCTGTTTCTATATTATGCACGCTGATCAGACCTTGCTCTAAGGCTAATCTTACATCATTAAGATGCCTTCCTGAGTGAATTCTTCTTTGGCTGAAGAAACTTGGGGGCAGCATTAATTGCAAATAAAGACCATGGCCTATTGTTGAATGTAAAATATCTCTGAGTAGTGTCTGCCTTCACTATTGCGAACTCTCAGTAGTGACATAAAGACCTTTGTCCTGTGCAGATCCAGTTACAACCGGTGACAGAAGGCATATGTCCACTCTGAACGAAACAACACTTATTTTCATATTCTATGGCTGATGTTGAGTGATAACATTTTTGCATATCCTAAAAATTTTACGCAGATGCTGTTTAAAGGCAAAAAATGCTTTTTACAATAATCTTCTTTATGAATGGAATTTAAACTCTGAATGTGCTGCCTTTTCAATATGCCTGTCAAGCTCTGAATAATAACCTTTGACAGTGCTGAGCAGAAACAAAACCAGAGGTTGTTTCCTCTGTTCACAGCAACATCGTTTGTTATCTTTGATTTTTTGGACTTATGCCCATCCACCTTAAATAAAAATAGGTAAATTAATATTTTAAATGAGTTACTAGACTCATGGTTTAAAGAAATAGTCTACTGCAATTTTTACCATGGCAATTTGCAGATCTTTGTCTCTGGCTGACAACCTGTGATGAATGGACAGTAGTTGACAAGGGGAAGATATCTGCCAATTAATATATTTTCCTATATTACTGTACCAGTAAAATTTTATAAAACCTTTATATGCCTTTATAAAAATGGAGCAAATCTAAAAACAAGGTGCTAAGGATGAGGTGAGGAGTAGACAGAAGAAGTGTTCTTTGTCTTGGAAAGAACTGTAGAATCACCTGTCTCCACATAGTCAAGATAAATCATGTATGGGAAGATTTAAGCTGTCTGCATATAATACATATAGAAATAATTGAAATAGGAAATATCAGGTTTTAAGCCTTTTTGAAAGATTCTTTGACACTGGGTACCTGGTCATAATGAAATATTGTCTATTTTAATAACTTTATTTATAATAACCAAGTGGTTTGTGCATGTGTATATAGCTTTGCCAACAATACCTTTTACCATAGAATGAAATGACCCAACACACCCTAAGTCTGCTTATTGCAGTACAGAATTTATTTTGGTTGAAGTTATTTTGAATTGAGTTGACAGGTTTATGATTGGTATGTTTTGCAAATCGTTGAAGACGATGAAGCAGAGAAGTCCTTGCACAGCAATGTATAAGATATTGTGGCTGTATATCTTTAATAAGCAATGCTTATTTTGACAAGTTTATTGAAAAAATTTATTAACTGCACAAAAAACTTTACAATGAAAATAATAACAGTAAAAACCAGTTATTAACAATTGTACCATCATTTAAAGAATTACTATATTTTTTCTTTCTTCAACAGTGCAAATCCAAGTGGAAGAAAAAGAAGATGATACTGAGGAAAGTTCAAGTAAGTGCAGATGGACATATCCCTACTTGGGATATGTTTCCCATGGAATAGTGGTGAATTCAGGGGATTCACCCTTTTATCTTGTGGGAATATGCTACCGTATGCAAGCAGAGAAGCGTGTGTGGATGACTTTCGATGGTCTCACAAAAGAGTTCAAGACCATCAAACAGAATCTCTACTCGAGATTCCATTCAATTGGCACACACACATTCCACCCAATTTATAATTTACTCATGAGTAAGTAGATGGTAGTTCAGAAAAAATTTGCTCTTTTATTTCTTTACTATTTTCCCCCATGAAAATCTTTGTCCTAAAAGCTTTTCTCTAAGGCTGAATCTATTACAATATAACAGATTGACCTTTTTGACTGAACTGATCAGGTGGTTCAATAAAAATGAAAAAACCTGTTCTTTTGTACTGAATTCATGGGTATTTTGTCGGAATTGCTCTGTAGTTCTTACTTTGAGTAGGTTCAGCTCAAGAGCTGTGACCCCTTTCCAGGCATGCAGACCCCTCATGGACTGGAACAGAGAAAGATCATTATATGAGCAAAAGTTTTGAGTTTACCAAAACTGAAAGAGCAGCATCTCAAGAAGAGTTCAATTAGAGAATACATCAACACTGTCAATTAAAAACCTGAGCCCAACATGACAGCCAGTGAATGTTCATGATGACAGTTGGTTTCATTAATTTGGTACATTTTACATGAAAACAGCCCAGAGTCTCACATAGATCCTAGATGCTATGACTTGACTACTGTCGGGGAGGAAAAGTAATTTTTCCTCTACCCTCCTGAGTTCTTAGCTGATACCCCTATAATATAAGACAGTTTAACAAGAAAAAACCAAAACAAACCAGAAGTTTATTAACACATACACCTCACGTATACATGGGAGATATCCAGGAAAATGAGTAACTGTGAGATGGCTTAAAATTTAGATTTGAACACCATCTAAAGAGGGGAGGGGGAGGGCATGTAGGTCTCTTGAGAGAGAATAAATAAGTTTTAGGAGAATAGATGGGAATTATGATAGTTTATGATAAAGTGTGTCTGCATGTGGTGTTGACCTATAGTCTCCTGTGATAATAGTCTATCTTCCTTGGGGATGAAACTCCTGGGGAGGGGATTTATGACAGTTGAGCTCCTTTTGGAGACTCTGTCTTTAGGCAGCTAAGAGAAGTTCAGAGAAAGTCTCTTCCTGCATTTGCTGTTTTTCAAGTGCTACAGCTCAAAATAGTCAATACACCAAAGTGGCATATTTTGGGGTGGTATATTCAGAATGCCTTTTTGACGTGGTATATTTTGCTACCCTTCAAAACTGAATCAAGCCCATTCCAAAAGGTAATGTATGCAAACCCACATTTAGTAGGCAACTGTAAAACATCCTTTTTTAAGAATTTGAATATTTGGAAACTAGTTAAAGCACTAAATATAGCCTTTTTGTCCTAAGTGCTAAAATATAAATATAATAATACACTTTTCATCCATGGTCAAACTCTGCAAGCTTAATAGTTTAGCCTTAATATGAAATATACTAAAATGCAGGGTAGTAAGTGGCTGCTAGAGTTTTCGAGCTATTTGTGGGTGAAATTGTTTCTCAGTTCCTGTGAGGCTCTGTTCTTTCTACAATTAGTGACTAAAATGAATAATAAAGGCTGGGTAAATTTTCAGAATGCCAGAGTGGGGTTCAAATAACATATAACATTTGCCACAGTATTTAACAAATGGAAACTCATTCTTGGTTTTGATAACAAAATATAGTTTTCCAAACCCGGTTAGAAAAGTTGCTCTCTGTTAGTCAAACTTTAGTAATAATGGTAATATTTAGATCTTAGATTTGAAATATCAATAGAAAAATTTTGATAAGTAATGTTAAAAAGATAACAAAAAGATTTTAAAAGATAAAATAATGACACACATATGTAAAAATTAAGACATTTAACTAATAAATGAGGAATCTGGTGAGGCATTTATAGCAGTTACCAGTTAAAGGAAAATTCAAAGAACAGATATATTTATAGATCAGGAATATTGAAATGATTGTGCAAATAAGGCATGACTGTTTTGGGGATTTTTTTCTTTCATTTTCTTTTTCGGTGATGGAAGGTTGTCTCTGCATTAAGCAGAGTTCACTTTCTTGTCTACAGACAAGAACTATTTTGCATTGCTATCTAGTTATCCGTAACTTACAAAGTTATAAAATAGCTTCCATAGAATCAGAATCAGTAACACAGAAGGGTATGGTGCAGACAATTCATAGTTTTCCATTAAAGCACAAATTTTTCCCTGAGTAGCTTCTATTTAAGAAGATAGTGATAATTATGAGTAATATTTGTTTTTTGTAATAAACATCAGAAGTTGACTCTAAATATCAGAAGTTAAAAAACAAAAATGAAAGTGAAGTAGGATGTATGTCATAAACGGTGAAGGAAGGAACTGAATTCTCCCTCTACTCTTTACCTGGAAGCTTCCGAAGAAGTTATGGACATGTGAGGCATTAATTGTTAGTTGATGAATAAAATAAAATGTCATTTTTCTCAGTTTTGTATTAAATTTACAAGTTATTTATATCTAATTCTAATCAAAAAGATAAAATGATCAAGCAAAGGTATTTACTATCAATTTCATTTAAGAAACAGGAAGAAATATCTAGGCAAAAGAAGAAATATTTGAAGTCAAGAATGAGAATAATTTTACATAAAATAGGTAAGCAACAAGGATTTACTGTGTAACACAGGGAACTGTATTCAATATCTTGTAAAAACCTATAAAGGGAAATAATCTGAAAAAATATATATGTATGTATAATTGAATCACTTGCTGTATACCTGAAACTTACACAGTACTGTAAATCAACTATACTTCAATTTTTTTTTAAAAGTAAAAAAAAGAAAAAGAATGAGAAGAATTTGAATTAGGAGGAATGTCAAGGCATACATTAATTTCCTCAAAATTATTCTGGTTTGTAGCATTTCCTTGTCATTCTTATTCTTTGTTCTGAGATAGAAGTAGTATTAGCACATAGTGTTTAAACATTCAACCCTTATGTGTTGAATTGGTAACCTATAAACTTGGTCTGAGAGATCATGGTGTGATATTAAACTCCAACTCATCTAGTTACCCAAGTAAATGAAGGCTGGAATTCTAAGCATTATTAGAATTTGGGGATCAACACTGACATATGAGTAGATAAACCACAAGAAATGAGAATTTAGATAAATGTATTTATTTATTTTAAATTTATTTATTTATTTATTGGCTGTGTTGGGTCTTCGTTGTGGGCTTTCTCTAGTTGTGGCGAGCGGGGGCTACTCTTCGTTGAGGTGCGCACGCTTCTCATTGCGGTGGCTTCTCTTTGTTGCAGAGCATGGGCTCTAGGCACGTGAGATTCAGTAGTTGTGGCACGCGGGCTCCGTAGTTGTGGCTCACGGGCTCTAGAGCACAGGCTCAGTAGTTGTGGTGCAAGGGCTTAGTTGCTCTGCGGTATGTGGGATCTTCCCGGACCAGGGCTCGAACCTGTGTCCCCTGCATTGACAGGCAGACTCTCAACCACTGCGCCACCAGGGGAGTCCCTAGATAAATGTAATTAAGTGGCAGGCTATGAAATATATATGGCATGATGCATCTTATCTTGATATGGCAAATTGCTGGATTATGGTCTCAGATGTGTGACAATGATAATTAAAAAGTAAGAATACATTTGGTAGCGGGAGAGCACTTTTCTGATACTGCTCACTGAAGCATTAACTGCTATGTTTAGGTGAAGAGGAAGAGGAGGAGGAAGACAAACTACCTCGAAGAGAGAGCATGAGACCAAAGAGGAAACGGACCAGAGATGTCATCAATGAAGATGACCCAGAACCTGAACCAGAGGATGAAGAAACGAGGAAGGCCAGAGAAAAAGAGAGAAGGAGGAGGATGAGGAGAGGAGAGTAAGTTAGTTCTTATCTGAAATTGCTTCTCATTCAGAAGTGCCTGATGCTGAAAGAAGACCACTCCCTTTAGGCACTCCCTGGCCTTAAAATTGGTAATTAAAACTACTTTCAGAAAAACAGGCTTCATCTGCCATTTTACTCCACTTAGTTAAATGTATTTTGATATTAAAATAGAATTGTAAAATGAATATATATTAAGAATGGACTTATGAGAAATTCCCTTATGAGAGATCTAAATTGTCATAGGTCATTAACATATTTAGTTAATTTAAATATTTTAAAGTTATCCCATTAGTTAAGTGCATCGTTACTGAAGTTAAGTGAAAAACTCCTAAACAATGAACCCAAATCACTTATCTTACAGAGCAGGAGTTGGCCAACCATGGTTAATTCCAACCCAAGGGCTAAGAATGGTTCTTACAGTTTTAATAAAACTGTAATTTTAAAAAAAACAAAGAGGAACATGGGACAGAGCTGTATATAGCTCCCAAAGTCTAAAATGTTAACTATCTGTCCCTTTACAGAGGATTGGGATTGTCATTTCCTTTTTAATATAACCCTGTGTCTTTCAGTTCTACCAGGCCAACATTTTTCTGAGTGCTGTCTTTGTGTAGAATAATATATTAAATGCTGTTTAGGAAAAATCCAAGAAAATAATTTTCTAGTCTTTGCTTTCTGGAAAATTGCAGATGGCAGGCAGGTAGGAAAAGTGTGCATGTAAAACACATTTACTGATAGAAAACCTAGACCCCTTGGAAAGGATTTAAGAGAATAGCTCCTCTGCCACCCCAGGTGGGGCATGGGAATCACCATGAGGTGATGGGATCTCCTCTGAAACAGTCCTAGGACTTTAAATGGTGAGGAACTTTCCAAGATAGCCTCCCAAGATGACACATTGCAGTACTCAATAACAAGCTATTATTTTCCTCTTCATAAGTAATTGTAATTAAATACAACTATGTGAACATTTTGTCAGGTAGAGAAGCTTAGCATTAATAGACGATGGTTCCTTTTAAAATAAGAGTAGCCCTACCCATTTCTTCATTATATTTTTGTTGATTTAAGTTTTTAAATCTCTCTCTTCCTCTTCTTTCTCTTCTTCCTTTTTCTCCTTCTCCTCCCCAAGTTGCTCCTCTTTCTTCTCTTTGAATACTAAGACATCACCTGCTTTACGTTTTGACTCTGGCATTTTTTATGTCTATCGTCTTTTCAAGTATTTTTATGCTTTGTTCTTTTCAAAAACAGAACACCCTTTTAAGTTCCATGTCTTATTGTGATTGTTATTGCTATTATTATGTAGTAATATTTCCTACTAGCAAAGCTTATGCCTTCTGACAGTGGTATTTCATTGAGAAAACATCACCAATAGACATATGCATGATATAGGTTGTGTTCCACAATTTGCTTTTCCTCTCCACTTGTGCCTCAGAGATGTCCTTTTTAAAAGATGACTTGGGTGGGAATTCCTCTTGTCTCCTGGTCTGTTCAATGCCCTCACTTCAGTGCTCAACCTCTAGAAATAGGACCATATGAATCAACTGGGTCTTGGCCCCTGTTACTTGGGGCAATCTTGTCCCTGTGAAAGTGTCTGTCCTTAGCTGATCCTACTCTCATCCTGATTCTGAGAAGCCAGAATCACCCCTGGCTCCCTCCCTCCCCACTTCTCCACAGAGCCAAACTTGAAACCAACTAAATCCAAGGTTGTAATGTTAACTGTCTTTGGAGATGGTTAAAAAACACTGCCTCGTTTGGCATTTTGGAGTATTTCTAATAATATTACAGGCTTTTCTTGACCCAGTTTTAAGTGAGTAAGTAATACGTTCATAGCACTGAGAAATTCAGCACGTTATACCTCCTTTTTCCTAACAACTGTTGTTTAAATAAATCAAACCTAAGATAGAAAGCCATTCTTACACAGATTAGCCCTAAATTTTAGAAGATAAAGCATGTCAGTGCTATGCCCTTTTAATATGATTAGCACTTTCTTTGAGTGGTTCCTAGAAAAGCAGTTTCCCTGTAATACAGTGTTTTAGTTATGCATTATCATATTTTAATTATGCAAAAATGTAATATTTTAATTACCTGCATATTTGAAGGTAACTTAGCCGGCAACAGCTATACCTTGTAGCACAGCATGATCTTCCTGGAGCAATCAACAATTAACAGCAAAGACTTTAAAAATATACCAGTCTAAGATCATTTAGTGTAGGAATAAATGTCTTTCCATAACATTCTAATCTTGCAAGACATTGTTATATTTTAGTATATTTGATGGTAATCCAATATACAGAAAAACTCTGTACATAAACATTTATTCAATAAATATTTATCCAGCTCCACTTCTGTGGAAGATAATTTACTAATTTCTTTGGAAGATATGGATATGAATATGCAATTGCCTGCATTCTCTAGAAATTCATACTATAGTAAGGGAGAGGCCACTTAGACACAAATTATTATGAAATAAGACAGTATAAATGTGCCAGAGAAGTACAAAGTGATTTAGAGTCTTAGAGAAAAGTATTCTCATAGGGATAATCAGAAAAGGGTATTGAAGACATTTCATATCATTTTTGAAGGAATCATAGAATTTGAATATGTTAAACATACAGAGTACTGGGTTTAAGATAGCAGGAAACTACATAATTAATGTTAGGAATGTAGAGAAATAAGCTTTAGTTACATGGTAAATCCAAACATCAAATAGATCATTCTTTCATTCTTTGTGAGTATTTTATTATGGTTTTACAGCACCATAGGATTTTATATAATAAATATCAAATAATTAAAATAGAAACAACCTAATGGCAATCAGAGTTGTATCTTAGTGGATGATATTTCCATAGTTCTCTTGAACCAGGATTACTATTCTAAGCCAAATGTCTGCATCGGTCAAAAAGAAAAAACAAAGTATCAATGACAAGTGTATTTTAGAGGGTTAATTTAAATTTTTGTTTCAGTAATCATGACCTGATTAAAAACTCTGGATTGGTAGGAAAGAAAGGAGATTGCGAAGTCATTTTATAAGGCAGGCTGTTAAATTATGGGTATGTCCTCCTATTATTCAGCTGAAACTTTCAAAAACATCTTTTGCCATAGCCCTACTGTGTGTGGTCATGAGTTTAGTGAATGACAAAATATGTTTCTGACTAACACTGAGTCAGATTACATTTTTTTTGTCAGTCAGGGTCTAGTTAGGAGAAAGAAACTCCAACAGTTAATTGAAGAGAGAGTATTTAATAAGAGGACTGTTTAGTAGATATAAATAATTGCTAACTAGGTTACTGGAAAGGTGAAAGAGAACACGAAGTATCATGGTGACAGCAACTATAGGAAGCAAATAGCATACTAGGGGCTGGAGGAACAACGGAAAGAGGTTGGAATTAAAACTTAAAAGCATAGAGGAGAAACCCACAGAGCTGAAACTATTGCAGAGGGGGGCGATGCTCAAGTGGTGCTGGTGTCTACTGGGAGAATGATGAAGCTGGTTCTGCTAGTGTTGGAAAAGTCAGCAAACTAGTTTCACCTGCAGCTATGGGAAGGCCCTGCAGCTCTTGGGGTGAAGAAGCATCACTAAAGAGTAAACATCACCACAGGAAGCAAACAGGAAACCAAAGAAAGGAAAGACCTAGTCCCTTCTTAGTGTCTTCTATGGGCAGCCGAAAAATGAGCCAACTGACAAACCAGAAATGTACCCTACAGAGTCACAGCCACAGCATCACAATATTAAGTATAGAAGGGTAAGTTTGAAGTTAAGCAACAACAGCTCATAACTGAAACAATCTATTACCAAAAAAAAAAGGATCTCTGCCATAGGCCATTACATTCCTCAATTTAAAAATCACGTTGTTCATGTTTAGATTTTGTTTTCTTTGAGTTTTGGACCCTTTGATATTTTTGCAATACTAGGAAAAGAAAAGAAAAGATACATCTCATTTGCTCAGTAAGAAACTAAATTCCTTTGAAGGCCTCTTCAAAGGATTCACTTCTGTCATATATACTTCAAGTTGAATTTTATCAATTGAAGTTTTGAGTTTAATTAACAGATTAAGTTACCTTTGAGGAATAGATTTTTAAATTTTTTCCTATTTCAGTTTTTCTCTTTCTCTCGAGACAGGGCTAACAAATTTTTTAAGGGCACTTCAAAGACATGCTCACCTCTAATTTACTATCCTTGTTGAAAAATAAAGTTTTTAAATGAAATGTAGAATTGGTGGGGGAAGGTGTACAGGGGAACAAAGAAGAGAAGAAAATATATTGATAGATCTGTAACTGTTTCCACACATTTTCTAGTTCTGAGAATTTGAGACTATGGACATAAAATGGTTTCAGTACTTCAGAATGTAAACACTATTGTTTAAAGTTATAATATTTCCAGAAATCCTACATCACTGTTCAGATACAAGCACTAAGGCTTGTGGATCTCAGCACACACCATATATAGTCAAGTTGCTGTACATTGATCATCTGAGTATCTGGTAGCATTCTTTAAGTTTTGAAGTCAAGCAAAACCTAGCTTTACTAAAGGAGGGTTTTTTTTGTTTGTTTTTTGTTTTAAGGGAAGAAGAAGAAGAAATTGATGAAGAGGAATTGGAAAGATTGAAGGCAGAGTTAGATGAGAATAGACAAATGATTGCTACTGTCAAATGCAAGCCTTGGAAAATGGAAAAGAAAATTGAAGTTCTCAAGTATGGTGCCACTTTTCAAAATTAGAAACATTTTCCCTGCTATTGATCTCCCAAATTCTCTGAGTATTACCTATATATTATAGATAATACTATATGTGATACATCATATATATAATACTCATTATATATAATTTTCATGGTCATATATAACATATATGTTACCTATCATATAGTTAACATATATCACTAGAGAGGCTGGGCTAATGATTATAAAAGAAAACAATCATGATTAAATTCATTATTTGGAGTCTTACAGTCTCAGATCACTTTTAATAATTTGTTCCTTGAACTGAGAATTTCCTTAGTTTAATACATTCATTACTATCTCTCTGAAGGAGATAATATATTTGAATTTTACAAGTTGTTGGATTGCACACTCTAGTTTCTCTGCAGGGTTCCAGCCTCAAATGATATATTCATGTGACAGCTCTTATTAAAGCACAGGGAGGATGCTAAGCCAACAGAAGAGTAAACGGGATTCCAATTAAGGATTACGCTAATAGCTATTCCCTGGTAACATGTAAGCGACCCAATTTCACTCTTTTGTTGAGTCTTGACACACTCAGAGACACATAGATTTATAAACTCCTGATAAAAAAAGTCAAATGTTTATCCCTTTCCCTTTTGGGACTGGAAGCAGATTCACCTCTGAGGATCACACTATATTTCTTTGCATGGTGGTTTGGGGAAGTGGGGCATGAATAAAAGGGACCATGTCTGTGATAACAGCCATGTTTGCTTCTCACAGATGTGATACAGATTGCAGTTTTTACACAGAACAATTTTTATAAACAGTGGTAAATTTCCAAAGCTATCCCTCCACAAGCCTATTTAACTAATAACGTTAAACATTACAGTGTATCTATAATAATGTTAAAGTGTTTTTGTCTCTGGTGATGAAAAAAGGACTGAAGCAGCTATCAGGATAATTCACTACTAATCCTGGCTCTGCAAGAGTTTGTGTGTTATTTAAGGAAATGGCTTAAACTTCTGAGGCCTCAGTTACCTCATATCCAAAATAAAACAAGATATTCCAGGTTTACCCTATGAGGTGGGAACCTAGGCATCATTTCTAATGTTATTGCTTTGTTTTGTGGAATAAGGTTTCCAAGTTCCAAACAGTGGTCTTGCCAGAAAGCTTTTGGAACACCACACAACTGTAGGCTGGGAACCACTCATGCATGTGCTTGTACACCAGCCATAAATGAAGGCAAAGACAAGTAGCATTTCTGGTTCCATGAAGCTATTAATGTATGTGCATATGCATGTGTGTGTGTGTGTGTGTGTGTGTGTGTCAAAGTAGTTTTCATTTAATGAAGTGATAATGATGCTAAATGATAGGTTTAGGAAATATCCTTACTTGGCAAAATAGAAGTTTGGTAACCTTATATTGTTTCCCAAAATATTGGGCGGGCCAAAAATTGTCCTCGGTATTTTAAGTAAAAATAAAAGACACATTTTTCATTTTCACCAAGAACTTTATTGAACAACGTATTCACCCTTTTGTTCCACTACCTTCTGCCATTTTTCAGGCAACTTCATAATTCCATCTTCCCAAAACTTATCTTTTTGAGCAAAGAACTGTTCCAGGTACCTTTTACAGTCTTCCAGGGAACTGAACTTTTTTCCATTAAGAGAATTTTGTAAAGACCAAAATAAAGGGAAATCCGAAGGTGCAATGTCTGGTGAATGTGGCAGATGAATCAGAACTTCCCAGCCAAGCTGTAACAGTTTTCGCCTGGCCATCAAAGAAACATGCGGCCTTGCATTATCCTTATGGAAGATTATGCATTTTCTGTTGACTAATTCTGGATACCTTTCGTGGAGTGCCGCTTTTAGTTGGTCTAATTGGGAGCAGTACTTGTTGGAATTAATTGTTTGGTTTTCCGGAAGGAGCTCATAATAGAGGACTCCCTTCCAATCCCACCATATACACAACATCACCTTCTTTGGATAAAGACCGGCCTTTGGTGTGGTTGGTGGTGGTTCATTTCGCTTGCCCCACGATCTCTTCCATTCCACATCGTTGTACAGTATCCACTCTCCATCTCCTGTCACAATTTGTTTTAAAAATGGAACGTTTTCATTATGTTTCAGTAGAGAATCGCATGTGGAAATATGGTCAAGAAGGTTTTTTTCGCTTAACTTACTTGGAACCCAAACGTCAAAGCGATTCACGCAACCAAGCTGGTGCAATGATTTTCAAAGCTTGATTTGGATATTTTGAGTATGTCGGCTATCTCCTGCATGGTATAAAGTTGATTGTTCTCAATTATTGTTTCTATTTGATCGCTATCAACTTCAACTGGTTTATCTGACCATGGAGCATTGTCCAACGAGAAATCTCCAGCATGAAACTTTGCAAACCACTTTTGACACATTCGATCTGTCACAGCACCTTCTCCATACACTGCACAAATCTTTTTGTGTGTTTCGCTTGCATTTTTACCTTTCTTGAAATAATAAAGCCTGATATGCCGAAAATGTTGCTTTTTTTCTTCCATCTTCAGTATTAAAATGGCTACACAGAAACTCACCAATTTTGATAAGTTTTTTTTTAATGTATGCTGATATGACAGCTGTTACATACAGTCTAACAAAATTGTTTCAAATGAAGTTAAAGACAACTAAGTGCTGCTAGAGGCATCTTACGGAAAAAACCGAATGAACTTTTTGGCCTACCCAATATGTTTTGAAATATTGCTGACCATGAAATTCCCAAACCTGGGAACCACAGGTAACTGTATATAGAAAGTTGTAAAATTGGAAAGTGATAATATTGTGAACTGTCAAAGTGTGGTGTGAAACTGCATTAAAATGCCAAGCAATATATCCTCCCTTTCCACCTGCGTGGAGGTGTAGAAATACCCCCTCACTCTTCTTTGCCTGCATCTTCCATATAGGGCAGTGAAGAAGGGATGGGTTTCAGTCTTAAGTTTGAATCTCAGATCTTCCATTTAATACCTGTGCAAATTTGAATGAATTGTGTAGCCCTCTGACCTTGGGTTTCTTATGAAATTTTACTAATTTACAGGGCTATTGGAATCATAAAGTGAGTTATTTCATATGAAACACTTAGCAGGGTGCCAGAACATAGCACAAAGCTGGGAAACACAAGTTGTAATTATTATTTCATCTCAGGACAGACTCAGTGTTGTCTGATTCCCTGCAGTATGACAGGAGAGATAGGAAGGGTACAGGACCTGGCAGGACTAGGTGGGAGCAGACTTAGCCATAGGCAATCCCAGGAGCCTTGGGGGATGGTGGCACATTGGTATAGCAGTCTGGATGGACAACTGATTTTGATGCTCCAACAAAGAAAAGAGGGTATCTTGACAGTTTGGCAGAATCCACGGTCAGCCGCTTTCAGATCTTCCAAAATGTACCCACAGGGTAATCTTGTGGCAGATTCCAGGTCCTGGGGCCTTAGGCTGGAGTCCAGGGATAAAGCCATTTTTAGAGGTGGGGAGAGATAACGGTTGGGATGGAAGGAAGGGCAATACCATGCCCTATTACTAGGGCAGAGGTTGAAAATGGGGAGGCTGCAGCTGAATCTAGACTATAGGTGGTTTTTATTTGGCCCACATGCTTTTTGTTTCTTTTTCTTTTATTGTTTTTTAAGAATTGTGATTAAATATACATAACATAAAATTTCCCATTTTAATCATCTGGGGGTGTATATTTTTATAAAAATGTTTTTTCTTTGTTGTTAAATTTTAAAAAGTGGGAGATTTCAGATTTTAAAAATCCAGATGTTCAGCTTCTCCTGGATAAGAAGAAAATCTGGTCCCCATTCCTACATGAAAATAATAGCTGGGGCTAAGCAATTGCTGTCTCACTAACAGGGCACTCCGTCTTCAGTGTGCACAGCTCCCAAACAAGCCACATCTCTTATTCACGCTCCTTGGCTGGAGCTTATAAGCCTTCAAGTTTGCTGCCTCTTACCCCTGTTGCTGGGGAGCAAGTTAGGCATGCTATCAAGACAGTGATTCAGAAAGTTGGAGTGAAAGCCAGCTCGCAGAATGGAAGCACAGATTTAGGCCCAGAGACGAAACAACTATGGCTTCTCACCTGTTAGCAATGCTCACTGTCTTGGGATGATTCTCCACAGCCAGAAATGGCTCCTGCTTTGTGGCTTTGCAGTATTCTGCACAGCTGGTACCACTGGCCATGGTCAGCCTGATTCTCTTGGTTTCAGCCTCTGTGATAAAGTCGTTGGTACTACAGTGCCCGACCTGTCTCCCTTCGTAGGTTTCTGAATGCTGTACTGAGCTTCTCCCCCACAGATTCCTATCACATATTAGATAGTGGTCAGTACTTCTTAGAACATGCAGTAAAGGTTCTCTACCCCAGTGTTACTAAAACATGGGAGTCAGGCAGCTTTCCTCCCACCCTTTTATTCCATTCAGAGACATCAAACTCTGAGAGAGTGTGTCTAAGGATTATGTTATTCCCAGAAGTAGCCTCCAATCATCACTTCTGGCTAAGTCTATGGAATCCAAGGCACTAGGCCCAAGATAACTGGAGCAGATATTTTCATCACAGGTTTGGATTTGTATCTAGGTTCTGAGGCTTCCCATCTGCCTCTGGACTCTGAAAAACTTGTGAAACTTCTAAAACAGAATTTACAGAGGTCAAGGTTTTAAGATATGTTTTAGAGTAAAGCCTCAGGAATGGTAGCTTATGGTTCTGAGGATGCTGTGGGAGACTCAGGGGTAGTTCTCATATTTTGAAAGATTATCTACCACTAGGAACTTGAGCATTCTCAGGGCTGAGGGTCAAACATTGGTTAATATAAGCAGTAAATACATAGGCACGAACCTCAAAGAATGGGTTGTAAATCCATATGGACTCTCAAACATGGTTTAGGAACTGGAGCTCAGCATTTTTTTTTTGCGGTACGCGGGCCTCTCACTGCTGTGGCCTCTCCCGTTGCGGAGCACAGGCTCCGGATGCGCGGGCTCAGTGGCCATGGCTCACGGGCCCAGCCGCTCCGCAGCATGTGGGATCCTCCTGGACCGGGGCACGAATCCCATGTCCCCTGCATCGGCAGGCGGACTCTCAAACACTGCGCCACCAGGGAAGCCCGAGCTCAGCATTTTTGAGGCAGCAGAATTGGCTCCTTAGGGCTGAAGAGAAGCCACCTCCTTTCCACCTTCACTGTGGAATGGTGTTTTTCAATGTATGGTCTCCTGTGTATTGATACAGGTTCAAACATTCATGTATCTTTAAACCTACTGAATAAAAATCTCTGGGTGGAGGGGCAGGGGTGTCTGGCCCAGATCAGGAATGTGTTTTTTTAGTTTTACTCTAAAAGTCATTAATGTACGGTCAGGATTGAGCGTCCCTTTCTTCATTTCTGAAAATCAGAAAACTCCATTAAGCAGAACATTCTATTCTGTGGACTATTTATTGAATGGGTGAGAATGTGTGGGGGTCAGGGCTAGGAAAAGGGAAAGAGTAGTGGATTTTCCAATTATTTGAAGGTCGTTCCTATTTTTTATTAGTTATCTAACTGAAAAATATCCAACAGCAAGGATTTTTAGCTTAATCTGTGTTTAAGTTTTTAATGGATTTAACTCAGAAGTTGGATGAATAGATCTTTCCTACCTATAAAAGTGACTGCACTAATGTACCAGCCACCATAGGTGAAATAAAACACCTGGATGGAAAATGACAGATTTACTTATTAGTCATCCTGAAAACTAAAACCTTTGACTATATCAGAACATTCTATGTGGTAGATTAAAAGCCCTCATCACTTAACCTAAATAAACAACCACTTTATTTTGTTATAGTGGAGTAGGTTTTGGATTGAAAATTAAGAGATTGGACTCTGGTCTAAGCTCTAACTTCTAACTTTACCTCTCTGAGCCTCAGTTTATTTATTTATAAAATAAAAGGGCTGGATTGTAGGCCCGTAATTTTCAAAGTGCTGTCCTCAGAGTTTAAGTTTGGTGAAATCCCTTTATAAAGGGCAAAGGAGGCAGAGGTCAGAGGGAGGACTGCTTGGCCACATGTCAGCGTCAAGCAGAGGAGACCTGTGGTTTCTCTTTTCTATACAATGTACTTCCATATAAAGCATTCATTTGAAGAAAAAAATGCTTCTGTGCCTATTAACATAAGAAATAGCTTTAAGAAACCCACTTAATTGGATATTTAAGGAAACTTATTTTAGGGATGGAGCAGTTCTATCATTCCATGAGTTTACAGATTAGGGTGTGGAAGTACATACTCCAATATACTTTTGCATGGAAATGGCTCTTGGGTAGAAGCCATTTTAAAATGATTTATTTTGATGAAGAAGATGTTCATTTAGCTATTATACTGCCTGCTTTAATTTCTGAGCTTTGCAGCACCCTGACCCAAGTTCCCAGGAATTGTCCATTGGCAGACTAGACCTGGTGATTTATTAATGAAACACCCAGTAAAGCCAAGAAGGTTACTCTTAGAATTTCATTTACTTTTAAACAGGTGCTTGAAAGTGTCACCTAGTCCTTAAGGTAACATTCTTCCTTACTCAATCTTTCTTCGTCCTTCGACAGTGCTTTTTGGTTTTCTTTTCTCTTCTTTTTTGGTAGGGGAAACTAATATAATTCATAGGCAAGAATTGTGATTTCAACTTTAGTTCAAAAAGGCCTTTACTTCATCTGCCACTGTGAAGGAATGAGGGATTCCACACAAGAGGACTTTTAAGCGTGTGTACTCATCCACTAATACACACTTCAATCATTTGAAGTGTGTATTCACCAAAAACTCAACCAAAGCAGAGACCTTTAGTTCTTGTACATTACAGGTATCTTGGGTACATTGATTTTCTCATCCAAAGAATGGAGAGTCTGTAGGCCATTAGTACAGCTGAATTTTGTTGATCAAAATGTAACATTGACATCCAATTTTTCTACTATTTAATAAGAGTCCCCTAGGTATCAAGCATTATGCTGTGACCTTAGACAAGTTTCTTAACCTCTGCATCCTTGAGTTTATCCTCTATAAATGGGGATAAAAGTAGTAGTACTTCATAAAGTTCCTGAGAGGATTAAATAATTTAATAGACCTACAGCACTTAGAATGATGCCTGTCACATAGTAATCATTTTCTACACCTTCTTATATATCACCTTCTTCTTAATTGCATTTCATTATACACTACTTTCTCAAGTATTATCAGTCAATGTATCACATATGGTAAGCCACACTGAATTAATTTCCCCAGCTTGCCAAAGTATCCTAGCCTCCAAAAATTTTTGTTAAACAGCAGCTTACCTAACTTGCACTCTTTAGAATTTTAGCTGTCAGTGATAGCTATTTTTCACAACTTGTTATTAGACTATCCATAAATATATGATCTTTGAAAACTGATTAAAAGGAGAAATTCATTAATTATGACTTCAAATTATTTAGGAATGCTTTTAAATATATTTGACATACTACATTAACAGTAAAAAGAAAGCAAATGTGCACATGATAAGCACAAAATAAGCTTAATTTGAGAAGCTTATCCTTGTTGTTTTGGGAGAGTATCATACAGATCTCAGATAAGGTACTAATTATGAAGATAACCCTTAACTTTATCATGTTTATAATAAGATAATAAGCAAGGTATTTTTGAAGACGTTTTTATGTATATAACCAAGGAATGGCAAGTAGAACACTACTTCGGGGGACTTAAGCTTGTTGCTATAGAATAAAAATGGTTACACCTTATTAAAATGCATATACTGAAAGTAAAGTTTGGAGAACATTATATTAGAATATCATAAAAAATTAGATGAGCTGAAGAAAGGGAAATAATTTTCCATATTCAATATAATGTGTCTAAGATTTCCTCTGTCCTGAAAATTAGAAACTTTTAAGTTAAATATAAGTCACTTCTTTCAAAGAGTCATATTAATTATGATTTTGTAATATATATACACACATATATATGTATATACTACTATACATATACATACATATTTACCCTCAAATATCTATAAAAGATACGTGATTCTTGGGCTTCCCTGGTGGTGCAGTGGTTGAGAGTCTGCCTGCCGATGCAGGGGACACGGGTTTGTGCCCCGGTCCGGGAGGATCCCGCATGCCGTGGAGCGGCTGGGCCCGTGAGCCATGGCCGCTGGGCCTGTGGGTCCGGAGCCTGTGCTCCGCAACGGGAGAGGCCACAACAGTGAGAGGCCCGTGTAAGGCAAAAAAAAAAAGATACATGATTCTTTGGCTGACTTAAGTTTTATATTTTATGAACTCACTATTATAGTGTTTCTTGACCAGTGGTTGGTCACAGTGATCGGGAAAGCTTAAAAGGGAGGCTATGGAAGGAAACTGTGAAATAGTAAGACTCCAAGTCTACTCAGCAGAAAGACTAGTTCACATAGGAGTATAATATGCTCTGTGGGTGACCTCACCTGAGTTGTGTTGCCAAATGCTCAGGAGAGACTCCAGATCTAAGTTTATCTTGTGGCAAGAGATTAAATTTACCAGGTAGTCTTGATTATTTGCAGAGCTCACTGAACTGCCATCATTTTAAATTTCTTGCCCACTCTTGGATCAAAAGGCAGAACACACTGTTCTAACAGAAAACTAAGGCTTTCTAGTATTCCTAAATATCACCACACAAAATTTTGAAAAAAAATATTTCACAATACTTAGAAATGTTGACCAGGGGCTAAATATGAAGACACAGGTGTTGTGCAGAAATATTTTACCAAACCTTTCAAAGCAGAATGGCTCCTCTCACTCTGAGGCAGTGCCCCATGAATCCTTCTGTTTCACAGTATTCAGAATTCATTAAACATGTTTGATTAGAATGCACGTGAACCACGCAAAATTAGCACAATATGTCTACCAATCCCTGAATGTTAGTATATCTAAGAATATGAGATTGTACTTGAGGTTCATGGTGGAAATATCTCCTTTCTTAAGGAAATTTCTGCAAACGGAAGCCTGGAATGCCTTTCTCTGCCTACTCAATTTTATCAGCCTTTTAATGTCCAGTTTAATTCTTATCTCATCTACAATGTCTTCAACAAGCTCTCAAGCCTCCAGGGCCCTCTCCCTTTTTACTTCAAGGCTGCCTAGCACTGTTGTGTAACGATCTTATGGGCCTATATCTCTTTTTTCTTAATGGAGTTTAAGCTTCAGAAAGGAATCTACATGTTTCTTTTAGTTTTTTCAAAACACTTAACTCACTGCTAAAAACATAAAACACTCAATAAATACTTAGAAAAAATGGCTAAGTAAAAAGGAGAATGAAAAGATTATAGAAATAAAATAAATTTACTTATTGATCAGAATTTGATAGGTCCTTCTTACATCTATGTATAGCAATCTGTATTTTCAGTGCTATTTCTACCTTCTTCTGAGTACAATTTTCCCACAGTGAAGAAGGGAGAGGATACACTGACGTTTTGCAAATTTTTGGTGTTGAGAATAGTTGAGGTAAGATTTTAGATTTAACTTTTCTTGTTACTTGTCAGCTCTTGGGCTTACAATTCATTTGTGGCTTTAAGGACACATTCTCCCTAAATCTCATTTCTGCTCAAAACAAAGCAATAACAATAGACTGGGATATACCTCAATGTCTTAGGGATATGGCCTAGAACTCTGCAGCCCACGTAATGCCACCCCTACTTTCAGGGGTATTGTTTTAGGTATTAGTGTTGTTAATTGCATGCTCATTGATTCATTAAAACAAAAGACAAAAATCAAAATAAAATCCTTGATACAGAGCTTAATAAGAAGATCTGGAGAGATATTAATGAAGTTACTATTACAGATTGTTTTAGAGGGAGAAAGAATTCTTTATAGCAACTTAGTTGCACATTGTCTCTGCTGACAACGTTACAAATCTTAGAATTTTTTGGTGTCCTTGTATGGCAGAAAACCAGTTTATGCTGTGACCAATATCTAAAACTCCGCAGAAACTTTTAGCTCCTGGGGAAATCTATATGGTCTTCTTTCCCCTCTCCCTGCTATTATAATACAAAGGAAAATTATTAACCATAAATTGATTTTTAAATTAACCAGGTAGAGCAGAATTCGGAAAAGATTTCATAAGCAAGTAGAAAGAGGATCTAGTGTGCTTTCTTTCTTTATTAAACTACTAAAGCCCAGCTATGTTGTTTCTCCCTTGATTCATTTAAATTACTCTGAGATGCTTGACTGACCTCTAGGGTACAACTAAAATATGTTTGAGTTTTTATTTGACATTTAAGCCAGCCATGAAAATTAGCATTGTTTCATAGTCCGGGGAACAAAGAAGTTATCCTAGGTCTGGAGAATTTCTATGGGTAGTAACTTTGAACTTAATACAGATTTGACTTACCCAAGCTTTGCTTTGGTTATTTACCAACACCAGCAGCTGGCTTTGACACATCTCCATGAATATCATCAGAGCTGATGAAAAAATTGTCTTAAGAACTCTTTGTGCACAGATAGATTATTGTTATGTTTATTGCTGATGAAATGTTTAGAAGTCTTGGTGCTCTCTCTCTGTCTCTCTCTCCATATATATATATTTTAAACGGTGAAATCTGTGAAGTGGTGCTATTAAAAGGAAGCACACCAAAATAAGCCACATATATAGGGTAAGAGGTTATGTGAATATACAGACAACATTTTTGCTTGTTCTTTGTTCCTTGTTTTCAGATTGTTTCAGACGTTTTCAGTCAGTTACTCTTTAGGGATATAAGATAAAGAGTGAGCTAGGGACTTGAAAAATAAAGTTATTCACCAAAATAAATTTATCAAGCTTCAAAATATGTAGAGTATTACCAATGCAGGGGGACACCAAAATAATCATATTTAATCATATTTGATATAGTAGCTTTTTAGCCCAAACCTCCAACAACTTGCTTGGCCACGTAAAAATCTTTTAAATGTACTACTCTCAACAAATAATATTTGGTTTAGTTCCGAATTTGGTCCTTAACTAGTTGCATGTTGGAACCATTTAGGGATGTTAAAAAGTACTGATACCTATGTCCCACCCCTAGAGATTGTGACTTAAGTGGTCTGGGAATGGAGACACCTGGCCTTTGAAATTTTTAAGAGATCCCACAGGTGATTCTGAGGTGTAGGTAGTTTAGGAACCACAGCCAGATTATCATCTAGTCTTCTTTTAGGTGTTCATTCATTACAATAGCATTTGTTGAAACTCACTTCTGTGCCAGGTGCTATATTAAATATTGGGAAATTACAACAAAAGACATGGACCTTGCTTTCAGGAAATCCCAGTGCAGTGGTGGAAATGGACCATGGGTTAACTACAATACATGAGGTAATTACTACATGAAGGTCGGAGGTTAAATCACCCTGACCTGGGGCTGGAGGCGAGTGTTAGAAAGGAAAATCAGGAAAGACCTTATGGAGGAGCTGTAGTGTTGGCCTGGCTGTTGAACTGAAAATGGAAAGGAAGAGAACAGGTGGAGAAGACGGGAAGGCATTCCAGAAAGAGGAAACAGCTTGTATAAAGGCATTAGAAATCAAGTTACATCCAGCCTCTCATTTTGTTTTCCTCTAATTCATCTTGCACATCATTGTTGCAACAGTTTTCATATAGTACACTGTACTGCACTTATCAGTTTCCTGCTAACAAAATGCTCATGGATCGTTATAGAGATCAGAGTGAATTCTGTACTGCTTAACTGGGCATCAGGGCATGCCAACTCCTCCTCTAAAGTACTTAGAATGTTTTCTTCATCACCCACCAGAAGACCCCAGGTGCATTTCCATCTCTTCACCACTGCTCACACCATTTCCCTGCGCTGTAACGTCCTTCCTGCAACGTTGACCATGTAGCTGAATCCTCCTTTTGTTCAAGGTTCTTCCTAACCACCCCACTCTCTCATCTGAATCTTTCAGCACTTAATTTTACTGTTTATTCATTTGGTAGTAATTAGATGATGCCCTAAATATTTATCTATGTCTTAGCTTTCTAATAGAATTAGAAATGCCTTACACAAAAGCATAGAGCCACATTCTTTTTTTTTTCTTCATACAGCACAGTGCCTTGAAACAAATAAAAATCTGTATTTTATTACTGTAAACAAAACTGTATGATAGTACTATAACTTTAGAAAATAGAGGAACTAATTATCTGCATAATTGCCCAGTCTTTGGCCATTGACACACACGATTTTTACATAGTTGTAAAGGTAGTGTACAAATCATTCTTTATTCTGAAGTTTTACTCAATGTATCATATACATTGCCCAGAAAAATAATAAATGTCTTTGAATAATAATCAAAAGTACCATTTACCCCTGATACACCAAGAACTGCTTTGTTTATGTTGTCTCAACTTTTACATGTCCTTATACCAATCCCATGAGTTAAATAATGATGTTATTCTGGGAAGAACTGGACATACGAGCTCAATTCCTAGCTGAGCTATGCCACTTACTCTTTGGGTAAATTTGGACACTTCTTTTACTGATCTAATCCTCAGTTTCCTCATCTCTGAAATAGGTATAATAATAGTTCCCACCTTGCAGGATTTGGTGGGGATTAAAGGAGATGATGGACATAAATAGTGCCTGGCTTATGGCAAACATTCAGTATGCTAACTGTCATTGCTGTTACTGTTGCTGGTCACATTTTATAGGTGAGAAAGCTTGGGATCAACAACATCTCCCCAAGAGCACACAGCTAGTATGTGACAGAGCCAGGACTCAAATCTGTGTCTCAGTTGTAAGATACAGGTCGCAGAACTGAATAAAATGTGGTCCTAGTCAAAGGAGAGAGCTCTCTTTTTGTCTCTTACCACAGACTCCCCAGCTGTCCAAGTATCCTGAGCTCTCTGCAACAGCACAGCATGGCTGGAGCAGGACTCGGGCTGGCACCCACCAATACCTCCTCCCTGGCAGCATCGTAGCTGGGGCTTCTGCAGCCGGACACCTGGGCACTCTCATCAGGTCTCAGATGTAAGGCTGAATTCTCTCCTGCTCTTTTGGTAACAAGACCAATTCCCACTATTCTCACATCTCACTAGGGTCACAATCTAAGGGGAAATGGACTGGCTTTCTGCAGGGTTTTGCCTGGAAGTATCTAGTCCTTGCTCAACTTTTTAATTTGGAGAGTCAGCATAAAAATTAAAGTCAGCTCTGTTAGTACTATTGCTGTTAATAATAGTTACTGCTTATAGTGCTTTTCCTGTTTGCCATGGATGCATTACATACATTGTTACTAAACACATCACATACATTATTTCCTATAATGCATACAACAACCCTGTGGAATAGCTATTACTGTCTCTGTTTTATAGATGAAACAACTGAGCATCTTAACCATTATAACTGCTGCCACCAGCATCCCCGTTATAAAAGCACATGCTTTGAATTCTCAGTTCCAGTATTAGGATGACTTAAAATAATTCTGCCAGTCTAATTATGGAGTTATATTATCTAGAAAGGCCTATAATCCTTATTTTCAATCTCTGTCTATTAGACTGTCTTCTTACCTCCTCAACTTTCAATTACTCAGTAATATTTTAGGAAAAGTCAGAGTTCTGACTTTTAGTCAATTTAAATTGGTCAACTTTTTTTTTTTAAATGGCATTGTTTATTAGGAAGAAACCTTTCATTCTTCTGATCCCTTTACTGGGAAGTAATGTTCATGAGCACAAGTTTTGATTACAGTTGCCTTAAAGACCAGTTTTGAAAAGTCTTTTGTTTACTTGAGCAATAAGTTGGTTGCTCAATGATACTATCAAACTGAGAACAAGAGGAAAGAAAAGTCAACTTAACCTATAACCCAAATGAGAACATGTTTCCTGGGATGAGAATGTGTCAAAGGCAGCATATCATGTCCTAAATCCCTTGTGTCATCAGTGTTGTATCATGTGTTATAGGTGAATTATCTTTTTTGTAAGTTAGGCCAAAGCGTGCTCCTTCAACTAACTGTGAAAGCATTCTTGAAAGCCCATGAAACCTTATTATTCTAATTACCAGCACAAGGGGTTGATAAATAAATTATGAGGCCAGGTATTATTGTCATTAAATAGACCTTGCTCAATTATTTATCCCTGGGTCTGGGGTTACAGCTCAGAGAGCTGTGCATATTGTACCAGGGCTTTGAGATCTGAGACCTGGAGACTGGATTACAGTCTTGGCAGGCAGCTTTTGTTGAATGCAATTCAAGGGGATGACACACATTTTTCAGTTAGATATTTGGATGGTTTGAGGCCACCAGATAGTCAAAGTTTATCCACAAGAGCCTATTTCATTTTAGCCATGTAGATAAATCCCTTTAAATTATCCAGATCAATACAAATGGGTAGGAAAATGGACTCACTACAGGAAAAATATAAAGAAAATATGTTGCTTTTTAGTTTTCAAAGACTCTGCTCTTGGTTTTTTTGCATTCTGACATCTGTTATGGGTACTTTAGTGTGATAAGTATCAGTCAGTGTTTATCTCCATATTGACTAGTTTCTTTTTGTATCTTGTTTCTAACAGCACAGTGAAAGATGTTGTCTTCTGGTTAAGAAATGTGTTATCAGGGAGGATGGGATTGGGTGACACTAGTTTTCTTCCATCCTGAAATCATGCCAGCTCATTGTAAAGGTCAGCCCCCAAAATAGTGTTAAGGTGTGTTCTTTCACTGAGCTCTTCCACCGCAGTATCCCCTCTTCTAGGCCGGAAAGGTGCAAGGGTGCTTTCTTACATCCCAAGAGCATCAGATTAGGGGGATCAAGAATCTGTTCTTGCTTAACAATTCCCTGCCCACCGCATACCCCTGGCTTTGTTTTAAAGTCATCCCCTAGATTTCTGATGAGTTGAGTCTAGTAGTTATTTTGGCCAGGGTGGGAAGTGGGCAACAGGAGGCTCTAGAATGGCTGGTCAGGGAGCCCTTAGGTATGAAACCTGGGGAAGATCTCTTGAAGGATCGAGGAGCGGTTAGGGCATTCGGGCACTTGTGACTATGTGGAGTAGAGTGAAGTCCAGTCTTTCATTTGAAAACCGTCAGGATATGTATGTTGAGGGTGGGTTAGGGTAGTAATTGGAAGAGAAGTATGAAACTATGCTTAGTATCAGGGATAAATTGGCAATTTAAGAGACAAAAAATAAAAACTTATTTAGATTGTCCAAAGGAAAATATATCTATAATAACTGATAAGAAACCTTATGAATGCCATGAAAATAAGTTTCTGTATTTGTTAAATGAATTTATAATTAATTTTGCGGTGACTTAAATTTGGTTATAACCCTGACTTCCCTCTCTCTCTTAAATCTTGCTAGTTTAATGTTCCTGTAACATAATTATCAGCTCACAAAATTTAAAATCTTGTCAGAAATATGGAGTAGAATAGCTATGTCTTTACACTCCTGTCTGCTTAGAGCCGTCATGTTTTCTAATTGGCCACTCAGCTAGAAAATGATCTAATTCTAATAGGCCAAATTGATGTTCTTTAATTATCTGCTAATCATCAGGAGCAGTGGATATCCCCATAAAATAGTCACCTTGTTACATTTGAAAAACAAATTTTGATTTTACTACTAAGAAGAATATTTGGTCCTCCATTTATATATGTTTATTATAATAGAGAATGATGTGATAATTCCTGTCTATACTTGGTTTTATGAACTTCAAAATTCTTGATGCCAAATAATTGCTATAACATGATGTATAGGTTCCTAAAAATTTCTACACTATGAAAAATTGGGTAATGAAAACTACAGGGCTTGCAGGAAAAATGGGGATGGGGCACAATATTCAGAAACATCATCAGTGACACATTAAAAAAAGATAGAAATTTAAGAAAACGGCAGCAACATTTTACACATGTTTAATGGCTGAGAAATACATAAACACTGCAATAAATATGGCAGTTTACCTTAAAAAAGACCTGAAGTTTGCTTGTGGAAATGACAAGATTGCAGTTTGTGAATTATTGTGAAGCATGGAAGGAGGGTCATTGTAACACCAGCTCTGAATGGATGAGACTTTTCTAACACATGGGGTGCCATGAAGTAGCTGGTTGATGAGGTGTGTGCATTTTGTATATATACTGCTAGGTTTAGATGGATGTGTTTTTTTCTTGTATTCACCCAGTGTTTCTTGTAGATAAAATCACATGTAAGCAAACACAAAATTTGTGTTATGTTCAAATTGTTCCGTAATATAAAACAATCATGTTAGAACAGATTCTTGGTTTCAAAACAAGTGTTACAGTGGAATTGACAGTGTAATAATTCCTTCAACACATTCACATCTATAGTCTCATCTTATTCTCGCCACCACCCCAGCAAGCAGGGAAGCAATTGTCCAATTTTTGTTTGTTTGAGAATCCTGACCTGTTAAAAGCTACACAGTAACTGAAGGAAACTGTGCCAGAGCTTGCTCAGGTGTGTGCGAGTCCTGAGCTAGTAGTCTTTCCTCTTAGAAGTGGGATGCTCCTTAACGTGAGTACAGAGAGTGACAAAAACATGGGCAAAGTTATAGAGACGAATCACAGAGTCTGGGTTAGAACTCAGGTTACTTGATTTTCAGCTTAGATCAGTTCAACATTTTATAAAGTGTCTGCTAAGTACCACACTCACTCCTGTCTTATCATCTCTATAATACATAGTTAAAGCTTAACTGTGATAACGGTTTTTTGATTGCGTGGATCTAAAAACCCAGCCATGAGAGCTCAGTTTATACTTGTTGATGGGGCTTTATTGAACATTTTAAAATGTGTAGAATGTTCTAGAAACTGTTTTTCAATTAATCTTCACAGCCCAGAAGTCATGTCAAATGTCAGGGTGTTTGACAAGGCCAGCCTAATAAATCTTCTTCATTTCTAGAAAGCTGTCCTAGTAAGTTTCTGAGAAGACCGAAGGGAAGGGTGCAATCCCAAAGTCTAGGAATGATTTTTCCTTCAAGCATTAATTGATGTGGAAAATACAATTATTAGATACTCCCTTGTCTCTGTCTATCCAAATTATGCCATTTAGGTCTATTTCAAGAAGGTTTCAGTTTACTAAACACCTCCTATGGTCAAAGTAGTGAACAGTGCTGTGAGAGATACAAAAAGGACAAGATATTGTCCCTGCCATTAAGGAAATGATGTGGGAAGTCTGTTTGATGACTGAAGAGAGTCTTCTCTGTTGTGCTTGTGTTTTTATGGCAGGTCATGGGTGGGTGCACATGCACAGGTGAGTGATGGGGCACCATTTTCTAGTTATCAGCTAAGTTAGCAGACGTGCTGTTTTCATCACTGGGTATTGTAAAATCATGAGTTTAGCATTGATACTAAGGAACACAGAAAATCCTTCACCAACTTAAGGATGAAGTTTCATTTTTCACTTTTTAAAGAGTACTTTGTGTGTTGTTTATTTATAGTCATGTGTTGAAGGGGCTTGTCTGTAAAACCACATATTCCAGGGGCCACCCGACTGACGACAGCTTTATACCTGTAGAACCAATGTCCAGGTTTGGATTATCCCTTGGTTCTCTTGGGTTATGCATTTTATGGCCCTGGAGAGGTCAAGGCAAGCCTGGACTGCCTCTATTTAAAAAATTCTTTTCATATCTCAAACAAACAGCAATAGCAAAAATGACTAAAAAGTTTACAAAAGTTGTATATTTAACATGTTCACTTTATCCATTTTGATGAATTAATGCTTTTTACCACAAACACAAAGACACTAATGTGACTACTGTAAATGTACAAATATTTGGGAATAGCATTAAAGTTTAAATTTGAAGCCCTTTCAGAATGTGAGGCCAAAAAGTATTCCTTTCCTTTTCTCTCTTCCCTCAACCCCATTTGCTTTACAGAGTATGTTTTTTCTGTTTTAAGTCATAATCGCTTTTATGAGATTAAATACCAGATCAATAAGTGTGTTCTATGTCAGTTTGTCCTAAACTCCCTGCCCTATTTTTTTAAAAAAAGCAATCCTTAAAAAAGAAGGAAAGAAAGTATTTTAAAATAAACATTCTGACTGCCAGAATCTGAAGTAAACTTCAGATTCAATTTTGTATGTGGTAGAAATGAGAAGAACTAGGGTTCTCTATTTTGACACTTAGCATAAATTCCTTGCTTTTTGATGACTCCAGTGAGACTGAAATATCTCATTCTTTCTGACCAGAATTTAAAAACTTAAACATCCATTACAAGTCCCAAGGTTAGGAAATTCAGCTTACATTCACTTGTTAAGGGTTTGAAAGTGTCTAGAAGAAATCAGGCAGTAGACCTAATAAAATTGAATATCCACTACCTTTATACTGTATTAATCTCAACCCACCACCACCCACCCCTTATTTTGTTTTATTTCCTCAGGGAAGCAAAAAAATTTGTGAGTGAAAATGAAGGGGCTCTTGGGAAAGGAAAAGGAAAACGGTGGTTTGCATTTAAGATGATGATGGGCAAGGTAAGTATTTTCTTAGCTCAATTTGGTTGGTGCCATTTATGCTCAGTGGAAGCCATGTTGCCCCCGAGGGGTGGTAAAATTGGTTCTGTTTTGAGTGAAAAAAATGTTATGCGTTATGTCTATACATAGGTACATATACAGTAGATAAAGAGTATTCTGCGTTACTGAAATTTGGAGAAAGGGATGATTCAGAAAAAAAATTGTCCTAAAAGGCTCTTTAAAGGAGTTAAAATGAAAATAAGTCGATAAACATTGATTTATGGCAAAAGACTGACCTGTGTGCTTTTATCACTTCCAAATGTAAAAGGTTGAGCCCCTTTCATTTTCATTCCCTGGGAGTTAGGGGATTCTGGGTCAAGGTTTCTTTCTCAAAATGTGTACAAGTTACACGGCCATATAGCTGTTCTCTACCATGAACATCAACTGTAGATTGGATAGAAAATAAGAAAAAACAAGTGATATGCCAATATAAATATAGATCTTTGGAAAAGATAGAAAAGAAACTAACATTTATTTAGCACTTACTATGTGCCAAGCACTGAATTAAATCCTTCTATAAAAATTAAATCTTTATATAAAAATCTTTCCATATTTAATTCTCACAGCAAAGTAGGTATGTAGGTATTATTATCTCCTCTTTACAAATGTTATACCACCTGAGGCTAAATATATTCCCATAAAGATGGGAGTTTTGTGACTGAAGTTCATATATCTTAAATATGAAATATTTAGATAGATCTGTAATATATGTTTATACATCATATATATCATAGATTAGTTTTGTCTGTTTTTACAATTTAAATAAATGGAATCATATAACATTTATGCTTTTGTTTCTGGCTTCTTTGATGCAATGTTATTTTCATGAGATATGTTCATGTCATGTGAGTTATAGTTCATTTTTATTTATGTGTTGTATCCCATTGTATGAAGATGCTGTAATTTATTTATCCATTCTGTTATAGATGAATATTTGGGTTGTTTCTGATCTAGGTAATCTTTCAAACTCCAGACTTGTCTCAAATCTTATTTAGGCTCCCCATGTCTGTCTAGCTCACCCATTATCTCAGCATAATCTGTACATGTGCAAAGTTATCTGCCCCATTCTCATTCTTCTTCTTAGTGGTCCTCTTGATCATGGGTAACCCAACATAGTTGGGTAAAATGGAAGGAAGATCTTTTATAAAAACTAATTTATGATTCTTTTTCTTCTTCCTTTTCCTGTAACACCATGCCTTTCCATTTAGCTGACTGTTCTACCTCTACCAGAATGAAAAGACATAGCACTTACCATCCTGTATAGAAATTACCTGTTTATGTACAGTGTACTTGATCCAGAAGCCCTTCAAGGCAGGAACTATGTCTTATTTATATTTCTTTAATTTCTTCATGCAATGAATATTTAATTAAGCACACACCATTTGCTGATCACCTTATTAGGTGCTAACTCAGTCCCTGCTCTCTTATTGTGTGGTAGAATAAACAGATATTTCTCAGTGGTCAGCATATTTTCTGTAAAACAGAGAGTCAGTAAACATTTTTTAATTAAATTGGTCCAGGGGTAGGTGGGGAACAGGGAGGCAAGTGAAACTAGCATCTCCCCTTTTTACAAAAAGCAATATGTGATGCCAGAGAGATCTTTCCAAGCTCATTGTCATGAGATATTTTGGGATGAGTGTGGGAGATAAACATCTTAACAAACAAGCAGTTGGGTTTTACTGTTGTACTTGGCTTTCTTTTCAGAAATGGGTAAAATTTCTCCGTGATTTTGAGAACTTCAAAGCTGCTTGTGTCCCCTGGGAAAATAAAATCAAGGCAATTGAAAGTAAGTGCTCAATCTCATTAGATGGGGAATGCTGCCCTAGATAAATGTCTCATAAGCTAATCAGATGCCTTTCTCAGTTTCTGAACTATTGGAAAGATTAAAAACAAGAAAACAAACAAATAAAGACATTTTCATGTCCTCTTTGCTCACTGTGAAGATTTGCTAGCGCTTACCAATCACAGCACTGGAGACCCCATTCTCCCTTCCTGCATTAGACCAAAATATTTTTTTGACCTTGATTTTTCTTCTACACATGGAAGTCAGTATAGTGCACAATGACACTGAATCATCATTGGGAAGGCAGAGATTTTATTTCGGCAATGAACATGACATTGAAAGTAGGTACTTTAAATATTATAAATTAACTATATTTCAGTTAAAAAACTCATATACAAATATCAAAAAAACAGAAAATATATATTCACTTGGATGTTAGACAGTAATCAAAATGAACAATGTCTAAAAACAGTGAAGAAATCTTAAAGTATCATTTTCAAACCTCTGAAGTAGAATAAGCAATAATCATCCAGGAACCAGCTATATGAATATCACATTGTGCCTTCATTTTGTACAATATTCATAGTGTACAGAGAAGGCAGGAGAATGTACTCAATCAAAAACCTATTTAGTATAGGGCTGTAGGCTTAGAATAAGGCAAATAAAAATTTTAAAGTATTGTAAATGTGATAGTATGTCATTTCTAAGATAATAAAGAATATAAGGAAAAGGGGATAACATTTAAAATAATTTTGAGCATAATCTTGCCATATTCTGGTTTGTAATAGTTTTGACTAGGATCTGATTTTCTTCCATGCCCCTCCAGATAGCAGGGCAGATTTTCCTGCTGGCTAAATGTTGCGTTGCCTAATTAAAATAGAGGCTCCATAGGGAGATAACACAGTTGATGGATATTTCACTGACAAGATTGGGCACGTTTTAGGAGTGACTATCCCTCAGTCCTCTGTCCCTCATTATCAAATGGCAATGAATTAAAATACATCAGCTCATTAATGGAACTTCCTCACACATATTCCTGTGCCATCCCTTTCTTGCCTTATTTTCCTCCTCAACACTTATCACTATCTAAAATACTATATTACTATATCTCAATTAAATTTAATTAAATTTAAAAATAAATTATTAAATAAATAATAAATTAAAAATACAGTCATTTCATTTCATTTTGTGTTCATTTCTTCCAATAGACATGAAGGCAGAGATTTTGGTTTGCTCTTTCCCGGATCCCTAGACCTAGAACTTGCTTGGCCCTAATGAATATGTGTTGAATAAAATTAAACAGAAGACATTTTCCAAATGTCTACTATTCTAGGAAATGGAAAAAAGAAATTTAGACACATCAAAAAAAGAATAGTCATCATGAAATTCTTAAGTTTTAACCGTGCAGCTAAAATATGGTACCTTGAGAGCCATTGTGAAACAGAAGGCCCTTTAGAGCATTAAGATCCTGATACAATGTGTGTTGAAAGAAGTCTGGATTTTTTTCTTGCTTTGCTACAGATTTGCTGTTTGACTCTGAGCCAGCCATTTAATCCCTCTGAGCCTCAGTCTACTCATTTATGAAATGATAAGGATGAATCTTAATCAGTTATGAGATGTATCCCAAGAAATTTGTAATTAATGATAGCTAAAATATATACAATTTGCAAATCATTTATTTTTAAAGTACACTAGAGCAGGTTCCAGTCTATCTCAATAGCAATGTCATGGTCACATGTGTTGCAATAGCCTATCTTGAGTGGAATAGAAACAAATGGAATTATTTTTATTGCCAGAAGTTGCACATAGGAATGAGTTACACATATGACCATAATTTATCATGTGTGTCACAGGGGGAAAAACATATTGAGAGCTACTCAATAATACTTTCAGTTATCTTCCCTCCTCCCCTCTTCCCTCAGAAATTTGGAGCAGTCAACCTGGACAGTTCAAACAAATGTGGATTATTTTCCACATTTATTTTTTGATTAGGTTGTCCTGATATTTTTCACTTTTCGTGGTGCTTTTTGCCTCACTGTGGAGAATTGACACTTATTTTCTATTCTATCAACAATCACCATAACAACCATTTATTGAGTGCCACTCAGAAACCCTACAAACATTATTTCATTTAATCTTTAACATGCCGGCATTGTGCATATTAGCTTTCTGTTTTAGAGTTGTGGTCAATAACTGTCCCAGAATAAGTTAGCAGAGGAGCCAAGAACAAAGGTGAAGTCTGTCTGGGCCCAAAGCTTGCCATTTTCTCAGTGTAGTGTGCTGGTTTTTGCTCTGAAGAAGATTTTATAAACTTTTTCTTTTGCACCGGGTCCTAGAGGAGATTAGACCAGGACAATGGCATGATAAGTAATTACAGATTTCCTTGATAGTTATCCTATTTGGGGAACTATTTCCCACCTTCTCATGTATTTATTTTTCAATGAGTTATTTATTTAATTATATATTTCATATTCTATAAGATACGTAATGTATTAAGCTCTTAATGATAATCATAAGTGCACTGTATACTTTTGGATATTGCATTAGTTGAAAAGTATGAAACCTATCTAAGAGTAACTTAGCAGAGTCTTTGGATTGGACTAACCATCTCATAGAAAGTACCTTACCACAGGTAGGGAAAGCGTGTGTCTGTGGTAGTCTTTCAAGCTGAACTGAATGAAAGGTGGAAAGAAATGGGACATGCAATCAGTTTATGAAAGGTCGAGGTCTTCTTGTCCCTTTCTGGCTCTATAGTTTGGGCAATGCTTTGATATTTAGGGCTCTCTATTTCCACATTTGGCTTTTCCACAAAATTTAGTTACAATCAGTCCATGTAAGCGTGTGAAGTTCTTTGCTTTATACTCTTGAGTTATAAGTTATTGAAACAGTTAAATGGAAAATAGACTTATACTAAGAGAGGCCTGAATAATTTACCTTCTCTGCAAATTTTTTTCAGAAAAAAGTAGGTTAAGCATGTACCCTATTTATAATATTTATACTTTGTATTATAAAACTAATATAAATGCTTTTCTCTTAAAGAAATGGCCATTTAATCTTATAAAAGTTTCAGAAATGTTACTATATTCCTTTTAAAGGTCAGAATCATCTAACATAATATCTCATTTAATCTTCTGAATAAGCTTGATGTGATTGATTAATTGATTGAGCAAATACTCACTGAGTGCCTACCATTTATTAGGCATGTTTCTCGGCACTGGGGATGCAATACTGACAAAGACAGGCAAGGGTCGATCTTACATTCAAATGTGTTGATATGTGTGTGCGTGGGTGGAGAGACAGTTCATAAAACACAAGCAAATAAATAATGAAGATGATTATGGACTGTGGTAAGTGGCAAAGAGAAGCACTCTCTTCGTGTTCCCCTCCCAAAAGTCTTTCTAATCCGCCATGCTCTCACTCACTGCTCCATCTCTAAATAAAAACTAACCAAATATTTTCTAAATTTGGTTTTGAAGGAGTCCCAAATTACCAGGCTTCATTAAGTTTCCACAAAGCTCTGTCCCGTACTTGGCAGAATCACAAGAGGAACTCAAGTCTAAAACTCATGCTGTTTCCATTTTGATTCCAGTAGGACCTGGATCCCTATACTAGTGTGGACCAGGTACTCACCTGATGACTCCCAACTTTTTTTCATATAAAAAATAGCTTTGATAATTCTTGTCATGGAGGAATTCCATGAAGTTCTACATCACATGGTGATGCTGTGGAGTTTTACTATCATGCCAGCCTTGTAAAAGGCCTAGAACCACGTGGTTACCTGCAGAGATGCACCTTATTAACCACATTGCATTGCATATTTTGCTAAAGAAGCTGTGCATTTGTGCTCCCTGGAGTACAAGTATAATATATACCTACTGTGACTCCAGCATTACTGTTAAAACCATGGATTAAATCATTAAATGTCTTTCAAGCTGGAGATTACAAATCTTTCTAAGAATCAAAATCTGCTTCTTCCTAATAGTAAACTACAGCATCAAAGGTGTGATAGACCTCTTCTTTTTTTAGACCAGAAGTAGCTTTAGACAGACAACCTTAAGCACAGAGTTTAAACTGCATGTTTCCCTGCTGGCCTAAAGGCACCAGAAAATATGAATTAAATTTGCCACATTTAATTCCCTATCCCTAGACCAGTTTGAAAGAAACTGTGCTTTGAATCCTAGCCTAACAAGATGGTATTTATATTGTACTTTACAGCAGGTGATTTAACTGGTCTTTTCCCATTTAGAAATGTGCATTATTTATCTGCTTGTCTTATTACCCATCTGTTCAAGAGGAAATTATACATGATGACAGACTACAAATTACTCTGCCTTAATAATAAATAACCAGAGGGAGAGATGAAACTTTAACATTAATTTAAAGGAAACACAGAAAATTCAGGAATAAGAATATTACATAAGCTTTAGGCCTCACTTTAATAAATACCAAAGACTTTTCATATATTAATAATTTACTAATGAAATAGCATTTATTAGTTAGATTAAAGAGAAAAGGAATTGGTCATTTATGGGCACAATCCAAATTTGTGAATTTGACCAGCCTTAGCTGATTGATAGATATTATCTGTATCTATTCTTTCACACACACATTCATTGCCTATTTATTCTATATAGCATAGTTGTTTTTGTTTGTTTGTTTGTTTTGCAGTACGCGAGCCTGTCACTGTTGTGGCCTCTGCCGTTGCGGAGCACAGGCTCCGGACGCGCAGGCTCAGCGGCCGTGTTTCACGGGCCCAGCCGCTCCGCGGCATGTGGGATCTTCCCGGACCGGGGCACGAACCCATGTCCCCTGCATCGGCAGGCAGACTCTAAAACACTGCACCACCAGGGAAGCCCGCATAGTTTTCTTTTAAAAAAAATGAATTTAACTATGATTATACTTGAGGAGCAATAGAGCACTGTGAATAAGAGAAATCGAGATTTGGAGTCAGACACCTATAGATCAAAACTATCTGATTTAGAACTCTGGCTCCATCATTTACTATCTACGTAACTATCAATACATATGTAACCCTGGCTCCATCATCTACCAGGTGTATAACCTATGGAATTTAGTCTCTTGTAAAATGGGAGTACAGTAGATTCCCCTGGCAGGGATTTGATGATGATTAAATGAATTAATTAATATGCAGAGATCAAATAGGTATCTGGAACAAAGATTCATTAAATTTTAGCTATTATTATTATTAATCACTTGGATCAGTCAACTGCTGTGTTTAAGCTTTTGATTCCCCATCCACACAGTAGAACTAATAATTCTTAACCTTATCAGGTTGTCGAGGTAGTAAAACGAGTTGATGCTGATAATGTTCTTAGTATATGTAATTGACCATCAAAATATGTTAGCTACTATTATTATTATTCCTCATTATTGTTCTTTACAAGAGTAAATCAGTTTTATTTGAGAGACTAAGCACATGGAAATGACTGTTCTTTTTAATTATGCTCTTTTAGGTACACTATAGAAGGGTTTCTTTTTTTAGGAAATGCCTGTTCCAGTCAACAATCTCTAGGAGGATAGAACTGCTAGGATAAATGAACATGAAGAGGGAAAACGCCTTCTTTTTCATTTTTGTGTTGAGAAAGGGAAAGGGAATATGGAGCTTTGATGTCAACTGGTTGATTTGCTTTCTCTCCTTTATGATCTTTGATCTTTGTTTGTTTTGTTACTGTTCTTTCCCCTTCTGCCACTGGTAGGTGTCATGCAGAAGGAACATTGTCTTCTGGATACTTTGGTCTCTTTGACCTGTGTCTAGGTCTTTCCTACAATCACTCTGGTTTTAATGAAATCTGTTTTCTTGCAATTCATTTCTTTATACCTAGGATTTTGTAAAGAAAAGCCTTAGCTGTCACTTCTCTACTTCCAAATAAAATTGTTGTGAAGCCACTGTTAAGTCTAAAAACTGGAATTTGGAAGCTTTGGAGTCTAAACTTTTTCACCCATTATGAATATGGATTATACACAGGGTAGGGGGTACTTTCTGAAACATTTTTTTTTTATTGGAGTATAGTTGCTTTACAATGTTGTGTTAGTTTCTGCTGTACAGCAAAGTGAATCAGCTATACGTATACATATATCCCCTCCTTTTTGGATTTCTACAGAGTGAAGTAAGTCAGAAAGAGAAAAACAAATATTGTATATTACCGCATATATGTGGAATCTAGAAAAATGATACGGATGAACCTATTTGCAAAGCAGAAATAGGGACACAGACGTAGAGAACAAACATATAGACACCAAGTGGGGGAAAGAGGGTGGGATGAATTGGGATATTGGGACTGACATATATACACCACTATGTATAAAATAGATAACTAATGAGAACATACTGTATAGCACAGGGAACTCTACTCAATGCTCTGTGGTGACCTAAATGGGAAGGAAATCCAAAAAGGAGGGGATATATGTATACGTATAGCTGAAACATTTTAATTTGCTTCTCTTTTTTGCTTTTAGGTATATTTATACTCTGCCCTCATTTGCCAGGGGTTGTGTTTGAGGGACTGGGAAAGGGTGGGCCATGGTGCTAATTAAAAGAGCAAAAGTGTAAAAAGCCAGTAAGGAAGGAAGGGAAGAAGGAAGGATGGAAGTAAGGGAAGGGTGGGTCAGTATCCTGTGCTCGGAACTCTATACCAGAGGGTTTCACGAGTGTTTCCAGGGAAAAGCTTGCCCTGGATACCTAAAGATGAATGTTGTTGATGAACAACTGGAATGACTAACAAGCTGGAAGTCCACTGCCTTCAATAAAACATGATGAGTGAACCTGGCTGAGGCAGCCCTCGGGTAGTTGATACCAGAGAACATAGATAAGGGCCATGAAATGATATGAAATCACTGGGAGCCAGGTGGATGATCATATGTCCTGGGAGAGGAGGATCTGCTTCAGCATTTCTGCACACAGACCAGTGCATCTGGTTACAACACGTGGGGGGCGTGTTTTGCAATATCACACACTTTTAGAAATCTTGTAGAACTCTGAACCCCTCTACAAAGTGAAACGAGTTCCAAATACTCAGACTTAAAAGTAACTGACATCTTTCAAAATGTCCAATTAGACATTGAATTCCTTTTAGGTGTCTGTAAAAACTACCACAGTACGGGGTGGGTGGGGGTGGGTAGAGATTTCTAACTCTTACCTCTTAGTAATGGTAACTGAGTTTTAGCTAGGTACATGATAGCATAGTTTAAAGACTCTATCTCCTGGCCTCCCTTGGTAAGTTGTGGTCATGTAACACAGTTCAATGGGATGTTAGCAGAAGTGATGTGTTCAAAGTCCAGTTTATGCCCATAAAAGAAAGGATTTGCCTTCCACTGCTTTCCCCTCTTTCCCACTGGCTATCATATGAATATAATGGAATGAGCTGGAACAGCTATTTTAAACCACAAGATGAAAGCTGCATGTAGAGAATTTCACAGCAAGAAGACTGTAGGAGGCTAAGTCCCAGATACCATAGAGCTACCATATCAGCCGTGTCATAGTTACACTCAATCTGAAACAGAGAGAGAAGAAGCCTTCTATTTTATCTTCTTTTTGTTTTTATATTTTTATAGTTGCATTGAGGTATAATCAACAAAAACAAATTGCACATATTTATGTATACAATTTGATAACTAGGGGCATGTGTATACACACATGAAGCCATACAATCAGGAAACAAAACACACACTCCCCTCACAAAAGTTTCCTTGTGCCCCTTTGTAACATATCCCTCCATGACCACCACCATCCCCAATCAACCAGCAATCTGCTTTCTGTCACTGTAGATTGCATTTTCTAGAATTTTGTACAAATATTTTTATGGAGTATGCATTTTTTGCCTGGCTGTTTCATTTATAATTATTTTGAGACTTATCCATGCTTTTGCATATATCATTAGTTTGTTTTTATTAGTAGTATTCTATTGTATGTATATGCCACAATTTGCTTATCCATTATGGACTTGTGAGTTGTTTCCAGTTTAGCTTTGGGCTATTACAAACAAAGCGGCTATGAATATTTGTGTACAAGTCTTGGGTTAAGACATGCTTTTATTTCTCTTGCGTAAATAACTAGAAGTAGAATAGCTGGTCTACTACTATGGTATGTGTTATGTTTAACATTTTAAGACACTGCCAAACTGTTTTCCAAAGTGGTTGACCTAATTTCCATTTCCATCAATAGTGAAAGAGAGAGTTCTAGCTGCTTCACATCCTCAGCAGCATATGGTATGATCATTCTTTATTTCAGCCGTTCTAGTAGGTGTGTAGTTGATTTTCATTTCCCTGGTGACTAATGACATTGTGCATCTTTTCAGGTGCTTATTTTCCATTTATAGAACTTCTTAGGTGAAGTGTTTTTTCAAAATTTTTGCGCATTGTTTATTAGAATGTTAGTCTTCTTATTGAGTTGTAAGAGTTTTTTGTATATTATAGACCCAAATACTTTGTCAGATATATGTTCACATATCTTTTCTCCCATGCTGTAACTTACCTTTTTATTTATCAGAATCTTTGGAAAAGTGAAAGATATTAATTATGATAAGGTGCAATTTAAGGATTTTTAAAATCTAATAGCATGTACTTTTTGGGTCCTATTTTTAAAAAACCTTTGCCAAACCCAAGGTGACCAAGATGTTATGCTGTGTTTTCTCCTAGAGTTTTATAGTTTTAACTCTTAAATACTTAAGTCTATGACACATTTTGAGTTAATTTTTGTAAATGGTATGAGGTAAGAGTGGAGAGCTTTCATTTATTTTTGTTTTATTTTATTTTACATATGGGTATTTAATTGTTCCAGCATCATTGTTGAAAAGATTATTTTCACCATTGAATTGCTTTGGCACTTTTGTAAAAAGAAACCAATTGATTATATATGTGTAGGGCCATTTCTGAATTCCTATTCTGTTCCATTGATCTATGTTTATCTTTATGTCAATATCATACTCTGATTACTTTAGCTTGTGGTAAGTTTTGAAATCAGGTAGTATAAATCCTCCAATTTTGCTTGTTTTTCAAGGTTTTTCTGGCTATTCTTGGCATTTTCTTACAAATTTTATGATCAGTTTATCGTTTTATAGAAATTACCTTCTGAAATTTTGATTGGAATTGCCTTGAATCTATAGGTAAATTTGGAAATGATTGCCATCTTAACAATACTGAGTCTTTTGTTCTGTGAACACAGTATATCTCTCCATTTATTTAGGTCTTTTAAAATGTCTCTCAACAATGTTTTACAGTTTTCAGTGTACAAATTTTGTGCATATTTTATCAACTTTATCCCTATTTCATATTTTTGATGATATTGTAAGTTGTATTGTCTTTAACTTCCATTTTTGATTATTCATCGCTAATGTACAGAAGTGTTATTTATTTTCAAAATTTAACATTGTATCCCATAACCTTGCTAAACTCACTGGTTAGTTTCAATAGCTTATTAAAAATTCTTTAGGGGCTTCCTTGGTGGCGCAGTGGTTGAGAGTCCGCCTGCCGATGCAGGGGACACGGGTTCATGCCCCGGTCTGGGAGGATCCCACATGCCGTGGAGCGGCTGGGCCCATGAGCCGTGGCCACTGGGCTTGCGTGTCCAGGGCCTGTGCTCTGTGGCGGGAGGGGCCACAGCAGTGAGAGGCCCACATACCACAAAAAAAAAAAAAAAAAAAAAAATTCCTTAGGATTTTCTACATAGACAATGAAGTCATCTATGATTAAAGAAAGTTTTATTTCTTTAAAAACAAAAACTACCACAGTGTTATGAGAATAAGTAAGTGGTACCTAAAGAGTGAGCTAAGTCCTGGAAATAGAGGTCTGACTCTCATGTGAGCTTGGTCTCATCTTAGTAAGTGGAGGCTGAAATTTGCTCCACATGAACCTCCCTCTTCCTGTAATAATGCTCTTCCATCAGTAATGCTTCAAAAGCTAGAGGCAAAAAAAAAAAAAAAAAAAAAAAAGCTAGAGGCCTCAAGAAAACCAATGGTCCCCAGGAGATGTTTTGCTAAATGAGTCAGGACAAAGGGCCTGATGCAGTGGGTAGCTGAGAATGTTCACTGATTCTTCTTGGGCAACTGAAAATGAAAACTGGGAAGACTGGGAAAACTAGCAACTTGATGTTGAATCTTAAGTGATTATCAAAGAAACTTGGCTTTTGTTAATCTATGAGATCTCAACCTGAGACTCAAATTCCGGTTTTTTCTTCCTCTTCCATTCTCTGATTTAAGAGAATGTTTTTGTTTTTGGACTCAGTGAATAAAAATTGCACAGATCATTTCACTTTCCCTGGGGTGAGTGCGAGCTGACAACACATTCTTGCCTATGCCCTCCAAATTCATTCCCCAGACCTGAAGTGACTGTTTAAAGGTCAAGTTCCCCTGCCCCACCCCCCACTGCTTAACACCTGTCAATGACTTCATCACATTTAACATAAAATTCTCACTTTTTACCTTTCCCTAAGAGACCCCACACACTGTGGTTTGGTTTCTTTCTTCATCCGTATCCATCACCACTTTCCTTTGTTCATTGTGCTCCAACCAGACAGCCCTTAGGTTTGTCCCTCAATTGTCCTGAGCTCTTGCTTCCCTCACGATATTTGTTCCTGCTCTTTCCTCTGCTTGAGCTGCTCTTCCCCAGCTCTGGGCTTTGCTGCCTGTTCCTTCAACTTCAGATCTGTGCTCAGATGTTACCTCTCTGGGATACCTTCCTTGACAAGCCTACCTAAAGCAACCCCTCTCATAATTTTACCTTCTTCCCTCTAGGACTGACCTGGCTAAATTATTATATATACTTTTATAATAATATGATTATATGTAATATGATATATATTATGTATAAATATATAATACATATGTCATATACATATATAATACATACCTATATGATATATATCATATATAACATACATATATACTATGTAATACTCATAATATATACATGTAATAGATGATATATAATATTACATATATCAAACATACATATAATGTAATATAATATGTATTATGATAAATGTATATTTCTTTATTTCTTTTAAAATTATTGCATATTTGTTGTTCCCACATCTCACTAAAATGTAAGTTGCATTAGGGCAGCAACCTGTCTCTGATATTGTGTTTCACATCTAAGATAATTCCTGACAGAAGATAAATATGTGAAGAGTAAATGGACTTCGGCTTCTATACTACCTGTGAAATGCCATTTACACAGGAGGACAACAGAGGATGGTGTATAGGATAACCGTCCATAAGAGATGTGGTAAACTTTTCTGAGAAGAACATTGTTGCTTGAGAAAAAGGAGGAAGAAGTTCAGTAACTATCAAAATAATTAGAATGATGCTAACTACTGGCCAGGCATTGTAGTAACTGTAATAGGGAAGAACCTTTGAATTCTATTACAGTAATCACTAAAGGGATGTTACCTATAAGCTTAAATGATACATAATGGCCCATTTTGGGGAACCCTGCCTTCCAGGTAATGAGCACTAAGCTAAAATACCTTTGTTTAGCTCATGGGAGACATCCTGACCAGGCCCACCTGTGAATGACTGCAGGAAGGGAGAAATGAACACATCCTCTTCAGAGGCTGAATGGAACCAGGAAATGTTTGGCTTTACTCCCTCCCCTTGTCGTATTAAAGAAGCCTGAATTCTAACTCAGGCAAGATAGTTCTTTGGGGCATGACTTCACCATCTTCTCGGTCTGCTGGCTTTCCAAATAAAGTCGTTATTCCTTGCCCCAACACCTCATCTCTCGATTTATTGGCCTGTCCTGCAGGGAGCGGTAGGAGCTTGGACTCGGTGACATAACCACTTTATATACCTTTGTTCACTTAACTGTGTTAACTCAAAGAATAAGATGGGCTCTTCAAATAGCAATCCTAGCTGCCAAGCAAAACGCAGCTTTCTCTTGGATGGACTCTAAAGATGTAGTCATTCTACACAGCTACATCTACTTCCATCATGTTAACATTTTCTCCTTCTGGATAGAAAAAGAAAATGCTAGAGCCTGTAAAGAAAAGAACCCATGTGTTGCAATGAGAAGACTTATTTTGAAAAGCACCAAGACATGGCTTTTGTCTTGTTTTGACCTTTCTTCCAAACTTTTATTTTCTTTCGAATAGGTCAGTTTGGCTCATCAGTGGCCTCATACTTCCTCTTCATGAGATGGATGTATGGAGTAAATATGGTTCTCTTTATCCTGACGTTCAGCCTTATCATGTTGCCAGAGGTAAGATTCTGACTTCCAGTTTACAAAACATGCTGAAACAAGCTTCTTCTGCAATCACTCTACTAAAAAAAACTCTTTTCCTTAAGAGTCAGATGACTATCTAGCCGCCTACGCT
The DNA here is from genome assembly GCF_005190385.1 of Monodon monoceros. Taxonomy (NCBI): domain Eukaryota; kingdom Metazoa; phylum Chordata; class Mammalia; order Artiodactyla; family Monodontidae; genus Monodon; species Monodon monoceros. The sequence continues at coordinate 66,874,059 of NW_021703782.1, forward strand.
CTTAGAGACATAGTATTTGTAACCAGATTAATTTTCAAAATGGTGCCCATGAGCCGCAGGTCCTAATGCTTCTCCAAAGGGTATGTGAGCCTCCTGAAATCATATATGAAATGTGTGTATTGTGTATGTTGAAATGAATATTTCTCTGTGGAAAGATTCCCAAGGTGGTCCCTGTGCACAAATATTAATTGCTCAAGAGGAAGACTTTGACATCTTGTGAGTTCATTTATTTTGCCAAGTTTGCTTTGAAAGAGACATTACTTAATGCAACTCAAGGCATCCAGCTTTTCTTTCTGAAGAAACACAAAGTGAGCAAATTTTTCCAGGTATAAAATAAGATACCCCCCCCTCCCCGCCCCATTCCATGGGTCTCTTAAGACCAAGGTCAGTGAGGAGAGTAAAACTGATAGTGGGTCCAGATTGCAGAAGAAGACAAAGCTCTGAGCTGGGGTCGGGGGAGGGGGGAGATTCAATTAACTCAGACCAAGAAGCAACACTGAGGTTGTGGACTTACCCATAAGAAGTTAAATGACTCTGACTTCTTTGGATGCTATCATACAGAAGTTGGGAGGCTTTGTTTAACCTACAAAGGATCTTTCCAGGTACCAGTGTTTCAAAGCCAATGTATTTAATACAGCATTGGCAACAGCCAAAACTAATTGTTTTGAGTGACTTTTTGTCCCCATCTTTTAAAATCAAGGCCAGCTTTTATATCAAGCCTCCCCACAAGCATAATACTCATACTACTAGTGCCTTACATGCATAATGAGTTTCAGCTTTTAACAATGCAAAACACTTACACTTTCTTTTACTTACTGAGCTTCACAACAAATTTATAAAGTAGACTATAGAAGAGTTTTTCTTTCTCCATTTAAAAAAACATGGAAACTGAATCACATAATGCTTATTAGACTTAGCTAATACCACAGGGTGAGGTTTTTTTTTAAGCTGATCCGGGACGAGGACCCATGATTCTTCTTTTGTAACAAGATTTTGCACCTTATTTTGCTAGTTTTATAATCTTTGAGCTAATTCTGGGGGTTCTTTGGCTATCTGGCTCGTAGAAGACAGTAGACATAGATCAGAAATCCTCAGACTCCTAAGGTCATAAGTAGAGTTCATCTCCTAAGCAGAACTTTCAGGCAATGCAGCACAATGTATGTGTTCATCTATTTCAAGTTAACAACGGCTTTGCTTTTGCTCATCTCTCTAAGGAAATCTGAAACTCCATCACCAGCTACTTTGATGCTCTTCAGTGTCAGATGCAGGGTATACAGGGAGCTTTATCAGCTGCATTTACTCTTTCCCTGCCACAGCATGCTGCTTCCTTGTGGAGGAAATGAGAGGTTGTAGCGAATTCAGTCTAACTTTAGGAAATTGCAGATGCCTAATGTGTAGTGGAGGGAGCTAATATGTGTTCCATTAGGTGTATTCCTAGAACTAGGAAGTGTATTGGTTTTGGATGCTTTTTACAGGTTGTGTTAGGTGTTGAGGTGTATCCTGTTTTCTGGGCATTGATTACGACTCCAGCAAATGAACAAAAGAGGTTGGGCTCCCTGCATGCTAACTTTATAGAACCAGCAGAGGGCAGGACTGGTCATCTCCTGCCAACAATGCTACATTTTTCAGGGACCTCCACCCAGCAGCCTCACTCAGCATTCCTCTGATGCATTTGCCCTTTTGCCCAAAGTTCCTATGTCACTGTACAAACTGGAGACCCTGGTCTTCTCTGTTTTCTGTGGCCTCCAACTCTGGGGAAAGATAATCTGAGTAGAACCCACCCTCTGTTCTGTTCAGTGTCAGGAAGCCAGAGGGGCTGCTGTGGAAGCCATGCAGTTTGTGTGGAGAGAAGGAGCAGGGGCTGATTTGCAGCCCTTGCCTAGTCAAGTTCTGCACCCAAATTTCCATCCACATTCATCCTCCTCCCTTGGCCCAGCCCCAGGGAAGTGATGTTTTCATGTCTCACAAGAAGCAACATCTGCTTGGCCAACCGTGTGTCTGCCCTGGGGCTAGAGGGGTGGGTTTTTTTTTTCTTCCAGTTTTCAATAGTGCTCCTAGTATGACCCTACTCTTGTCCCGTCTCTGGCTGGCTCTGCCGTTAATCATATCTCTTTAATCTGGTAGCACAAGATCGGGGAGGTAAACCTGAATCAGTGGTGAAGCAGATATGACAGTCAGGGTATAGTCTTCCTGCCTAGTTGACACCCTCTAATGGTATGAGTGATTCTCTTTACTCCTCTCTTCCTTGACATGAAGGAGAGACTCTCCCTCCACCCCACCCCTGAGGGGTATTCCCATATGAAGAAGTGCTTAGTACGGTTTTCTTGAACACTATAATCCCCAAAAGGCCACCTCTCTCCTTTCCAGACCTCCTAAATGAGACCAGTTTAGAGGTGGTGGTGGGTAGTTGGGCTCCAGCAAGCCCTGAACAACGTGGTTGGCTCCACTGCTGGTGGTCTGTGGAAGTCAGAATGCAGGGTCCTTAGCATTCCTTTGTTCTTAACTCTGGATTTCGTAGTCGATTCCCAGAAAATGGGACCCCACATGGAGACCCACAGAGTCCCCATGAAAAAGTTTCAGAAGTGCTTTTAAACAAAACCGTTTGTGATCACATGTGTGCCTCAGACTTTGTTTCCAATTGTTAACTGCTTTCTTTGTTTCTCCATGTAGTACCTCTGGGGTTTGCCATATGGCAGTTTACCTAGGAAAACGGTTCCCAGAGCTGAAGAGGCATCAGCAGCCAACTTTGGTGTGTTGTATGACTTCAATGTAAGTGATTCCACACAGCTGTGTTCATAAGAGGACACATTTTTCCATATTCTGAAACTCCGTGGCCTCCTCTTCTGAGGCCAGATGAAGGTCTAAGAGAGATGTCTCTGCCCGCTTTAAAAAAAAAAAAAAAGAAAGAAAAAGTAAATAGGGTTTGGGAATGTGATAATATGATTAAATGGGAATATAGACTATTAAATGAAGGTGAGCTCAGAGTTCAAAGACTTCACAAGAATATTATTATCTCTGACTTTGAAAAAGCACAAAGGAAGAGTTTGCAAATGTGCTTTTTGGAAAATCTTGTTGAATTCTTCGGGCTTTGATATTTCATATTAACTTCTTCACTTCCTAAACAAATCTATTTAACATTACTGAATAGTCAATACTAAATAAAGCTAAATAGTAAGTACTAAACAATACTAAATTCTAGCTTCTGTATAATATGAAAATGAGCATCACTTGATCGTGGTACCCAAATGAGCGTTATTCCATTGTAGCACTAGAATGAATATTACACTTCGAGCTCCCCTAGGTGGGGATTATTGTCATGGCAGGGACTCATTTCTGCCCATTGAAAAATCATTTTGGAGTGTGATTCAATTCTGTGACAAAAATTCAATTCCACAGATTCTTTTTAAAATAGGGGCCAGATTAGAGATGTTTGGAAATGTATAGGATGAGAAAGTAGCACAGTGGAGATTGGGGAATTAGTAATTCAGGAATTTTTAAAGAGTAGAAAATGAGAATAAAATTTTATGTAGACCGGGGAATGAAGGAAGGAGACAATAAAGTCTGCAGGTTTATAGAATTAATATGCATATATTTCACAGATGTTTTGAATTCTACCCTCAACCTCTCTAAATCATGAGCTTCCTAAAGAGCGGCTTACATCTGCTGCATCTTCTTTGAAGCCCTTAACATAATATTCAACCAATAGAGGCTTAATGAATCTTGTTGACTGGGAATCCTGAGCAAGGGGGAGGATTTGTAGAGCATTGAGATAAGAACCAAAGAAATTTATGTGAGCAGTACCAGCAAATGTAAACTTTAGGAAAGGTTCTCAGGCTCTGAGTAAACAAGGCAGCTATGGAATAAGCATAAGGCAGAGCGGCAGCCCCAACTTGGTGGCCTTTGGAATCTTAAATCACACCCGTCAGTTGGAATTTTCATTTCCAGTCAACATTTATTTATGGAATATAAACAGGCACTGGTTTTACAAAGATGAATGTGACATGGCTCTTGACCTCAAGGTAGTCATGACAGTAGAAGAAAGATACATAGGCAACTAGTATACAGTGTGTTCCACACTTAGTAAAACGATGGGAAAAAAAAAAAAATACTGGGGAGCCCTGAGGAAGCGGTTGTCAATTTTGCTAGGGTGTCTGGGTTTCAGAGTGGAGATAGCCTCTGAGTTAGATTTTACTTCTTTTATTTCTTCTTTTATCACTTCATCTTCTTCCGTCTCTCTATCTTTATCTCTCTCTCCTTCCCCCATTTACATTTCAAATAATTTATTACTATGTACCCCCCACACTATTTTTATTTCTCATTCTCTTCCTCTGATTAGTTAAATAATAAGCTTCCAGTCTGGTTAATAAGAAAAAGAACTAATAATATTATTGGCATCTTCTGTTGTTTTAGTCATATCAGAGAAAGGAAGAACTAAAAATATGAACAAAAGGCCTTTTGGCTTTTAAACATATTTTTGAAGTTTCTACACTTATAAATTTGTCAAGTAACTGAAATAAAAAGTTTTGCAAACAGTGTCCCTTTGAGATTTTAAAGGTATTAATAACTTGAGGAAGACAAAGAGGAAGGTGGCACTAAGAGAGCTGCTAAGGGGTGTACCAGAAGGTCTAGGAGGTGAATACAGGAGGAAACTAGGGGAAAGGTTTGGGCAGTGAGTGTGCTCACCAAGATTTTATTATTGCCCTCGACAGCTCTAATGTCCAGTTTGGTGAAATACTATTTACAATGGATAGAAGAAGATGGAAACAGGAGTATCCTATGATACTCACTTTCCTTTATAACTCTAGGCCAGCCTAGAAATTATTCTAAGACAATGTGAGATTATTAAAAGGTCAAGAAAGAGTCATTAAAGTGATATTATTCACTTATTTCTTTTTTAATTTTTCTGTGTACTGTGATCACTCGATTATTTGACATATCACAAAATAAGAGTTTTAAGAGAGTGCCCTTAGATCTTCTATCCCATGTCCCACATTATAAAGTTAGGGAAACTTTGAGTCTCAGAATCATTTTTTAGGGTCTTATGGCTAATAAAAGCCTCCTAATCTAGTGTTCTTTCTATGTCTTGTATCACATCAGTAATTTTTCTGTCATAATTTCCAACATCCTTCTCACTGACAGTTTCTGGAACACAGGCTGACTCCATTTAATGCTGTATCTCACAAGGGGAGAAGGGGTTGAAGCAGTTGGATCCCATTTCCACCTTTCATAATAAACATGCAATTCCTAAATTAGCTTCTCAAATAGAAAGTTTCAATATTTACCCTTTTGCCTGAATTCTTTACTTGCTTCTTAGAACAATTACCTCATAGAGATGCCCACTCTGTATTATAAGATGATCTAAACGGACAGCCCAGTATTTCATCTATCATAGCACCATGGAGGAAGCCATTGTCCAGATGTCCTTGAGATCCCTGGAAACTCAGAATTCTGTACTTCCAAAGAGCCCAGAGATGCCAGGAGAAAAAGACATGTTTCAGGCCCAGGGTAGAGATGACTGGTGCCTAAATGATCTAATTGGAACATGAGCTGTTTTTTTGCATCTAAGAAGATTAATGTACCAGCTTAGCTAAGCAATGCCATATAGATGCAGGTGAAGAGAAGCAGAATCAATTTATAGGACACTGTAAAATAGATGCAAGCATGACCTCTTGTGGTAGAAGAGCCTATAGGTTGGGAAGGATCAGAAAACCTTTGGGCTGTAGGTGACGAGGTTGTGCAGGGGGAGCTGCTTCTCTGTTGAGTTCATATTAGAACCTTGGAACTTCTCTCTGGACCCCCTCCCCTGGAAGTATCCCCTTGGAGCTCAGTGCTCTGTCACCTATAAGCATGTATCATAATTCATCCAAATTCCCTTTAATTAATAGCAGACAAGTACCATGTGATATGTGCAAGATCAGCCAGTCTTATGGCCTCTCAAGGTCACCATTTACAAAGCACCATATTTTTTATTTATTTATTTTTAATTGAATACCTAGGGATGGGTCTTACTGAACAGGAAGAAAGTACGTTTTATTAAAATAGTAAGAAATAGGGAGATTGTCTAATGTGCATGTTATGAATCAAATTGGCAGAAGTAGTATTATTTGAAGCAGTAGAATTAGAATGAGTTTAAGCCAGTAAGAAGAGCATGTCTTTCAGATGAATGGATAAAGCAGATGTGGCACATATATACAATGGAATATTACTCAGCCATAAAAAGAAACAAAATTGAGTTATTTGTAGTGAGGTAGATGGACCTAGAGTCTGTCATAAAGAGTGAAGTAAGTCAGAAAGAGAAAAACAAATACCGTATGCTAACGCATGTATATGGAATCTAAAAAAAAAAAAAAAGCTACTGATGAACCTAGTGGTGAGGCAGTAATAAAGATGTAGACATGGAGAATGGACTTGAGGACGTGGGGTGGGGAGAGGGAAGCTGGGGCAAAGTGAGAGTAGCATCGACATATATACATTACCAAATGTAAAATAGTTAGCTAGTGGGAAGCAGCTGCATAGCACAGGGAGAACAGCTTGGTGCTTTGCAATAACCTAGAGAGGTGGGTTAGGGAGGGTAGGAGGGAGGCTCAAGAGGGAGGGGATATGGGGATATGTGTACACATATGACTGATTCACTTTGTTTTACAACAGAAACTAACACAGCATTGCGAAGCAATTATACTCCAATAAAGATGTATTAAAAAAAAAGAGGATGTCTTTGTTGGCAAGCTATTTGGAGACATGAGAATGATGTAGGAATGATAAAGAGGAAGAGACTGTAGAGCTTTGGTATTCTCGTAAGGGAGAGAGGGAGGAACTGAGGTGGAATTTGGAATGAGCTTGAGCTGATATCAGACAGTGAGATCATATGAGTAAAGATTTGAGTTATGAATAAAGGGAAATGCATTTAGCTTTCCAGCTTGAGAGCATTTTGTACATTGCATATTGAGATAAATGGTGAGTCAACTTTGCCTCCCCTTTTCCCCTGGTCATCATAGATATGGGAGGTGGGGGGAAGCCCTAGAAAGGGCAGGAGAGGAGGGTTAACACCCATTCTGTGTTAAGCAGGCACATACATTAAATTTTATCTTCATGACAACCCTTTAAGAGGAAGATCAGTAATCTTTTCAGAGTTGAGGGGATTGGAACTCAGAGAGGTTAGTTTCCCAAAGACAGCACAGATAATGAAAGGAGGCATTGAAATTCAAACTAAAAGGTGGCTGACTCCAATGAAAAATTGTTTGTTGTACTCTAACATATCACCCCAAGCCTATTCCTTCTGCCCACTTTTGCCACATCTCATTCTTGAGGTCTGTCCTCAGAGGAGACTGTCACAGTCTAAAGGTTAACAAACAGCAGTTCAGTTCCTTATTTTATTGGCATCATTGGTTCTTTTAAGTAGTGATATTCTAAAGCGAGAGCATCCTCTCTCAGGTAGTCTCAGTTCTCTAAGTTCCTTCATCTCTTATTGTACCGGCCACATTTAGAAGAGATATTTTTGTGATTCACATATGGAATGATACATCTTTTCTTTAGGAATATTTCAGTAGTTCAAATATGTCCTTGTTTTCAGGGAGCTCCCCTTTTTAAAACTGAGGTAAAATTGACTTATAACATTATATTCGTTTCAGGTGTACAACGTAATGATTTGATATTTGTATATATTGCAAAATGGTCATCACAATAAGTCTAGTTAGCATCTGTTACTGTAGTGAGTGGCCTCATGAGTCTTATGGGTGAAAATGGGAAGATAATGAAAATATCCAAGTTTCTGGCTGGGGTAACTGGGTAGGTTGGTGGATCATTCCCTGAAATAGGAGGAACAAACAGGTTTGGAAGAACTTCCTTTTTTTAATGTTTATTCATTTATTTATTTATTTTCTTATTAGCCATACTTTTTTTTTTAACATCTTTATTGGAGTATAATTGCTTTACAATGGTGTGTTAGTTTCTGCTTTATAACAAAGTGAATCAGTTATACATATACATATGTTCCCATTCTCTTCTCTCTTGCATCTCCCTCCCTCCCACTCTCCCTATCCCACCCCTCTAGGTGGTCACAAAGCACCGAGCTGATCTCCCTGTGCTACGCAGCTGCTTCCTACTAGCTATCTATTTTACGTTTGGTAGTGTATATATGTCCATGTCACTCTCTCACTTTCTCACAGCTTACCCTTCCCCCTCCCCATATCCTCAAGTCCATTCTCTAGTAGGTCAGTGTCGTTATTCCTGTCTTACCCCTAGGTGCTTCATGACATTTTTTTTCTTTTTCTTAGATTCCATATATATGTGTTAGCATACGGTATTTGTCTTTCTCTTTCCGACTTGCTTCACTCTGTATGACAGACTCTGGGTCTGTCCACCTCACTACAAATAACTCAATTTAGTTTCTTTTTATGGCTGAGTAATATTCCATTGTATATATGTGCCACATCTTCTTTATCCATTCATCTGATGATGGACACTTAGGTTGCTTCCATGTCCTGGCTATTGTAAATAGAGCTGCAGTGAACATTTTGGTACATGACTCTTTTTGAATTATGGTTTTCTCAGGGTATATGCCCAGTAGTGGGATTGCTGGGTCATATGGTAGTTCTATTTGTAGTTTTTTAAGGAACCTCCATACTGTTCTCCATAGTGGCTGTATCAATTCACATTCCCACCAGCAGTGCAAGAGTGTTCCCTTTGCTCCACACCCTCTCCAGCATTTATTGTTTCTAGATTTTTTGATGATGGCCATTCTGACTGGTGTGAGATGATATCTCATTGTAGTTTTGATTTGCATTTCTCTAATGATTAATGAAGTTGAGCATTCTTTCATGTGTTTGTTGGCAACCTGTATATCTTCTTTGGAGAAATGTCTATTTAGGTCTTCTGCCCATTTTTGGATTGGGTTCTTTGTTGTTTTGTTATTGAGCTGCATGAGCTGCTTGTAAATTTTGGAGATTAATTCTTTGGCAGTTGCTTCATTTGAAATATTTTCTCCCATTCTGAGGGTTGTCTTTTGGTCTTGTTTATGGTTTCCTTTGCTGTGCAAAAGCTTTGAAGTTGCATTAGGTCCCATTTGTTTCTTTTTGTTTTTATTTCCATTTCTCTAGGAGGTGGGTCAAAAAGGATCTTGCTGTGATTTATGTCATAGAGTGTTCTGCCTATGTTTTCCTTTAAGAGTTTGATAGTTTCTGGCCTTACATTTAGGTCTTTAATCCATTTTGAGCTTATTTTTGTGTATGGTGTTAGGGAGTGTTCTAATCTCATACTTTTACATGTACCTGTCCAGTTTTCCCAGCACCACTTATTGAAGAGGCTGTCTTTTCTCCACTGTATATTCTTGCCTCCTTTATCAAAGATAAGGTGACCATATGTGTGTGGGTTTATCTCTGGGCTTTCTATCCTGTTCCATTGATCCATCTTTCTGTTTCTGTGCCAGTACCATACTGTCTTGATTACTGTAGCTTTGTAGTATAGTCTGAAGTCAGGGAGCCTGATTCCTCCAGCTCCGTTTTTTGTTCTCAAGATTGCTTTGGCTATTCGGGGTCTTTTGTGTTTCCATACAAATTGTGAAATTTTTTGCTCTAGTTCTGTGCCAGTGGTAGTTTGATAGGGATTGCATTGAATCTGTACATTGCTTTGGGTAGTAAAGTCATTTTCACAATGTTGATTCTTCCAATCCAAGAACATGGTATATCTCTCCATCTATTTGTATCATCTTTAATTTCTTTCATCAGTGTCTTATAATTTTCTGCATACAGGTCTTTTGTCTCCTTAGGTAGGTTTATTCCTAGATATTTTATTCTTTTTGTTGCAATGGTAAATGGGAGTGTTTTCTTAATTTCACTTTCAGATTTTTCATCAGTAGTGTATAGGAATGCCAGAGATTTCTGTGCATTAATTTTGTATCCTGATACTTTACCAAGTTCATCGATTAGCTCTAGTAGTCTTCTGGTAGCATCTTTAGGATTCTCTATGTATAGTATCATGTCATCTGCAAACAGTGACAGCTTTACTTCTTCTTTTCCGATTTGGATTCCTTTTATTTCCTTTTCTTCTCTGATTGCTGTGGCTAAAACTTCCAAAACTGTGTTGAATAACAGTGGTGAGGGCTTCCCTGGTGGCACAGTGGTTGAGAGTCTGCCTGCCGAAGCAGGGGACACGGGTTCGTGTCCTGTTCTGGGAAGATCCCACATGCCACGGAGCAGCTGGGCCTGTGAGCCATAGCTGCCGAGCCTGCGCATTTGGAGCCTGTGCTCTGCAATGGGAGAGGCCACAACACTGAGAGGCCCGCGTACTGAAAAAAAAAAAAAAGTGGTGAGAGTGGGCAACCTTGTCTTGTTCCTGATCTTAGTGGAAATGGTTTCAGTTTTTCACCATTGAGGACGATGTTGGCTGTGGGTTTGTCATATATGGCCTTTATTATGTTGAGGAACGTTCCCTCTATGCCTACTTTCTGCAGGGTTTTTATCATAAATGGGTGTTGAATTTTGTCGAAAGCTTTCTCTGCATCTATTGAGATGATCATATGGTTTTTCTCTGTCAATTTGTTAATATGGTGTATCACGTTGATTGATTTGCGTATATTGAAGAATCCTTGCATTCCTGGAATAAACCCCACTTCATCATGGTGTACGATCCTTTTAATGTGCTGTTGGATTCTGTTTGCTAGTATTTTGTTGAGGATTTTTGCATCTATGTTCATCAGTGATATTGGCCTATAGTTTTCTTTCTTTGTGACATCTTTGTCTGGTTTTGGTATCAGGGTGATGGTGGCCTCGTAGAATGAGTTTGGGAGTTTTCCTCCCTCTGCTATACTTTGGAAGAGTTTGAGAAGGATACGTGTTAGCTCTTCTCTAAATGTTTGATAGAATTCGCCTGTGAAGCCATCTGGTCCTGGGCTTTTGTTTGTTGGAAGATTTTTAATCACAGTTTCAATTTCATTACTTGTGATTGGTCTGTTCATATTTTCTGTTTCTTCCTGGTTCAGTCTTGGAAGGTTATACTTTTCTAAGAATTTGTCCATTTCTTCCAGTTTGTCCATTTTATTGGCATAGAGTTGCTTATAGTCATCTGTTAGGATGCTTTGTGTATCTGCGGTACCTGTTGTAACTTCTTTTTCATTTCTAATTTTATTGATTTGAGTCCTCTTCCTCTTTTTCTTGCTGAGTCTGGCTAATGATTTATCAATTTTGTTTATCTTCCCAAAGAACCAGCTTTTAGTTTTATTGATCTTTGCTATTGTTTTCTTTGGTTCTATTTCATTTATTTCTGCTCTGATCTTTATGATTTCTTTCCTTCTGCTAACTTTGGGTTTTGTTTGTTCTTTTTTCTCTAGTTCCTTTACCTGTAAGGTTAGATTGTTTACTTGAGATTTTTCTTTTTTCTTGAGGTAGGCTTGTATAGCTATAAACTTCCCTCTTAGAACTGCTTTTGCTGCATCCCATAGGTTTTGGATTGTCGTGTTTTCATTGTCCTTTGTCTCTAGGTTTTTTTTGATTTCCTCTGTGATCTCTTGGTTATTTAGTAACATCTTGTTTAGCCTCCATGTGTTTGTGTATTTTACAGTTTTTTTTCCTGTAAGTGATATCTAGTCTCATAGCGCTATGGTCAGAAAAGATGCTTGATATGATTTCAATTTTCTTAAATTTTACTGAGGCTTGATTTGTGACCCAAGATATGATCTATCCTGGAGAATATTCCATGCGCATATGAGAAGAAAGTGTAATCTGCTGTTTTTGGATGGAATGTCCTATAAATATAAATTAAATCTATCTCGTCTATTGTGTCATTTAAAGCTTGTGTTTCCTTATTAATTTTCCTTTTGGATGATCTGTCCATTGGTGTAAGTGAGGTGTTAAAGTCCCCCACTATTATTGTGTTACTGTCGATTTCCTCTTTTAGAGCTGTTAGCAGTTACCTTATGTATTGAGGTGCTCCTATGTTGGGTGCATATATATTTATAATTGTTATATCTTCTTCTTGGATTGATCCCTTGATCATTATGTAGTGTCCTTCCTTGTCTCTTGCAACATTCTTTATTTTAAAGTCTATTTTATCTGATATGAGTATTGCTACTCCAGCTTTCTTTGAAATTCCATTTGCATGGAATATCTTTTTCCATCCCCTCACTTTCAGTCTGTGTGTGTCCCTAGGTCTGAAGTGGGTCTCTTGTACACAACATATATATGGGTCTTGTTTTTGTATCCATTCAGCAAGCCTGTATCTTTTGGTTGGAGCATTTAATCCATTGACGTTTAAGGTAATTATTGATATGTATGTTCTTATTACCGTTTTCTTAATTGTTTTGGGTTTGTTTTTGTAGGTCCTTTTCTTCTCTTGTGTTTCCCACTTAGAGAAGTTCCTTTAGCATTTGTTGTAGAGCTGGTTTGGAGGTGCTGAATTCTCTTAGTTTTTGCCTGTCTGTGAAGCTTTTGATTTCTCCATCAAATCTGAATGAGATCCTTCCTGGGTAGAGTAATCTTGGTTGTAGTTTCTTCTGTTTCATCACTTTAAGTATATCATGCCACTCCCTTCTGGCTTGTAGAGTTTCTGCTGAGAAATCAGCTGTTAACCTTATGGGAGTTCCCGTGTATGTTGTCATTTTTCCCTTGGTGCTTTCAATAATTTTTCTTTGTCTTTAATTTTTGCCAGTTTGATTGTTATGTGTCTCGGTATGTTTCTCCTTGGGTTTAGAGCCCTGTATGGGACTCTGCGCTTCCTGGACTTGGGTTGCTATTTCCTTTCCCATGTTAGGGAAGTTTTTGACTATAATCTCTTCAGATATTTTCTCGGGTCCTTTCTCTCTCTCTTCTCCTTCTGGGACCCCTATAATGCAAATGTTGTTGTGTTTAATGTTATCCCAGAGGTCTCTTAAGCTGTCTTCATTTCTTTTCTTTCTTTTTTCTTTATTCTGTTCCACAGCAGTGAATTCCACGATTTTGTCTTCCAGGTCACTTATCCATTCTTCTGCCTCAGTTATTCTGCTATTGATTCCTTCTAGTGTATTTTTCATTTCAGTTATTGTATTGCTCATCTCTGTTTGTTTGTTCTTTAATTCTTCCACGTCTTTGCTAAACATTTCTTGCATCTTCTTGATCTTTGCCTCCATTGTTTTTCTGAGGTCCTGGATCATCTTCATCATTATTCTGAATTGTTTTTCTGGAAGATTGCCTATCTCCATTTCATTTAGTTGTTTTTCTGGAGTTTTGTCTTGTTCCTTTGTCTGGTCCATAGCCCTCTGCCTTTTCATCTTGTCTGTCTTTCTGTGAATGTGGGTTTTGTTCCACAGGCTGCAGGATTGTAGTTCTTCTTGCTTCTCTGGGAGAACTTTTAAAATGTACTGAGTTCAAGGTTCTTGTGGAACATCCAAGTGGAGTGAGATGTGTAATGGGTATTGGGCATATGATCTAGAATTCCCACCATTAGTGTCAGTTATGGATCATGGCACAAAAGGCAAACAGAAGTTTTCTTTACAGAAGCCAGCATGGTTAAAAAGGCAGTGTGGCATAATGAAAAGAACTCAGTCATGGGATTTAGACAGACTTGGATTTGAATCCTACCACATACTACCTGTGTGATATTAGACAACCACTCTGAGCCTTTTATGCATGGATGGGCACCAAAAAAAACTGTCTACTTCACAGCTTTTTGAAGGCCAGAGTTCACTGCCTAGGGTCCCATAGACAGGTAGAAGTTCATTCCCTCTACTGAAAATGAGAGGATCTGTGAAGGCTCAGCCCAGCTTCATTGTAATCTACATGCTTCCTAGCTTAGAACTGTATAACATCAGTTTTATAACTCTAGATCTGGGTTGGAGCAAAAGGAAAAGAAACTCGGAGGCGAGCAAAGCATTAGATGGAGCTTGGCAAGTCTGGTTGGAGAGAAGGAGGGTGGCTGGGGGCTGGATCTCAGCATGTACCACATAAGTGCCAGGCTGGCTGCTATTCTTATAAAGTTGGTCAAGGTTTGTTTTGGGTGTTGTTAGCCATTTCACTCCTTGCTTCTCTCCCGTGTCCCGAGCGTATCAGAATTTAAATGATGTCATTCCCTATCTTTCATCCACACTTGAAGCTTTCTTTAACACTAAGGTATAAATGACTGATAACAGTTCAGAGAAAAGTAGAAATATACTCTTACTAGTGTGGTACTACTTCCCTTTCACATACCCTCAGCAGTCACAGTTCACAAGTTATAGCTTCCTTTCCTACTAGTTCTGACTTCACGGTTTTTTTTCAAAATAATGGTCTGACAGTTACTACAAACTAAAAAGGCTTACTAAGGATGATGAAACTCATTTACCATCATGGGGATAGAATGTTGTCTTTCACAGTGAGTATTTATTTATAGTGAGAAACACCAAAGGGGTGGAACTCTAATATAATTTCAGGTGACACATACTTATAAAGGGGACATTTGCATGCAGAACTTTTTCTAGGGGCCTCTGTAATCCAGTCTCCCACTCCATTTGTGTATAGTATTTGGCAAATAAGTTCTCGATAAAAGTTAGTTAGATAAATAAATACATGAGTTGATTCCTAGCGACTGCATCATCAAAGCATTCTCATAGATGTGTGTCGATTTCTGTGGACTAGACCAGCTGCAGCATTCAAACAGAAATTAGAGTTTTGGTAGACAATGTGCAAGCATGGAACCTAGAGTTGGACAGGAATTTTCTGTGCTCATTTGAAACTTGGCTCTGACTGTGGTTTCTCTGTCACAGATTTTGGGATGGCAGAGTGCTCCCACAGGGAAAGCCATGTGCGCTGACATGGAGACCGAATGGAACCTTGGCTAGGCTAGGAGTTGTTGCTATTTTAGTCACTTCCAGATGTCTGCTATTGGAGTTTTAAGGGAAAGGGAAAGATGTGTGGCGTGTGATGGGCCACAGGGTGGAAGGGGAGGGGGAGACCTCTTTTAAGCCTTTCATTGTGTTTAAAACCACCCCTCAATATGCTACTGAGATGGATTGGATAAGGCTTTTAAAAATTGTGCACTTCAACAGTACCTCCTCTTTTGTTTACATGCTTCACTGCATATGTAGAAATAGACCAACTGAAGAAACCTTTGCGAAGTAATCAGGATTCCAAAATAAGGGCTCTTACCCGCATTGGTTGTGATCTAATATTTATTGAGTGCAGCCGTTGAACATAGGCTGAATGACACATACACCAGGTGAGTTAGCTGCCCCAGAAGCTACTGTGCTAACCTAACAAGCTCACCAGATGTTTGTTACATATCTACTTTCTCCTTTCATGTTATTTTGGAGGTGGCTTTTAATCCCAATACTGTCACTATGAATTAGAAAAAGAAGTCAGGTTGTAATGTTTATGCATGTGAAGATGAGGCCCTTTGAAATCTTTTCAAAAGGGGTGTCTAGATCCTTTCCAGGAGGTCCTGGCACCCACTCTGAACCAATCCAGGGGTCCAGGGACTTCTTGTTTCTTTGTTTTGCTGGGTAGGTATGGCATTAGTATGATGCAAATCCTGGTAGGCAAAGAAAGCATAGGAGAAGCAGTATAGCACAGTGGTTAAGCATATGGATTTGAATTAGACAGACCCTGTTCAGGTTCAGACTCTGTCACGTACTAGCTATGTGAACATGGACAAGTTACTTAACTTCTTTAAAGCTCAGTTTCTTCATCTGTAAAATAGGTGTAGAGCTATTGAGTCTTCTTCAGGTGGGGAAGTGATGGTAAATAACACCCCCTACCTTGTCGACCCAGGTTGTGAGCTAACCAGAAATAAGACAAAGGGTTAGACAGATGGAGGTCAGCACGCCATCTTTATTATTGTTAACGCTGATATTAAAGAATATGGCATCTTTTTATGGGCAAGTGGGCTTCAGAGGCAGACCTTCCTACCCAGCAGTCCTAGACCAGGACAGGATGCCCCTCACAGGGGCAGAGCACAGCATGGGATCTCAAAGGAGGAGGAAGAGTGGTGCCCCACATCATCCCCATTCCTCACCCATGCTCTACTGTCAGATGAGTCTCTCCTCCGTGGGGTTAGTATGAGGCAGTGGAGAGGGGCTGGGAGTTTTACAGTTACGGTTTTTCTCTACATGGCAAGTAACAAGTGTAGAGGAAAACGATTGCCCCTAACGGCAGCCACTTCAAGAGGGTTCTTGTGAGGATTCTGTAAGAAGAAGTAAGGTGTTCAGCACATGCTACCGGCTCAAAAAAATTTATTGATTGATATTATTACTGCAATTATCTTCTCACTTCACAAAGCATAGTCGTTTTAAGTTATTGTCAGAGAGATGAAATCAGAGAGAAGCTGGGGAAGTGGATATATAGTAATACAGAAACAATGCTGCCAAGCTAAGAACACAATGAATGAGAGAAGGAGAGGAAGATGAAGACTATTATAAGGGAAGCAACACCAAAATATGCCATGTTCTGTGTATAGAGAACAGTTACTCAGGTGGCCTTGGAAGATGGTGATTCCAACCCTGGCAGATAATTTTTGGGAAACAGAATGTAATTTCATGAATAAACATGCTTGTTAGGGGATAATAGTCTTGATGAATGGAAGGTTGTGCATATTGGTTCCAATGTCATCTCACCTGCTCCTTGTTTTTGCTAAGTGTGAGCTGAGATGTGGTCTCTGTGGCTTATGAAGAACCAATCTAACTGTGGCTCAGGTGACTGGAAGTGGAAACCTGCCATGACACTTTGAGGAAGCACATTTCAGATCCTCCCCCCAATATTAAGCAGGCTCTTAAAATTGTAAATTTAATGACACCATGAAGTGTGTTTTGATGTTTCAATCAGTGGGCATTTCACAGTAATGGCTCCACAGCTGAGCAAGCCTATAGTTGGTTAAAAATTTGGCCTATTTAGAAGTCCCTGAATTTCAAGTAAACCAAGAGACTGTCAATCAATGTGGAAGCTGAAACAGTCACTCCATGAAGCAAAACAATAGGGCTCACGTCAGAGCCATCTCCCAAGTTTGAAAATTAATGTCATTTTGTTATTCCTCTTAGAAGTTGATCTTTTTTCTTTGAGTTGCTCTTCACAGCATCTGTTAAGTGACTTTGTTGTTGGATTTTAGGGATTGGCTCAATATTCCGTCCTCTTTTACGGCTATTACGACAATAAACGAACAATTGGATGGATGAATTTCAGACTGCCGCTATCCTATTTTCTGGTGGGGGTCATGTGCATTGGATACAGCTTTCTGGTTGTCCTTAAAGAGTAAGTTTCATTGGTCTCTTGGGAAGCAAGCATTGATTTCTGGAATCAAATGGAAAAATTAACTTGAGAATTGGATTTTTTTTTTCTGTTTCATGTCTAGAGAATGCAGAGTATTTAAGAGATAAAATGTGGTTTTAATACCTACACTAATGTTAGACTATTACATCTCCCAAACAAAAGGGTTGAACACAAGTGCAGGACTTTGATCATCTCACTGGGTCACAGTGATGGTTGCATGCCTATCCTGTGGTTAAGCAGATTTTAAAATTGTGCTTTTTTGTACTTTAAGGTGTGAATCAATGTTTCAAACAAGACAGGGAAACAGCTGCTGACCCCTCTTTTTGCATACAGAGAGGTTTGTGAGTTGCAGAATCAGCTCAATAGACAGAATCTGTTGTTCTCTGTTCATTAAAACAAACAAACAAACCAGAATAATCACTCATCCAAAAAATTTCAGCTGTGTAAGACAGAAAAACAAATGGCCCTCAAGGAGACTGTCATGATCAACTATATAGTCATATTTTCTTTTTGAAGAGGATTTATTAGAGCATGGAAAAGAATTTCATTGGGGAACTGATGAAACTGCAGCTCATTTTTTCTCCCTGTCTGAAATATATTTTTAAAACCTCACTTGAAGACACTGCAGAAACCTAGCACAGTCATTTAGGGCTATAAATAATATGAATAATCCATCCTTTAGCTAATTTTCTGAACCAGTTTAGCAGGTGTTGAAACATCTCAATTAAAGTCTTCACGCTTTTATTTAACTATGCACAAGGTAAATTGACCTTTTGCTTCATTGCAGGGAAGGACCTCTACCTGAGGGTCCAAGTCCTCTTGAGCAGGAGCTTTCTGGAACAGTCTTTGGCATGCTTTGTGTCCTGTCCCTGCCAAACTTATTGGTTCCTCCGGAGAAAACTATTATGCTTAGTTTTTAAGCCCTTTCAGGACTTGAAAAAGGCCTTAATGGAGATCCCATATCCAAATTCTTTATCTAGTTGTCCAAGTGTAGTCAGAGACCCTAAGTATGTAAAGTGTCTGTCTACCTGATCAAGTACTACCACATTCCAAAAAATCTAAGATATTTCTAGTCTTTTGGCCATTTTGATTTGGCAGGACTAAAGTCAAGGGTACAGTTACGTTACAGAGGCCTTGTGAGTATCGTTTCCATATTGGTCCTTTAGTCTCCATAGTCACTGAAGAAAGCATGTCTAGGGATGTCCAAGTCCTCAGCTTCTTTTAGTGACTGTGCAGAGGCTACATACCCTAGTGGGCTCTTGAGCCATTCTTCATGGAATCAAATACCAGCTCTAGCCCATTCTAAAAGAACTTTGACAACTTGTTCAACTGCTCTATTTTCCCATTTCTAATAGAGGTGTAATGACACCTTGATGTTAGGATGGCTATGAGGACAAAATGAGTCAGTACATACAAACACTTAGAACATAGTTGGCATATGGTGATTGACAAATGTTAACTGTTTTATTAGGATTATAATTCATAGGCTTATTGAAAAACCAAACAAAGCCAACATGGTAGGAATTGAGGTCATATGATAGCCCCAGCAGTAGGGTAGTCACATATGGTTATGTAGTTATACATTAATAGATTTGCACATTTATTATAATAATTTTCTGGCAGATGAGTGTAAAGCATCTAGAACAGCATTATGCAAAGAACTATAAGACAAGGTACATATAATTTAAAATATTCTAGTAACTATATTAAACAAATACATAGGTGGAATATATTTTAATAATATATTTTATTTAACTCAATATATCAAAAGTATTCCTTCAACATATAATCAATCTAAAATTATTATTGAGATATTCTCTGTCTTTTTTGGTACTAAGTCTTTGAAATCTTATGTATGTTTCACACTAGTTGCATTTCAAGTGCCCAGTAACCACATATTGCTAGTGGCAAACTTATTAGCTAGTGCAGCTCTGCAGGAAATGGCAGCTTTTCCTATTAGCTCAAAGATGCCATTTAGGATAGCTGTAGGGCACAAATTCTACATTTTCCCCCTCAAAGTCATCCATGTTATGCCACCCAAACCAGCCTGATTTTGGTCCCTCCCTCTGGCAGGGGACCTTTGGTTGTTCATTACCAGATTGGCAAGTCGTTTAAGTTCACTGGCCTATATGGCAAGACAATTCCAAAGCAATTTATGACTCCTACCCCACTCTTAACCCTGGGGGCAAGGCTTGGTAGAACAACTGACGAGATATAAATGATTGTTCAGAATCCTATATCATCTCTTTCCCCCACCACTGGCCCCAAACAAATACATTCTTGGAATAAACATGAGTGGCTTTATGGGATACATGACTCAAATCAAGGGAAACTAAAACTGAATACTGACATCAACTAGGCAACTGGTGGACTTTGCCCTCTTGCCCATATTCTTTGTCTTCAGCATCCTCATCCATAAAAGGGAAGCAGATATCTATATTTGATTAATTAATAGGGAAATTGGAAGGAAAATTAAATATCCAAGAAAGCACTTTTAGATTTTAATATAGGGTGACTAACTTTGTTGACCCAGGACTCTCCTGGCTTTAGCATTGAGTCTTGTGCCCTGGAAACCTACTCAGTCCCTGGCAAAGCAAGACTTCCATCATTCCTTGCAAATTGTATGTTGAGGTAGCTTCTCAAAGATATAGTTGTTCAAAAATATAACCCCCTTGAAAAAGGAGGAATTTTTGTTTAAGTATGTACACTTTTTTTCTCTACAGACAAGGAATGGAGCTGTACATGAAATATTTTATAGCTATCAGGGCCATCTCTTAGTAAAAATGTGTTGTTAGCAGAGGTTGTCTTCAATATCCTTCCTCCCTTTCTTGTCACTCCCTTTTAGTATTTCACTCCCTTTCTTGTCAATTCCCACATGCTAGACGTTCCCTGTTTGCTTGTCTGGCTAGAGCTCCCTTCTCTGGAAGGCTGTCTACAGCTACAGAATCTTGCCTGTGATAAAGCTCCATTCAAGACTTATCTGTCAAGTGGTCAGTTTTACTTGAGGCCCTGCCCTTTGCTCAGTGACAGTGCAAAAAGGGGTGATGGCATCTTAATCAAAAAAATCATTTTCTCCCTAGGTTAATCCCTTGGAAATGTTTGATTTCAACCCTTTTTGACCTACAAAAAGGCACTTTGTATGGTTCAACATATTTCATGGTGTCCTAGCTTGGGTACCAGAATGAAGTCAGAAAACCTAAGCCCTTGACCCACCCCTGTGGTTTACTTCTGTATAATGGCCAGCAAATCACTTGATAATTTTATCCTTCGGCTTCCCCAACTGTAAAAAGAGAATAATATTAACTACTGTGACCTCTTGTTAACTTTTTGAGAAGGACAAATATGATAATACACATCAATACCATTTGCAAAGGGTAAAGTGGTAGATTGATGTAAGGAATAATTATTTTTTGTTATCTTTCGAACACATTAGCCCATCTGAAATATATAAACCTCTGTAAGGAATAGGACTAAACAGTGGGGGAATTTAGATGACCTTAGAGATACCTGCCAAACTACATTGTCAGCTTTATGTCATTGTACTCCTTTCTTTTTTCAGTTCCATATCACTGCAATATTTAAAAAACTAAAACCTTATGGGACCATTTTATAATATATATCATATAATATTTTAATTTTGCACTTTATAGTGGTAGGGGAAAAAAAGGAAGTGGAGTAAGTGGAATATAGATCCTTAACCACTGAAGTAAGTAAATGTACTTTAAACTGTCCAAGCAAAAAAAATTTAAAACATCACTGATTAGAATATATGTAACCACTTGCTATTAAGTTGTATAAAAATCTTGATTTTTGGTCAAGAGTTGTCAAGTATGGAAAAATTCCATGCATTCAGTGTAATCACTCTTTGGAAGGAGATTCCAAGGGGAATTGGAATCTGTGAAGGAGTTTCCTGATCTGACCTGGGTTAATCCATCCCTAGGCTTCACAGGGTCTGGAAACCAGCTAAAATTGTGTACAACAGTTTAAGAGTCTATACATATGTTTTTCCTGATGAGGGGCCTGGTGGTTTTCACCGGATTTCTAAAGAGATCCTTATCCCACAGAAGTTTCAGAGCCTCGTATATGACCCTAGGAAAACAGTTTAGGAAAACAAATAAAAAATACGTAATTTTATATAACCTGTTTAATTGTTAAAATCATCAATGGTTAGTAGTCTTTTAATCTTGAAGGCCTAGAAAATGAACAGCTTAAAAAATTAAAACAAAAAAATATTTTTTTAATAAACTTTTATTTTCTGGTTATTAGAACAAACTTGTTTGAAAGTATATGTCTTTTAGATATTGCTTCTCCAATTTCCTTATAATTATGATGTTTCTCTAACCTCTCCCTTTCTGCTTGTATTCTGGCTGCTGGATTAAACTTCCTGTTTGTATAGGATGACCAAAAATATTGGTGATGATGGAGGTGGTGACGACAACTCCTTCAACTTCAGCTGGAAGGTGTTCACCAGCTGGGACTACCTGATTGGCAATCCTGAAACAGCAGACAACAAATTCAATTCTATCACAATGAACTTTAAGGTAAAAACACCAACTTCAAGAGCCTTTTCTTGGTATTTCTAAGAGTAAAATTGGAGCCATTCCAAATGGTCTAGGTAGCAAAGTATCCTGACAATTAAAAGAAAGATTAACTCATCATTTCTTCCTACCAGGATCTGGGCAGGGTTCTGATTATGACTGGAAAATGATTGATGACCCATGACAGCATTACTTCTCTCTAAATTTGGTAATAAAACAATGCCATTGGCTTGAAACAGCCAACCATTAGTAATCAGAATCAGATACTTTAAATAATAGAACAATGCTCGCTAATTATTTACAGGAATACATTAGCCCAATATTTTAAATGACTCTAAAGTATTATTTTGTAGTTGTTTTAAAAAACTGTACTAGAAGAGACTTTAGAATGAAGACTATCTTAGTAAATATTAACTCAACCAGAGTTTGTAAGAATTCTTCCTTCTCTATCTTACTTTTTCTCACTTGCTGGCAATATTCACCTGGTTTGTGGAATCCCAGATTCAGTTTACATTTTCATTCCTCACTTTCTGATGTTTGCAGAAATAATTCCTGAGTTCATGATGCTTTTTGTAGCTCAGATATTTCTTTTTTCTTTCTGTTTTGCCTGGGTACAGGAAGCTATAATAGAAGAAAGAGCAGCCCAAGCAGAAGAAAACGTCCACTTGATCAGATTCCTGAGGTTTCTTGCTAACTTCTTCGTGTTTCTAACACTTGGCGGGAGTGGATACCTCATCTTTTGGGCTGTGAAGCGATCCCAGGAATTTGCGCAGCAAGATCCTGACACCCTTGGGTGGTGGGAAAAAAATGAAGTTCGTCTCTGCATGCTTTTTATGTGCTTAGAATCTGACATTTGAGATTTTGTGGGTTGTGCTTCAATGTTGGGATATGAAATATGGCCGCTCTTTACCTACCTCTGTCATCCTGACCTGAGAGTGAACCAACCTCGGCACACGTATCCCTATTCCAGCCTTACTTCCAAATCTGTCTACTGTCTGTTTTTCACTTTGTGACATTAGGGAAAGGTAGAGTTGGAAGAGAGATTAGAGCACATATTCCAACCAGTACGTTTTATAGACAGAGATAATGAATCTCAGATTAGGTGATGTGTTCATGGTCTCAGAACCATGGAGAACAATGAGAGTTAAAATTTAGGAATCTTGATTTCAAGCTCAGCACTCTCCATGACGCTATGTTGCTTTCTCTGCAGGTCCTGCATCTATCTCTGAAAGATCCAATTGTCCCCTGAATTCTTTGAAGCAGCAATGATAAAGCCCTGGGTGCTTATGTTTATTTCACTGGAAACATTCAGATTGCCTCCCCCACTTTGGGCAGGACTGGGCCTCTCTCTGTTTTTCACTAGCAGCCTAACTGCTTCACCTCCTCTCCTTACCCTATTATCTCCCCCTCCAAATGCTATTCAAATGAGGAAGGCCAGCTCTCTGAAAGGAATTAAGTATTATGATTGCGATTTGTCTTCAGGGTATCTGCCCATTTAGCAGGTCCAAGAAAAGAGGTCAGAGGTAGATATTTAGAATCAGGAAATCACTGGTCATGTGTTGTTTCTTGGGTCTGTTCCCTTTCATAAAATGTTCTAGAATACAATGTGGCATCATTTTGAACTTGGGCATTTTCAGTGTGTGGAGATTTAGGCGGTGGGAAGTGTAGATTTCCCACACTGATACTTCTGCAGAGTCTTGTAGACCAAACAGATTATGAAAGTCTTCATAAGCATAGAATTTCCTAGAAGAATCTTGCACAGAAAATGGTATAGCCTACTTACAACAAAAGGCTCCAAACAAAAACATTCTAGGTATTTCAGAAGCAGTAACACTGAAGATGGGAGACCATATATTTAAGAGCCTATGATGGCATAGACATTTCTTGGAAGCCTGTAAAACAGAGTCATTAGGTGGAGTTATTTTACTTATTTAAAACAAAGGGGAACCTCAAAGCATTACTAAGTTTGCTTTCAAAATTATCCTTGCAGTTATGATAGCATTTATAGGCAACATTATCATGCCACTTTGGTCCATGGTTTGTACTGATCATATTTTTGTATTAATAAACCACAGAAAAGGAGGGATAATTGATTATCATCAAAAGGGTCACTCTTTGTAAGTACATGTTTAATATCCATCTTAGGGGACCCCTGATTCCTAGGGGCCAACAAAGGTAATAATGGGGATTCATGAAAAACTTTACAAATTTGATGAAACAGAATTTAAATTTACTTTATATAAGATTGCATAGCTCTGCCAAGTTTTTACTTTAGGCTGAAATTGTATCATGCTGATTTTATATTATGTCATGCTGACTTTTAGCTCCTGCTGGTCATACTTATACAATGTTCTTAGTCAAAAGGGAAAAACATATTGACAATTATTTTCTCGATATAGTTTGGTAGTTCTAATCATTCAAAACATGGAGTCTACCAGGGGGAAATGGGAAATGTTAAACAGTGACAGTTTGAGCCAGGTATTCAGGTAAAGACATTGCCAGAGTCACCTGGAACCTTTTTTTTTTTTTTTTTTTTTTTGCCCCTTATAGTTTGCATTCCCGCAAACTCAGTATTTAGTCCTGGGCCCATCTCAAGGAATTCATCCATTCTAACTGATTAAACTAGCCCATGTGCTGATGATTGCCAAATTAGTATTTCCAATTTGGACCTCATTCCTCAAGCAGATCATTTTCCATTTCCTTTGGAAATCTTGTTGTGAAGTGCAGAATCAGTTACCATGTATAACAGTAAATATTCTCTGCATAGAAAGTAACGTAAATCGCATCCCTCATTATACTAGGAAAGACTATTATTACTGGCACGTCCACAAGCTCACACACATGTACATCTTGAATATATGAGTTGAATATTGTCTCTGTTGTTTTAATAAGATCAAATTTTTAAAATGCATGAAATAATTTTAGTCTTATAAAATATCAAAGGAATCTAGCTGGAATCTTGCAAATTTGGAGGAAAGCAATAATTTTTAAACACTGTTAACTTGGTTCACCCCTTGTGTCTTCTTGTAGATGAACATGGTCATGTCCCTCCTGGGGATGTTCTGTCCAACATTGTTTGACTTATTTGCTGAATTGGAAGACTACCATCCCCTCATCGCTCTGAAATGGCTCCTGGGACGCATTTTTGCTCTTCTTTTAGGCAACTTGTATGTATTTATTCTTGCCTTGATGGATGAGATTAACAACAAGGTAAATCTTGTGTCTGGATTGTCCTTGCCATCAGCATGTTGTTAGATTCCCAATCTCAAGATTGCCAGAAATGCCTTAGAAATCTCTGTTGTCTTTATTTTTGTTTCCATTCCTCTGCTTTCTAGATTGAAGAGGAGAAGCTAGTAAAGGCCAATATTACCCTATGGGAAGCCAACATGATCAAGGCCTACAATGCATCACTCACTGGAAATACCACTGGGCCACCCTTTTTTGTGCACCCTGCAGATGTACCTCGAGGACCCTGCTGGGAAACAATGGTGGGGCAGGTAATGTCACAAACAGAAGTGCATAACAGTTAATGGATTAAAAAAGAGCAGGGTCACTATTTCTTCCGTAAGCGTGGCCTGTTTTTTATTGCTTATTAATGAAAATAGCTGAGACTTATTGACTGTTCACCATATGCTGGCTGTGAATTTCATATATATTATCTCTTATAGTCCTCACATGCATCCATTCAGGTAAGTAGTACCTTTACACCCCTTTTACAGTTGCATGTAAAGGAAGGATATTTTAAAATGGTCTGAGGAAATGTTTACTATCTATCTGTGTTATAATAAAACACCCAGATTTAGATACAACCCAAGTAAATATTTAAGTGGAACTCTAGTTAGTGTTACCTTTTTTTTTTTTTTTTTGCGGTACGCGGGCCTCTCACTGTTGTGGCCTCTCCCGTTGCAGAGCACAGGCTCCAGACACGCAGGCTCAGCGGCCATGGCTCACGGGCCCAGCCACTCTGCCGCATGTGGGATCCTCCCAGACCGGGGCACGAACCCTTGTCCCCTGCATCGGCAGGCAGACTCTCAACCACTGCACCACCAGGGAAGCCCCAGTGTTACCTTTTTTCCATAAAAAAAAGAAAAGATTCTTTTGGGAGCATACACTAATACTCATTTCAGTAATGTTAATTTTTGTCAAATAATTGCCCCTTAAGCATGAAAGGAAATACTATTTTAGGTTTGTTGTTTTCAGATGACTGTATAAATGACCCCAGTCCAAGACTAGTGGTATTTTAGCAGATAAAAGAAATAATGTTTCATATGGCTTTCTGTTCAATAAAGGGAAACCAAACCAAACAAAAACAAAAAACCTACTTCAGGTCTCTTATTTCTATACAAATCCAATTTATATTTTGAAAAGCCTTTAATTTTATCTCATTAGAATTGACATTCCTCATGTGCACTTCATAAACTGATTTTGGACTTTGGTTCATCCTTGATGGACAGACATTTTAAAATATGTCATAGTGCTTCTGTCTGTCAGACAACAGTTCAGTTTCAGCAGTAATGTGGTCTTTGGGAAATTATTTGAAATAATTTTTTACTGTGTACTTATTTTTTTGTAAGATATATGGAAAATTGAAAGTTAGCATTAGTCTTATGAAGCTAATTTAAACAAATACAGATATCATTAGATGTCCTCAGCTTCAGATACTCATCTGACTTAAGCCACTCATCTATGATTTCAACTGTGGGAAAAAGTAAGGAAAATGTATATAATGCTAGACAGACGTCACTGAAGACCAAGTCCAAAATGTATGATATAAGTAAGGATTCTATTTTATTTTTTAGGCTTTTAGGGACCAGATAAACCCTTCCCTTTCCAGTTACATGTTATTAAATACTTGATTTTCAGACATGCACATTTCATACACATTTACAGGAACATACTATGTATGCAATAATAAATGAAATGAAACCTGCCTGCAGTTGGTAGAGAGATGCTTGTGATACATGATGTGGTAGACAGAATAATAACCCCTCAAAAACGTCCATGTTCTAATCCCTGGAAACTGTGAATATGTTACCTTACATAGTAAAATGGACTTTACCAATGTGATTAAGTTAAAGATCTGGGGATAGGAAAATATCTTGGATTATGCGGTGAGCCTAACAAAATCACACGTGCTTATAAATGGGAGACAAGAGTCAGTCAGAAAAACTGGCTGTGACAGTGGAACCAGAGGTTGGAGAGATGCGCTTTAAAGGTGGGGGAAGGGGTCCACAAGCCAAGGAATGCAGGTGGCCTCTGGAAGCTGGAAAAGGCAAGGACACAGATTTCGCCCTGAGGCCTGCACCTTGATTTTAGGCTTCTGAACTCCAGAACAGTTTATGTTTATGTTGTTTTAAGCCACTAATTTTGTGGTAATTTCTTACAGCAGCAATAGGAAGTGAATACACAGGAGTATATGGGTTTCCATGTTTTAAAACTCCTTGAAGCAAAATCTGGTCACGGCACTTAACACAAGTCTGTTTTATCACATCTAGGCGGCTCCCTAAATCTTCAGCAAGAGTTGAGAGAAGTGAAAAAATATAAAGTGGAGTTTTCACAAACTCAAAGAGCTTGAGATATTCTCTTATGTACATCCCAGAATGCAGACTGGCATGAGGGCTAAGCAAACCACCCTTTACCAGGCAAACACCTGTGAAATAAGATTAATAGAACTAACTGTAAAGAATAAGGTGGAAGCTGCTCACTTCTGAGGCAGAGGCAGCAATTAATTAGACATGAACGTCATGCAATTTAGAATACTTATTTTTATTTTCTGATTATGCAGAAGCTTCTGGGATGCTCCCACACACACTGAATTAAAATAAAGAAAAAATTATTTAATTCTTCTTGGGAGCCCTTGTACTGTGCAGCTTGTCTTGTCCTTTTTTTTTTTTTTTTTTTTTTTAAATCCTGTCTCTATCTAGTGGTTTTCCTTGCTTCATCATCTTTTCTTACTGCAATTTGTAGTTGGGTTTCCCTTTTCTCTTTCGCCTTCCTTTCTCTAAATGAATATTAAGCACTTGTGGGAAAGTCTGCAGGAGCGGCAGGAGGGAAGGGCTGTGGTTCTGAAACATTTATTTTACCCACTTTTAAAACAAAGTGATTCCAGAAGAAATAGTAAAAGGCAGCTGCTTTGCACGGAATGTTGGAGATATAACCCCAAAGACTTGTTCATTTTTCTATGAGAACATTCCAGATATTTTCTCTTCTTCTCCATGGATGCCCTCTGCTCTGTTTTTCCTCAAGGATACTGTGGGACTTAATCTCTTTTTGAATTTGAATATAGGAATTTGGTGGCTCCTTTATGTCTCCAGGGAATCTCAAGATGTAGTCACTTAGTCTCATCTCCAGTGACATTTGATAGGTAGGCAGCAGAGTCATTCTTGGGAGACCGCTCTTTGAAGCTATATACTTAGGTCTGCATTTTGGCAAAGGAGAGAAAGCAGACAACAGCTGAAGATAATGACAATAATAGCTCACATTTATCGAATGCTTCTTGTGTGCCAAGCATTACCTCCTTGAATTTTTAAATTACCCTCTAAGTTATATCATTATCCCCATTTTATAGATGAGGAGACTATGACTTAGAAAGGTAAAATAATTTGCTCGAGACCTTAAAGAAAGTCAATGACAGGAGCCCAAATTTTACCTACAAAGTCTGATTAGAGTTTGTGTCCTTCTCCATAGTGCTGAACCGTCCTCCAGAAACATAATTAGCATCAACACATACTCCCAGACTCCTGCCATGGAATATCTGTGGCCCTTTGTGATGCCCCGTCTCTATTATTTTCCCTTCACTTGCTAATGAGCCTCTTAGGTTTACTGACCAAATACATGTCAGGAGAGTAAAGTGTGAGGTGTGGAGTGCAGTGCTCTGCAGAAGGCCTGTGTGGAGGCCATGCTTCCATCCTAGCACACTAGGAACTGGAATTGGATGATGATTCCTTGGTGGGCTGGACAACCATTTTTGGAATTTCCTTTCTTATAAAGCAGTGTATCCCTTCTATGGTATATTAATAAATATTTTTACATTTTAATATAATGTTTGAATCCTCTTCTGCTATTTTATGTGAAAGTTAGGACATCGCTTAGGAAAAATATTGTATTTCAACCATTGGGATGAGGATGCTTAGGAGGTTGTGGAGGACTTCAAAACCACTCTGAAATATTTTCTTTCTGAGGAAGTCTTCCCAACCTGGTGGTGGAAACCTAAAAATATCCCTCACAGCCTACTTCTAATTGATGCTAGTTATTAGAATCTGAACTCAAATTGCCTGGGGAATGAAAAGGAGAATAAGAGTAGGGAAGAGAAAAGTTATATTCAGAGATAACCACAGGAATTTACTATCACTCAATCGCTCACTCCATATTTATTGAGTGCAGGCTAAGTGTCAGGTATTGTGCTAGATACTGGAGGTGCAATGGGGAACAAAGGTGGACCCGGTCTCTGCCGTTGTGACAATTACAATCTCGTGACAATTACAATCTCTTGGGAACAAAGCCATTAATTAAATAATTATACAACATTTGCAAATTTACAATGGCAACAAAGCACTACAAGAATGCAATGCATGCATTCAGAAAAGCTTGCCCCTAGTCATCCAGGTGAGGGACTTCCCTAAGTTAGTGATGCTGTAGTGATGCATATTAGTTGGTGTAAACTGAGTCAAGAGGTGAAGTAAGATTGAGTAGCATGAAGACCACATGTAAAGACCCTATGGCCTAAAGAAGTATGGAGTTTGAGGGTATGAAAGAAAGCCAGTGGGACTGGAGTAGAGAAGACAAAGAAAAATATGGAGAGCTAGACAGGAATCGGATTATATAGACACATGGATTATGCAGAAACCTCACACTCACCTTTTTACTCCAGCTGTTGCTGCAGCAAACGACTGCATGCAGCTGTTACAAGACAGTATCTCAACTGAGTTGTATACAGATTCTCACCTTTACCCTGCTTCTCTGCTGTCACCAAATGGGACGTTAATACCACATGGGGCCATCCCTGACTGATGGGAATGGGAGCTGGTGGATCAATACTTCCCTTTTCTGTCTCTTGGGTGGACAGTTCTGAGACTTATTCTATATGGCTACTCAGCGGGTCCCCAGAAGAATCAAGACCCAGTTGCCCCAGTAGTGACAGCTTTTAACACTCTCTTGGGTAAAGGTTTTCCCTCCTTTCCTGTTTCATTCTTTTCCATCTCCACCCCTGTTCTTTGATAGCATTTCCCAAAATACACTACTGGCTCACAGGCAGTACTTTTTTTTTTTTTTTTTGCGCTACGCGGGACTCTCACTGTTGTGGCCTCTTCCGTTGCGGAGCACAGGCTCCGGACGCGCAGGCTCAGCGGCCATGGCTCACGGGCCCAGCCGCTCCGCGGCATGTGGGATCTTCCTGGACCGGGGCACGAACCCGCATCCCCTGTATCGGCAGGCGGACTCTCAACCACTGCGCCACCAGGGAAGCCCCAGGCACTACTTTTGATGGGAACTAATGCCAAGATAATTCTTTTACATTTATAGTTTAAAGTTTTCAGTATAATTTTTTTAGCTTTTAATATATTTATATTATAGTTAACTACGGTTTATGGCAGATGGTATACACCTTCTATTTACAATAGTAGGAGTTATTTTTTTAAAATAAAGTATATTAAAGTTAAAAGAAATATTAGGTAAATAATATTTCAGATAGTACTTGGACATGGCAAGAATCGTGAAGGTGGTACACGACTACTTGGAGTTTAGGAAGCACTGCTCTGAAGTATGGGACTGGAAATTAACCAGATAACTGCTAGTCAGATGGGCCTTGCCCTGTGATGTGATTCTTTCTCACTAGTTATTTTAGAGGTGAGATTATATAGGTAGCTGGAAATAAAAACCGGAAGACTTCTTTTATTATAGAAGAACACTGTATTTCTGGAAAAATATGTCTTATTAGATATTCCATGTCTTCAGTCTTAGGACACGAATTATTGGGAAGGAGCAGAAGAAAACGATCATAATGAAAATTTATAATTATATGTCTACTCTTATATTTATTGCCTATTGTTATAAGTTCCATGAGGAAATAGTGAACTTCCCCTCTAACCCACAGCATACACATTTTGCATGTAACTTCAAGTCCACACCACTGAGGTAAAAAGTTTCTAATTTTCCAGACCTTTTCTATACATATACATGTTATGCATATACATATATACATGTATGTATATATGCGTAGGATTTTTTGTTAATAAGTGGGTTCATGCTACATATCCTATTTTGTAAATTTTTAACAACCCATTTCTTATCTGCACATAGCATTTGAGCGCTTTTTAAACAAGTTTATTGAGATATAGTTCACATACCATACGTTTCACCCATTTAAAGTACACAATTCAGTGGGTTTTGGAATATGTTCACATTGTTGTGCAGCCATAATCACAATAGCACTTTGTTTAAGAGCTCACAATGTTCTGTTGTGTGGACACCCGTTATTATTTAATTAATTTCCTCTTGAGTATATTTGAATTGCTTCCAATTTTGATCTGGGAGAAACAATGCTTTCATAATTATATGTATAGATTTGGACATTTGTGCTAATACCGCCATAGGATACATTTCTAGAAGTGGATTTTCCTAATAAAATCCACACACTTTAAAAGGTGATGGATCTTCACAAACGTCCCCCCACACACAAATGTTGCACCAGTCTAACTTTCCCTTCTAACTGTCAGTTTACGACAGTGCCTATTTCACCACACTCTCACCAATATGGAAAAGCATGGATTTTAAAATATTTATCACTGTGTGGAGCAACAATTTATTGTTTTAATTGTATTTTTATAATGTAGGATTTAGGTATTTTTGAATATTTTAATTAACTGTATATTTTCTTCTTATTTGTGCCATTTGCCATTTTTTTCCTTATTGAATTGCCCATCGATTGTTGTACTGATTTGTAAAAGTTTTTAATGTGTTAGAAAAGCTAGTTCTCCATCATATATGCCACAAGTACTTTTTCCAAGCTTGTCTTTTAATTTTATAAATAAAAAATTTATTTTATAAATAAATTTATTTTATTATCTGCTGTTTGCCAGATTCAAGTTTTAAACTTCTGTGTTGTCATTATTTTCCTGTTTTGTGTTCTCATGTCATGCTTATAAAAGTTTCTCAGTAGGAAGACTTCTGATACAGTGGTTTTGGAGCAGGAAATAATTATTTTTAGACTAATAAAATAGGGGTGAAACATTTTTTACTTGCTAGATATGACTAACTAGTTTCTTTACCATTAGTTGCAGTTTTCAAGTTAATACTATTTAGAAAGCATGACAAATTCGATGTTAACATTAGGACCATTTGAAGGGAGAAATGCTCCTTTTAATACAGATAATATCTCAACAGGAATTTGTGCGGCTGACCGTTTCTGATGTTCTGACCACCTACGTCACAATTCTCATTGGGGATTTTCTCCGAGCATGTTTTGTGAGGTTTTGCAATTACTGCTGGTGCTGGGATTTGGAATATGGATATGTAAGTGTGATATTCATTTTTCTCTTATCAGATTATTCCTTTGTGCTTAGTCATTTACGTATACCATGCAAGAATAAGAATTTAGGAGGTGGGATTGTCTTTTAGATGTCAATAAATGAAGACCAATGAGTATAGTTTTAATTTAGAAGGGGGTCAGACTTGAGTCTCATGGCTTACAATAGTCTAGCAAAAATAGATTCTAGTAAAATTACAGATGGCTAAAGCAGCGGACTTCAACCTATCTGTTAAAATGGTGAACTCCATAAATCTTGGGCCCATAATCAGCTCCCTCCCCATGAAGCTTGCTGGCATTTCTAGAAGTAGGGCAAGGTGAGTAGTATCAACTGCACATTTTCTGTTTGCTTTGAATTGTATTAAGCAACTGCTGGACACTTATCAAGTGCGTCACTGTGCAGTACGCTGGGGGGAGAAAGGAGTCAATGAACATGCTGCTTGCTTCATAAAGCTCACAGTCTAATGAGAGCTCAGCAGAGACACAAGCTGGGGGCTCTGAAAGGCTCAGGGTACTGACAGGGCTCTGGCAGCTGGTGGAGTAGAATTCCGGCAAGTTGATTTCCTTCCCCACAACAACAGCACAGGTTTCTCTGAGCCCCACTGGTGTTGATTCCATCACCAGCCCCCCACTATGCTCAACCCCAGGTCCCCCAACAAAGTTTGAGGGCGGCAGCAAAGCACACATCTCTCTGTCCGCCTTTTGCAAATGAAACTGTCATCTTGGGAAATAGGACCTGAGGAGTTGCTAGTATTGATACTCATTTGCTCAAGTATTTCCAGTGGCTTCTAAGTATTCAGAATGAATTCCAAATCCCTGTTCAAGGCCATCGATACCCTGTGTGATCTGCTTCTTTTTTTCTCTCTGAGCTCATCTCCTACCACTTTCGCTCTTGCTTTGTAAAGTCCACAAACACTGGGAGTCTTTCTTATGCTCAAATACAAGATGCTCCTTGCATCTGCCCAAATTGTTCTTCCCTCTAGGGGTGCAGGTTCCTAGAATTTGCCAGGGCTGATTCTTGTCATTAAGGACTCACCCCTAATATGTCACCTCCTTTGAGCTTTCCTCTGACCTTCCAATCCAAGGTGGCCCATCAGGCACTCTCTATTTCAGCACAGTTTTCTTTTCTTTATACGATGTATAACTGTTTGACATCTCCTTTTTTGAACGTGCTTATTATCTGTCTCCCTCTGTTGTAATGAAAGCTTTCTGAAAACAGAGGCCTTGACCTCATGCTTAGAGCTGTGCTTGTCACATGGCAGGTATTATGTTGTCTGGCTGGACTGGCTGACTCATTGTTGAACCTCCACATCCTAGCGCCATCAAGGCAACGCCGTCTACTGACAGAACTCTGCCTGCTTCCAGGGATGTGCCCTGGAATCAATTCTGCCCTAGTATTCTTGAGC
The DNA here is from genome assembly GCF_005190385.1 of Monodon monoceros. NCBI lineage: Eukaryota > Metazoa > Chordata > Mammalia > Artiodactyla > Monodontidae > Monodon > Monodon monoceros. The sequence continues at coordinate 66,907,726 of NW_021703782.1, forward strand.
TAATGATGTTTCTCTTCTCACCAGTGAAGGGATATCCTTCCCTGCTGGTCTTCCTCCTGTCTCATGCCCTCTAGTTTCTGGACAAGTCCTACGTTCAGAACTGTTTACAGGACTCCAGGCTAGATTCTCTACCTGGCTACCTGACTTTGAGATTGTACCTTTTATTAGGTCATCTGTCTCCCTCACTGAAAGTGTTTCTTGGAGGAGCCAGAAGCAGTTAGGTCATACTGTTTGGTGGACGACGGTGAGGTAATGCTATAGATCCAGAATGCCCTTGCATTGCTTTCCCATTCCCTGCTATGAGGTATTCAGCTGGCTTGGTTTCATTTCTATTTTCCTTGCCTGATTCAGCTCTTCTGAAGCAGACATAAAAATTGCCATTTCTTTCTTAGACCATCACTTGGCTTATGTTTGCCTTTGATCCCTAACTGCTTTCTTCTTAAGTGCTAGAAAATTTTGCTTCACATATGAAGTCAATATAACATGACCTGGATGCATAAAAGCTGTAATTATATGACCGTAATTTATAATTTATTGAGTGCTGACAGTGCTCTTGGGTTAGAACAAAGTACAGGAAAAAAGACAAGTTTCTGTTTTAGGTCAGACAGAGTGAATTTGCTTCCATGTTACCTTTGGAAGGCTCATCAGAGAGAAGCTCAGCAGCAAAACAAGTTTTAAATCATTAAGGTTGGATGATGGATCTTTGATATGGATCTTATTATCACTGACCCACCAGGTGGATAGATTACACAGCTGAGTGCCTGCTAGGTACAAACCATTGTGAGCAAACCTCTGTGCCTGCTGACAAGAGGATACACAGATGTAAAAGCTGTAAGCCTAAGGAGAGGTTGCAAACGTGGGTCTGCAGGCTAGATTCAACTGACAGATATTTTTTTCTCTCGTCTGCAGTGTTTGTTTGCTTTTTTGTTTTTATGAGCTAATATTTTAAAGCTTGGAGTTTTACATTTAAAAAATATGGATTTCTTGGGACTTCCCTGGTGGTCCAGTGGTAAAGAATCCACCTTCCAATGCGGGGAACGCGGGTCCGATCCCTGGTCAGGCAACTAAGATCCCCCATGACGCGGGGCAACTAAGCCTGCATGTCACAACTACTGAGCTCACACGCCTCAACAAGAGAGCCCGTGTGCCGCAAACGCACGCGCTCTGGAGCCTGTGCACCACAACTAGAGAGAGAAAACCCGCATGCCACAACTAGAGAGAAGCCCGCGTGCAGCAACGAAGAGACCACGTGCTGCAATGAAAGATCCCATATGCTGCAACTAAGAGCCGACACAGCCAAAAAAAAAAATTATGTATGTGGATTTCTTGTTTTTCTTGACATATTGAAAGGCCTGACAACATTAGACCCATATTCCCACTCTGGAGAAATTGGCTGGAGCTGAGGAATTACTGCCCTCTTCTGGTGGAACATTCATTCACCGATTCCTCACACTCTTTGCTACCCTTTAATCCTGCAAGCTCCCGTTGTCAGCACAGAGCAGGAAATGTAATTGCACATTGGAGAAACCACTGTGGGAGAGATCAATAGAAATACAAAGACAGGATGGAGTAAGAGACATTTGAGCCAAGTCTTGAAGGAGGATCAGAATTTCAAAAGACTGAGATGGAAGAAAGAATTCTCAGTGGACGGGCTGATGGAAGGCAGGGCCCAGCAGCTGGAAAGTATGGGTGGTGCAGGCAGAGATGCAGAAATCTAAAATGGAAATGTTTTAGAGGATAAGAGGCCGATGAGAATGTTTCTTTGATATTCTGGACTTATTAATTGCCAGTATGAGTCCAGAAAGTACCTGTCATTGAAGCAAAAGAGAACCTGAGATGGGCAGAGAAGATACTTTTAAGAATCCTTTCAGGAATGAAAGAGAAAAATGTGTCCATTTCTGCCACCAAAAAAAAGAATTTTTTTTTTCTGAACTTTAAAAATAATACCAGTTCATTGTTTAAAAATCTGGAAAAGGTAAAATAAGCTTAATATGGAAATAAAAATACAGGTAATCCCACCACTCATGACATTACTTAGTTAATTGAATTGTAGAGTATTAGTATTTATTTATATGTAGATAAACAAGTACTATAGATTTATATATAGTACTATAGATTTTTATAAAAATATATTGGCATGTATCCTATTGACTAGTTACTTGCTTTTCTTCACCTAACAGTGACCTTTTCTCTATGTTATTAACTGGTCTTCTATAATTTTTAAATGGCTGTGTGATAGTCTACATATGAATGTACAATTACTAGTTATTTTTTATTTGTTGTTAGTTAACTGTACCTAATGTTTTATTATTATATTAAACATTGTGATCGTATTTATTTATAGCCATGTAGATAAATATCTCCATAGATAAATCATAATCTTATGTAAAACTTATTTCCTTATGAGAAATTTCTCTAGGTTGAATTGCTCAGTTATAGAGAAGATATTTTTGAAAAAGTTCGGTCACTTTTATAACAATAATTAACCTCTATAAAGTCTAAACTCTGCAGACTCCAGCATTAGATTCAGAGATTCACTGAATATTAAGGTTAGGTGGAGTTTTGACAAAATCAGTCATAATGCTTTTATTTTACATATAAAAAATTAAGAGTCTGAATTGGAGTTGCCTAAGTATATAGCCAGTGAATAAATAAGGACAATGAAATATCCTTCTGGAAAAGCCATTATGTTAAATATACTGAATTATACACTGGTTATATCTGAGTAAATTGGGTTAAAAGTGACTCTGTATATTTTCCAGTTATAAATTCATGGCCAAAGTATTACCACAACAAACCTATGAAGATGAATTGAGGTGGGAAAATTACTGGCTAGGAGCAGACTGTTAGACATGTAATGTAAGTTAATCTTTCCTAAGACTTCTCTGAGCATAGCAGGTAGTTCTCAGTGTTTCTAAAGAGTTCACTGACTCATGGGAGTGGAATGGTTTGCCCCCAGAAAGGATTTTAACCACCCTGATTCAGCAAAACCGCCCTCAGTCCTCTTGTAAACTCTGGGTTTTCTGCAATAGTTCAACACAGAATGCCTTTAACTCTCACTTTAATTTATGTTGACACCATCCTTGCCATTTGTCAATGAAGTAGGTAAATAGTATCCAGGAAGAAATGGACTGAATACATGGCATAGGGTAAGAGTATGTTCAATCTAATTAAAACCTCAGCTTGGTTAAACCTTGTTTAAAGTTACATTTTAAGGTGCTCCTTGTTGAATTTATGTGAATGGAAAATATGGGAGATTTTCCTGAGACCTGATGGAGTGCAAGATTACCCATAAACAAGAGGCATTTGATTCACAGACCCTCAGAGTATATTACTAATCATATTATACTGTATTATATTTTTATGTAGAGCTTGCCATGTGTTAGAACATCTACAAAATGCTTTACATATATTATTCTGTGTAACCATACCAGCAACGCTATGAGGTAGATAATATTTTTCTACTTTACAGTAAACTGAGGTTTAGAGATTTTTAATAATTTGCTCAAAGACATATAACTGGTCAGTGGTGGAGGTAGAACTGAAATCCACATCTGATTGACTTCAAAGCCGTCAACCAGATTTCCATCATATTGAATTTTCACTGTAATGCTAACCCCTAGAAATTTCAAGGACTCTGCCAAAGCATGACTAATTCATGAGCCAATCCATAGCATTTGTAAGTCAAATGCTTAGACAGGTTTCTTGCTGTAGAATGGAATTAGCAGGAGGGGCTGGGATATAGAATTAGGAAATAAACTGATATTCCCTTTCTGGGAATGAGATACTATTTAGCGGTCCAGGAAGATGGCATGATAGAGAGTCAGTAAGAAGTCATGGGTATCCAACAAAGGTGTGAGAACGTGGGCAAAGGGACAGAATAGGCTGGACTGGACGGAGTCTATCTGCAGGCAACTAGGGTTATAGTGCAAAGCCCTGAGGTGCTGAATCAACCTAGTAGACGAGGGTTGGATTTGTTCTAGGTTAGTAGTTCGCTAATTTGAGCATATATCAGAATGCTCTGAAGGCACATGAAAACACAGGTTTCTGATTCAGTAGATCTGGGGCAGGGCCTGAGAATTTACTTTACTAAAAAGTTCCCAGATGTTGTTGCTGCTTCTGGTCTGGGACCACCCTTGAGTGCCATTGCCCCAGTGCCACAGGCCAGGCCAGCCTGCAGCTCTAAGCAGTGTGATTCCAGCTGTAGGAAATGAGATTTGTGTGACGAAAGTCAGGCAGGTCATTGCAATGACAGAATTATCTCTGAGATCCTGAATTGCATTTCACAATATCCAGAGGTTGATGGTTTGCCCCAAATAATTAAACTTGCAGAGAGAGGATGGGTTTTCTCAGGCTTTTTCGTCCAGTGAGTACCATATTTTTTCCTTCTGGGTAGATAACTGACTCTAGCCCACCACAAACAAAGGTCTAAAAATAAAGCAAGAAAATTTCTAGTTCCTTGACTATTACGGACCCCAACCCAATTCCAGATTGGCTTCTCTGTTGCTGGCCCCTAAAAATCTTATTATGGATGAGCAGCCCTTAGGGACTTTATTACACTTACTCCATTTGAATCATTTTGTTAACTCGGGTTACGAGAAAACCTATTTTTTCTCAAGCATCATTTACCTTTAAGCTTTTTATATTTTAGAGGCAACACTTTGCAAATTGATTTACACTCATATTATTAGTGTATTGGCTTTAAAAAAAAAAGAAACTATAGTATGATCTCATATTTTTAAAAATCCACCTCTAAAAGAATGAGCCTTGAATTTCATACCCTGTGTGTGTGTGTGTGTGTGTGTGTGTGTGTGTGTGTGTGTTTGCTTTCTTTCATTTGTTTCGTTTTTAGAGTGGGAGTTTCTGAGTTTAATGAATGGAGTATAAATTCTGTTTTTAAGGTGTTTAGAGAAAAGCAATTTTTTTAATTTTTTTTATATAAATTTTATTTATTTGGTTGCACTGGGTCTTAGTTGTAGCAGGCAGGCTCCTTAGTTACGACTCACGGGCTCCTTAGTTGTGGCTCACCAGCTCCTTAGTTGCAGAATGTGGGCTGCTTAGTTGCAGCTCGAGGGCTCCTTAGTTGTGGCATGTGAACTCTTAGTGACAGCATGCATGTGGGATCTAGTTCCCTGACCAGGGGTAAACCCAGGCCCCCTGCATTGGGAGCACTACCACGGAAGTCCCAAGAAGCAATTCTTTAATAACTGAGTCAACCAATTACAGATTTTAGATTAGAAAGGGATCTTAGAAATTATCTAGTTCAGAAGTAGGCAAACTTTCTCTGTAAAAGATTGCACAATAAGTATTTTCACTTCTGCAAGTATGTTATTGTGGTGTAGTGAGAAATATATATTTTGGTCTTCATTCCAATTCCCGGCTGGAGCGCCTAAAATTTTTGTAATTTACAAAGCAGTGATGGTGCTAGGAACATCTTTTGTTCTTATATTTGGTCTTTAACCCTGGCTCTTGATGCAGAGTTCCTAAATTCCTTGGAATATTGTGGGTGATAGGAGCATTATTTTTTCCAATGAGGCAGCTCTTGGTGGGCTCCTGGATAGCTTCAGTTTGGGGGCTTGTCAGCAGAAAGACCTGACCATAATTAGAAACTCGGAAATTTCAGCCTCATCCCCCCCATCCTCCAGGGAGGGGAGAGAGGCTGGAGACTGAGTTAATGATTGATTTTGTCCCTGTGATGAAGTCTCCATAAGAATCTCTGAACCCTGGGGTTTGGAGAACTTCCATGTTGCTGAACACATTGAGGTGCCAGAAAGAGGGTGCACGTGGAGAAGGCAAGGAAACTCTGTACCGTTTCCCTCGTACTATGCACCTCTTCCATCTGGCTGTTCCTGAGTTGTATCCTTTTATAATCAACCAGTAATCTAGTAAACAAACTGTTTTCCTGAGATCTGTGAGCTACTCTAGCAAATGATCAAAGCTAAGGAGGGAGTCGTGAGACTCTCCAGTTTACAGCCCATCAGTCAGCATAGGTGACAACCTGAGCTTTCAATTAAAGTGTGAGGCTTTCATCTAAAGTGTGGGGCAGTCTTGTGGCACCAAGACCTTAACCTGTGGGATCTGTGCCAACTCTGGACAGTTAGTGTCAGAATTGAGTTAAATTGTAGGACATCGAGATGGTATCCACAGAAAGTTGGGGAAATGCTTGGTTTGGGGGAAGAACCTATACATCTGTGTCAGAAGTATCATGAGTAGAGTGTAATCATAGAGAAAAACAAGTCATTTCCCTTGCATCAGGCTATATGGTCTCTGTTGTAACTGTGACATTCCTGTTTTCATCCCAGACAGCAATAGACAATACAGAAATGAATGAATGTAGCTATATTCTAAAAAAAACTTTATTTAAAAAAACTTGATGGTGGTCCAGATTTGGCTCATGGGTCATAATGCACCAACCCCTGATCTAGTTCATTTCATTAGTTTATCTGTGAGGAAACTGAGGCCTGAATTGATTAGTGACTGGCTCAGCTCACTCAGCGAGCAAATGGCAGGGCAAAGTCTCATACTCGAGTCTGAATCCCAGACGAGTGTCTGTATCACAAAACCACTTGTCACAGTAGGGAGTGTGGAGGTACCCTTTCTCTGCATCTGGTCAATCAATTTATGCATCAAAGATTTTATTCCTCCAGCTGCCCCTGCTGCACACACAGTATGAAACCAAGGGTTCCTAGTGTGTCCTTTGTGCTTTTCTGGTCACCTGGTTATAAAAATATCTCATCTCAAATGGCCTTTAAGAGGTTTGTTCGCTTGTGAGAATAAAAGAAATGTACTTCTAAAAGTTTGAATTTTTTTCATTTTCCTTAGTTTGGTGGGCTAAATCTGACACTCTTCTAAAGAGGCCAAGGTTGAAGGTTTGATTCTTAAACGGACACAGAGAAGAGCTGTTCCAAGGCCACAGATGGTGCAGACCACCGACTGAGCATTTGTCACATGTGTTCTGTGATCTCACAGGGCTCCAGGAGAAAAGGGGAGTTGATCCAGAGCAAAGTGCTCCTGGGGAAAGAGAAAGACTCAGAGCTAACGTTTCTCCAGATTAGAAGCAATTCATTTTCTTCGTTTTCCATGAAAACCACACTTTTTTCATTGTTGATTTTAGAACAAAAACTGTCAACCTAACCTCTTTGCATCTCACGAACATTAAGCTTCTTGATGATCTGCAAACTAAGTGAAACACTTTGTATATTCTTTAGTAGTATCTTGAGTGAATTTTTGTTGAAATCATCTGTCATCTTTGTCCTCCTTATATAGGGTTATTTATTTTTTCATTATGTATCATCTTATTATTATTATATCTTGCTATTTAACCATTCTTGTTATGTCAGACTTGGCATCTACTACCTGAATCTGTTACAAGGCACATCGCGCATACCTTTCAGTTAACTAGGAGAGTACTGTTGCCTTTTGGGAAGTGATGAATTTGACGCCTGGATTCAAGAATTCTTGAGGCAGAGTGTTCAAAAATTGTGAAAGATTTGTTGGGACTCCAAATCAGAGACCTATTTTATCTTCTTACAAATATATTTTTGGGTGCTTGGGTTTAAGAAAAACTGAGACACTCTCAGGTTGTTTGATTTTGTATGTGTGTGTGTGCACATGAGCGTTGTGCTGTGCGTATATATGTGTGCTAGGGAGGGAGTTATGAGGATACATGTGGTCTGAAGCCACACCTGCAGATGTCAGGATCTGGGGCAGTAATCAGGTCCTGCCACTCTATTACTCTCTCTTTGTGGTCCTCTCACTTTATATTTTTTGCTGTTTGCTTTTTCTTTTGTTACCAGTTAGTCAATTTCCTGATTGATTATTCTCTATCTCAAATTAAATAGGAGCCAGCTTTATTGTCTTTGCTAATTAGCATTACTCCATTGACAGAGCTTTCTTTCTAAGATGCCTAATGTGTCACCAGGAAGCCTTTGGATGGGTCCTCCTAGGACAGATGCCCACCTCAGTTCCAATTGGTGTCCCCTATGTACAAAGAACAGCCTGGTGCTGCTGCCCTGAGTAGGATGGTATCATCTAGGAGTGAACACTGGACGATGAGTTGAATAACTTCTTAAACTTTCATTGTATTGCTCTCTCTCTTTTTTTTTTTTTTTTTTTTTGTGGTACACGGACCTCTCACTGTTGTGGCCTCTCCCGTTGCGGAGCACAGGCTCCGGACGCGCAGGCTCAGCGGCCATGGCTCACGGGTCTAGCTGCTCCGCGGCATGTGGGATCTTCCCAGACCGGGGCACGAACCCGTGTCCCCTGCATCGGCAGGCAGACTCCCAACCACTGCGCCACCAGGGAAGCCCCTCTATATTTTTTATTGTAAAAGAAATTCACATTTTTTTATAAAAGTATTTTAAATACGCAAAACTTAAAGAAGAAAATAAAAGCATAATCCATCACCCACATATAACAACTATTAATTTTGCCAATCACTTTTAAGTTTTTTCTTTATGCATAGTTTCATATTGAGTAGAAAAAATAATGTATAAGTTTACATATTTTTTGTTTAACATTAGAGCATAGTTTTCTCTTGGTTATATAAATATCCTTCCAACGGTGATTGTAATTAGCTGCAATATATATCATAGCATAGTTAAACTGTATTTACTTAACCAGTGTTGGACATTTAGATGGTTTCATCTCTGCTTCTTAAAATTTGTTAGCATTTAGGATTATTTTGTTAAAACAAATTTCTAGAAGTAAATTTACAGGGTCAAAGAGGATGAAGTTTTTAAAACTTTTCATATGTATTGTCAAATTGTTTTCTAAAAGTTTATTCCAAGTTTTACTTTCACCACCAGTATATGAGAGCGTATGTCTCATCACACTTCCACAGCATCGAATGACAGAATTTTAAAATGTCTTACTGTGTTAAAAAGGATGCCTTATTATTTTATCGCTAATTATTTATTGTATTGATTATTCTGCTGTTGTTGCTGCAAGAAAGTAGTTGCAAGTCTAGCCATACCTATATAGAAATATGAAACACTTGCCTTTCAGTTTTTGCCATTTGAGATGCTAATACAGTGAATGTCTCCTCTAGCCTTCATACACCGAATTTGACATCAGTGGCAATGTCCTCGCTCTGATCTTCAATCAAGGAATGATCTGGTAAGCCAGCTGTGGACAGTTTATCACTTGAAGAAAGCCTCCAAGATCATTTTTGCATGAAGCACTGTAGCCTGGTGTTAGAGAAGTCCACAGTCTGTATCTAACTCAACATTTGTCTTTTTGCAAAGTGAATGGCTATGAAGAGTTTACTTTTTTTCCCCATATTTTAAATCTTAATTCTAAAAGGCATCTGCCTGTTTTGCAGAGCACTCCTTCATCAAATACTGGGAGTCTAGGTTCTGGCTTCTAGATTATTTGAAGGCTTTTTATAGTTTCATATCCTGTGATACTAGGATCTGACAGTGAAACATTAATGATCCCATTACCCCATGTTAAGAATGAAAGAAATTAGTGTAAGGTCTTTCCAAGAAACTTATTTTATTTGCAGTCACTATTGAATATGTTTTAAATGGAATTTATAGCTACTTTAAAAACTATTAGCTTACCAAATCCAGTAGTTTATAGAGATGAAATACATGTTTTAGGAAGGTTTAGTTAGAAATATGATCTTTATTTAGTAATTTGTTTCATGGGGCCACTTGCACATCGGAATTATTTCTTTTAATGTACAAAGGATTGTTATATCTTTTATTAAATGAAAGCATTTTCACTGTAAACTTTGGCAGGTTAAGATGAGTTGATACAGTAGAAACCATTTTTGACTTTAAAAATGGAATCATAGCAGGAGATTCATCTGTGGACCGTGTGTCTTGAAAATCTGTCACTCTTAACTAAGAACACCCCAACCCACAAGCAGTTACAACTGAGCTTCTTTATCCCATTGACACAGATCTAATATTGTGCCAATCACACCATTGTCCTAGGTGCAAGTACTAGTTACTGGGGTCAGTTTTTGTGCAAGCTTCATCTATTACTCAACTCCTTCAACCATAGCTAGTCTGAATTGTTAAACCTTTGTGAGAGCAAACCTCTCTGCAAAAGTAAAAATGATCTTGCTTCAGTAATATAAAGACCACAGTCAAGGGCCTCATCATCCCGCCTTGGGGCCTGTCAGATTTCTGTGCCTCACTAGGTCAATCAATCTGAAAAGAAGACTATGAAAAGATCCTCCTCTCCATTGTCAGGTATGTTTAAAAACGTGATTCCTGTTCTCTTGCTTTCTAAATTTTACAGGTTATGGCTTATATGTCCAGAGAGTCATTAAGGAATGAAATGCATCCTTTCTTCTCCAGGCAAGGAGGAAAGTCAAGGTGGCTCAACATGTGACTATCACCAGAGATAGCAAAGGGCTCAGCTTCCAGATCTTTCATTTCCTGTAGGGGATTCTGCTGTCATGGCAGAAAATGGCTAACGGTGCTATTGGAGTAATGAGAAACCACTGCCTTATATCAGTTTTAAAACTCCCTGGCTCTTATGCAGAGTGTCGTAAATCCCTCAGGCCTGGCGTGGTGCCATTTGTGCAGACATATGCTGCATGTCTATTTCTTGTTCTTTCATAGTGAAGACAACAGATTGGCCTAGAAGTTTGTTTTCATTGTCAGCAAAGCTCTTATAATTGTGTCCTGATTTGTTTCACTTGTAATTTTGTACCTATTTAGCCCACTGTTGTTCATATTGAAATTCTTAAATATCTAAACAATCTTCTCCAGTTTTCTCATGGGCAGACCCATCATCAAAATCTTTGCAGTATCATTACACTATCATTTTCTATGTATTCAACCTTCAGATATTGGTCAAATATTGCTTCCGGTTAGTTTGAAGAGGACTTTAGAAAGTGATTGTGTTTTTTGAGTGTACTAAGATATTCACACACTTCCCAGAATTCTAGAAGCAAAATATTGAATAACTATTATTCCCCTTCAGGTCAACCCTTTGTATAAATGGTCTTTTCCTAACTGCCAGGAAGTTGGTGACAGGGTAGGGATGTGGTGTGGGGAGTGTAGTCTAGGTTTAGAAGGCTCCCTTGTACTCACACATGTAATCCACTATTTTATGAGGCATAAGGATCTGATGCCTAAGTATGGCCATTTGCTACAGAAATGATCAAAAGAGGATGGAGATTTTGTGTTCAATTTTATTGGTTTGTGACTGGAGACATTCAGTAACTGCTTTAGGAGTTTCTGAGTAATGAAGGTTATTTACACCGATGTTATTAAAGTCAAACAATTATAGGTAACATCCATTTTTTAATGAATTGGCTGATATGATCAGTAAAACTATATTATACATGTCTTTTTAAAATAGCGTAGGTTTTGTAATCATATTTTTAAATGATGAAAGCATATCATATCTCTATCAGAGCAGGGTGTAGCTGAGGCAGAGCACACACAGTGAGAAAGAAGATACGTTTAGATGTTGTTCCAATGCTGTCTCCTGTATCTCCCTGCCAGTCTTGTCACTTTCTGCTACCTCATTTTCTCACTTGATCAAATGTGAATAATTTACCTGACACGTACCGTGTCACTGGAACAATAAGAAGAGCTAAATAAAAGAAGCTTTGATTTGCTTTGATCTTCTTGGAAGAAAAGCATTTTATAAGCCTAAGGTATTACAATGATCTTCAACTGACAGATGACGGGATCAGGTCTGGCTAAGGGACTTAGTGAGCTGAGCTGATTAGTGAGTCACGGGCAAAGAAAGAATGAGCTTTAAGATTCAGATATCACTGTGCCGGGATCTCTTTTTCTAGGATAATGTTCTTGAGTCATTTGTTCAAAATACCTATGTGATATTTATTTTGAAATTCGGAAATTTATTCATTTGTAGATGCACTTACATATATGAGTGTCCATATGTGTGCATACAGATAAACAACGCATGCCTATGTATAGGTACACATATATGTGGCTTTAGGCAAATCTGTATCTTAGGATAGACTAGGTTGTGCAGCAATTAAATACAAACTCCCAAATCTCAGTGGCTTAGAAAAGGAAAAGTTTATTTCTTATTTACTCCATGTGTCCAATGTGAGTTGGTAAAGGACTGTGCTCATGTTAGTTACTCTCACTGTGGAGTCATAGACTGTGATAGAATAGGATCCATCTGGAACATCACTGGTCAGAGCAGAGAGAAAAGAGAACAAAAAACCCTACAGCGCTATTAAAGTTTCCATCCCGTAGTGAGACACTTCATTTTTATCTCTACTTTACTGGCCAAAACAAATCACATGGCCAAGCCTGACTTTTAGAAGGGGGCAAGCACAATCACCTGCAAGCATGTTACATTACAGACGTTGGCATTTGGGAATATAATCTAGTGCTTTGTAATTCTGACCCCTCAGCTGGGACTGTCACTTACTTGCTCATGTTTCTGGGGTTCCAGATTCTCTCTTGCTATCCTGTAACCAAGATACACAGCATTGTTCCAAAGTTTACCCTCATTTAAAAAAAACTAATGAACTTTATATCTTAGAGAAGTTATAGGTTCGCAGCAAAATTGAGTGGAAAGTACAGAGTTCCCATATACCCCCTGTCCCCACCCACGCACAGCCTTTCCCACTGTTGACATCTTCCACCACGCTGTACATTTGTTGTCATTGATGAACCTACATGGACAAATCATCATCACCCAAAGTACATACCATTTTTTTAATAGTTTAACTTTCTACAAAATCTATGGTCAATTCAGTACGTTAAATGTTTTTCAGATCTGTTGTATGGAAACCTATCAACAACACAGCACAAACTGTAGCAGGTTAGCACTTTTCAATGAAATGGTTTAATGTTGGATTGCACAAGTTCAATTATAGCCAAAACTAACTTCTTCATCTAACTCAACCCCCCGCCCTCCATAATATATCAAATTTACATTGGACTGATTTAAAAAATTATTCTACATGACCAGGAAATATAACATGCAAACCCTAACTAGAATTGCTGAAGGTTTTATTATATTTGGGACAGTTTAAAAGATAGGATTCTGCTTATACTTCTGAAATAAGTGTACATGTATCCTCTTTGAGTTTCGGATTAATAAATTGCCATTATGGTGCTTTATGGTACTGATGGATTTTCTCATCAAAGAAAATTGAAATTTATTTTGTTGAAATAATAACCACTGAAGCCATCAAGTAAGAGTGACCTCACCCAAATGGTTCCTGTTTAAAAGTGGCATTTTAAAATACTTTTAAAAAATCTCATGTACAGACCAGTGGATTTCCTGGACAAGCTAAAATAAGAAAGTAAACATAAACTAAATTAAATGGATGTGTCAAATTTTCATTTCATAAACACATAAAGCTTGCAATGGAATATCAACAAAACATAGTATCTTATGAGGCACAAATACATAATTCCCATTGGCTCTAAAATACCATAACAGCCACAAATAGAAAATAACATCAGAAAAACTTACTTTAACATTTTCTCTTTCATTAAGTAAAAATTAATTAGCTATGACGAAATAATTAATGCACATATGCAGTTTATTTGAATATAATGGGTGATTTTAAGGGTTAATTATAAAAAAAGCTAATTTTTAAAATTTTGGGGGGAAGTTTTTTTTAAAGCTAAATTTTTAGATATATTAATGATATGAATATTAGGGGAAAGTAAATTTTTTTTACAAGTAGAAGAGAGAAGTAGAACAAATGTAATATACTGTTTGGTCTGTTGTAGTTTAAATTTACTAATGATAAGTGGATATAGTTAGCGACCAGCAGAGTTTCTGTGAAAGACTTAAGGACACAATATCTGCAATAATGGGGAAGATGGTAAAATGTGTACAGGAGATGGAAATAGAATTAGTTAAGTTTATTAACATGAAGGGTTTATGTGATTGAAAGTGGCAAACACATTTTCTGCCTTTGGCAAATAAGCATGATATAAAACAAATACGGACTGTGTGACTTTGTTGGGGAGTGAAGCTCCATGGTGAGCAGAGCTCTGCTTTTCTTTCCAGGATGGGCTCCTTCTTCGCTCCCAGCCTCCCAGGCATCAATATCCTTCGGCTCCACACATCCATGTACTTCCAGGGCTGGGCTGTGATGTGTTGCAACGTTCCTGAGGCGAGGGTCTTCAAATCTTCCAGAGGGAATACCTTCTATCTGGGAATGCTGTTTCTCATCCTCTTCCTGTCCACCATGCCCGTCCTGTACATGATCGTGTCCCTCCCACCATCTTTCGACTGTGGCCCCTTCAGGTTCTTGCCTTTGCAATTTCTTTTGGGCAAAGTTTTCTTTCAGGGGTGGAGATGGGAATGGTCACTCGTCGTATAAGCTATTTTTTTTTCCCCCAAACAGTGACATTTTGGTCTGTAGGAATTGAGCTCTTTTAGATATTCAGGCTCATTATGTGACATGGAAATTCTTAAGCAAGATCCATCTATTGATATTTTCTCACTTAGCAATCATAAAAGGGAAAATAACTGCTCCAGGCTCTGTCCGTGTAAAATATGTACACTGAATCTGAGCTATTTCTGTATAAGGAGATAGCGAAGAGCAAGGTTTGATTACACTAGTCTGGATATGAACATCTTCCTGATGCTAGGTCATCTCATTCAGACATTGGAGGCTATTGTTATTTTTCACATGAACCACCTAATTGAAAATATAAAAGAGGAAGGAAGGGAGGGAGGGAGGAAGGAAAACAGAAAGATGACTCCACAAGCTACCTAGGAAATGGGATCATTATTAGATAATAATGAATATAAAGAGGGTCACATAATTTATAATCCAAATCTACATGCTAGGAAAAAAATAAAGGATGTTCCTCGTGTATATTCTCCTCAAATAACAAGAATAAATCACACAAGTCAGTAATAAAGAGTCAAGAAGGCCCTTTGATCCAGCTTAGAAATATACTTTTCTACAGTTCTCTATGACAGCGTTCCCTGTGACACCAAGAAAGCAAAGTTTCCAGATCTGGAGGATTGAGATTTCATTCTACCACAAGTCCACCCAAGAATCTCTACATGTTGAGTCACTGATCAGCATGCATTTGAGTTATTTCTACTTTTCAGTGGGAAAATGTGAATACAAAAAGCCATGTGAATGACAAGCATGATGCAATAGTGGACATGTATAATTTCTCCTTCATGCTGTCAGACCCAAGTTATTAAATTAAAGTCAAAATATTCTTTGCCCACAGACTTAAGTATAAAAGAAGCATTTTCATTCTAATAATAGTCTGTTATTACTGCTTTCCTGGACATAAAGAAAGAAAATGTTAAGCCTACTGATTGTGCAAAAACAGCTGGAGTTCTGTCATACATATTCAGGAAGCTGAAGTTGACAAGGCCTGTTCCCCCGCCCCACCCAGGTAGGGGGAAGTAAATAATGCAGACAGTGACATCTGGAGGCTAAATATGAAACTACAGTTTTGAAAGAGCAATTGGTCTTAATAAAGCTCAGGGTACAAAGTTCAAGAGACAAGTCATCTAAAGACTTTAGTTAATTGCAAATTACCCACACAACTAAATATCCAGGATAAGTTTTAGATGTGCTTTTAACTTTTTAATTGGAAATGGGTCCTTCTCAGAAAAACATATCAAAGGAACTTAGTTGTCTGCCAGGGAAACCCCACAAGGTCAACACGGAGCTGGGTGGTGGTAACAAAGGTCCATTAATATTAAAAATATCATTGAGCTAGTCACGTACAATGACTGCACAATTTTAGCTTTTTGCATCCTAACTCCTTTACCTCTCTTTAAATCACACTGAGTTACTATGATTTTAATGAATAAAACTTAGTCTGTGTCTAACACATAGTATCTGACTTTGACCAACTGTTTCCTAATTGGCAAACTTTGGCAGATGAGCAGCATGTATATCACTATTTTGAGATCAAGGAAATTTAAATATTTTTAGTAGAGTATTGGGAAAGGGGTATCTCTGTCCTATTTAGATAGTCTGTTGTTCCTGGAGCAAAAGAATGTATACTTGGTTTATTCTCTAGATTTTAAAGCTTTAAGCATTGTTCTGCCTTGGTAGTGAGGTGAGAAAGGATATATTAGTAGGAGACTCATGACTTGTCATCCTTTTGGACCCTGAGTTTGAGGTGGTTTGACCAGCCTGCCTAGTGAAGTGTATCTGACCCTACTTGGCACCCTGGTGGGCAGCAAATTGGTAAACGTGCATTTGAGGTAGGTTAATAGGAATAGCACAGTAATGGCCAGGCTCTCCCAGGTGCATGTATGTTTTCAAGTAAGGTGGCTACAATACCTTAGAAGACCCATTCTGCAAAGCAATTTGATGAGATAGTCTAGCTTGTTCTGGTTTCATAAGAACTGGCTAGGGAGGGTGAATTTTCCAGAAAATTATTCCAGTAGGCTATTAAGTGGATTTACCTTAACAGTTTGACAATTAAAAAACTATTTCTTTGGTGTCCAGATGAAGAAAATTCTTCTAATTGCTCTACCACATTTCCTGACACTTGATGTTTCTCCGCCAGCTCCCTCACTAATAATTCTGGACAATTTGTAGTTCTCTAAGTTCTCACACACCTCCCTGCTAACATTATGGTAATTATAACTTCATGTATTTTCATCTAACTGCAAAGGTAATATGTGTTTATCCTAGAAAAAACAGAAATTATAGAAATTTTCACATGAAAATAAACACTAACCAAAGACCTGAAATAACAACTCTCAACATTTTTTTGGCACTTTGTATTCTGGTTTTCTTCTTATGCAGATTTTTAAAATAACTGAGATCATATAACATGTATAGGTTTATATTATATCGTGACACTGCTATTACATTACTCACTTGATGTGTTGATTTTTCTTAATAGTGTAGCTGACTTCTAGAGTTTAGGGACAGAATATTTTCATCTCTGTGAGTCAAAACACAGTAGAGTGTTGGCCAGTAATTTGAGTTAATGAATGAAGAATGACTGTTTGTCATGCACTAAGCACTAGAGGAGACGTAGGTGTACATTGGGCATTGATTCTGGCCAGGTGGACCTTTCGGTCTGGCTGAAAAGACAGACATAGACTATTCTAATTAGGGTGGATTGGAGCTATGCCCAAGAGAGCTATAGATTAACTTCAGTAACATTTCACTTGGTTGTATACTCGCAACAGGCTGGAAAGGACTTCTGGGAATATGCATACTTTGGTTCACCCGTCAGAAAAAGGGAGTGCCAGGATTTGTAGATACTTCTGTAGTTTGTGTATAATAAAAGATCTGGACTCCTGGTAAGAGACCTGTCCTGGAAAAGGTACCCAAGAATCCTCAGAGATACTAATAACTTCACATTTCTCATACACTGGATGCAAAGAAGACCTTTGTGGGTAGGGATGATTTTGTAAAATTCCAGTTCCCTCATTCTGACATTCATCAAACACAGCCCTAGAGGCTGGAGAAGGTAGGGTGGATTGTCTCATTTTTTCTCATCCTCCTTGCCTGTCTCCTCATTCTGGCTGTATTCCATATGTCATGGTCATGAAGCATGGTCAGCTAGAATGGATGAAGAATGAGAAACCTTAGTACAATAGGTTGATATAATCTTAAATTGTCAGTAAGCTTCATCCCCCCCTTATGTATCATAGGTCTTGCTAATTAGTGTGTAGATCTATAATTTGTGAAGCAAAATTTATACCTCTGTAGTCCAGTGACTCCTGACAAGATACTTGAAGTCACTCTCAGTCTATTAAAAGATACTGGAGAGAAAAAAAATCTGATCTGGAACTTGTGGGTCCTGTTCAATTAGTAGTTAAGAATGTATAAAGGTCAAAAAACAAAAGTGAAGCCAAAATATTTTACTCAGTGTTATGCCAACCTTTATTCTCATGATACATACAAATTGCTGATAAATAATGCAATATCTTCTCTGAAAATTACATCATTTCATAGTAGAATCAATATGTATATACAGAAAAAAATAATTTGGCATGATGGGTGTTACCTGATAATGCTGAATATTATATACTAAGTTAAGACAGACATCCTGCTCTCATTTCGCTAGTTGATAGGGGCTGAGAACAAACTCACTAAGGACCTTTGCTTTTTAGGCTTGTTTTCTTTCTCTTCCCATTTTCTGTTCTTAGCTGGTATTCATTAGGGCCCGTCCAGAAGAAATACTGAGAGAGAAAGGATTCAGCATTCAGTGCAGTTACCTATTAATAGCTCAGATGAAAGAGGTCTGGTGGAAGATGAGATAGAAGCTGTAACATGGAAAGAGATATTAGATTATTTGTGGATTTTATTCCATTAAGCTATTCCTTATGCTCATTTCCAAGGCTAATTAAAAAAATTGAGCACACTATTTGTTCAGCCCAAAGAAAGTATTCTCATATAATAACAGCTGCTGAAGAGTAGACTTACAAGCTATTTATAAAATATATTTTCATACATATATAAGGTATATTTATATTTTATATAACATATTTGTTCCCAAGTAACCCAAATCTTAGAAATATAGCTTTAAAAAAATCTTCTCCTGGAGGGAAGGGATAAATTGGGAGATTGGGGTTGACATATACACTGCTATATGTAAAATAGATAACTAATAAGGACTTACTGTATAGCACAGGGAATTCTACTCAATATTCCGTAATGACCTCTATGGGAAAGGATTCTTAAAAAGAGTGGATATATGTATGTGTATAACCGATTCACTTTGCAGTACACCTGAAGCGAACACAACACTGTAAATCAACTATACTCCAAAAAAAAATTTTTTTTTAATCTTCTCCTAATGATGTGGTTAATTTCCTAACTGCTTTGACTATGTGTTTGTGTTGGCATAACATTTCTCATATCTTATCCATTTGTTGACAGTATGAGGCCAAAGTGTCAGGAGTTGTAGCTAAACATCAGATTTCTAACCTGAAAGAGTACTTAGGCAATGTTTGAGAAAAATTTCTAGTTTTCTTGCTATAAACATAGTTTTTACATCTTGCTATAAACATGGTTTTTACATCTGTTTTAAATGAACTTCTCTCCTTTTTTTTTTCAGTGGCAAAAATAGGATGTTTGAAGTCATCGGAGAGACACTGGAACATGATTTTCCAAGCTGGCTGGCAAAGATCTTGAGACAGCTTTCTAATCCTGGATTAGTTATTGCTGTTATTTTGGTTATGGTGTATGTGCTTTCCCTCCTCATAGAAAGAGCCTTTGTAATGTTCTTCCTGCGCCTTTTAAGTTTCAGCGTTTTCAACTCTCTTTCTCCCCAGGGGTTGTGCTGTAACCTAACCAATTCAGCACTGATTACGTGGTGGTGAGAGGGTAAAATTCATGAGCCATATTCTGATCCTATTGCATGTAATTTACAGCCATCTGCATCTGTCTTTGCCTGCCTAGGATTATAAGATTTGTTTCCCAAGTAACCAAAATAATTATCAGTAAACAGCTACAGCAAGGGAAACATAAACAATAAATCTAATCAGCACATCAAGCTTCCTCCCCACCCCCCTGACCTCCACCTTTTTTCCGTAAAGCATATGGCTGTGAATACACAGAAGTGATGAGCCTCTAAGTTAATATTCCCCTTGAGGGCCCTATAGGCTATATTTCAGGGCTAAAGGCTTAAGGGGTCTTATAAATTACCCTGTCCTTCTTCCTAGAAGGCCATTAATAACTATGTCTGCCCATGATGATAGAATCAGAGGACCAGAAGGGTCTTGGAAAGGTCACTTAGTCTATCCTTTCGAAGTCAGAGATGATATCCAAAGGGGAACTTGAGAGGGGTCTTTTGTTCCTGTATTACTTTCATTGGATTCTGAGTCTTGGCCACCACAGGTAAACTTACATTCTAAGCAAAAAAAAAAATATATATATATGCTTCCTATGGAAGAGCTACAAAAAGTGCCCCAGTCCTTCCTTTCAAACCCCAAGGCCTTCCTAAATAAAAAGTCTAGAACTGCCAATGATCTCAATCAAGGAGGGCAAGTATGAAGTCACCCTCGTGGACACTTTAGTGGAACAAAGCTGACACAAAGGGTTGGATTTGTTTAAATAAAGGTAAAACTAGGAAATCTCAGGGAGAGATTGGGAGAGAAATCCCAGTGATTTAAGTAAATGAACTGGGTTCTGGGCCAAGTTGTTAGGATCGTCTCTGTGATGGTCGTGGTCACAAGCCACATCAGTGAGGGCAGGTGTCATCTTCAAGTTTATAAATTAAGAAACTGACTTGGAGGAGGGAAGGGATTTTTCCCTCAGTGAGAATACATCAAAAATGACAATAGTAGGGCTTTGACGGTAAATCCAGCACTCACCCCTTTACACCATGATGCCTTCTTTGAGGGAGAGCTAATAGCCTGTAGGGATAATTAAATAGTAAAACAGATTATTTTATGTAGTACAGAACCTTGATCATGGGGTGCCGTTAAGAATCTGATAGTAAATCTCTGGTGCAGATGTGTTAGAAAATGACTTGCTGGATGCAGCATGTTTCACCAGATGGCCCTGGAAGTGATTTTCCTTCTTAGTGTTTTTACGATATAGTGGCTTTTGAGAGCATGGCTTTTAGGAGTCAAGGCCTTTTCGTGGTAAAAAGGAGGTCTTGTTTTAAAACACACACACTCAAAACAATGTCAGATTTTATGACTATATTCTTGACTTGAGAGAGATTTATTTTTAAGCAAAGGAGCAACATTGTTCTAATGCCACTAATTAAAGATTTAATAAGCTGCCCCAGGGGTATGGAAGAGGAATGAACACTGCCTTTGTTCCAGGCACGATCCATATATTAACTCATTTAATTTCCACAATAACCTTAAGAAGTTGGCCTCATTAATCATATTATTGAAAGCACATGGAAGATCTGCCCCAAATCAAATGGCTAATAGGTAAATTCAAACCCATGTCCTTTTATTCCCCACCACTTATTTCCCACCTACTCATTTACAGCACCAAACACTGAGTTCAGGCTGAGTGGAAATGCTCAGAAGAACTGGAAGCCACTTGTCAGAGATGGTCCACACCCAGGGTTGGCACACTTTTCCTTAAAGGACCATATAGTAGTTACTTCAGGCTTTGTGGTCCAAGAGGCAAAAGTGAGGATATTATGTAAGTACTTATATAACTATTTTAAAATGTAAAAACCAATCTTAGTTCATGGGCCATACATAACAGGCTGGGAGTCAGGTTTGCCCCAGAGACCATAGTTTGACAACCCCTGTTACAGACTGTCTAGAGGGAAACTGGCATGATATAAGGTCAAATAGATGTCCCACAAGGATGATTTTAGTTCTGACGTTTTGATTTAAAACCCGAAATCCAGCTTATTACTGATTTGATTTTTCAAATACTGAGGTCTCATCTTCAGCACTTTATGGTGCCCATACAGTTGGCTTGGATTTTTTTTTTTAATTTATTTATTTATTTTTGGCTGCGTTGGGTCTTTGTTGTATGGGTTTTCTCTAGTTGCAGCTAGCGGGGGCCACTGCTTGCTGCAGTGTGCTGGCTTCTCATTACGGTGGCTTCTCCTGTTGCGGAGCACGGGCTCTAGGCACGTGGGCTCCAGTAGTTGTGGCATGCAGGCTCACTAGTTGTGGCTCACGGGCTCCAGAGCACAGGCTCAGCAGTTGTGGCACACAGACTCAGTCGCTCCGTGGCATGTGGGATCTTCCCGGACCAGGGCGCAAACCTGTGTCCCCTGCATTGGCAGGCGGATTCTTAACCACTGCGCCACCAGGCAGTCCTGGCTTGGCTTTTTATTACCTTTAATTAGAGAATGTTTACAAGCATTTTGAATTTCCCCAATGAATCATATTAAATCAGCTTGGTTGGTTTTTGGGTAACTGAATAGAGTTTGAGCTAGTTCCCTGCAGGTGGTTTCATTCCTTTGGAGACTAAAAAATGATCTGTGAAGAATGCTCATTGAAGGTGCATCTCAAGGTAGAATAAAAGTGATGGATAAATAGAGAATTACAGAATTGCAAATGACTTGTGAGGTCTTTGAGTTCTTCCTCCAAATGCTGGCACTTTTCTAAGAAAACCCTTACAATACACAGACACACCATATTTATTGAACACCTAATTCATACCAGATATTACACCAGATGCTTTCATGTATGTAATTTCATTCAAAATCCTATCACTTGTATAAGAAATAAACCCAGCGGAAATGATATCAATAATCTTGTTGCTAGCAGCAGATGGCTCATAAAGGTTATGATCTGGCATGTTGGTGAGTAGGGGAAATGTGTTCAGTAACCAGTTATTTGCAATAAAGGGCAATGCCAGTTACGTGTTTTGTTTTGTTTTTTTTTTTGTGGTACGCGGGCCTCTCACTGTTGTGGCCCCTCCTGTTGCGGAGCACAGGCTCCGGACGCTTAGGCTCAGTGGCCATGGCTCACGGGCCCAGCCGCTCTGCGGCATGTGGGATCCTCCCAGACCGGGACACGAACCCGCATCCCCTGCATTGGCAGGCGAACTCTCAACCACCGTGCCACCAGGGAAGCCCCGTTTTGTTTTGTTTTTTAAATGCATTCTTTCTTTGTTTTGCTTTGTGAAGATGAACAGGTTTATTTTTGCAAAAATGTTTGGCTGGAATTTGCTCTTTTTAGAAATGTCACTTAAATGCCAGGACTCTTCTTTTATGAAATAGTTTCTTGTGAAGGAGAGAGAAATGCAAACAATACATTCTATGGATGAAAAAAAGCCATGTTAATTAACTATGACGATGAGGATTATGGTCTTAGTTGTAAAAGCCAAAGGAAGGGATTTAAAGTGGAAAGTCAGTTTCCTTTTTATTCCACACATTCCCTAAGCTTCAAGAGATTTTCTGTTCTCTTGGATGCCATTGGTATCGATTTGAAATGGTGTTTTCAATTATAACTTAAAGTGATGTTAATACATTTCCAAGAAGAACCTAAAATTAGGCAGTGAGGAACATCAGACAGAGCCCTGGGCTGTGGAGGAGGAGCCTTGGGGGTCCAACTTCCCAGGTCCACCCCAGTTGCTGTGGAATTCTGAATGTACGTCTTCACCTCTCTGTACTTCAGGCTTTTATCTACAAAAGAGGTTCAGAGTAGAAAATACCTTAAAGTCACTCCAGTGCCAACATTATATGATTTAGTTAATGTAAATTTAAGAAGAATCTTGAGGAACTGAAAAATACCATACATTTTATTTTATTTTTTTTAATTTAGTTTGACTATCTATTATCTCAATTCTACTGCAAAAGGCCAGAAGGCAGCAAATCTGGATCTAAAAAAGAAGATGAAACAGGTAGGATACAATTTATTTCAGAGAAATATTTGTCTTTATTAATGTCAAGTAGTAGAACGCATCAGGAAATCTCACGTTCTTCTTCTCTACTATTTTTTATTATGTAGCAAGCTTTGGAGAACAAACTGCGAAACAAGAAAATGGCAGCTGCACGAGCAGGTTTGAGCTATGTTATGTTTGCATTCTTTCTCCCCTACAAACAGTATGCTCTTCCTTTTTTTCCTCTCAAAATGGGGCATTTGATGCAGAGGAGCATTACTGCCCCAGCAAGTCACCCCATACTCTTTACTGTCCACCTTCTTAAGCCCTTTTCAGGCATCATATCCAGGGGGTTTGGTTGTTTTCCAGTGGGAGAAAGAAAAGAGAGAACTTCAGGAATATAAAAGTAGCAGTAGTGATAGAAAAGGGATCTTGCAAATTGACAGAAGATGAAGAAAACATCCACATACATAGTCATACAAAGAGCAGATACAGATGCCTAATCTCTCCTGCCCATTTTGACCATTTTTATACATAGATGGATACACTGGGAAGATGCTAATAGTATCCTCTAGGCTCATCACTGTTGCTTTCCCAGAGCCTTCTCTAATTCGTTAACCTCTCTTACTTTTTAACCTCTTTAATTTTTAAACTATTAGAATAAGGCATACTCTTATTTGCCAAAATTACTGATATGTTTTGCCTTCTACATGGAAAAGTGATGCCTAAGAAATTCAATAAAAATCTTTTCCAACTCTTCCCTCATTCCCAACTCTACAACTCTTTATATTAGTACGGCCTTTTTTCCCCCATAAGTAATAATAATAATAATAATTTTAAAAACTCAACCCCAATTAGTTTAAGTAGAAAAATGTATTGGTTCACACAAATGAACAGAAGAGTGGTATGTAAATCTTCTGGTCACATTTTACCCCAAGTTTAGAAGCAATCAGGATTGAACCCCATTTCTCTGTGGTTCTTTCAACACTACACTCCTTTTATGTTGGCCAGCCTTTACGGCAGCAAAAGTGGATGCAGCAACTTCTAATGTCATGTCCTTAGATTATATTTGTCTTAGTTTGTTTTTTTTTTTGTCATTAAGCTACTTGTTTCTTAACTGCATTAATTTTTTTCACCTCTATTGAGGTATAATTGACTAATAAAATTGTAACACATTTGAAGTGTACAATGTGATAATTTGATATACACATACATTATGAAAGGATTCCCACCTCCAGTTAATTAACACATCCATCACCTCACATATTTACCTTTTTTTTTTTTTTTTTTGGTGAGAACGCATAAGTTCTACTCTTTTAGCACATTTCAATTATACAATACAGTGTTACCAACTATAGTCACTATGTTGTACATTAGATCCTCAGATGATATTCATCTTATAGCTGAAAGTTTTGTACCCTTTTACTAACCCCTCCCAATTTCCCCAACCTCTTATCTCTGGCAACCATCATTTTACTCTGTGTCTATGAGTTCCACTCTTTTGTTAAAGCTTCCACATATAAGTGATACCATGACATGTTTGTCTTTCTCTGTCTGGCTTACCTCACTTAACATAATGCCCTCCAGGTTCGTCCATATTAAATGGTAGTACTTCTTTCTTTTATAAGGCTGAATAATATTCTATAGTGTGTGTGTGTGTGTGTGTATACACACACACATCACATCTTCTTTATCCATTCATCCCATAGATGGACACTTAGGTTGTTTTCATACCTTGGCTGTTGTGAATAATGCTGCAATGAACATAGGAATACAAATGAATGATTTCGTTTCCTTTGCATATCAATCCAGAAGTGGGATTGCTGGATCACATGATAGTTCTGTTTTCAGTTTCTTGCAGAACCTCCGTACTGTTTTCCATTGTGACTGCACCAATTTACATTCCCACCAACAGTGCACAGCATCCCCTTTCTTCCCATCCTCATCAGCATTTGCCATCTCTTGCCTTTTTGGTAATAGACATTTTAACATGTGTAAGGTGATACCTCGTTGTGGTTTTGATTTGTGTTTTCTTGATGACTAGTGATGTTAAGCACCTTTTCATGTACCTATTGGCCATCTGCATGTCTTCTTTGGAAAAATGTCTATTCAGATCCTTTGCCCATTTTTAAATTAGGTTATTATTATTTTGCTATTGAGTTATATAAGTTCCTAATATATTTTGGATATTAACGCCTTATCGGATATGTGGTTTACAAATATTTTCTTCAGTTCTCTAGGTTGCCTGTTCATTTTATTTATGGTTTCCTTTGCTGTACAGAAGTTTTTTGGTTTAATGTAGTCCCATTTGTTTCTTTTTGCTTTTGCTGCCTTTGCTATTGGTGTCAAATCCAAAAAATCATTGCCAGGAAAAATTGCAAGAGTTTTTCCTCTAAGTTTTCTTCTAGGAGTTTTATGCTTTAAGGTCTTACATTCAAGTCTTGAATCATTTTGACTTGATTTTTGTGTATGGTATAAGTTTAATTCTTTTCCATGTAGACGTCTAGTTTTTCCACCATCATTTATTGAGGAGATTATCCATTTTCCATTGAATATTCTTGGTGTTTTGTCAAAAATTAATTGACCATATATGCATGTGTTTATTTTGGGCTCTCTATTCTGTTCCATTGATCTTTGTGTCTGTTTTTATGCAAATACCATATAGTTTGAATTACTACAGCTTTGTAATATAATTTGAAATGAGGAAGTGTGATGCCTCTAGCTTTGTTCTTTCTCAAAATTGCTTTGGTTATTTGGGGACTTCTGTGGTTCTGTATGAATTTTAGGATTTTTTTCCTATTACTGAGAAAAATGCCATTGGAATTTTGATAGGGATTGCATTGAGTTTGTAGATTGCTTTGGGCAATATGGGCATTTTCACAATATTAATTCTTCCAATCATTAACACAGAGTATCTTTCTATTTGTGTCTTCTTCAATCATTTATTAAAGAAATTTATTTGTGTCTTCTTCAATCATTATATAATGACCTTCTTTGTTTCTTGTTACAGTTTTTGGTTTAAAATCTGTTTCGTGTGATATAAGTAGAGCTATGCATGCTTTTGGTTTCCATCTGCATAAAATATCTTTATCCATCCCTTCACTTTCAGTCTATGTATGTCCTTAAAGCTGAAGTGAGTCTCTTGTGGACATCACATAGTTGGAAGCATTTATGTCACACATATCTGCAGTGCTTTTGTATTTGCTCTAGATTGGGACTATAACTTAATATTATCAAATTAGTATTTAGAATAGTGAATGAAATGTTCTGACTTCTAAGATCTGAATTCTAGTTAAGGCATATTATTACCTTTGTTTTAAATAATATAATGTTATAGCCTGCTAATTTACCTGATATTTTCCCATAATTTGTTAAAAATATGTATAACCTTTGTGAAGGCAAAGACTATATCTTATTTATCGTTGTTTCCTCAGGACTTAATATAGGACTTTATATATCAGTCGCTCAATAAATACCTACTAATTATCTACTGGACAATAAGGAATTCTTTTACTGGAAAAATTTGAAATGAACAGATTTCTATACTAATTACATAAGCAGTAATGAATGAATAAACATTTCAAAAAGAGCAGAAATTTTATTCTCCTGTCTTTAGAATTTGTGAGGATTTTGTAAAATATAGAAATATTTGGCAACAAATATAGCAACCTGGAACACATTTGAAGGTATAGATCTCAGGCCACCTCATTCAGAACCATTAAGCACACTGAAATTTTTATTTACCTCTTCTTTATCTTCTTTCTCTTTATTTATTTATTTATTTATTTATTTATTTATTTTGAACAGCTGCAGCTGCTGGAGGCCAGTAATTTTCATGGATATTCTGGAGGCCCAGAAGTGTTCCTCATCATACTGTTCAAAACCAGTGACTTATGTGAAGGCCCAAGTAAAAAAAAAGGATCTCTACCTTATTCCAAATTAGGCATTTGTTCCTGCACCACCACTTTCTCCCCTGAGCAAGTCCCCTCACATTTTCTTTAACAAATTGAGTTTAAAATTGTGTGTGATGGAGAAGTATGGATTACTGGCTTACTTGTTGGGTTAATTTAAAAACTTTTTACTCATATGGACTTTCATTTTATACATATCTTCTGCCTTAGTTTTCTTAGCCTGGAAACAGGAATATTTCACCTTCTTTTTTCTTCTAAGGTCAGAAATATCTTTATAAAGTATTCATTGTAATCATTTGTTAACTCACTTTTTTTTTTTTTTTTTGAAATTAACATCTTGTTTTCCCTTTTCATTCTGTCTCCCCATCCATGGTACCCACAAATATACACCCAAAACCTTTTTATTTGCTGCTGGATTCAGTATGAAAAGGAATGGGCTTTTTAGAAGAAAAATCTCATGGGTTATCTCTTCGGGCTTCTGAGAGGTACACATAGTTTAAACCATATCAAGAGGTTTATATTAGCAAGCTTTGACCTGAACTGTGTTTTCTCATCCTGATGGGTCCCTACAAGTACCAGAGCCGGAGTCCATCGGGTCTGGGAATGTACTGGTGACCCACATCTTACTATATATGGTGAGGTATAGTTCCCTAGTTGACTTTGCGGTTTAGCCTTTGCTATCTCCATTCCTCAGTGGATGGGTCAGTAGGAAGAGGTTTTGTGTTAGTTTCCCTGCCTAATACTCCAGCGTCTTCTCTGGACTGGACTTTAATTCAGTCAACTTGATTGGAACTTGGACTATTTCAGTGCTTTACTAGATCCTTCCCAGAAGCGTATGTGCAAATTGTGGGGGAGTGAGTTTGTAATAAACACTGGGACCACACTGAGTGCATGACCATCAGGAACTACAATGAGGCCAGTACCTCTTAATCTGTTTACTAAATATTTATCAAACATTATGTGTCAAACATTTATCAAACATTATATATCTTAAGTATCACCTGCTCTCTAGATTTTCTCTACCATTTTTTACCCTACCTGCTATATCCTTAGTTTCTAGCATCTTCCAGAATACTAGATACTAGAACTTGCAAACCTGTTTTAGGATCGAACAAAATTAATGATACGTTCCCACTCAGGGCAAGACTGTCCCTTTCTTCACAATGACACAGATATTATAGTACACTATCAGTATTCAGAAAAAATATTTGCTTTCTCTTATTCTCTATTAAGTGCAATGTCTAACAAAATCCAGTTATTATTCTACCTTTTTCAGCTCTCTTCCAAAGTTAGGACATCTTGATGGACAAATAACCCTAGACCTCAGAGTTGGCATCACATGCTTAGTAGATGGGATGCAAACAAAGGAGTTTAGCCCACAATGGAAAACCAAGTTCCTGTGGAAAAAAACAAGGGAGTGCTTTAGCAGAGGGAATCCAATGTAATATGGGTAAGATGGGAGTCTGATGACTTTACTGCCTCCCTTGAGTCAAAAATATGGACCTGGATAATATCCAGTTACAACTTTCTTTTGCCTTGTTTGGTTCACAAAAGTAAAAAAAGTGTTTCCACAATTCATTTGTAAAGAAATATATATTAAAAGAGTAAGTAAGCAGGCTTCAAAAACAAGAGACTTAAGAATGGGATGGGCAGATGTTCTCAGCTCTCAACTCAGATACGCACTCGATTTTTCAGAAGACACATTGAGACCTAAGAATATTTTTAAAAATAAACTGTAGTCATAGCCTTTATTCATATCTACTTCCTGCAAGAAGGAAACAGCATTATATGATGGTGACAAGATTTCTCAAGGCCCTATATGAGGTTTCTTTTTCTCAAAGTTCTCTTGTAATGGATTGCCTTGGATGGTCCAGCTGCCTTTACCGGGATGGGTCTTGATGACTTAGTAATTATGAATAATGGAACAATGTATACATGAAATACTTGACCTCTTCTGGGAACTTAGGTATTATATAACACACATCTTTTTCATACACACCAAGGAGGTTTCATACAAATCCTTGGTCATTTAAAAATTTATAATAGTGGTACACGTTCATTACAGCAAATTTAGAAATTTTTAATAGAATTAAAAAAGCAAAAGAACCTATAATTCCACCACCCAGAATAACTTCTGTTAACATTTTGGTGTATTTTTTTCTCAGATTCACACACACATATAGACTCAATAAAATATTTTGGATCATAAGATATATTTAGTCTTTATCCTACTTTCTTAGTTAACATTTTCCCATGTCATAAAAATTACTTCAGAACATTTTTTAATGGCTACAAAATATTATTTGATATTAATACAGCATAATTAGTTTATTCTACTGTTGTACATTTAGGTTGATTAAAGATTAAATATTACCTTTAAATTTGGGTCCTTTCAGGACACATTTTTATGCAAAAGCATTAGTTTGTATAGACTTTTAAATCAACACATATACATTTGAAGACAATTTTGGTCAATTTACTGATACAATTATATTACTTTCTATTACTTTCCTGATTCAGAGCAATTAGCCTTAAATGTCACTAAATTTTCTTTTGATACTGTTTTGCTTATGGGTATATAAAAACTTTTTAGGAACCATCTCATTTTTTTTAATCTTAAGGAACATATTTAAAACCTTTTTTTTGGAAGTCAAGTTTCACATGCTGAATCAAATTACGTATCATCCACATATGATAACCAATACAAATTGCCACCTGGGAAATTAATGTTCTTTTCCTATTTTATTTGATTTACTAAAACTTTGGTCAAAGTTATTGTCTTTATGTTTTTATTTGTTATTAAAGGCAACAGGCTCAAAATTATTTCTCAATTCAAAGAATATCAGAGTCCTTGATATTTTACTGGAAGTTTAATTTCTGTGTTGCTGCTGCTGCTGAGGCTCATATTTCTCAGGTTACCATCACTGTTCAAAAGAAAAGCCTGGATGCATAACCTTGGCATCTTACTCATTACTGGTAGGATACCAATCAGATTCTTTCTGCATCACTCATTGCCCGTCATATGTAAACTAACAGAAGCTCCCTAAATCAAATGATGTCATAGAAATATTCCATAACATAGTAAATTAGTAATTGATCATGTCAAATGTATCATGACATCCAAATGTATCCAGGTTAAATTCAGAAGGTGATATAGGTTCTGAAATCCCCATCTGACCATCTGAAGACTTCAGCAAGAATTTTAAGGGGAAAATACCATCTTAAAAGTGGATTAGAGGGCTTCCCTGGTGGTGCAGTGGTTGAGAGTCCGCCTGCCGATGCAGGTGACACGGGTTCGTGCCCCGGTCCGGGAAGATCCCACATGCCGCAGAGCGGCTGGGCCCGTGAGCCATGGCCGCTGAGCCTGCGCGTCCGGAGCCTGTGCTCCGCAACGGGAGAGGCCACAGCAGTGAGAGGCCCGCGTACCGCAAAAAAAAAAAAAAAAAAAAAAAAAAAGGTCTGGACAGTATAAGACCCCATTATTACAGTCCCTCTTCTGTGTTAGCTTTCATTTGTAAACAAAAATATTCCTCACCAGCCAACACATTATACTTAAGTGCGTGATGAGGATGAACTGTAAAGAGTAATTAAGAGATCATTTAGTGCTTCAGACAGGAAAACACATTCACCAATTTGCCAGATAATTATTAATAACTATTTTGTATGCCTTGATCTTCAAAGGGAAAGCAAATTTCTAACTTTATGATCTCTGTTGCGATAGTGTGTAACTGTGCTCCTTTTATACAGAAAGAAAAGGAGGCAGGCGCAAATTAGGTGATCTGCCCATTGCAGTAGTGGAAACACTGTGGATCGGAATTTGGAGCATCTGTGAGTTACATTCAGCTCAGGTCCTGGGGAGGAGCCTGAGGCTATGTTCAACAGAGCACTGGATCAAAAGAAAGAACTCCCCAGCTTTATTCTCTGTGCTGTATTGTTTTTTACTGAAAACAGGAATACAATATTTGCAACTAAAAAAGACAATTGGCTAATAGAACTGCTGAGATCTTTGGAAAATCTTTGAATCTTTTGCATCTAGATGCTGTGTAATCATAGCCAGCTCATTCTCACTTAGCACTGGTTTCATTCCTATGTATCTGATTGGCCCAGCTGGGCTCAGTGCTGGCCTGCAATAACAGTGAGAATGTGTCCAAACGGAGCCACACAAGGTATCTTTTGCTTTTCCTCAATACTGTAGGTTAGGAGGCACCAAAATGTTATGCATTTTGTTAATCATTTGTTCTTTTATTCAGCAGTTATGCCATGATTCTTTATCAGTCAAACATTCCCAAATATGGGAATGTTCATGCTCATTTAAAACAGGCAAAAATTAACATTTGCCATGTGACTTTATGGAAATGGTTCAACCTCTCAAAACCTTGTGTTTCTCATCTCTAAAAAATGGGGATAATAAGAGTCCTACTCCATAAACTTTCTACTTGGGATTAAAAGAGAGAGATCCTGCAGAGATCATAGCACCAAACCTGGCACATAGTTAGTGCTCAATAACAGCCATGGTTGTCACCCTTGTTCTTATGGCGTTCCAAATATTTGTAGCTGTGGTTTAATTATTTTTCTGCTTGACCATACATCTAAACTCTGGGAAGAAATTGAGAACACCATTGAAATGAGAATTTGTCAGGGCCTTATCATTTTTACAAATGGAACACTGAAAATATCATGGTGATCCCCAGTATCTAATTTTAAGTAAAAACAATGTTACTCTTTTTTTTTTTTTTTTTTTTTTTGCGGTACGCGGGCCTCTCACTGTTGTGGCCTCTCCCGTTGCGGAGCACAGGCTCCGGACGCGCAGGCTCTGCAGCCATGGTTCACGGGCCCAGCCGCTCCGCAGCATGTGGGATCTTCCCGGACCGGGGCACGAACCTGTGTCCCCTGCATCGGCAGGCGGACTCTCAACCACTGTACCACCAGGGAAGCCCTCAATATTACTCTTAAAACACTAAACTTTCATACATGCTGAAGTCATGCTTTCTGACTCCTGAAAGTCATTTAGAAGATGCTTCTTTCTGGAAAAAAAAAAAATCCTGCTTTGTTGTTTCTCTAATACCTGCTTACTTGCTCTGTCAAGTAATCCAGGCATGGAATTAGCAATCTGTAATGTTGATGTGCTTATAAATTAGAGGGTAAGACCCTATAGGCATGGCTAGTGTTTTGCAGAAATAATATAAATGGACTAAATACATAAGGACTGGACTGTGAGTCAGCAGGAGCAGAGAGTATGACTGAATTGAATGTTAAAATCCTAAAGTGCTTTTTTTCTTTTGGGATCAAATATTTTCCCATATGACTTGATAATGGAAGTAAATGGGGGAAATGGATTCATTTATAAATTTTTAGAAATGATTCTGTGTGTTAAGGCAGGTCAAACTGAATGACATTAATTAAGAGACATGTGAATGTCATACTGTGATGCATGATGTGAGGATAACCCTGAAAAAGACAATAGATTAACATGTCTGAAGGGTAAGGTGCTTAGGTCATTGACCTCAGAATTAATAAATACATTTGTAGTGGAATACGATGGAATAACCCAACAGCAGGTGAAAATTAGCCTGCCGCAAAATAGGCCAAGAGCTGGAATTACAACTGATCTCAGTGGAACATGGAATGAGGTGATTCAATGGGAAATGTTTCTCCCTAGTGAAACAGTAGATAACACCCAGTGGAAAAACTCAGCCTTTGGATCTGCATCACAGAAAATGTTCCATGTATCTCAAGTCCACAGACAACTAAATAATCATGGGGGCTGAGTGGTGGTGTAAAAGAGAACAGGCTTGGGAGCCAGGGCCAAGGTTTAAGTTTTGTTCCTGACTGACTGAGAGTGTTACTCACTGGCCATATGATTTTTTGGTTGTCATTAATTAGCTTTTTGACCCAAGCTAATTACTTATTCTCACTAGGCTTCAATTACCTCATCTTTAAAATAGATAATTGTCTCCATGCAAATTGCTGCACGGATTACAAGATCATGCTGAATATCACTGAGCACCGTTTAGCACATAGCACATAGTTTAGCACCCAGTTAAGGGCTGGATATATGTTACCCCTCATTCTCCTTTTTTGCCAAAATTTTTATTTGAAAAATTTAGTCATGTTTCAGTTTAAAAATTAGAATGATTTTAATTGATCTAATTCAGGGAGTTATCAAAAAACCAATTGCAAGGAAGATTTTACTCAATTGGAGAAAAACGAATCTCTTATAGACCAATAAAAACAGCTGTTCAGATTACTTTAGCACATTCTTGGTTATTTTTTAGATGGGTATGTTTTAGCAGCAGAGTGGCTTAAATTTAAGATAAGCAGCATTAAATGAATAAAAATGCATGTGATTGCCCATCAGGATCTCAGTGTTCTAGCACTGTCTCTGCTACTGGTTAGCTGTGTGACTTGTTGGAAATCATGTCACCTTTTGAAGTCTCACTTGGCAAGATAAGGAAATCGCACAGCATAGTTTCCAAAATTCTTTCCTGTGCTCTAAACCTGAGTGGCCCAATATGGTAGCCACTAGCCATATGTGACTATTGAGGACTTGCAGCATGAAATTGAGTTGTGCTGTATATATAAAATACATGCTGATTTTGAAGACTCTATGAAAAAGCTAACGTAAAATATTTCATTAATAATTTTTCATTTTGATTATTGGAGAAATTATTTTGCATGTATTTGGTTAAATAAATTTACTAAAATTACTTGCCTCTTTTCTTTAATGTGGCTACTAAGCTTTAAATGACAGGTAGCTTGCACTTGTGGTTGTGTTCGTTTCTATCGGACAGTGATGCTCTAAAAACTGAGTTTATGGAATAAATTTTAGTGAAGGTTTCAATTGTACACAGAGCTGGGTTTCAGAGCTACTAGGACATTTCTGATAAGCTGATAGAGCTGGTGCCTTCCACTTATTTGATTGTAGCAGTTGATTTGCACTGTGCAGGTGGTGGGGAGAAGCTGGGGAAAGGAATGGGAATAGATTAGAGTCCAGCGGAGACAGAGTCTGCAGACAGAATCAGATGCGGCCAGTTGGTGGAGGGAGGATTCTGGGACAGTGGGGTACAGGAGACGCTCTGTTGGTGGTCGGGGAGCACACCTAACACAAAGAAGGGAAGACAGACATTCTGCTCTCTGTGCATGGAGCGTGACACCGCTGTGGCACCACCATCAACTGGCAGCTTGGGGAGCATGGGCAGATGGCCCACTTGAAAGGATTCTGGTGTCCTCAAGGCAGACATCCATGACAGGCACGTCTCAGGCATTGGCTTGAAGAACTGGAGGAGCAAAAGAAGAGTGCAGAGCAAGCTTCACAGTGAACAAGCCTCATGGATAAGTTCATGGACTACAGACCAACTGACAAACAGGTGTCCCTGTACAGAGTATTAATGTTTATCTCCCCAGACGTGGGTGCAACAACACTTGGGATCTTAATGTTAATAAATACCTCCTTCGGACCTAAGGCTGGTAAAGTCTAGGGAAGTTTTTCAGCTAAGCAGGAATAACAAACTTTTAAAAATCAAAGTTTCTGGGGCTTCCCTGGTGGCGCAGTGGTTCAGAGTCTGCCTGCCGATGGAGGGGACACGGGTTCGTGCCCCGGTCCGGGAGGATCCCACATGCCGCGGAGCAGCTGGGCCCCTGAGCCATGGCCGCTGAGCCTGTGCATCCGGAGCCTGTGCTCCGCAACGGGAGAGTCCACAGCAGTGAGAGGCCTGTGTACTGCAAAAAAAAAAAAAAATCAAAGTTTCTTAAAAGCAACGTTACGCCAGGTCAAAGAGAAGGCAGCATGCTCATGGTATCTTGTTTAGGTTGTCTGGGCGTGTGGTGGGGCAGGGAGAAGGCTGGAAGGAAGAGTTGACAAACATACACTGTCATTTTTGTGTTGTCTTTTCTAGTGCTTTATAACCAGTGGAGTATAAATGGGGATCACGGAGTTTCCTTTTCTGGGCTAAAGGGATAATGTTCTTGAGTCAATGACAAGGTTGAATGCTAAGTCATACCATTTCCTGAGCCTATAAATTAAAAAAAATTAAATGATCACTTTGTGACAAGCACCTGTGGTTAATTTTTCTTAAACACGTTGGTCACATGGCTTTTGATTGGCTTCTTACTGTTGTTGATATGCCTGCTGATCTGTGATAGACTGTAAAAGAGTAATAAAAGAGATTTGGCCCTAGGGATGAAGGCATTAGCTCTCTTCCCGATTTTCCAAGTTATTTAATTCTTAAATTCATTTTAAAGTTTAGAACTGGATCCAAAATATTATGAAAATGTTACAACTCAGTGAATCACAAGCAATACCGAGTATTCCTTAGTGAATCCAATAAGCCCTTTTAGGAGGGATCTTGGAGTCAGGTTCGGGTGAGACTGCTGAGATGTTATCCCCACCTGCTGGTGCACAGCCCAGCAAGATGAATCCTTACCTCCTTGACTGTGAGTGACAGCAGGTCTTTGCCTTTCTTGAGAACATCAGCTGGACTTCCAACTTTCTCCCTCTTTGTTCCTCTTCTAATCTCCCTGGAGACAACACGTGAGGCTATGTAGAACCAACCAGTCTTTAGTATCATTTGCGAAACACTAAGCCCTAAGACACAGATGCATTTGTGAGCAGTTAGTATCAGGCACTGTACTAGGTTGAGGAACACAGCACTGAAAATAGCAGATCTCTTTCCTTATGGAGGAAACACACAAGAAACCATCATAAAAACAAACGAATGAACCAAGTAAGTGAACGAGTAAATTAAAACAACAATAACAAAGTCACCGAACCAGGTTCGTTTTGCCTGATGCACAGCAAGCCAAAATGCTGAGACCCCAAGGTTTGCAGCAAAGAGAGGGTTTATTCGCCAGGCAGCCAAGTGAGGAGATGGGTGAACAAGTCTCAAATCCACCTCCCAGAAGGCAAGGAGCTCAGGGTATATTTACAGGATGAAGCATAAAGAAGCAGGGCGGGGCTTCCCTGGTGGCGCAGTGGTTGAGAGTCCGCCTACCGATGCAGGGGACACGGGTTCGTGCCCCGGTCTGGGAGGATCCCACATGCCGCGGAGCGGCTGGGCCCCTGAGCCATGGCCGCTGAGCCTGCGCATTCAGAGCCTGTGCTGCGCAACGGGAGAGGCCACAACAGTGAGAGGCCCGCGTACCGCAAAAAAAAAAAAAAAAAAAGGTTGGTCTGAGCCGAGAAGCATGGGGAAACGTGAATGGAAAAACGTGCGGGAAATCCACGTTCTGCGCAGGTATAACTAGGCTACAGGGCTCTGCACCTCCCAGGCGGAAGTTTTCCCACCTTCTGAGGTCAAAAGGTCAAAACGCAAAACGCGCATGCTCAATTGAAGGGTGGGTGGTCCTATCCAGTCTTAACCAGCTCAGCTCTGACTAGACACAGCTGACTCCAAGTTTCTGGAAAATGCGAGTAAATGTCTTACTGTTAGGTTATGTGCCGCTCAGAGGACGTGCAAGTCTTCAAATGACCTTGATTAGTGAAGGTAAGTGAAATGGATTTGACTCGTTACCCATGGCTTCAACAACAAACAGCTTCCGCTGCTGATAATGGCTAAGAAAAAGGTAAAATAAGGTAAATTGATAGAGTGGCTGGGTGCTTTAGCAAGGTGATCAGGGAAGCTTGTGTCTGAGGAGGTGACATTGGAATTGAGACATAACTGAGGAAAAAGGGACAAACAGAGGTGCTTCTTTGAAATTTTTGATTACTTAAGGTCCCTTGGGGAGTGAGGGGAGCTATAAAAAGTGTTTAAATTACCATGAATTAGATAGGTGGGGGCTTGACAATAATTTGCCCGTTTTAGAGAAATAAACATCACTGAAGAAATAGTGTTGTAGAGTGTGACCCATACCTGCTCTACAAACCACTCTATTTAGTAAAAATAAAAGCCCAGAATGATTGAAAGAGTATAAGAAATCATGAAAACGTAGAGGCTAAAAGATAGACTGCTTTTTCCCAAGGTGACTCATCCGGGTTATGACAAAGCTGGGAAGCAGAAGAGTCTTTTATTCCGTGGTTTATGCTCTTTCAGTGACGTTGGAGCATTTTTGCTATACGCTTCCTGCTTTAACAGGGATTGCAAACCCGGAGGCCAACAGCGGCCAAGAGAGCAACACAGTAAGTGAAGTTATCTAGTGGGACCATGGTGAAATGAAGAGATCTGTCCTATAGTTAGGGAACGTGAACTACTCAGTTGTAGCTAACTATTGCAGACCCCAGGCTCCCAGATCTTCTGATTTTTAAAGAGAAGCTGGAAACCTGGACTTTTATGCACATACTATTTTAAACATTAGTAATTAGTGTAAATTAATACACAGACAAACACACACACTCCATCTGTTGGCAGGATGCTGTCCAACGGCCATCAGGGTGCACTCTGATATTTCTGATATTAGAAGTCCTTCAAATAAACAGTCCTCTTTTGTACATTCTCAAACTATTTATCAGGGTTTTCCTGGTCTTTTTCTTCTTTGAAAAAAATGCAGTTTCTCTGCTGGCTCATGAAGACATTATCTGTGCTTTTCCTGCACCAAGAACCTGGGATTTGAGTTCAGCTCTGACGTACTACCACAAGGGGGAGCTCAAACTTCTTTTTTAAGTTTTACATGAAAACATCAAACACTGGCGTAATTTTGTTAAGAATTCTTTCACTAACTGTAAAAACAGACAACAAACTCCCCTGAAACTCAGCATAGAGCGTATCAGTCTAATTTTAATTTTATTTTATATTTTATTGCTTTTATTTTATATATTCAATTTATTTTTTTTACCATGATATATGCTCAAGGCAGAGGTAAAGAAGCAAAAAGAATACAGAGTTTGGAACCACTGGGGTCCTATAGCTTACAATTCAAATTTAAATTTAAAATAGAAAAAACCCCCAAGATTCTCTGAGACAAGAAATATGTTTTCATTTTGGTAAAGGAAAACCAATGGTTAGTCCTAATGGGCTGAGGTATCCAAAGATGGCTCTCTGGCTTAGAACCTAGTCTTTTCATAGGTTTCCAGCTTTACTTCCTCTGTTTCCCTTGAAATCTCCATGAACCTCTCTTCTAATACATCAGCCCACACACCAAGCCCTGAACGGAGATGTGTTTTGTTTGTTTGTTGTTTCATTTCTTGGTTGCTTCTACCGTATCCACCCCAGTAAAGCCTGGAGAATAATAGTACTTCCCCCATGAGGCTTAGCGAGCGGTTCTTGAGTTAAAGTCTGTGAAGTGCTCCATGCAGGGTCTGACACATGGAACTCCATGTGAGCTAGGAATGATTATAGCAGACACTTGATATGACTGCATCTTATTAAAGTGACATTCCTAGGATTCAAACTGTGACAGAGCTCACAGTTTTCAAGACAGCTTTTTAAGCTTTTGTTTTTTTTTTAATATCTAGATAAATTGTTAATATTTTACTCTGCATTATCTTTACATAAAGAAAGTTTAAGAACTAGTTGGTGACTAGCAATGGCCTTGACTTTGATATACACTTCTAATCCTGGTAAATATTCTGATGAGTAGCACACAAAAATACACAGATTTTGAATAACTGGATGCCATTTTCATGTACAGTATATTCAGTATAGTCCATATCCAATTTTATGTGCAGATGAGCAGGTAAATTTACAATGAGAAAACAAGGCCATTTACTTGGATCTGTTTTCCTTGTATTTAAAGAATACCTGTGTCTCCTATTAAATTCTGTTTTTCTTTTTTTGAGGTTGCATCTTTTACTTCATATGTTAAAAAACAGGACAATAGACCCAAAATGGAGTCACTTATGCTAAGACCCACTTCCCCAACCGAGACTTAATTATAGTTTTGGGTCTTCCAGAAATGGAATCTTAAACTAGTTAACTAGGAATCTCCTGATCAGCACTAGTTAAGTCGTCTGCCTGATAGACTCCTGCCATCCCCTAAAGGAAATTAGCCTGGCAATAACAGACCAATTTTTTTTTTGAATTTTATTTTATTTATTCTTTTACACAACAGGTTATTATTAGTTATCCATTTTATACATATTAGTGTATACATGTCAATCCCAATCTCTCAATTCATCACACCACAACCCCCTCCACCACTTTCCCCCCTTGGTGTCCATACATTTGTTCTCTGCATCTGTGTCTCAATTTCTGCCCTGCAAACCGGTTCATCTGTATCATTTTTCTAGGTTCCACATATATGCATTAATATACGATATTTGTTTTTCTCTTTCTGACTTACTTCACTCTGTATGACAGTCTCTAGATCCATCCACGTCTCTACAAATGACCCACTTTCATTCCTTTTTATGGCTGAGTAATATTCCATTGTATATATGTAGCACATCTTCTTTATCCATTCATCTGTTGATGGGCATTTAGGTTGCTTCCATGACCTGGCTATTGTAAATAGTGCTGCAATGAACATTGGGGTGCATGTGTCTTTTTGAATTATGGTTTTCTCTGGGTATATGCCCAGTAGTGGGATTGCTGGGTCATATTTTTAGTTTTTTAAGGAACCTCCATACTGTTGTTCTCCATAGTGGCTGTATCAATTCACATTCCCACCAGCAGTGCAAGAGTGTTCCCTTTTCTCCACACCCTCTCCAGCATTTATTGTTTCTAGATTTTTTGATGATGGCCATTCTGACCAGTGTGAGATGATATCTCATTGTAGTTTTGATTTGCATTTCTCTGATGATTAATGATGTCGAGCATTCTTTCATGTGTTTGTTGGCAGTATGTATATCTTCTTTGGAGAAATGTCTATTTAGGTCTTCTGCCCATTTTTGGATTGGGTTCTTTGTTGTTTTGTTATTGAGCTGCATGAGCTGCTTGTAAATTTTGGAAATTAATCCTTTGTCAGTTGCTTCATATGCAAATATTTTCTCCCATTCTGAGGGTTGTCTTTTCGTCTTGTTTATGGTTTCCTTTGCTGTGCAAAAGTTTTGAAGTTTCATTAGGTCCCATTTGTTTATTTTTGTTTTTATTTCCATTTCTCTAGGAGGTGGGTCAGAAAGGATCTTGCTGTGATTTATGTCATAGAGTGTTCTGCCTATGTTTTCCTCTAAGAGTTTGATAGTTTCTGGCCTTACATTTAGGTCTTTAATCCATTTTGAGCTTATTTTTGTGTATGGTGTTAGGGAGTGATCTAATCTCATACTTTTAAATGTACCTGTCCAGTTTTCCCAGCACCACTTATTGAAGAGGCTGTCCTTTCTTCACTGTACATTCCTGCCTCCTTTATCAAAGATAAGGTGACCATATGTGCGTGGGTTTATCTCTGGGCTTTCTATCCTGTTCCATTGATCTATATTTCTGTTTCTGTGCCAGTACCATACTGTCTTGATTACTGTAGCTTTGTAGTATAGTCTGAAGTCAGGGAGCCTGATTCCTCCAGCTCCATTTTTCGTTCTCATGATTGCTTTGGCTATTTGCGGTCTTTTGTGTTTCCATACAAATTGTGAAATTTTTTGTTCTAGTTCTGTGAAAAATGCCAGTGGTAGTTTGATAGGGATTGCATTGAATCTGTAGATTGCTTTGCGTAGTAGAGTCATTTTCACAATGTTGATTCTTCCAATCCAAGAACATGGTATATCTCTCCATCTATTTGTATCATCTTTAATTTCTTTCATCAGTGTCTTATAATTTTCTGCATACAGGTCTTTTGTCTCCTTAGGTAGGTTTATTCCTAGATATTTTATT
Organism: Monodon monoceros; assembly: GCF_005190385.1. NCBI lineage: Eukaryota > Metazoa > Chordata > Mammalia > Artiodactyla > Monodontidae > Monodon > Monodon monoceros. The sequence goes on from NW_021703782.1 coordinate 66,948,486, forward strand.
CTTTTTCTTGCAATGGTAAATGGGAGTGTTTTCTTGATTCCACTTTCAGATTTTTCATCATTAGTGTATAGGAATGCAAGAGATTTCTGTGCATTAATTTTGTATCCTGCTACTTTACCAAATTCTTGATTAGCTCTAGTAGTTTGCTGGTAGCATCTTTAGGATTCTCTATGTATAGTATCATGTCATCTGCAAACAGTGACAGCTTTACTTCTTCTTTTCCGATTTGGATTCCTTTTATTTCCTTTTCTTCTCTGATTGCTGTGGCTAAAACTTCCAAAACTATGTTGAATAAGAGTGGTGAGAGTGGGCAACCTTGTCTTATTCCTGATCTTAGTGGAAATGCTTTCAGTTTTTCACCATTGAGAATGATGTTGGCTGTGGGTTTGTCATATATGGCCTTTATTATGTTGAGGAAAGTTCCCTCTATGCCTACTTTCTGCAGGGTTTTTATCATAAATGGGTGTTGAATTTTGTTGAAAGCTTTCTCTGCATCTATTGAGATGATCATATGGTTTTTCTCCTTCAATTTGTTAATATGGTGTATCACGTTGATTGATTTGAGTATATTGAAGAATCCTTGCATTCCTGGAATAAACCCCACTTGATCATGGTGTATGATCCTTTCAATGTGCTGTTGGATTCTGTTTGCTAGTATTTTGTTGAGGATTTTTGCATCTATGTTCATCAGTGATATTGGCCTGTAGTTTTCTTTCTTTGTGAAATCCTTGTCTGGTTTTGGTATCAAGGTGATGGTGGCCTCGTAGAATGAGTTTGGGAGTGTTCCTCCCTCTGCTATATTTTGGAAGAGTTTGAGAAGGATAGGTGTTAGCTCTTCTCTAAATGTTTGGTAGAATTCGCCTGTGAAGCCATCTGGTCCTGGGCTTGTGTTTGCTGGAAGATTTTTAATCACAGTTTCAATTTCAGTGCTTGTGATTGGTCTGTTCATATTTTCTATTTCTTCCTGATTCAGTCTTGGCAGGTTGTGCATTTCCAAGAATTTGTCCATTTCTTCCAGGTTGTCCATTTTATTGGCATAGAGTTGCTTGTAGTAATCTCTCATGATCTTTTGTATTTCTGCAGTGTCAGTTGTTACTTCTCCTTTTTCATTTCTAATTCTATTGATTTGAGTCTTCTCCCTTTTTTTCTTGATGAGTCTGGCTAATGGTTTATCAATTTTGTTTATCTTCTCAAAGAACGAGCTTTTAGTTTTATTAATCTTTGCTATTGTTTCTTTCATTTCTTTTTCATTGATTTCTGATCTGAGTTTTATGATTTCGTTCCTTCTGTTAACTTTGGGGTTTTTTTGTTCTTCCTTCTCTAATTGCTTTAGATGCAAGGTTAGGTTGTTTATTCGAGATGTTTCCTGTTTCTTAAGGTAGGATTGTATTGCTATAAACTTCCCTCTTAGAACTGCTTTTGATGCATCCCATAGGTTTTGGGTCATCGTGTCTCCATTGTCATTTGTTTCTAGGTAATTTTTATTTCCTCTTTGATTTCTTCAGTTATCACTTCGTTATTAAGTAGTGTATTCTTTAGCCTCCATGTGTTTGTATTTTTTACAGATCTTTTCCTGTAATTGATACCTAGTCTCATAGCGTTGTGGTCGGAAACAATACTTGATACAATTTCAATTTTCTTAAATTTACCAAGGCTTGATTTGTGACCCAAGATATTATCTCTCCTGGAGAATGTTCCATGAGCACTTGAGAAAAATGTGTATTCTGTTGTTTTTGGATGGAATGTCCTATAAATATCAATTAAGTCCATCTTGTTTAATTTAAAGCTTGTGTTTCCTTATTTATTTTCATTGTGGATGATCTGTCCATTGGTGAAAGTGGGGTGTTAAAGTCCCCTACTATGAGTGTGTCACTGTCGATTTCCCCTTTTATGGCTGTTAGTATTTGCCTTATGTATTGAGGTGCTCCTATGTTGGGTGCATAAATATTTACAATTGTTATATCTTCTTCTTGGATCGATCCCTTGATCATTATGTAGTGTCCTTCTTTGTCTCTTCTAATAGTCTTTATTTTAAAGTCTATTTTGTCTGATATGAGAATTGCTACTCCAGCTTTCTTTTGGTTTCCATTTGCATGGAATATCTTTTTCCATCCCCTCACTTTCCGTCTGTATGTGTCTCTAGGTCTGAAGTGGGTCTCTTGTAGACAGCATATATATGGGTCTTGTTTTTGTATCCATTCAGCCAATCTGTGTCTTTTGGTGGGAGCATTTAGTCCATTTACATGTAAGGTAATTATCGATATGTATGTTCCTATTCCCATTTTCTTAATTGTTTTGGGTTCGTTATTGTAGGTCTTTTCATTCTCTTGTGTTTCTTGCCTAGAGAAGTTCCTTTAGCATTTGTTGTAAATGCTGAACTCTGGTTTGGTGGTGCTGAACTCTCTCAGCTTTTGCTTGTCTGTAAATGTTTAATTTCTCCATCAAATCTGAATGAGATCCTTGCTGAGTAGAGTAATCTTGGTTGCAGGTTTTTCTCCTTCATCACTTTAAATATGTCCTGCCAGTCCCTTCTGGCTTGCAGAGTTTCTGCTGAAAGATCGGCCGTTAACCTTATGGGGATTCCCTTGTATGTTATTTGTTGTTTTTCCCTTGCTGCTTTTAATATGCTTTCTTTGTATTTAATTTTTGACAGTTTGATTAATATGTGTCTTGGCATATTTCACCTTGGATTTATCCTGTATGGGACTCTCTGTGCTTCCTGGACTTGATTAACTATTTCCTTTCCCATATTAGGGAAGTGTTCAACTATAATCTCTTCAAATATTTTCTCAATCCCTTTCTTTTTCTCTTCTTCTTCTGGAACCCCTATAGTTCAAATGTTGGTGCATTTAATGTTGTCCCAGAGGTCTCTGAGACTGTCCTCAGTTCTTCATTCTTTTTTCTTTATTGTGCTCTGCAGTAGTTATTGCCACTATTTTATCTTCCAGGTCACTTATCCGTTTTTCTGCCTCAGTTATTCTGCTATTGATCCCATCTAGAGTATTTTTAATTTCACTTATTGTTTTGCTCATCATTGCTTGTTTCCTCTTTAGTTCTTCTAGGTCCTTGTTAAATGTTTCTTGCATTTTGTCTATTCTATTTCCAAGATTTTGGATCATCTTTACTATCATTATTCTCAATTCTTTTTCAGGTAGACTGCCTATTTTCTCTTCATTTGTTAGGTCTGCTGCGTTTTTATTTTGCTCCTTCATCTGGTGTGTGTTTTTCTGTCTTCTCATTTTGCTTATCTTACTGTGTTTGGGGTCTCCTTTTTTGCAGGCTGCAGGTTCGTAGTTCCCATTGTTTTTGGTGTCTGTCCCCAGTGGCTAAGGTTGGTTCAGTGGGTTGTGTAGGCTTCCTGGTGGAGGGGACTAGTGCCTGTGTTCTGGTGGATGAGGCTGGATCTTGTCTTTCTGGTGGGCAGGTACACTTCTGGTGGTGTGTTTTGGGGTGTCTGTGGCGTTATTATGATTTTAGGCAGCCTCTCTGCTAATGGGTGCGGTTGTGTTCCTGTCTTGCTAGTTGTTTGGCATAGGATGTCCAGCACTGTAGCTTGCTGGTCGTTGAGTGAAGCTGGATGCTGGTGTTGAGATGGAGATCTCTGGGAGATTTTTGCCATTTGATATTATGTGGAGCTGGGAGGTCTCTTGTGGACCAGTGTCCTGAAGTTGGCTCTCCCAACTCAGAGGCACAGCATTGACTCCTGGCTGCAGCACCAACAGCCTTTCATCCACACGGCTCAGAATAAAAGGGAGAAAAAGTAGAAAGAAAGAATTAGTAGAAGTAGAAAGAAAGAAAGGAGGGAGGGAGGGAGGAAGGAAGGAAGGAGGGAAGGAAGGGAAAAAAGAAAGAAAGCAAGAAAGAAAGAAAGGAGGGAGGAAGGAAGGAGGGAAGGAAGAAAGAAAGAAGATAAAGTAAAATAAAATAAGATAAGATATAATAAAGTTATTAAAATAAAGAATAATTATTAAGAAAAAAAGATTTAAAAAAAAAAAACGGATGGATAGAATCCTAGGACAAATGGTGGAAGCAAAGCTATACAGCCAAAATCTCAAACAGAAGCATACACATACACACTCACAAAAAGAGGAAAAGGGGAAAAAAATCATAAATGTTGCTCTCAAAGTCCACCTCCTCAATTTGGGATGATTCGTTGTCTGTCATGTATTCCACAGGTGCAGGGTACATCAAGTTCATTGTGGAGCTTTAATCCGCTGCTCCTGAGGCTGCCTGGAGAGATTTCCCTTTCTCTTCTTTTTCTCACAGCTCCCAGGGCTCAGCTTTGGATTTGGCCCCGCCTCTGCATGTAGGTCGCCGGAGGGCGTCTGTTCTTCGCTCAGACAGGACGGGGTTAAAGGAGCCGCTGATTCGGGGGCTTTGGCTCACTCAGGCTGTGGGGAGGGAGGGGCACGGAGTGCGGGCGGGCCTGCGGAGGCAGAGGCCGGCGTGACGTTGCAACAGCCTGAGGCGTGCCGTACGTTCTCCCAGCGAAGCTGTCCCTGGGTCCCGGGACCCTGGCAGTGGCGGGCTGCACAGGCTCCCCGGAAGGTGGGTGTAGATGGTGACCTGTGCTCGCATACAGGCTTCTTGGTGGCGGCAGCAGCAGCCTTAGCGTCTCATGCCCGTCTCTGGGGTCCGCGCTTTTAGCCGCGGCTCACGCCGGTCTCTGGAGCCTCTTTAAGCAGCGCTCTTAATCCCCTCTCCTCGCGCACTAGGAAACAAAGAGGGAAGAAAAAGTCTCTTGCCTCTTCAGCTGGTCCAGACTTTTCCTCGGACTCCCTCCTGGCTAGCCGTGGTGCGCTAACCCCCTGCAGGCTGTGTTCACGCTGCCAACCCCAGTCCTCTCCCTGCGCTCTGACTGAAGCCCGAGCCTCAGCTCGCAGCCCCGCCCGCCCCGGTGAGTGAGCAGACAAGCGTCTCGGGCTGGTGAGTGCCGGTCGGCCCCGATCCTCTGTGCGGGAATCTCCCCGCTTTGCCCTCCGCACCCCGGTGGCTGCGCTCTCCTCCGCGGCGCCGAAGCTTCCCTCCCGCCACCCGCAGTCTCCGCCCGCGAAGGGCCTTCCTAGTGTGTGGAAACTTCCTCCTTCACAGCTCCCTTCCTGAGGTGCAGGGCCCGTCCCTATCCTTCTGTCTCCGTTTATTCCTTTTTCTTTTTCCCTACCCAGGTACGTGGGGGGTTTCTTGCCTTTTGGGAGGTCTGAGGTCTTCTGCCAGCGTTCAGTAGGTGTTCTGTAGGAGTTGTTCCACGTGTAGATGTATTTCTGGTGTATCTGTGGGGAGGAAGGTGATCTCCGCGTCTTACTCTTCCGCCATCTTCTGTTCTTTAATTTTTCTAGGTCTTTGTTAAACATTTCTTGCATCTTCTCAATCTTTGCCTCCATTCTTTTTCTGAGGTCCTCAATGATCTTCATTATCAGTATTCTGAATTCTTTTCCTGGAGGGAGGTTGGCTATCTCCACTTTATTTAGTTGTTTTTCTGGCCTTTTATCTTGTTCCTTCATCTGGTACATAGCCCTCTGCCTTTTCATTTTGTCTTTCTTTCTGTGAACGTGGTTTTCGTTCCACAGACTGCAAGATTGTAGTTTTTCTTGCTTCTGCTGTCTGCCTTCTGGTGCTGAGGCTATCTAAGAGTGTTTTGCAAGCTTCCTGATGGGAGGGACTGGTGGTGGGTAGAGCTGAGTGTTGCTTTGTTAGGCAGAACTCAGTTAAACTTTAATCTGCTTGACTGCTGATGGGTGGGGCTGAGTTCCCTCTCTGTTGGTTGTTTAGCCTGATGCAACCCAGAACTGGAGGCTACAGGCTCTTTGGTGGGACTAGTGATGGACTCTGGGAGAGTTCATAGCAAGGAGTACTTCTCGGAACTTCTGCTGCCAGTGTCCTTGTCCCCGTGGTGAGACACAGCCACCCCCCACCTCTGCAGGAGACCCTCCAACACTAGCAGGTAGGTCTGATTCAGTCTCCTGTGGGGTCACTGCTACCTCCCCCTGGGTCCTGATGTGCACACTACTTGGTGTGTGCCCTCCAAGAGTGGAGTCTCTGTTTCCCCCAGTCCTGTTGAAGTCCTGCAATCAAATCCCGCTAGCCTTCAAAGTCTGATTCTCTGGGAATTCCTCCTCTCACTGCCGGACCCCCAGGTTGGGAAGCCTGATGTGGGGCTCAGAACCTTCACTCCAGTGGGTGGACTTCTGTGGTATAAGTGTTCTCCAGTTTGTGAGCCACCCACCCAGCAGTTATGGGATTTGATTTTATCGTGATTGTGCCCCTCCTACCATCTCATTGTGGCTTCTCATTTGTCTTTGGATGTGGGGTATCTTTTTTCGTGAGTTCCAGTGTCTTCCTGTTGATGATTGTTCAGCAGTTAGTTGTGATTCCGGTGCTCTTGCAAGAGGGAGTGAGCGCTCGTCCTTCTACTTAACCATCTTGAACCAATCTCCTATTAACTTCTGTTAAGATAATCCTTATATCCCTGAAGAAACTTAAAGTTTCCTATTAAAGCCGATTCTTTACTCTCCAATTGGTTGAAGTTCAAAAAGATAAAAATTGTGTGTAGTTATTTTATATTAGGGTTATGGCAGAGAATCTAATCTTCAATTACAACATTTTCTTTAAAGGAAATTTGATTGGTTTTGCATAATTTTGACTTATGGAAAAATGGCCAGTCCTAAATAAAAGCATTCTCTGTTCCTCTCATTAATTAATGTCACTCATTAATTTTTTAACATCTATTTATTGAGTGCCAGTTATGTGCCAGACACTGTTCTAGTTAAGGCATGCTTCCTACTTTGAAAACAAAAGAGACCACCATAGTACATTTTCTTACTAAACACTCAAAATGAAGTGAAAAGATAATCAGAATAAGTAAATTAAGGTAGTTGACAGTTTCTATATCTTAATAGTTTACAAAGCAACTAAGTCTAAAAGGCTTCTGAGTGTGGGTCCTCTCAAGTTCTCTTTGGGACGGGACGGTCCCATCTCAGAGCAAAGTGCTTTTACTCACTGCTGCCACCTAGTGGCGGCCCGTCTTCTCCTGAGGCACTGCTGCATGGGGAGGGTGGGGCCATGAGTGACCTGTCCACCTCTAATCCTGTGTCCTATCTGCCTCCTGGCTTTCACCATATCTGGGTTTAGATTATTATAGCATTTACAAATTAATATCCTTGTGATTTGGGAATGAAGAATCAGAATTCTCAGGAATTCTTGAAATGACGTGATTATGTACTTCTAAAAAATTCTTTATTTGCATATTTTAAATTAGTAGTGAGTGACCATAATAATGAACAAAAGTCGTTTTTTTCTCACAGGGTTTTACTAAAAGTTCAGAGGTTTTCTCTATTATTATGAAACAATATATTGGAACAAAATTATATATTTTAATAGTATATTAGAATGATCTCTACCTGATATTGACATTTTATAATAGAATACACTGAAGTAAGAGAACATAAAAACAAAACAAATGTCAAATAAAAATTATTTCAAATGTAAGGATTATACCATATACATTTAATGTTTAAAAGTTAAAATTCTTGAATTTTAAGACTCAAAGCATTATCCAATAGTCTTGATCTTTGTTTCATGACAAAAATTGCTTTCATTCTGTATTGACGTTTGTTCACTTGTCCAAAACCATCTTCAAGCTGGGTGTTAGAATACATATTGCTTTCCGTAAGCTTATTTCCTTTTTAAACAATTTTGAGGTTTTTGTTGCTTTTGCTCATTCAGATTTTAGATCAGTTTCTGATTTCCTAAGGGTATATTCTCAATAATATTCACATATTCTACTCCTTGTATTTTCTCTTTTAAGGTATTTACAAGGAACTGTGGCCTACAGCAAATATTCAGACTCTGGAAAATGCTAGAAAATATTGAGTAACATAACATTAGAATCTGCTAGCAAGGGTCACAGTATTGCATAGAATCAGCAGTTGAAGTTGCTAATTTAAGGACTTACTTTGCTTTCCAAATGTGTTAGTTCTCAGCATACCATTTAGAGAATTAGTTTAAAGCATGTATACTATGAGGATAAAATCACTGACATTTATATTATTTGCAAGAATAAGTCGCTGTTAGCAGCAGACGGGGCCATGCACACCCATTTTACAACATGACAAATGATCAGATCATTCCTGCCTCTCTCCTCCAGGTTCCCAGAAACGCTGGTCTTAACCTTCAGGTCACAAATGTCTTGCTTTCAAGGAGATATCAGTGAACTCCTTGGAACCAGTAATGCCTCCATGTTGATTGTTAGCCTCACAGAAGAATTAGTTTTTCTCTTTTCCTTGATTTCTCAACTGATTTTTTTTTTTGAGATTCTGAAAAACATAAAATTTCTGAGACATATGGGAAATTTCCACACCGAAACACCAGTGCAGAATACTCTGGGTTCTGTTCCCACCATTTCTGCTAGAACTTTCCCACACATCTCTTATGTTATCAGTTTCCTCGTAAATCCAACCTGTTGGTCTTTTGTATTTCCAGGATTTGTCACAACTTCCTATCTATTATATTTCTTTTTTTTGTTTTTCAGCATGGCTGAATATCCTTTAAAATGTGTTTTATTACTTCTAGGGGTCTGGCGTGAGAGGGAAAGAGTGTGTCTTTTATACCATCCTGAAGTGAAAGTTTAGCATTTCCGTTTCTGAACTTCATCACGGCAGTGGTAAGTAGATCCCCTTTGTAAATACAGTGTTGGAAATGAAGAAGAGTTAGGATTCCCACTTGCTTGAGAGATAAATTGTGCTGTACTGAGCTATATTAAGTTCCTGTAGCTTGTGCTGGGAAGTAAGTAATTTGATCAGCAGTGATTTGGTTCTTATTTTTTAATGTTTATTAAAATGAACCATTCTCATTGCAATAATTGCTTTAATATATTAATCAGTGCTTTCTGATAAATGCTATATTCCATTATATTGTGCTATTGGAATGACAGGCTCTATAATTACAGAGATTTCCTCTAATGAGCAAATCTTGCTTCACATGTGTTAACTGCTCACATCTGCCTTCCTCATGCCTGGACTTCTCCAATTAACATCTGATTGTGAGGATATTCAACTTTGGCTTTGATCCTAATGATCTTTATGATGCCCATTTCTTTGTTATAATGTTTTTATTTGTGCAGTGAAGGCCTTACAGGTAAAAGAGCAGAGTTAGGGAGAGAGAGAAGAGAGTTTCCCTCCATGCCCCTGCCCCCTCCCCTCCATAACAGTTTCTATCAGCCTCAGTTTGCAGCCGGAGAAGGAGGAATTAACTAACTCCCTCATGAAGGAGGACTTGGGGCATCAGAAGTCCCTGACCTTAGTATGTTCATAGTGGGATTTCATAAGTTTGAAAAATGAGCATTGCAAGCCATCAGTTTGTCATGCTGCCTGCAACCCAGCAATTTAACTTGACCCAGACATACAGGTACCATAAGGATGAAACAATTAAAAAAACTATGGTATTTTAGTCTTATTTTATTAAAAATTACAAGTTAGAAAATTGAAAGGGAACAAGTAACATTACAATTGAGATAAAGATGGAGTTCTTTAAAGATACTTAAATGGTAAATCCTAATCTATTCATAGCTCTTCAATGAGGTGTGTAATTGAGATGGATAAGAATATGTTCAAAATGGTGAAAAGTTTTATTGTAGCGGACGTTTGTCACTTTTGGGTGTCTGGTATCCAAGTGTCCTGATGTATTAATCTGTGTTCTCCGGAGAAACAGAACAGAACTGATAAGGGGTGTGCATGTGTGTGTGTGTGTGTATGTATCTATATCTATATACACATACGTATTTATTCACTTATTGTAAGGAATTGGCTTATGTGATTATGGAGGCTGACCAGTCCCCAAAATCTCTAGCCGGCAAGCTAGAGATCTAGGAGGGCCAATGGTGTAGTTCCTGTCTAATAGCTGGCAGGCTTGAGACCCGGGAAGAGCCAATGTTTCAGTTCTAGTCTGAAGGCAGGAAAAACTGATATCCAAGCTCGAGGCAGTCAGGTAGGTGTAGTTGCCATTACTTGCAGGAGGGTCAGCCCTTTTCTTGTACTCAGACCTTCCACTGATTGGATGAGGCCCACTCACGATGAACAGGCCTCATCATCTTCATTGGATCCACTGGCAGGGATGGGAATGGTCTTTAAAATGCTCATTAAATATATAAATTTCTGACCTCTACCTTTTAATTTTTTCAATCTTAATCTCTGCTGAATGGAGCCCTAAAATCTATACTTTTAACAACCTCTCTAGGTGTATTTGTGCCCAGAAACATTCAATTACTCCTATCTATCTAGACTAACAGGACGATGGATAAAATTAGGTCCCTGGAAAAGATGTGATCTCCACTGCCTCCCATCCCAAGGAGAGGTGGCCTTGGAGCATGAAATTGCTTGGACTGTTGAGTTTGTGTTAAGAATCTCAGTTGCCAGTACTGTTAAAGCTGTGTCAAATGATCTCTACCATCAAGGTCATAAAAGAACGTTTAACATTGTGAAGTACTGCAAGGACCCTCCTCCAGAGGGAAACTGCTGCATGACTGCAAATGTAGTCAGGATTTGAAAGTGGTAGCTGGGCTAGGCTGGAAGGTCCAAGATGGCCTCACTCTCGTGTTGGTGGTTGTCACTGGCCGGAATGCTTCATAATGTCTTTAAGTCTCTCTGAGCCTTATTTCATTGTGATTTCTACTCAGTATTTCTTTTCCCTTTCTTTTTTGTTTTCCCAAAGGCTGTTGTTACATCGACTTACATTTAACCATATGTACAAAACTTGTAAAAATATGATATATCAAAAGTAATAGGATCCTTGAAATTTGTGCTTGCTGTGAGCTAAAAACTGAAAGCAGAGTTTGTTTCCAGATTAAACATCACATGTTTCAAAATGTATATTGTTTGATTCCTGTAATTGAATATATAGTTAGAGGAAATAACATTTTAAAAAATGCAATAAATTCTGATGTAAATTTAAGGGCAATTTACAGAACCATATTTTACATAATTTGAGAAGTGGAAAGGGGATGGAATTAACACTGCTACAATTTTGGTGTTATTTTCCTCCAATTTTTAATCCATGTGTTTTATAATGTTGTCATAATCGTTCCAAATGCTGCCTTTAAAATAAGCTTATGCTATAAATATCTTCTTTTCAAATTACTATATCATATTTTAAAATATTTTTAATAGAGGGTTAATTTTGTATCTAATGAATAAACTATAATTTATTTAACCAATTCCACATAAATGGACATGCAGGTTGTTTCCAATTTTGTTGTTGTTGTTTTGCTTCTTTTTCATTATTACTTGAGGCCAGATTACTTGAGGGCAGTCAGAGCTTATGAACATGTTCATAAGACGTTGCTAACTTCAGTTCCAAAGAGTTGCATCAATTTACTTTCCCATCAATAATACATGAGCAATAGTTTCTGTCTTCCCTTTCCAGCATTTCCAGTATTCACAAAATGTTACCCTCTCAATAATTTATTCAAAAATATTTATTGAACACTTTACTATGTGCCAGAGTCTGTATATAAAAAGAAGAACGATGCTGAAAGGAGTTTGTGATTAAGTAGGAGAGATGGATACTTTAAAAGTATATATTTCCAGTTCAATTTTAAAAGTCCAATAAGAGAGATTTTCAGTCAAGATGGCACTAGATAATCATGATGGTAATGCCCCATCTGCTTCACATATATAACAACGATAGGTAAAATGTAAAAATATAAAATTTAAAAGGCGTGGCTATATGAAAAGCCAAATACAGCTGAAGTCACGAGCCTCCTGGTCTTTGATAATTAAGTATCTATGGTGTTGGTGCTGGGAGAAACTAATGTGTTGACAAATCCTTCCCCCAACCCCAATGAATAATACATCCTCCTGTCAGTGCATGACGTTTTACGGAGAGAGTCAAAGGTGTTAATAGGTCCTTTAGCTCCACAATGGAAAATGCAACCTTTTCCTTTTATTTTGTTTAATGCTTAATTCATTAAATTTAAAACCATTTTGTTATAAACATTCACTTAAACACTGAACACTCACAGTCTCTCTAAATATTTTATACTACTTACAAGGCTAATCCATCAATACTTACAGAGTTCAGTTAAAAATATCTCAAATATTTAAATGATTATGAATATATTTAATTTTACTCTTCTAAATATTCAGTTGAAATCAAAACATGAAATATGAAATTTTCTTAAAGGCTTTAAACAATTTGAAGAGCGGAAAACCCACACATAAAATATCATACCAATTACAAATATTACAGTAAAATTAAAATAGTTGTAAAGGTAATGATGAAAACATATAACTACATTATTAATGATTTCATTTTATATTCTTGTTTTTAATCTTCTGTTTTGCTCTCCCAAGATCACAGTAATTTTACCAGATGCTGAGTTTTATACCTCCTTAAAGTGGGAAATATTCTGTCCAAACACCAAAGTAAAAGAATACTCAGGCTTGTCAAGGTCTAGGGTTTACATTCTTGATACATTGATTCTCAGTAGAGTTGCATAACCCAAGCAGTCCAAAGTGATGCAAAACTGAGCCACTTACTTGGGATGAGCCCTTTCTAATAATGAATCTGCCTTGTTTGGTTATAAGAACTTCAGTCCATGAATTTTATGAAATTTTGTGTTTTTGAAATTCTAGGAATAATGTACATTTTAAAATGAACAATAATACTAATTCACTGTCCTGTCATTATGAGATTTTTTTTTTGGCAAAAGCAGATTTACATAGACTTTTGTCTTCCCTCTCTATGGCTTGGAAAGACCTACTCTCCCAAGATACCTTGTTCCTCTTCAATCCATAATAGTATTAAAGACCAAAAACTGGATTCTGGATACATCTGGGTGGTGGACATAGGAAAACATTAATTTAGCCTCTTTGAATTGGTCATACTCAGGTAACTCTATGCTAAGTAGCTGCTGGGAGCTGCAGCAACCCCTCTGAAGAAGTAAATGAAGGCAATGGTCTCACCAGACCCAAGATCATGGAGAAGGGGCCTGCCTGAGCCACTGTTGAAACCACAAGTGAAGCACCACCTAAGACAGGTGCTGGGACTGCTGAGAGGCTGACACGCAGCACGTGAGGAGACTCTTTACTGCAAGTGCCAGAAAGATGAGGATGGAGTGCTGGCTCTCTTGGCTGCTGGAAAATGCCAACAGAATCTAGAACAGGAAGCAAATCCCCTTTCCCCACTCCTGCCTTTCAGACTTCTGTCAGTACTTCCCATGGGTAGAAACTAACCAGAAGCTTGCTGGCAAGTAACTGGGAAAATGGGATACGCAGGTCCCTGGACTCTTAAAATACATAGCGGAACGTAGAAGGGCAGAAATGGGAGCCAAGAGCAACAGGCAAATGATCGTTACAACCTATTTCTTCTCAGCGACTTTGAGTGGCTAAAACACATCCCAGGAGGTCATCTATTTGGCTTTTTGAGTATATGTCTTTTCTTTCTGAGAACTCAGATAGGTGTGGTACCTTTTTATCCTCCTTTGGATTGGTTTTTTTTCCACAGGTTTCTGTATCTCCACCAGGTGGAGTTAGAGGCTAGTTTATTAAAGGGTTAAATTTAGGAAGTAAATTTGGTTGAGGGTTTCAGTTTCAGATGGGATAAAGCAAAGATAAACAATACCAAGGGGACTACTTCTTCCCTCTGATGTTCCCTTTTAGAATGTTACCTTGTTATTATCATATTCTCTTTGACTATTATGTCAATGTGCCCCATTCTCTGGCTGTGACTTAGGATACTCCTGCTGCAAGGAATAGAGGCTCATTCCAGCTGGCTCAAGAAAAAAGAATCCTATATAAATACACAAGAAGGAATATCACAGACAATTTTGGAAGAGAAACAAAACACAGCCAAGGCGTACCAGGAGCAGAGGCTGCTCTTTGCTTCTTTTAGGGAACACACTGTCACTCTTATGTCTGCTTCTCATTTATTCATTATTCATTCTTTGAATATGCACCGAGTCTCCACTCTGGTGCTGGGGACTTGAGATACAGAGGTGCATGAGGCATTAAATGGGAAGAGAGTCATTAAACAAATAAATACACACGCATACAATTACAAATTGCTATAAATATTATGAATAAAATAGGCAGCTTTAAAATAGAGTGTAACATGGGAACTTAATTACAATTAGGAGGTTAGGGGAAAAAAAATTTAAGTGGCATTTAAGTATAGACCTAAAAAGACAACTAAAGGTCAGCACAATTAGAGTGGAACAGGAAGTTTGCTCAGCTATAAAGTGTTTCAGGAAAAATTTAACCATTTCCTATTTATACAGGGGCACTGGGCTTATTCTTTAGCTTATTATTTTAATATGGGTAAACATATTTGTGGTGAATGAAGTCCTCTCAGAATTAGGGGAAACAGTTGTAGAAATCTGTGAAATATACATAATTCTCTTCCATTCAGATTGGTTCTTCATTTTATATTTGCTTTATGTAGAAATTGAAGGTAGAGATCATAAATTTGTTATCAGTACAATGTTTCCCAACATCTGCTGCTAATGTAATTTAAAAGTGCATGAAAATAACTTGCCTTGCATTTTAAGTTGGCCAAGCTCCCAGCTTCTTGGGGGAGTTTTATTACATTAGCTAGCAGATCTGGTTCTTTATCTCTCCACTGAAATGGCACAAAGGCAAACTTGAGCCAGGCACATAAACAATGTCCTTCCTACTGATGATTTTTCTTTTAAATCAAGTCGTTGAGAGCCCCAAGACACTACCTGACATGCATCTGTTATCGCTGTGTCCACTGATGTGGACTGGACTGTCAGAGGTCTGACATACAGTCCTTGTCCTCTCTGACCCCTCACATGTAGCAGGCTAATTATGAATTAGTGGGTTGGCCACCCTGAGTCAGAATGTTACTGGTGGCTTTTTCCCCCCAGGTCCTGATTTCACAGACAACAGTCTCATTTAAATCCATTGATTTAATACACCTTCAGTGACAATTCTGATTCCTATGTTAATGTTTCTAGGAACATCTGCTTACTAGATTTGGGATAGTGACTGTAGATAAAAAGAAAAAAATTGAATAACAAGGAGCAGATCCTAAACGTCTACTGGAGTAAAAGAATGAATATAAAATTATCACTATTGTCTCCTAGCTATCTAAGCCTAGCAAATGGACTATTTAAAAACCCTTCCTTTAAAGGAACTATTCCACTTAAAATTTTCTGAGAAATACCTAGAAAATATAACTAATGTAAATTTACTTGCATTGTTTGAATGATAGAATTGACAATGTAAATGAAAACTTTCTAGTAACCCTGAATGAAGATCTCTCACAGGTATTTATTTAAAGAAGAGGAGACTTCCAGGTTTGCTTTTTTGCCTGTTGTTAAGTCATTCCAATAAAAATAACTGGATGTATTTCGTCTCAGTCAATAGTATTTTATTATCTTTAGGGACTTTTTTTGGTCTCCACACAGTTAAAGATTGGACTGCCAATAAGATAAACCAAGATATGAAACATTCTATTCTTCAGAATTAAAAATTATTTTCCCTAGATATATGGGCATGACTCCCAACTGAATCATCCAAAATAAACTAGATTAATTAGTTCCAGGATGGATAAGATAGATTATCCGCAAAAGGATTACACTTCATATAAGCTTATAAATATTCATTCTCTTATGTCAGTAGTTTTAAATTTAGTCTATGGGTGTGTAAAGAAAATGAGTGAGCCTAGTAAGACTTAAAAAATTCTGTTCATCTCAGTGCATTGATTAAGATGACAGGCCAGGATTCGAATTCCAGCATTACCACTCACTATTGTGCAGATTTGGGTTAATTACTATTTTTTTAAATTAAATTTTATTTTTTTTATACAGCAGGTTCTTATTAGTTATCTGTTTTATACATATTAGTGTATACATGTCAATCCCAATCTCCCAATTCATCCCACACTACCACCCCCACTACTTTCCCCCCTTGGTGTCCATAGGTTTGCTCCCTACATCTGTGTCGCTATTTCTGCCTTGCATACCGGTTCATCTGTACCATTTTTCTGGATTTCCCATACATGCGTTAGCATACTGTATTTGTTTTTCTCTTTCTGACTTACTTCACTCTGTATGACAGTCTCTAGGTCCATCCACGTCTCTACAAATGACCCATTTTCGTTCCTTTTTATGGCTGAGTAATATTCCATTGTACATATGTACCACATCTTTATCCATTCATCTGTTGATGGGCATTTAGGTTGCTTCCATGACCTGGCTATTATAAATAGTGCTGCAATGAACATGGGGGTGCATGTGTCTTTTTGAGTTATGGTTTTATCTGGGTATATGCCCAGTAGTGGGATTGCTGGATCATATGGTAATTCTAGTTTTAGTTTTTTAAGGAACCTCCATACTGTTCTGCATAGTGGCTCTATCAGTCTACATTCCCACCAACAGTGCAAGAGGGTTCCCTTTTCTCCACACCCTCTCCAGCATTTATTGTTTGTAGATTTTCTGATGATGCCCATTCTAACCAGTGTGACATGATACCTCATTGTAGTTTTGATTTGCATTTATCTAATAATTAGTGATGCTGAGCAGCTTTTCATGTGCCTCTTGCCATCTGTATGTGTTCTTTGGAGAAATGTCTATTTAGGTCTTCGGCCCATTTTTGGATTAGGTTGTTTGGAGCTGCTCTTATATTTTGGAGATTAATCCTTTGTCTGTTGATTCATTTGCAAATATTTTCTCCCATTCTGAGGGTTGTCTTTTCGTATTGTTTGTAGTTTCCTTTGCTGTGCAAAAGCTTTTAAGTTTCATTAGGTCCCATTTGTTTATTTTCCTTTTTATTTCCATTACTCTAGGAGGTGGATCAAAAAATATCTTGCTGTGATTTATGTCAAAGAGTGTTCTTCCTATGTTTTCCTCTAAGAGTTTTATAGTGTCCAGTCTTACATTTAGGTCTCTAATCCATTTTGAGTTTATTTTTGTGTATGGTGTTAGGGAGTGTTCTAATTTCATTCTCTTACAGGTAGCTATCCAGTTTTCCCAGACCACTTATTGAAGAGACTGTCTTTTCTCCATTGTATATCCTTGCCTCCTTTGTCATAGATTAGTTGACCATAGATACATGGGTTTACCTCTGGTCTTTCTATCCTGTTCCATTGATCTATATTTCTGTTTATGTGCCAGTACCATATTGTCTTGATTACTGTAGCTTTGTAATATAGTCTGAAGTCAGGGAGTCTGATTCCTCCAGCTCTGTTTTTTCCCCTCAAGACTGCTTTGGCTATTCGGGGTATTTTGTGTCTCCATAAAAATTTTAAGATTTTTTTGTTCTAGTTCTGTAAAAAATGCCATTGGTAATTTGATAGGGGTTGCATTGAATCTGTAGATTGCTTTGGGTGGTATAGTCATTTTCACAATATTGATTCTTCCAATCCAAGAATATGGTATATCTCTCCATCTGTTTATGTCACCTTTGATTTATTTCATCAGTGTCTTATAGTTTTCTGAGTACAGGTCTTTTACCCCCTTTGGTAGGTTTGTTCCTAGGTATTTTATTCTTTTTGTTTCAGTGGTGAATGGGATTGTTTCCTTAATTTCTCTGTCTGATCTCTCATTGTTAGTGTATAGGAATGCAAGAGATTTCTGTGCATTAATTTGTATCCTGCAAATTTACCAAATTCATTGATTAGCTCTAATAGTTTTCTAGTGGCATCTTTAGGATTCTTTATGTATAGTATCATGTCATCTGCAAACAGTGACAGTTTTACTTCTTCTTTTCCATTGTGTATTCCTTTTATTTCTTTTTCTTCTCTGATTGCCTTGGCTAGGACTTCCAAAACTATGTTGAATAATAGTGGTGAGAGTGGACATCCTTGTCTTGTTCCTGATCTGAGAGGAAATGCTTTCAGTTTTTCACCATTGAGAATGATGTTTGCTGTGGGTTTGTCATATATGGCCTTTATTATGTTGATGTAGGTTCCCTCTATGCCCACACTCTGGAGAGTTTTTATCATAAATGGGTGTTGAATTTTGTCAAAAGCTTTTTCTGCATCTATTGAAATGATCATATGGTTTTTATTCTTCAGTTTGTTAATATGGTGTATCACATTGATGGATTTGCATATATTGAAGAATCCTTGCATCCCTGGGATAAATCCCACTTGATCATGGTGTATGATCCTTTTAATGTGTTGTTGGATTCTGTTTGCTAGTATTTTGTTGAGGAATTTTGCATCTATATTCGTGAGTGATATTGGTTTGTAGTTTTCTTTTTTGTAGTATTTTTGTCTGGTTTTGGTATCAGGGTGATGGTGGCCTCATAGAATGAGTTTGGGAGTGTTCCTTCCTCTGCAATTTTTTGGAAGCATTTGAATAGGATGGGTGTTTGTTCTTCTCTGAATGTTTAATAGAATTCAACTGTGAAGCCATCTGATCCCATTTTGTTTGTTGGAAGATTTTTAATCACAGTTTCAATTTTATTACTTGTGATTGGTCTGTTCATATTTTCTATTTCTTCCTGATTCAGCCTTGGAAGATTATATCTTTCTAAGAAATTGTCCATTTCTTCCAGGTTGTCCATTTTATTGGCATAGAGTTGTTTGTAGTAGTCTCTTAGGATGCAGTATTTTTGCAGTGTCCATTGTAACCTCTCCTTTTTTATTTCTAATTTTATTGATTTGAGTCCTCTTCCTCTTTTTCTTGATGAGTCTGGCTAAAGGTTTATCAAGTTGCTTATCTTCTCAGCGAACCATCTTTTAGTTTTATTGATCTTTGCTATTGTTTTCTTTGTTTCTATTTCATTTATTTCTGCTCTGATCTTTATGATTTCTTTCCTTCTACTAACTTTGGGTTTTGTTTGTCCTTCTTTCTCTAGTTCTTTCTTTAGGTGTAAGGTTAGATTGTTTATTTGAGATGTTTGTTGTTTCTCGAGGTAGTATTGTATTGCTGTAAACTTGTCTCTTAGAACTGCTTTTGCTGCATCCCATAGATTTTGGATCATTGTGTTTTTGTTGTCATTTGTGTCTAAGTATTTTTTGATTTCCTCTTTGATTTCTTCAGTGATCTCTTGGTTATTTAGTAACGTCTCGTTTAGCCTCCATGTGTTTGTGTTTTCTACATTTTTTCCCTGTAATTGATTTCTAATCTCATAGCATTGTGGTCGGAAAGGATGCTTGATACAATTTCAATTTTCTTAAATTTACTGAGGCTTGATTTGTGACCCAAGACGTGATCTATCCTGGGAAATGTTCCTTGTGCACTTGAGAAGAAAGTGTCATCTTCTGTTTTCAGATGGAATGTCCTATAAATATCAATTAAGTCTATCTGGTCTATTGTGTCATTTAAACCTTGTGTTTCCTTATTAATTTTCTGTCTGGATGATCTGTCCATTGGTGTAAGTGAGGAATTAACGTCCCCCACTATTATTGTGCTACTGTCAATTTCTTCTTTTATAGCTCTTAGCATTTGCCTTATGCATTTAGGTGCTCCTATATTGGGTGCATATCTATTTATAATTGTTATATCTTCTTCTTGGATTGATCCCTTTATCATTATGTAGTATCCTTCCTTGTCTCTTATAACATTCTTTATTTTAAAGTCTATTTGATATGAGTATTGTTACTCCAGCTTTCTTTGGATTTCCATTTGCATGGAATATCTTTTTCCATCCCCTCACTTTCAGTCTGTATGTGTCCCTAGGTCTGAAGTGGGTCTCTTGTGGGTCTTGTTTTTGTATCCATTCAGCGAGCTTGTGTCTTTCGGTTGGAGCATCCATTCACATGTAAGGTAATTATCGATATGTATGTTCCTAGTACCATTTTCTTAATTGTTTTGGGTTTGTTTTTGTAGGTCCTTTTCTCCTCTTGTGTTTCCACTTAGAGAAGTTTCTTTAGCATTTGTTTTAGAGCTGGTTTGGTGGTGCTCAATTCTCTTAGCTTTTGCTTGTCTGTAAAGCTTTTTATTTCTCGTCAAATCTGAATGAGATCCTGCTGAGTAGAATAATCGTGGTTGTAGGTTCTTCCCTTTCATCACTTTAAATATGTCCTGCCACTCCCTTCTGGCTTGTAGAGTTTCTGCTGGGAAATCAGCTGTTAACCTTATGGGAGTTCCCATGTATGTTATTTGTTGCTTTTCCTTTGTTGCTTTTAATAATTTTTCTTTGTCTTTAATTTTTGTCAATTTGATTACTATGTGTCTCGGCATGTTTCTCCTTGGGTTTATCCTGCCTGGGACTCTCTGTGGTTCCTGGACTTGGGTGGCTATTTTCTTTCCCATGTTAGGGAAGTTTTTGACTATAATCTCTTCAAATATTTTCTCGGGTCCTTTCTCTCTCTCTTCTCCTTCTGGCACCCCTATATGCAAATGTTGGTTAGTTTCATGTTGTCCCAGAGGTCTCTTAGGCTGTCTTAATTTCTTTTCATTTTTTTTTTCTTTATTCTGTTCCATGGCAATGCATGTGAGAAGCACCTGCTTTGTGTTACACTTTCTTAATGATGCCACCAATTTGCTCTTGGTGACCCTGAGGGTTTTTCAGAGTCTAACACATGGAGCATCCCTCAGGGACCCTGGCTGCCCAGGCAGCCATGAGTGCCACAGAGCTTCCTGAGAGAAACTTTTTTAAAAAGACTTTGGGGCTCTAGAATCCAGTCCCTAGAAACCAATATTAAGACATTAAGACATTAAGACAATATTAAGACATATTAAGACAAAAGAGGGCCTATCTATATTACTCTGTTTTGCTTGGAGAAGACATCCAGTCCTTCTCAGATTCACCTGCACAGAATATGTTCTTGATAATTATCTGTTGAATGAAGGAAGATGGGGTGAAGCCTAAATCATGGCTCCAATTTGAGATGTGGCATTGGGATGCAAGGGGTCCTGTAGAGTGCTGAGTCACAGCACCGTGAACTGTCCGGCCTGTTTAAAGAGGCGTCAGGGGATCGATCCAGTCCAGAAGTATTCAACCTTTTTTCTAATCCTTTTTCAACTAAAAACCTGTTACACACTATGTGAACAGATGCAGAAGGAGATGCTCTGGTTGGAGCTGGAGGGGGCAGGAGGGGTTCTCCAAAGCTCTGGAGCTGGCCCGTTCTTGCCTTGCCTTGCCTTGCCTCACAAACACCCCCTGCCCTGCTCCATCAAGAGGGCCTGTGAGGCAGTTTGCAGAAACCAGAACCAAGGCACTAAAAAGGGGGTTTTCACTTTAAAACAAGCCTCTATCCTATTGAGCCAAAGAATGATAACCCCTTAGAAGTCAGCGCATCAAAATTGAGCTGTAAGAGGCATTACACTAAAAGAACAAGACTGGTTGCACACAGGGTGAGCTGTCACCTTCAACTGGACCAAAATTAAGCAGGTTGTTGGTGTGGGGACCACGGCAATGGGAAAGGGGGTGAGGAGCCAGGCACATGCAGTAAGCAGCTGTACAGGCACATATGGCCTCATTAAGGCCGCGGGGAAGTAAGAGCCAGGCAGACAGCGTGGGGAAGTGTTAGCAGTTCCTGGGGCCTCGAAGGGACTCACTAGAAGGTCCTTGAAGGCTGAACACCCCTGACTGACTAAAGGGTCCTTGATCACTAAAGGGTCCTTGACGGCTGAACACCCCTGACAGGTGCCCCAGACAGAAGAAGGAAGTGACGGGGGAGATTAAGAGGCATTTTCTTTGTATAGGAAACCTCACAAGAACACAACAAGAAGGATGGGAGGGGCATGAGAAACCTTTGGGAACTGCTGCCAAAAACCTCTTTTTACTCTGGACATGATGCTCTAAAGGCTTTTTGCCTTCCCGGAAAGAGCAGATCACTTTAGGGCAGCCATCCAAGTTGGATTTCATGACCCACGATGACAAACCTGGGAATGTTACCTGTTACCTCCTCCAGTGGCTTAAAAGGCTGGTCCTCCAATCCTCCCAGCTCAGGTTTGTTCCCACTTCTGACTTCTAAGAATGGAATAAGGTGTATGACCATAAAGGCTGCAAGACTTCAAGCCCCTTCCCTCATGAAAGTGTTCTGGGTTCTGCAGTCTAACAAACTTGTATGAAAGAATGAGTTTGGTCAGCAATTCATTAAACAAAATTGCTCAGTCAGATATATTCAGAGATTTTGGTAAGTCTTCCTCATACAGGAAAAAAAGAGAGCAAGGAAGAATTGATACAAACTATGACTTTATTTTATGATAGAGATGATGAATTTCTCTCCTCTTCTCCACAATGGGTCTGTCAGTTCTGGGTCCACGTGGGGAGACCTGTTCAGAGCAGCACTCACTGGGAACAGGTGTGTCAGCATCACTCTGTTCCTCACCCTGTATCCCCTCAAGAGTGACCCAATTGCTCCACAGTCACTCCTAGACATTTATCCTGCCTTATGTTTCTTAGCACTCATAACCAGCCAAAAAAAAAAAAAATATATATATATATAGATAGATAGATAGATAGATAGATAGATAGATTTTTTTTTTTGGTACGCGGGCCTCTCACTGCTGTGGCCTCTCCCGTTGCGGAACACAGCCTCCGGACGCACAGGCTCAGCGGCCATGGCTCATGGGCCCAGCCACTCCGTGGCATGTGGGATCTTCCCGGACCGGGGCACGAACCCACGTCCCCTGCATCGGCAGGCGGACTCCCAACCAATGCGCCACCAGGGAAGCCCCAGCCCAAATATTATTTATTTATTTATTTATTTATTATCTCCCTCCCTCATTAGATCATATGCTGAGTAAGAGCATGGAATTTCTCAGTGTTCTTTGCTGTGTCCCCCTCATCTGGAACCTTGGCCAGCATATGTCTTGCCATGTGTTCTAAGTGTTTCCCACGATCCTGTTTAACTTTCTCAAACAATGGGCTAGGTACCATCTTTATCCCCACATTCCAAGTGACAACTTTAAACTTAACTTGATCAAGGTCTCACAGTAAGAACTGGTGGAATGAGGATTTGAACTCACGGCTGCCTGGATTTAGAGCCTTCAGCTTTTAATCTTACGTTCTTCTCTGCAAAGTTCCAGTCGAATTAAAACCACTTTCTTGATGAGGAGATTCTTTTCAGGTGTTTCATTGCCAGTTGGTTTTGTGCCACTGTCTTGCCGTAAAACAAGTAGTGGTCCCAGTAACTGGGGGCCTGGGTGTGGTGGTGTAGGTCTGGGGTCCTCATGACTCAGAGGGCTGGGCCGGAAGATTCTTTTGAGCTCAGGAGTCCCTCTGGGTGTGGAGGTTTGACTAAGGAGCAGGTAAACAGAAGAGCATTCAGAAATAGGGCAAACAATAAGAGGGAAAAAAAGGTAAATTAACGAATGAGTAAACAAACCCATGAATGAAGAAATGACTGAATTAATTGGTGGAGTGAAATCATGTAAGGACAGAGGGAGAGTACTGTTTTATTCTTAGTAATCTGGCTGGTTACTTACTCGGGGTTCTGATGACAGAAGAGAAAAGCCTCAAGCCTCCTGTCCCCTCATTATTTATTTTTCAGTTTTATTGAGGTATAGCTGACAAATAAAAATTGTATATATTTAAGGGGTGCAATGGGATGATTTGATATTTGTACACATTGTGAAAAGACCACATTCAAGTGAATTAACACATCCATTACCTCACAGTTATCTTTTTTGGGGTGGGGGGTGGTGAGAACATTTAAGATCTACTCTGTTAGCAAATTTCAAGTGTACAATATAGTATTATTAACTATAGTCACCATGCTGTACATTAGATCTCCAGAACTTATTCATCTTATAACTGGAAGTTTGTACCCTTTGACCCATCTTCCCATTTTCCCACCCCTGGCCCTGGAAACTGCTATCCTACTCTCTGGTTCTTTGAGCCTCCCCACCTGCCTGCACCCCCATTCTCTTTGCTCACTTCTACCACAGGCTGGCTGTTCTAGATGGTTCAGGGTCAGACAAGTCTATTTGGAACACTTTAAGAAGCTCTGGAGAAGGCCTTGTGTACCCTTTTTTAATCCGGTGAGGGCAACTCCCTTTGAACTCATCGCAATCAGAGTTTGAATGCCAGCTTCACAAGCAAATGGGCTTAGGATCTGGAAGAAATAACTTATCCTCTTTGTGCTTCAGTTTTTTTCATTACATAATGAAGATTCTTTTTTTTTTTTTTTTTTTTTGCGGTACGCGGGCCTCTCACTGTCGCGGCCTCTCCCGTTGTGGAGCACAGGCTCCGGACGCGCAGGCTCAGCGGCCACGGCTCACGGGCCCAGCCGCTCCGCGGCACGTGGGATCCTCCCGGACGGGGGCACGAACTCACGTCCCCTGCATCGGCAGGCGGACCCCCAACCACTGCACCACCAGGGAAGCCCCATAATGAAGATTCTTAATTCCCTTGTAACATCATCAGGATGATGAGAAATTGTATAGAATACACATCTACATATACACCTACACACACACATACACACACAGCCTAGTGCCATTCCTATAGCTCAATAAATATAGCTGTCATTTATTATGGTTGAGAAGGCAAAAAACAAAAACTGTCCCAATAGAATTGCCCTGATTAACATGATTAATGTAGGCGAATGATTTTCTGAGTAGCAGCTTGTCTTCCTCTTCCACTTATGTTCTAGAAAGACAGTTTCCCAACATCCTGTATTTTCTTACTGAAGGATGGGGCCATTTGATAACATCTGTACTTCTTTTACCCTTGGGCTTTTCACAGTGCCTTGTTTCGATTAATGTCTAGTTAGATAGTTATAGTTTCTTCACTTTTTCCTAAACTGATTTAGAGGATTTAGAGAATCTTGTTTTTCTGACGTATCGATGCTGGAGGTTGGAGTGGTTGTTCACAGATTTAGATGTTCTGTTTGGCAGTGAGGTGGTGGAAGCACACAGATGTCTCTGGGCTTAAGTGCAGGTTCCATACATGGAAACCAGGTATCCACAAGAAGAAGAAATGAAGGCTTGATGAACTCTAAGTTAGACTCATCAAAAGTTTTCCTCTTCTAAACCCAGGGGTAAGACAGGAATAAAGACACAGACCTACTGGAGAACGGACTTTAGGATATGGGGAGGGGGAAGGGTGAGCTGTGACAGGGCGAGAGAGAGTCATGGACATATACACACTAACAAACATAAGGTAGATAGCTAGTGGGAAGTAGCCACATGGCACAGGGATATCGGCTTGGTGCTTTGTAACCGCCTGGAGGGGTGGGAGGGCGGAAGACGCAAGAAGGAAGAGATATGGGAACATATGTATATGTATAACTGATTCACTTTGTTATAAAGCATAAACTAACACACCATTGTAAAGCAATTATACCCCAATAAAGATGTTTAAAAAAAAAAAAGTTTTCCTCTTCTAGACCTTTTGATAATAACTCTCTGTTATGGGGTGTGCATTGCTATAGTGAGGGGAAGATTGGGAAATACACAGAAAAATGGCTGAGCTTATTTAATATTTAGGAAAATATACTCCTTTGAGGTGGCTTTGCAGTATAATGCATTTTCCTGTGATGGTGGCAAGGATTACAGTGCTAATACAATTTCTTAAAGTTCTATAAACCAGATTATATGTGTAATGCATCACTTCTGGGCTGAGGCAGTTGAAAGCTAGTGTGCCTTTTCCATCTACCTCTTCCCTTAAAGTGGCTGCCTTGAAGGTCCTATGTTCCAGATGGCAGAGCTGAAAGATGCAGGAAGGCTGCAGTACTCACATGAGACTTTATGAGAGTCTTCACTGTGCAAAGCCTTTGCGATTTGGAGGTTTATCTCTTATTGCAGCACATTATGGCCTATCCTGACTAACTCAGGGCAGTTAGGGAAATGCTCCTGAGACAAAGCCATGGGAAAAGAAAAGGAAGTGCAAAAACAAAGTCAGAATAAAGTCATGCAGAGATTGACCTGAATTTGAGTCCAGCGTCCGTCAAAGCCTGTGACTTTACATAACACCGCTAAACCTTTTTTCTCATCCATAAAGTGGGAATAAAAATAGTATGTACTTCAGAAGGTTGTTGTAAGAATAAATGAGGTAATTCATGCAAAATCACAGTGTTTTGCGTAGTTCCTGGCACATAATAAGCACTTTAAAAATGTTTGAAAACATCTGAGATTTGAAAATATAAAATAATACAAAAACTCATCCTGGCTTATGCAGGATGTCAGTTAATATTATGAAAGCCAGTTCAGGCAAAGCGCCAAAAGACAGGTTCTTACATTATAAGACCTACAGATGGATTTCAGAAGGTAAATAAACCCCATGAAATTGTATGCAAAATTGTGTGTATAAGTAAATGTACTTTTATCTAAATATAGTGAATCCCAAGTGAGATTTATTGAGAGCCTCACTTGGTGTAACAGACTATAGGAACAGAGAACTAAGTTTAGATATAAAAGATATTGCAGTGAAAATACTGACAGGAAATGAAGACTGATTAGATTATTGTGAAGCTCAAGGATTTGAAAGACTTAATCATCTTGGAGTCTGCCATGGTAAAAGCTTGCGACTTGGATCTGGTCAATTTGCCTCACTTGAGACTGCTTCAATCTCCATTCATCCCTCCTCAGTCAAACTTCCACGCCCAGAGGGACTCTGGAGCTCTAAGGAGTATTTCCACCCTGCCCTCTGAGTAATGAAAACTCTAGGCTCACCACCACTATACCCAGCTCCACAGCTACTGTGACCCTACTGGCAGATTTACGATAGGATGATGGGACTGAACCAACTGATAAGAAAATACTTGAAAATAAGACCCTAATCATTTGTTTTATTTCAGTTGAAGCTTTGGAAATGCTGAAGCAAGCAATGAGAATGCTTCAGAGAACGAGCTCTATAGTTAGGTCACTTAACTGAAACGTCCAAAGGTAGTATCTATTCAGGTATGGCTAAATTCAAGAGTGCAAATGGTAATGTCAAGACTCTGTCCATCTACTGGTATTACTTTTCTTTGTGAGTTGACTTCATTACTATCTAGGTTTCTGCCATAGAGGGTGTGATTTTATATGTAGTTAAAAGTTTCAGCTGAATCACTGAGGTTCAATATCTATTGCCTTACAAAGGAAGTGCTAAACCATATACGAATTTGCAGAGTTAACCAAAGATGAAATATACAATGCTAAAAATAAATCACCTTTAACAAAAGGGTTGGCTTATGCAATGTTAAGGAGGAATTCGGAGAAAGATTTCTTTGGAGAAAACTGTTTGTGAGAAGGTATGAGTGGGGAGCTTTAAAAAAATACTCTGAGAGCTTGCTATGTGCCATCTACAATCAGTTTCCCCTTCAGTTCACTACTATCTGACTCTCTCCTGAGGAATCTAGAGGATGAGAGAAAAGTTGACTAGCTTCTCTAGAAGTAGAATGAAGGAGAATTGCTGCTATGCTCAGCTTGCACTTCCAAAGTTTGACAGCAAGAGTGCTGCAGAAGTGTCTCCCTTGGACTGTGTGTTAGTTTGCTAGGGCTGCCCTAACAAAATGCTATAGACTGGGAAGCTTAAACAACGGAAATTCATTTTCTCAGAGCTCTGGAGGCTGAAATCCATGATCAAGGTGTTGGCAGGTTTGGTTTCTTCCGAGGCCTCTCTCCTTGGCTTGCAGATGGCCACCTTCCTGCTGTGTCCTCACAAGGTCTTTCCTCTGTGTGTCCGTGTCCTAATCTCTCACTATAAGGAGACCAGTCATATTGGCTCACCCTAATGGCCTCATCTTAACTTTAACTGCCTCTTTAAAGTCCCTTTCTTCAAATACAGTCACATTCTGAGGTACTGGGGGGTTAGGACTTCCACATATGAATACGGAGTTGGGGGGCACAGTTTAGCCCATCACAGAACATGTCGGGGCTATTCATAGGAGAGGGTTGTCAGGGTAGCTATCAGATTCTGTCAAAAAGAAGCTTGACTTGCAGACATTTTGTGGCTGTGGTTAACCTGGATGAGGGCACGGATGATATGAGAACTCCAGCACTGGAGTTTTCCAAGAACCCATGAAAATGCCCACTGGAGAAAGTCAGAAGCAGAGAGCACAAAGCCAGGACACCACAGTCCCAGGCACGTAAAACCTTTCCTGCCGCCATGCTGCTTCCTCCCCTTCATCCCTCCCTACCTCCATCTCAGATTTGACCCTAAAGGGTAAGAAAGCTGCTTAGCAAGTTGGGGAAGAAGGAGATAAAGGTGTAAACTGGGAAAAAAAAGAAATAAGAAAAAAAGACCATGTCCTCACTCCTTTCCAGTCTGTAAGTTTTCATCAACCACAAGCTCTGGTTAGGGGAGGAGAAGTAATGATGACTTTGAGAAAAGGTAGGCCTTTGACTAACAAGCAGACCTTGATGTTCTAAATGCTGAATTACTTCTTAAAAATATAAAGAACTTTTTATTCTCCGAGAGCGAGAGAAATTCATCAGTCTATTGAAGTTCTCATGTAGGATTAGGAGAAATTCTCCTACTAAATATATTTTAAGAGGACAGTGGGAGATAAAAAAAAATGCCATGCACCATTTAGATCCCTTAAGTCTCATTTATTCTATATGCCAGGTGTCTTAGTAATCAGTCTCTGTATTTCCAACAATTGTTTCAGATAGTGTTCTGACTGGCTTAGCTGGGACCATGTGCATAACTGGACACCAATCCCCAAGCCCAGGAAGATAAAAACTCTGACCAGACTTGGATTAATGCCCATCCCTAAAGTTAGAGGAAGTGCATGGGTTCCTATTTTCCCAAACCATATGGAGTGAGAGTGGAGAAAAGCTGGTTCCTCAAATACATGCTAAGCTGGAAAAATGAAACAATGACCAATAACATGTGACCAGAAACTTTCAAGTCAGTTCCAACCTGAAGATGCAAATATTTTATGTTTAGAAACATGACAGGTAGAATGATACTGGGAAATGTACCAGTGCACAAATTAGCAATCCTGGATTTTAGTCGTGATGCTGCCACTAACTAGCTGTGTGATAGCAGCCATCCCACTTAACATCTCTGAGCCTCAGTATCTTCAGCTACATAATGATAGGTGTGGGCTAGATCCTTTTCACTTATAACCCCATCTATGGAGGTATAGAAGGACTTTGTTTCTAGAGGGAGGAGCTTGACTTTGCAGTCTTTTTTTCCTTTTTGGCTGCACTGGGTCTTTGTTGCTGCGCACGGGCTTTCTGTAGTTGCGGCGAGCAGGGGTAACTCTTGCTGCGGTGCGCGGGCTTCTCATTGTGGTGGCTTCTCTTGTTGCGGAGCGTGGGCTCTAGGCATGTGGGCTTCAGTAGTTGCATCACGCGGGCTTGGTAGTTGTGGCGCACGGGCTTAGTTGCTCTGTCATGTGGGATCCTCCCAGACGAGGGATCGAACCCATGTCCCCTGCATTGGTAGGTGGATTCTTAACCACTGTACTACCAGGGAAGTCCCTGCAGTAATTTTATTCTGACTTCTTCCTCTAATCTATGGCAAACAATCTGTTACAACTTAAAAAACCCTGGAAAGTTAATTGAAATGTGGATGACTTACAGAAATGTAATTTCATTGCTTCCCTTTTACCCACTAGGTATAATTATGTCATAGCTGCCTACATTTCTGTGCTTCTAAAGCACCTTATAAACCAGGAGAACATCAGATGGGACTTTTATAAGCCCAGCAAAACCACTCTCTCTCTTTAAATTGCACCATCTACCTTATGGGAAAATCCTACCCAGTTTTCCTCCTCCAGAATGCAACTCAAAATGATTGGAGAAAATAAAGTGATACCGCAACAATGGAGAGAATATCCTACAATCCTTTAATATCCTCTGCATAGTCATTTTCCACCTGTTCTTGCAGTTTGAGATCACAGGATTCTTGACAACCTAATAGCACTTCATGTCAATAAAGTCGAGACTACCTTATGTTTGATATTGTGCAGAACATGCAGTTATCCAACGGCAGGTTGTAGCTAAACATTTTTATCTACCCCAGCCCTTTCTGCCAGAGAGAGAGACTATGACAGACCTCTCAGTTTCAATTATATTAACTGGCCCGGAATTTGCAAGTTTTGGAGATTTTACCTTTCAGAATGCTGGATGCTATAAATCTTATTTGGAGGAGACTTTTTGGCTCTTTAATAGTGACCACTTTGCTTCCAATTATTATTATTTTTTTGGATGAAAGATCTAGAAATTTCTGTAGTGTCCCACCTCCATCACCATTCAGAATTTCTTTTAGATATGAAGGGATTTGTGATCAGATTCTCAAGTCCTGAGAGAGCACTCTGTGGGATGGAGAGATGGCGCTCTCCAACCTGCTCCTTCCGTTCTTACACTGTCCCCACCTACCCTGCTCTCTGCTCTGCTTAGTGTTAGAAACACTAAGAGAACAAAGAAGAATTAGGAGGTCAGCCTTCTGAAGGGAAAACAAGCATCCCTTTGGGGGTGATGGTATGGGGTTGTCATTCCAGTGGCATTGAGCCCTGTATCCCTTACCTGCACCGCTTCCCCATGCAGAACTAACTCCATGCAGCTCTCCTTTGACATTCCTGGCCAATATGAAGGAGCAACGTCCCCAGGCCTCTGTGCGTAAGCACTACCTTCCTTCCTCCTTTCCACCCTTTCCCCAGCAGTGAACTACTGTTCTTTGCCATTGCTGCTTCATTGGCTCCTCTGGCTTGAAAAGTACAGTGAGATCAAGAACGATTAAGGATGTGATGAGATCAAGAACAATTAAGGATGTGAGAGTGCTGTCTAGGAGCCTGGAGTAATAATATCAGAAGATTTCAGCATAATCTTTGCACCATCGCACCTTACCTGTCTGAACTTGAGCAAGTCAGTAAATCTCTTAAAAGTTAAGATTTTTTATGTATCCAGTGGGATGACAGTTCCTTCCCAGCTCCCCTCAGGAGAGGTTACAAGAATCAAATACAATAATGTGCCATATAAAATGCAACAAAAATGTTAGCTGTCACGAAGAATTGTACCACTAATGATTTCATGGCCAACTTTTATGAATCATGGACCATGGGCTGTTCGTTACTTACATGGATTCATTCTCACAACCCTCTGAAGTTTTCACTGTTATGTCCCCATTACACTCATGAGATGAAGAAAGTGAAACCTAGAGTGGTTATTTTACTCAAAGTAGCACAGTTACTCACATCAGGTTTCAGAGCTGGCTCTTTGAAGCAAGTCTGCGTGATGCTGAAGTCAGCTTTCTTGTGCAAAATGTCTATGGTATTTCTTACAAGGATTAGCATGCCTGCCTGTGGTAAGGAGGGTGCATTTCTGATCTGCTTTTGTGATTCTTCTCCACCTGCAGCCTGTGCAGTCGGCTCTGGTTCTCTTTTGGCCTCCATCCTCTGATCACCGGTCTTCATATCTTTCCATTATCCCCAGATTTAGGACAGGAGAGAGCAAATGGCAAAGTCCAGTTGTGGTAAATCCAACATATATGTTTTACATGTAAAAACCATTTTTTGAAGTGTAACCAGAGCTTGCAAAAGACCAGGGTGCTAAGCACCGTACTGGATGGAGGAATGTAAAATAAAAGCACAATGTCAAATTTCAGGCTACCATTTCTCAGTCCAATGTGAAGCAAGCAAGTAAACAGAGGGTTACAGTTGAGAACAATGCATTCTAGGTGAGAGATTCACTGACTGATTAACTGTAGGACAGATAGGAGAGCCAACTAACTAGAAAAGTGGTTGAGAAAAGTGTGTGGGAGGGAAGACTTCTGGATTGAGGTGACCCCTGACTTAAGTCTTAAACAATCACCCAAGTTATCATTATAATATAATACAGTTATTCCTCTCTCTTCAGTGTCTGTGCCTACAATCTCCCTGGGCTTTCATTTCTTATTTCTCCAAATCTTCCCTTGATTTTTTCCTTTAGCCATAATTTAACTATTAAAAACCTTAAATCTAAAGATTTCTTCTTCCGTCCTTTTTCCTTGAGACTTGATTTGCCTTAAAACTGGCACATCCTTTATTGTTGGAGTAGATGAGTCCTAATAAAATTCTTTTATCTTTAAAAATCAGCTGAGAGTAGCTTGAAAGTCTTGAAATGTTATAGATGTACCATATCACTTCACTTGGCCTAAGAAGACCTTGAACGCCAGACCATTGCTTTGACCATCATTGGGCAAAGAAATATTGGGGTAAATTTTTGGCTGGTAGGGCCAATGAATGAGAGAGATGACAGCTTCCCTAATGTGCTAATAATATTCTGTAATTTGTGATTGCTTGACTGGGCCTAATGCCTAGTTATTAGGGTATATTGGTTCAGAATGAGGGGGATTAAGTAGTTAGACTGCCTGGCTTTGAATCTTCATACTACTACTTACTAGGTGTCTACTTTTTTCAAGTTAGTTAAATTTTCTGAGTTTCAGTTTTCTCAACTACAAAATGAGGAAAGTAGTACTGGTCTCATATGACTGTTGAGAGGAGGAAATGACATAATTTTCTGAGGGCACTTAGAATAGTGCCTGGTGTGAACAAAGTGTTCTGTGAGGGGTGCTGTATTCTGTGATGTTCCTTGGTGTTCCTGGTGTCCCATGGTGTTCTGTGGTATCCAGTGGTGTTTTGTGGTGTATGGTCTCTGTGGTATTCTGTGATGTTCCGTGGTGTTCCGTGTTATTCTGTGGTGTCCCGTCATGTTCTGTGGTATTCCATGATATTCTGTGGTGTTCCTGGTGTCCCGTGGTGTTCTGTGGTGTTCAGTGGTCCTGTGGTATTCTGTGATGTTCCGTGGTGTTCCGTGGTATTCTGTGGTGTCCCGTCATGTTCTGTGGTGTACCATGATATTCTGTGGTGTTCCTGGTGATCTGTGATGTCTGTGATGTTCCGTGGTGTTCCGTGGCAGCTGCTCCTGTCACTCTGCAGGGTGGGTCTGGAGAGCTGCTGAGTGCTGTGGTTGTCTTAGCCTAATTCAGCAGCTGTGGGGAGAAAGAGACAGGCTCACGTGGAGACAACCCACCTTCTTCTGGGTGGGGGAGCAGCTGGAGTGGACCAGTCTTTTGGGCAATGTGAGGACCAGTATGTCAAAAGTCCTGAGGGAGAAGCCCCATGTTTTCTACCGTAGCCTTTCTGGGGAGGAATCATGAGCAGAGATGTGTGAAGAAGACACAGGAGATTGACAATCTCCTGATCTGTTGTGCTTGCCTAAGAACCGAAGTCACATGCTCTCATATGGGGGTCCTGCTCTGTATTCTTCAAGGCTTTGTTTCATTTCTGACATGGGTACGGGAAGATTTGTCCCTTCTGCTTTCTCAAATCTAACTCAGAACTTCAGAGGAGATTCAACTACATCTCTAGAAGTAGAAAAATGGAATATTCTGTGTTTCTGCCAACAGATCCTCCTCCTGTTCTCCTGCCTTTTCATTGTCATTCTATATTCACACTTGGATGAGCACAATAAGACACTTCAACTCTACTCAGAAGTTATTACAGAAAAAAAAATAATAACCCTCCCTTTAGAGACTTGTATCTTAAAACTTGCCAAGACAATTCCCATTAGAAGTGGTAGAATTCAATCATATATTTTACACGATTATAATTCAATACACACAATAACTTGGATAAATCTCCAGAGAATTGTGCTGGTTGAAAAAAAAAGCCAATCCCCTAAGATTGCATACTGTATGATTCTTGAAATGGCAAATTATAGAAATGGAGGACAGATTGCTAGGGGTTAAGGGAGAGGTGAAGGTGGGAGAGACATGGGTGTGACAATAAAAAACAACATAAGGGATCCACAAGATGACGAAAATGTTCCTTATCTTGGCTGTAATGGCATCAGTGTTCTGGTTGTGATATTGTATTAGAATTTTGCAAGATGTTACCATTGGGGAAAAGTACATGTGATCTCTTTCTACTATTTCTTACAACTACATGTGAATCTACAATTATTTAAAAATTAAAAGTTTAATTGAAAAAATCTCAATGAATTTACCATTCATTTTAAGATTTCTCTTTGTCACATTTTTATGACTTAAGTTGGAATTCAAGGTTTCCATGATCTTGCCCCAAACTGCCTAACTTTATATCCCAACCAAGCAGGACTTCACTTTCCTGCTTCATCTGTACTTGTTCAGGTCCTCCTCTATGTCAGGCTGGGTCAGATGCTGTCTATTCCACAAAAGTCACTCCGGGGAGAGACCATTTTCCTCCCTCTAAACAACTGCAGATTTTTGCTATCAATCTTTGTATATTTTGTACATTCTTTTATTTCCATGATTTTGTGTATATTTCTCATTTCCTCTATCAGATGTAAGCATTGAGTGAGTAGGATCTTTCACTTTTATTTGAAGCAAATAACCTCTTAAGTCACTAGAATTGTTTTTTCACAGAAAAAGGACTTAATAACCATTATTTCTTTTGCATTCCTTAGTTATTTTGTACACAATAGACGTCCAATAACTGTTAAATCAATAAATGTGCCAAATTTTTGTTTCTGTAACTAAATCAATGCACTTTGCTGTGTAAGTGATTGAAACTAACTTGCATCGTTTGAAGACTTATTAAAAAGCTATTTAGAGTTTTTCCTTTCATAGACAAAAGGAATAAATTCCAATAAATAAAATACATGCAAACAAAATGTAACAATGGGTATTATATAGCTTCATTTTTTTAGACACAAGGAATAAAATATAAAAAATAAAGTAAAATGATGGATGCTACATATTTAATCAAGTATCAATTAAACATCTACAGTGCCACATGGGACCCAGGCAGTAGCACAGAACTAGGAGTTAGAATACAGAGGGCATTAGCCAGACTCTGCCAATGGTAATTTAGCGACCTTTCAAGTGTCTCGATTTTTCCATGCCTCTGTGAAATGAAGTTATTGGGCTAGAAGAACACTAGGTTCTTTTCTAACTCTGACATTCTGTGGTTACATGAATTTGGGATGACTGAACATTGAACACAAATGCTAAGTCATGTGCTTTTAAGTCCACTAATCCTTCTCATTGAATTCATAGGGGCTGAGTCTCTGAATCAATCACTGGGTAACCAGTGTCATTGTGGGCTCCTGTGTGGTAGTCTGAAACCAGTCTCTTCTGTTTGTCTTTGCTTAGTCCCACTGTCCCTGACTATTAGCTTAAAGATTAATCATGATGACTGGCAACTCAGGGATGAAAGGCAGTTGAGTTCATTTAATTAGAACTAATTCCACTTTGAAATTAAATATATTCAAATTTCCAACCTCAGCTTTAGAGCCAAGTTTTTGTTCACATTCTTCTCCATCCTCTTCTGACTTTGATGGTAAATGTTAACCTTTATATGAAGGGAATTTTTTTTTTTTTAATTTGGTTGCTCTGGGTCTTAGTTGCAGCAGGTGGGCTCCTTAGTTGCAGCTCACTGGTTCCTTGGTTGTGGCATGCGAACTCTTAGCTGTGGCATGTATGTGGGATCTAGTTCCCTGACCAGGGATCAAACTCAGGCCCCCTGCATTGGGAGCACAGAATCTTAACCACAGCACAGCCTGGGAAGCCCCAGGAATGATTTTTTGGGGGGATTGGCAAATCACAATTATGGGGTCCTAAATAAGATTAGCATCTAGGTCACTGGAAGACTGAGAAAAAGAGCATAGGGAAAATACAAAGTCAAGAGAAAGATACTTTCTTTGCTGTCTAAAGACACTATTATTTTTGTTGACATCGTTATAATTAATCTAAGCTATGAGTAGATTAGTAATGTGTTCGGCGCTTGTTACATCCTAGGAACCCTGCAAACATTTTACAAACATTATTTCATTTAATAGAATAAAGCAATTAGGTAAGTACTGTTATTGATCCTTCTTACAGATAAAGAAACTGCAGTTTAGAGAGGTTGGGTATCTTGTCCCAAATCTTAAGGCCAGTGAGTGCAGAACAGGGATTTGAAACCAGATTGCTGGGGTCCAAGGGCCATGTGATTATGTAGAACATTATATTTCGTCCCAAATATCAATAGCCACCACTGTCTCTTGAATGATTGCTAAATGAGAAAGGTTTAACAATTGACCTAGGATAATACCACTATTGAGCAATGGAACCAGAATTTAGAATCTTTTTTACTCCAAAGGTCAAGATCTTTATATCCCCATTGTACTTTGAAAGGAAAGTCATTTAATATGCTTCTATGTGGTTAGGGATTTGTAGCTAGTTCAAATTGAAGTACCTCCCCAGATGTCATCAGAATGTAGGCAATCTGTTATTAAGAAAAAATATTCAAATAAGTAAGCTAGGAAATAAAATGAAAAAGGGCAATGTTGCAATAGTACAGACAAGGGACAGTCACTAATATCCTCAGGGGAACATATAGCTTTTCTTCAAAATTGTCCAAGAAAGAAGGTATATTTTCTAGTTTATAAATATCCTTGTCAATTTATCATGGAGGATGGTAATTAATAATCAAATCTTGAAGTATTTATTCTTTAACACTATTCAACCTGCTTTTCTCTGATTCTTGTTAACTCAATAACTTTGAGTTTTGTGTGTCCTTTAGGATTCTCTCCAGGCCAACGACACAACCTGACTGAATATTAGGTGTGTGTATGAGGTATAAAGCCATTGTCAAGGAAGAGCAAACAAAAGGAAGCTATGGTAAGTAAATGCAATGCATAATCCTGAATTAAGTTTTGGATCATGGGGGGAAAATGCCATAAAGGACATTAGTGGGACAGTTAGAGAAAATTATATGTGAACTGTATATTAGATACTAGTATCTTGTCAATGTTAAATTTCCTGAATTAGATAATTATATTGTGGCTTTGTGAAAGAATTACATTATTTCTAGAAAAAGGTACTGAAATATTTTGTGGTAAAGGGACATGATGGCTAAGAGTTATTCTTAAAAGTTTGTCTCAAGAAAAAAATGAATCTGTATGGAGAATTAGAATGAAAAAATCAATGTGGGAAGATATTAAAAATTATTAAAATTATTAAAAATGATTACTCAGCTATTAAAAAGAATGAAATAATGCCACTTTTAGCAACATGGATGGACCTGGAGATTATCATACTGAGTGAAGTAAGTCAGACAGAGAAAAACAAATATCATATAATATCACTTATATGTGGAATCTAAAAAAAAAAAAAATACAAATGAACTTATTTACAAAACAGAAACAGACTCACAGACTTAGAGAACAAACTTATGGTTACCGGGGGGAATGTTTGAGGGGAGGGATACATTGAGAGTTTGGGATTGACACGTACACATGGCTATATTTAAAATAGATAACCAATAAGAACCTACTGTAAAAAAATTTTTTTTAAATTAGTGAATAAAAGATATATGAGAGTTCTTTGTGTTGCTGTAGCAGCTCCTCCAAAACTTTGAAATTATTTTAAAATAAAAAGCTTAAAAGAATAGTTGGCAGCTTAATCAGATTTGTAAAATATATTTTTGAAGGCCTGATGAATCTTTAAGTCACTCAACAAAAAATTAAAAAATCTAAAATCCTGAAACTCTAGTGAAATCATTTCAGGATAGTGCCATGTCAGCCTCCTATGAACTTTTCTATAAAACTCAGAGATGTCCATTAAAACACAACTAAACTAAACAAAACAAAAGAAAACTAAACTAAATGCTCGTGAAACTAGTTGGCACATGACACTAAAGTAAATGTGCAAAAAAACGTTGCAATACCTTTGCCATAGATATTCTACTAGGCAATAAAGTTGACTTTCTAGGGATTTTGGAATTATCCTAAGTGTTTATAGATGTTAATGGATGTGACTATTCTCCCCTGGAATAAAACCACCACCCAGAATATAAAGACTGATTTAAAGACATGGTCTAGAGCAATCTCAATCACCCCTGGTAATTTTGTGGCCTTGCCTTCAGAGAGAGATGCCATCTCTTCTCCCCTACAGGATGTCAAAGGGATAACTGAGCTATTTCCCTCTCATTTGTATCTTGACTCAGGATGATATCTTCCAGACTACCACAGTCTTAGCATGTTACAAGAGTGGGCTTCCATGCCCTCCTGGTAGTCACTGAATTTTGGTATCCAGGGAATTTAGCTATCTTCTCTAATTCTCCTTCCTATATATTCTCTCAGTATAAAAAAGGGAAGCCTCAAATCCATTTCCAGAGAGCATTAAAAAAAAAACCCAAGGTGAATCAGCAAATCAAAGTCTAATTGGGAACTTATGCTTCATGTGAAAATGTAACCTAGTTGTTTGATATACCGTGCAAAAGTCACCAAAAGATAAGAGTTTCATTGATGGTACTTGCACACTTCTAAAAGTCCAAGTGAAATTAGATACTCAAAAAATTACATGCATTGCCCAGGGAAAGGTGTCTTTGGGGTCCATTATTCCCTCCTGAATTATGTGAAGAAATGACTAAAATTTCCTACTTTGAGTTAACTCTATTTTTAGTTGACCACAAGAATTTAAGAAAAATATTTTCTCGCTATTTCTCATTGGTTATTTCAAAATAAACCCAGAAACATGTATCCTAAAAAATGGAAAAAAAAAAGATGCTAGACATTTGAGAATCCATATCTGACCTCTGATATTGACCTCTGATATTGCCTCTGCCTAAACAGTTACCTCCAACTTTGGTGTTCCTAGAGGTGAAAATACTTCTGTCAGGTGGTTTGAGACAATGAGATCACATTTACAACTGCAGAACTGAATTCTTTATGATAAACTTCCTTATTGTACTTCCTGTAGTCATGGGCTAATAAGATACCCATTAACTTTTCAAGGTTTTAAGAATTATTGCCAGTATGGCTTTAGAAATCAGAGGAGAAGGAACACAAATAATGTCTAGAGGGTCAGGATGAGCCAATATTAAACAGATTTTTTTGTTGTTGTTTAATCCTGTAATGTCTTATTTATACCAGGAAGATTTAATTTTCAAATATTTAAACTTGCTTCTGGCTTTTGTCTTGTTTTATGTTCATTCCTCTTTGTTCTACATTTTAAAATGTTCTGGTGGGTTGCCATTACAATATTAACTTGTCTACCTATTTATTTATGCATGGTTTTAAACACATCTTTCCATAATGTAGACACTGTCTGGTTTTTGGAAAACACAACCTTCCTCTGTATTTGGCTTTTTTTCCTTCTCAGTGTCCTAACATCTTTCAGTTCTCCCTAGACTTTAATTCTTCCTGTTTTCAAAATGGTCATTATGTCCCAAATTGTATAAGATAGTCCAGATGGCAAATTTTATAGGCCCATACAAGTTAGAGAAGCTCTTGCAATTGGGGGTGAAATTATTTCAGGTCTAAGAAGCTAATAAATTTCATTCGTTCACACATTGTTGCACTTGACTATGACAGCTATTAGAATGTCCTAGTAACAGTGTCACTAACTAATCTGTTAATGTAAAATGACAAACTTAATCATTTATATAAAATCTGAATCTGAAAAAGAATGTTATCCTAAAGATTACTAGGCTTAAATTTTAAGCTGCTGAACTAATGGTTTTAGAATATGTATAGTAATATATAAAAAACATTATACTTGGGCTTAAGTCACTTCCCACATGGGAGCACAACAAGAAGAGGCTCTTTGTCTAGGGCACAAATATGTAAATATGGTCCAGTTAGTTTTACAGACGACATTTTCCCAGCTGCTTCCCTTTGATCCCCAGATCTCTGCTCAGAACACTCAGTGCTACCTCGTTGCATAGAACAGCATCTTCCAATGTGGGTTTCTTAATGTTAACTGGTATTAAATGAGGGTGAGGGGAAGGCAAGGCCTCTGGTTAAACAAATTTTGGGGAAAAAAAACTATTAAACAAAACTAAACAGTTTGTAGGACTTCTCAGAACTTAGACTATGCCAATGTGCAATCTGCAACTCCAACAGGGGAAAATATTATATAGAATTTTTTTTGATGGAACATGTCCAGAGGGAATATTTTGTAGGACTTCTTTCCTCTTTATTCACTGCAAATCTGCTCATCATTAAGGTTCATATCCAGTCAAATTTCCTTCATGAGGCCATTCCCAAGTCCGTCAGTTACTGGTATCACTACCCTTTGGCATATTACTATAATCTTATGGTTCTTCGAATTCTCATTTCCATCATATGCGCCATCATTTTTTTCAGACAGTGTCTTTGTTCTCCACATATTAAAGCATTTTGGATAATGGACCATTCACTATTCACCTATTTTCTACAACACCTACCATAGTGCCCAGAGCTTTGTAGGAACTCAATAAATGCTTGCTGAAGGACTGAAGCCATCTATCTCAAATGTTTGCTATTGATTGCAAGAATTCCTGCAGAAAATAAAATTTGTTTCTTTACCTATTTGAGAATAAGTAGATTAGACTTTTATTTTTAAATATATCTTTATGCTCAATTTAACACTGCTTTTGAGTGACAGGGAGAGTAAATCACCATAACCAAGACTCTATTTTAAAAATTCACACTGAACAAGAATCATGCAAGGTTGTTTTTATTAAGCTTTATGTTTAGATTACATCTAAGTATTTCAGGCATTACTTCATTTGACAAGCAGACATGACATTTTAGGAAACATTTCAACAAACTCCAAGGACTTCACAACTATGGGGAACAGAGCACATCTAGTCTGCAGTTAACAGGTATGGTAAGTACTTCAAGGGGTGGTCAAGGGAAAGAAGATAAATGATAACTGGTCCTCTTTCATAAAATGTTTATCCTAGACAAGTAGCTACAAAGAAAAGCACATGACTGTTACAGAGCTAGCTTGCATCCAAATCCATCATTTTCATTACGCGTAGGACTTGGGTGTCACATATCAGAAGGCAGATGATTCCTTCAGAATAAGCTACATATCAAGTTTTCTATGTGTAGTATTAATGCTAATATGATTAGCTCATGTTTAAAAAATGAAAGAAAGAACAATTTTGCATTTAAAACCCACTATGATATATTAGCCACTGAAGGAGGTGCTTAGCCATTGAGGAGTCATCTCTGCACTCTTGTAGTTTATGAGTTCTTCTGAGAAATTTTGATTGTGACCGTCTTGACCTCTGTGTATTCATGGAGACCATATTCTCCTCTAGAGAGAGGGGGAAAAATGAACAGAATTTAGCAGAGCAGTACAAATACACTATGGTCAATGATAATCAAAGCTTGTTCCTGCTTATCTGGCTAGGGACAATGGAAAATATTTTCTGTGTACAGAACCATTTCAAATAGTAGCTAGCCAACCGTAACATATCTGGTCTTATATAAATCCCCTTGTGGGAAAATTTTTTAAATAATTTTTTTGCATGTTTAAATGATCATGTACCCTCAGTAGACTTTCAAAGAAATTGTTCAATTTTGACATTTTTTCTGCTTGACTATAAAAGGGCTCAACACACACACACGCACATGCACACGCACACACACACACACACAACTCGGCCCAACAAGAATTTTATCATATCTAGGTTAGGTTCAAATAAATAAGAAGGCTATATTACTAGAGGAAAATTAGTAATTTATAATCACTTGAGTAGTATAGAACAACTATAAATTCAAGTATAGCTCAGTTTAGTGTATTTACCATGTCCAGTTGGTCCAGAAATGAGGAAGGGGCTAAAAATGACTAGGCTTCTATTTTCACTCTAACTGGCCCTAATATGGCTTAAAACAAAATATTTTCTAGCTGTAGTTGTAATATCTTTTGTTCTTGATTCTTGGCAAAAACAAAAACAAAAACCCCCAA
The DNA here is from genome assembly GCF_005190385.1 of Monodon monoceros. Classification (NCBI taxonomy): domain Eukaryota; kingdom Metazoa; phylum Chordata; class Mammalia; order Artiodactyla; family Monodontidae; genus Monodon; species Monodon monoceros. Next base: position 66,989,960 of record NW_021703782.1, read on the forward strand.
AACCAAAACTCTGACCTTAACTGTTACAACTTTTTATTTGGGGGTTGGGTTGTTTTGTTTTGTTTTGTTTTAAGAGGGGGAGAGGGTTCATTGGCCTAAAATTCAGGGCTTTTGGGCTTTCTGTGGTTGTTGGATTTTTCTATTTATGCAACCCCTGTCATTTGCTTATATAACTCTTAAATCCAACCCAAATGATCAGGAATTAACTTGAGTCAGTCAATTAAAATCCTTGTATCTTGTTATCAGGTTTATTGAGACCTCCTATCAGTTTTGGAAACTGTGATGTACCCTTCATTAAAGAGATAACTAAAAAGATTAGGCTAAATTATTCTCTGTATTGTTTTGATGAAAGGATTAAATTACATGTACATAAGAGTACTCTTAAAATCATAACACTCATGCACATGTAGGCTTACAGAGGAAAAAGATCTTGATCTTTTTCTACCCCTCTCCTTTGGTGAGGTAGACAGGTATGTAGAAGACATCTTTTTCTCCTGGGTAACCTAATCCTCTTACACTGATTATTTTCTTGGGCCATTAAGCTTCTGAAAATACCTTCTAAAAGCTTCAATGAGCATGTTCTTCAAAGTAATTAAAGGGTTTAGCCTCAGTTGTCTGAAACCCATTAAAGGATAATATTTTAGTAAGTATTTTATCTCACAAAGTTAGATATATTAACCCATGATTTTTGCCAATAGGCTTTCCATTGTATTTTGGGTTACGTGGACACTTGAAACTCTCAGGAGAGTACAAAGTGTGATAATTGTCTTACTCAAGTTGAAATAGGCCCTGCTTCTTAGTGTTCCGATGTATACAAATTCCTATGTCTATGATATAACACAAAAACATCTTTATATTTCTCTTTATATCACTAGCCTATGAGTTATTGGTTCTGTGCTTCTAAAATTGTCAATGTACCAGTCACCCGGGACCTGATGCAAATGCTGATTCTATTTCAGCAGGTCTGGGGATAGGCCTGAGACTCTGCGTTTCCAACATACTTTTACGTGATACCCATGCTTCTCATCCAGGGTCCACACTGGAGTGATAAGATGCTAGTAACAAGTTATGCCTGTTTTACACTCTGTATCCAGAAATGAGCCTGGCACTAATTAAGTAAGCACAGGAAAATGTTTGCTGAACTGGTTTGGCAAATATAATCAAGCAAAAACTACTCACGTTAGCCCACCAGTTTATACCACTTTATCTCTCCCCATTTCTGAAGGGGACAGGAAGAAAGAAATATCTTGTGAGGTGTTGAGAGCCAATTAAGTTTGAAATGGCATACTAGTAAAGTCTCAAGTGACCTATGTTAATCTAAGTAAAAATTAGTGCAATTACACAGAGAGAGGGATTTCTACCATTTAACTCATTCCAGGGCCAGCACCATGACCTGAGATGCAAATCCTGGTTTGGGCACTCAGCATCACCACCACATTGGGCTGTGCATACTACTATTTTCAGCTCTTTGAGAACTCTTTCCAACTGATCAATTCTACCTTTCTATCTTTGAAGATAAACTGTAATTGAACTCTTGGGAGTCATTTGAGGTTATTGCTTCAGTAATTCTCTTTAAACATCTTGCAGCAAATGACTTATTTATTAAATTTGCCAAATTTGGTTTCAGATAGACATTAACACTAGCATCCTCAGCTGGAAGTTTTGAAGTAAAAATTACAGTATAACTTTTTCCTTTGTATTTCAAAGAAGCAAATTATCTATACCCACAGTCCAGATTTTTAAGAAATTACTGATGGCTGATTCTTGTTTTCATCCCCCTCTTTATTTGCTTTCCATATGTCTAGAACATAAAGTTTGACTAAATTGTATTTAACAAAATTGATATGTTTAGTCTACTTTAATTATTTCATCCCTTCTGATTATTTTATCTATGACATTCCTAGGGAAGTGTATTAGATAGCTGGACCAGCAGTAATCTGATCTTCAGAATAATCTAACTTTTGTTATAGCTCTTTGTACAAAGTAATTAGTGCTGCCAAGGGACTCCCCAGTAATGAGTATTATAAAGACAAGGAGCTAGGGAAGGATGAAACCATTTGTTGAGTCCCTGCTTTGTGACAGATACAGTGCTAGGGAATGAAGGCGTAGTATGTTTCCTAACTCTCACAACCATCTTAAGTGGAATATTAACATTTCCCTTTTAAATAGGAGAAAATAGATGTTCAGAAGTTAGGCAACTTGAACTGGACTCTGTGGCTAGCAAGAGGTGGAGTCAGAGTTCACAGGCAGGCTGGTTAGTCTCCAGTTATGTTTACTATGCTGTGTGCACCTTTGACAAATTGATCTTTTGCCCACTCCACCTCTCCATCAACATTCTAAAGCTATCTATCGCTTTCCTTGCTCCACTAATATATGTAAGCCGATTTTCTTGAATTCAAGGCTTCTTAATCTGTATCCTGTTTAACTCTGAAATCACACTTCTCACCCCCATAAATCCCCACCTGTCAGGCAAATTCACTAACCCCTCAACATGCCACATAGAACATTCCTTCAAGAATGCCCTCTTATCTGCTTCCTAACATCCTACACTTGTTACATGCCCTAGATCAAGTCCTACCTTTTCTGTTAGGTCTTCTCTTATTCTATAAACGGTCTTTAAGTTTTTATCCGCTGCATTTTCACCAGGGTTAAAACCACAGAATCTCAAAAATGGAAAGGAGCTCATAGACCTTTTACTTCCTTCTCCCATTCCTATCCCCACCACAAATGCTGAGCTTGCCTGACAGATGGAAGTAGTGAGAGTTAGCAAGGTGACGTGAATATTATAGTCTGGTGGTGCCCAGATTTTCCGTCCTCTGATACTGCGCTCTCCATTTTAACTGCTTCTCTACCTTCGCGAGGCACGGACTCCCAGTCTGTTACTATTTATTTCATAGTGTGTGTTGGTTATTTTGCTCTCTCTATATTTTTACATGTTCCTCCTGCCACCACGATTATATGGAAGGTGGAACGTGGTACCGTGTTTCTGGGGCTCCTAGGACCTCATATACATAGTAACTACTTAATGAAAGTATATTGAGAAGGAGAATGGATCATTTTAACACGCCCTCTTTTCACTGACTCCCCAGTGGTAGTTGTTTCATTGTGATTTTGCTGATTTATTTAAATGACAAGTACCTGGCTCTTTAAGGCACTCATGACCTTTAGAAGCTGAGACTCACTTTTACTTGCTGTTTACAAAATGAGCAGCTTCACTATGTTTGATTCCATAAGGTTTGAATATAATGTGTCTTTTCCTGATGATTTTTTAAAATTTATTGATAAATATGAGAAAATTTTAAGAAATAAAATGGTTAAAAGTGCTTGAACAAAATTGACCAAACACATTGCCACTACTTTCTGTGTGTAAATATGTATGTGCACATTTTTAAAAAGTCAATATTTCCTGGATTGAAAAGCAACTGAAGGCTCATAAATGCATTTGTATAATATATACAACCTAGTATATATACAATCTAATATATCCTCAATCTAGTCATGACTATAAAACATGTTTTCCTTAGTTAAATTTTTCTTTCAGTTTAGATTTTAGTACCAAAAATAACTCATTCAGGTTATTTTAGAGTCTACATCAAAAATATTACAACAAATGAGAATCATCACTCCTACACTGAAAAGTTTTTTGATATAAAGACACCTAATTTACTTATGTAAGAGGCATATTCAAATAGCTAAACTGTTCTTATATTTGCACACTTCTTACAATCACCAATTTGTAGTTTCCACCTCCTTTCTGGAAATGTTTCCCCAATATATTACATTCATGTATACAGCAAACAATTCTAAAAGTAAGCAGTATTTCAGTAACCAATGTAAAGTGCTTAGTATGATCCCTTGTGAATTGTAAGAGTTTAATAAATTGTATTTCCCTCTGCCATCACCTGTTTGCACTTTTTGGGGTAAATCCAGCATTTAAAAAGCTGTTTGACAGTATTAATCTCCAGGAAAGAACAGAGGCAGGTTTTAATCCGAGCAGTAATAGGATTAATTCCTTGAGAGTGAGAACCATTTTTATCAAGATAAGTATTTATCTTAATGAAAGTTAATCTTACAGTTCTCGACCATTTCCAGACATCTTGAATCCACCAAAGGGGCACTGGGCAGATACCACACTATAGCAGTTAACCCTGAAAAGAAAATAAGTACGTTATAGGTCATACTTAACCTATGAAATAACTCCTAAATTTGGAATTTTTGAAATTCAGAGAGTTCTTTAACAACTCCATTAATTTTAATATTACGTAGTCATTTTTGAGCAAAAGTAGCACTATAAATTAGAATGCAGGAGTATAAGCATATGTATATATACTGCCTAGGAATTTTTTAAAAAATGGTCCAGCTCTGTGTGTGGATAGGCATTTTGGCAGTACATCATGTCCCTGAGAAGTTATAGCTTGAATTATAAAAGATAGACTACCCAACGTACCATAAGAGGAAGGATATGGTCTGTGAGAGATGAGTTTGTTGGATGGGTGTTCTTTACTGCCTATACTCAGTAAGCTTTGTAGTTCTCTTGTGGGTTGTATACTTAACAGGCTAGAATTAATTTTCTTTTATAATTGTAATATGTCTCATATTACTTAGTTCACTTTTTTCATTAATTAATTCAAAAAATTGCTTAGACAGAGGCCTTGACAGGAGTTGGATTTCATTATTAATTTGCTTATCCCTTGCCATGTTTTAAAAAATGTTTCAAAATGCTTTTATGAACATATAATTATAAAAACATGAATAATTAGAATTTAAAACAATTAAAAGACCTACATCCAGACTCAGTCACAGAAACTGATATAATTGGTGGGTTTGACGTACACCCTCCTCTACCCAAATCAGTGTAGATATTTTTAAAGCTCCCCAGACAACTCTACTGTACAGCCAGGGTTGAGAATCACTGCTTTAGAGTCTGAAATAGGTCTGAATCTCAGCTGTCATTTATTGCATGATCTCAATCAATTATGCAACCTCACTAAGCTTCTGTTTTTCCGTCCGTAAATTTGCCATACCAATTAACAGTTGTAGTAAGGTAACATGAGATAATGAATGTGAAGACTGCCACGTGGTGCTTAGCGTAGAGTGCATACTGACTAAATCATGAATGTCCCTTTGCTTAAGAAAAAAGATTCTAGAGCTATCAAGAGGGGCAAGGATTTCTTGGCTGTCTCTGAAGGATAGATACTTTTCAATGTCCAGTGGTTTTGGTTGTGACATTATCGGGAAGAAAATAATCTTGGGCTGTTGATGGGACTGAGGGGACAAAGTGAGGTCTGATGGAAAAAAAATTACTAACAAGGCAGTCCAGAGGTGGGGGGCTGGGCAGGGGATGTGACAGTTTGAGAGACATAGCCTTGGCACTTATATACTCTAAATTAAAGTGTAAACATCAGAGATATAAACCAGGTCAAAAATAAAACAGACATGCTCCTCAAAATGCAATATGTTCTTCCAATTTAAGACCTTCAGACATCTCTAATAGTCCCAGAGTAAAAAGCTGATGTAAGAACTAAATGCTTGTATACATAAGGGCACTGAATAAATACTGTCTTACTATCTGATTATCTTGATTAAACAGAACTTTTATCTCCCTTGTGTGTAGCATAGTGCCAAGTGCCTAGAAATTATTTATAATAATAATACATATTGTACTAGTCAAACATCAATAAAGTATTTTGGGCAAGTAATTTCAGAAGGCTGGATAGAGTTAAATATATATATGTGTCTGTGTATATATATATAGATAGATATAGATATGTGTATATATATATATATGCTATATCTATCTATCTATCTATCTATCTATCTTCTATGCTCTTCTAAAGTTCTTCCAATACAGCAGGATTTTTGTTTGTTTGTTTTATTTTCAAACAGCAGGCCATGTGATTCCAAACAAAAAATCAAAGTCAGAAAAAATTCAAAGTAGCCTGTTAATGTGGTTAACATTGAAAAGGTGGTATTACATAGGTTTGACTTACCACACTGTCCCGGCCTGCAGAGCAGAGGAGACTGTGATGGCTTTATCAATATCTTTGGTAAAAATTCCTGCTGATAAGCCATAGAAAGTATTGTTTGCTCTCTTGATTACATCATCTAAAGATTTAAACTTCATGATTTGCTGCACTGGTCCAAATATCTATACCACAAGAAATGAATGAAATAAATCAAAGTAATAGGTTACAACTAAATATTTATTTTGTATTATAGTTATAAATATAAATCTATATAATATATAAATAAAATATTTATATTTATTATATTTCATGTAAATATACTTATGTTTTATATTGACTGTAAGGTACTTGGCACACAGTGAGCAATCACTAAATGTTTTTTTATTATCAATAAAAACAATCAAAACTGCAGACCAATATCCCTTAAACCACAGGCCAATATCAACTACAGCAAATATTCCTTAAAAATATTAGCAAATAGTGTTCAACAATACCTACAAAGAATTGTACACCATCACCAAGTGAGGTTCATTCTAGAGATGCGAGGCTGGTTCAGTATTCAAAACTCAATCAATATAATACATCATATTAATAGAATGAAGGAAAAATATCATATAATCATCTCAATTGATGCAGAAAAAGCATTTGACAAAAATCCAACCTCTTTTCCCCCTTAACAGATTAAAAATAGAAAGGCACTTCTGAACCTGATCAAAGGCAGTTATGAAAAATCTTACAGTTAACATCATACTCAATGATATGATACTGAATGCTTTTCCCCTAAGATAGGGAGCAAAGCAAGATGTTCACTTTTACTACTCTTATTCAACATAGTGCTGGAATTCTAGCAAGTGAAAAAGGCAAGAAGAGGAAATAAAAGGCATATAGATTAGAAACAAAGGAATAAAATTGTCCCTATTTGTAGATGACATGATTGTCTACATGTAAATTCCCAAGGAATATCCAAAAATCTTCTAGAATACCTGAGCTCAGTGATGTCACAGGATGCAAGAAAATATACAAAAATCAAATATACTTGTATATACTAGCAATGAACATGTGCATACTGAAATGAGAAATACCATTTACAATCACTCAGAAAATACTTAGGTATAAATCCAATAAAACACATATAGGACTTGTTACCAGAAATTACAAAATGCTAATGAAAGAAATAAAGGAAGTTATAAATAAATGGAGAGATCTACTATATTCAATAACTGGAAGATTTAGTACAATAAAAACATTAATTCTCCCCAAATTGATATATACACAGTTTTAACACAACTCCTCTCAAAATTCCAGCAAGATTTTTTAGTATATATGGACAAGGTTATTCTAAAATTTATATGGAAGAGCAAAGGAATTAGCTTAGATAAAACAATTTTGAAAAAGAAGACTAAAGTGAGAGGACTCAGTCTTTCCAATCTCAAGACTTATCATACAGCTACCAAAATCAAAGGAGTATACTCAATATTTTGTAATAACCTATAAGGGAAAAGAATCTGAAAAAGAATATATATATATATTCATATATATATGAATCATTTTGCTGTACAGCTGAAGCTAACACAGCATTGTAAATCAACTATACTTCAATAAAAGTAAATAAATTAAAAAAGAGGGTATAAGTAGAGAAATAGACACATAGATCAATTGAAGAGTAGAGAACCCAGGAATTGATACACACACAAATATGCACAACTGAACTTTCACAGTTGCAAAAGTAATGGAATGGAAGAAAAACACCTTTTCAACAAATGATGCTGAAGCAATTGAACATATCGGCAAAAACAAACGAACAAACAACCTTGACTTAAATCTCACACCTTGTATAAAAATTAACCTAAAATGGATCATAGACTTAAGTGTAAAACATAGACTATAAAGCTTTCAGAAAGAATAAAAAAATTACACGGAAAAAAGTATTTTTGGATTTAGGAGTAAACAAAGAGTAGTTCATAGAGTTGACACCAAAAATACTATCCATAAAAAGAAAAATGGATAAATTGGACTTCTGTAAAATTAAAAACTTCTGTTCTGAGAAAGACCCTGGTAAAGAAGATGAAAAGACAAGCTACAGCCTGGAAGGAAATATTTGTGAACCACACATCCAAAAAAAGATCAGTATCAAGAATGTATAAGGGGCTCTGGAAACTCAACAGTAAAAAGCACACAATCCAATTAGAACATGAGCAAAAAAAATGAAGAGACATTTCATCAAGGAAGTTATCAGATGGCAAATAAGCTCATTAAAGATGTTCAATATCACTAGCCACTAAGGGAATGCAAATTTAAACCTCAGTGAGCTATCACACCTATCAGAATGGCTAAAATAAAAAATAGTCACAACAAATGTTAGCAAGGATGCAAAGAAATTAGGATCATTCATACATTGCTAAGGGGAATGTGAAATCGTTCAGCCACTCTGGAAAACAGTTTGGCAATTTCTTAAAAAGTTGCATCTACCATATGACCTAGCATTATACTCCTGGGCACTTATCCCAGAGAAATGAAGACTTACGTTCACACAAAAAACCTGTATACTGATGTTTATAACAGCATTATTAAAAGTAGCCCCAAACTGGAAACAACCCAAAGTTCTTCAAAGGGTGAATTGTTAAACAAACTGTGGTGCACCCTTACTATGAAATACTACTCATCAATAAACAGGAACAAACTATCCTTACGTGCAACAACCTAGATGAATCTATAGAGAATTACGCTGAGTGAAAAAAAGCTAATCCCAAAAGATTGCATGAAGTATGAATCCACTTACGTAATATTCTTGAAATGACAAAATTACAGAAATAAAGAAGAGATTAGTGGTTAAGAGAAAGCCAAGGGTTGAGGATGGGATGGTGTAGGAAGGATAATAGATTTGGCTATTAAAGGGAAACATGAGAGATTCACGTGGTGATGAAATGCTCTGTGTCTTGACTGTATCAATGTTAACATACTTGCTGTGATATTATATTATAGATTTGTAAGATGTTATCAATGATGGAAACTGGATAAAGAGTACATGGGATCTTTCTGTATTCTCACAATGGCAACTGAATCTACAATTATCTCAAAATAAGGAGTTGAATTTAAAAAAACAGCATATCACTTTATTCTTTTCCAATTATTTTCAAATATATTATTTCCAAAGGAGAAGAAGCAACAATGAACGTGGAATTGTATTTTCTATTACTTTAAATCTGTGAAGGAAGCACCTAGAAATTGCTAAGCATCCTGACCTGCAGTCCACTGGAAGTTCTTGGCCTGCCCAGTGAGCTCCTGACTATTTTTAGTCTTAATCAAAAATAAATTAATCCTTTATCAGTATTAGAAATGAAAAGTAACATTTATTGGAAAAGGTGTTCAAAGAGCTGAGAATGTTACAGTAATACTTTGTATACATCCACGCAGACAAAATATGGCAACAAAGGGAACAGAACAGAATGAAACCATTTACCTCCTCTTTGGCAATGCGCATCTCATCAGTGACATTGGAGAAAACCGTGGGCTGGATAAAGTAGCCTTTATTCCCCCATGGACCTCCGCCACACTCCAGTTTGGCCCCTTCCTTCTTCCCACTTTCAATGAGGTCAAGTATTTTTTCATATTGTTCCTTATCAATCTATTTGAAAAATATCACATGAAAAGGAAAAAAAATAGCAACTCGTAAAGATAATACTTTGCCCGGCCTGTAAATAAAGGTTTCAAAATGCTAGGCTATTGTTATTAAGTTAAATATTCAACCTAAACAGCTGACAGAGGCTCAGATTTATTGTTGGGTATATTTTATCTCAAGACTTTTCTGGAAAGAATCCTTGAAGATAAATATTTGTATTTAGTGTTTGTTTCACAGCCATGTAAGAGAAGTGTATTGGCACTGCAAATGTGTAAACCTTTTCACACAACTGTCATTTATTTACAGGAAGAAATGTCTGTTAATCATCAACCACACTTAACCTGGAAACTGTAATCCTAAATGAAATTAAAAGGTGAAAGAAGAAAAAGAAAACTTTAATGCTGGGTTAATTAGACATGGCAGTTGGAAAGCAGATGCTTTGTGACTTTAGGAAGATTCCACGACCTCTGCTTCTCTTCATCCTGACCATCCCCTTGTGGCAGGGTCCATGCTGACCACAGCCTGGTTATCCCACCCAGTTTAAGTCCCCCTGGGGCAGTGAGTAGGTCTGGTTCTAATTTCTGACCTGTCCTGATTGTTGCCAACCTGCTTTGTTAAATGGACCACATCTAAATATATTACAAGAACTACAGAACTTAAATGGTTTATTTTTACAAGGAAAAGAATGACTACAGAGTTCTAGCTGGGAACGTCAGGAGCCCATACCTCTCCTCCATGCACTGGAATTGGGACTACCTATTGCCTCAGTTCCTATTTGGAGGGGTTGAAGGACTGGGTGATTCTTGGACTCCAAATCACTGGTGAAGACTGCCTTGTCTCAGATGTGGTTAGGGTTAGGTTTTAAAGGAAAAACATTGGAGATCCTGGAGTTAAGGTGTGAGCCTCTTGTCAATTTGCCTTGACTCTTCTGACTACTTAAAAACTGTTGTTCTTTATCGTCCTCTATGACTCTGTAATCTCCCCTATCTTCTAAATCCCAGGAAAAGTTTTCAGAGTTCTCACTGCACACAATCCAGCTCCATATCCAATTAGATTAAATACTATTTACACATACAACAAATTCTTCCTTGGTAAAGTCCTTTTCCAATCTGATTTCAAAGACCAAAATATACATTTCCTTAAAAAGTTGGAAATAATCAGTATTTTCATTTGAAAAAGAAGTTATGATATCCATATATATATATAATTTTATATTATAAATTAGAATATATATTAAAGCTTAGTAAATGAGTGTCTCTTTCCATAAGCTCTTTCGTATAACAACAAGTGAGTATTTCAAAGGGTAAAGAAGCTTCAGGGGCTTTTCGGTCTTTTACTCAAAGTTCCAACGTATCTACTTTTTCTACTTTTTCTACTTATTCAGTGCAACCTGTGACAAAAATATTTTCACTTATCAAGTTTAAATTATTATGTTAAGTAGTTAGATCACTGGATTATTTACTTAAGAATGCTATGAATGGAAATTTTCTTAAAATGAAGCATTCTAGCTCAATTTTTGAGCCTCCGGTTGAATTGTGCAGATCCCCTGATGGGGGAAAATATTGCCCAACAATGTTTAATATTAAGTATCTTCTCTTCCCTTCCTCTCTCTTCTTTTCTTTCCTCTTCACATATATATTTCTTTCTATCAATCTATCTATCATCTATCTTATGTCTGTTTGATAGATGTGTATCGCAAATGGGAAACGTGTTTACTTTTACATAGATAGATAAATAGACAGATATTTAGAGAAAGAAACAATCACAGCTAAAACCTTAGAATCCCATCCCTTTTTAGAATGGGAGACCAAGTCAAAATTGAATTTAATACATGTCTTGGCATCCATTTGGAAAGTTACCCAATATGATCAAAATTAGCAACTACTTCTATGTAGTTACTAAACACAAAGATAAATACAAAATATAACAAGATTAGACTTAACAAAACGTATTACTTCATTTACCAGTTAAGTTATTTTAGGGCTTTTAGATTTCAATATTTGGTATTGCCTAAGTCCTAAAATTTTCCTACTTGGGTATCTTGTCATGAGCAGGAAAATCCAAGACAGCCTTTTAACTTTCTAGACTGTAAGCTCTATGAGATCAGGTAGAAACTCTGCTCTGGATCAAGACCTCAAAGGGCAGGAGTAAATTTAGAACCAAAGGTCCAGGAGCTTGAAAGCAGACAATGAACAGAGAACTGTGTAACGAAGAGGGAAGGATGAGCTTTGGATAAGAGAGACACTCTTGTTGACAGTGGTTCTAAGCAGACAGAAGAAAATGGGAACCCTAGGGGATCATTGAGCTTTAACAACTAAAATGGGAAGTTTGCCACAAAGCCAGGAACTCGGGACTTTTTAAGGCACTCATGCTATCTTTAGGAGGTCGAGTGACTAAAGACTTTGGAGAGAATTTATAGAGGTGTGCCAGCTGCCTGTATCTGGGATTGGAAGCCGAGAAAAAGGATTGATGCTGAGGAAAGAATAAATGATAGGATTGTTTAAGAACTTCCAAGTGGATAGGAACTGTAAATAGGGATTCAGAGGTGTACAGATCAAGGAAAACAAATTTACAGCATTTGTTATTTTTCCTCACATCTTTAATTTCCAACATATCTCTTCAACTGTTTCTGGATGTGATAACCAGGCAACACAAAACCAGGATACTTTCTTTACCATTGGGAGTTAGATTCATTATTTTTTTAATCACCAAACTGATACAGTATTGTCACCTGGGAAGATATGTGAATGGGAAGTAATCGTATTCAAGTAAAACCAGGTCTAGAGAAGATACTTTATTCTTGTGCCTGGTGAATGCTGTTCCGTCTATTTTACACTCACCTGAGGGCCTTGATTGACTCCTGGGGTTAGAGGATTTCCAAGAACATACTTTCTAGCCTGCTCAACACTCTTTCGAACAAACTCATCATAAATTGATTCTTCTACAAAGAGCCGGGATGCAGCTATACAACATTGGCCCTGGTGGTAGAATACCCCGTGGTGTGCAAATGCAACAGCACTGTCCACTGCAAAGAAGACATTCATGTTAAAGAAGAGATGTTTTCTAAAGATTATATATTTTTATACATCTTTCTCAGAGGTGATATGGTGGTATAAAAAAATCATGAGTCATATAGTCATAGATTCAGTATATTCTATCTCATTAGCCAGGTGACACATTAACCTTTCTGATCCTTTATTTGCTACTAAAATGGTAGTAAAAATAGTAGACTCTGAAATAATAGTGGTTATTAATACAACTTTAATATGCACAATTCCAAGAATGTGGAAACTATCCTAAGATCAAATCTCACTGCAAGTGATTTTTATAAATATCTCCATTTATAATTAGACGACTGTGAATATTTCTTTCAGGCCTCAGGTTTTAACTAATGACAAAGAAAATATAAAATATCCATTACATTAAATAAGAATTTTAAAACATTCTTAGATACCCTAATCAATAGAAAAAGTGATATTTCTGAAAATAAAAAACCCCATAAAACTCCCCCAAACCTCCAAACAACTAATATTCAGAATTGCCCACCCACCTTACAACCCTATTCTATGAAAACATTTTTCCAAATTTATGTAAAGTGTGCCATGTTATTTCATATATGCCTATAAATTCTTCTTATCTGTTTATTTGAGATGGTTATGTGGGTCTTAAAAAGAGGAAATAGTTTGCTTCATTAGTAGATCCTAAACAACCAGAAGAAAGTTTTCTTTGCATTTTAATTTTCTAAATGCAGAAGGTTTAATTTAACATTGTAGCAACTGGATATTGTTATCTTTATTTTGTGAACTAATCACATCCGCTTAGCTGTAGTGAAAGCAGTTTACAGGAAGATTTGGTAAAATCAGAAATCTTGTCATGTCTGTAGAATGTATAAGATAGTGTGCTCTAAAAAGCTTCGGGTAAGATCACAGTAACAACATAAGTCATCTGTGTTGATTGCCTCAGACCAATAATGCAGCTCTTAAAGAGACAGATGAATGTTTGACCTTCTTTTTCTGCTGGAAATAATTGCAGGATTCTACTTGATAATATAATCAGGATGAACCTAGGATATTGTATAATGGAGTCACATCATAATTAGAGATTTAATATATATAAATTCAACTACACCTGCTAGAAAAAAATGAGAGAAATTACTTAAATAGTAGGCATCCTTTTCCTCTTGCCATTTTATTCAATGAGCGTGTGACCCAGAGAGAAGGGAGACGACAAATGTGCAACTTGCTGTCTCTCCAGCTGGTCTCAGTCCAACGTGTCTGAGGGTATCTCACCACGCTTAAGGTGATGCTAATATTTAAAGGTATGGAATTAAGAATATACATTACGGCCCCTAAATGCAAAATAGTTAGTTTCTCTAGAGTTCAGCTGAGAAAATAGCAATCTATTCCAAACCAAGAAATTGTGTCTGTGTTGGACTTATCTAGGCGTTATAACTTTAGGACAATTTAAGAGATTTTTAAGAGTAATTTTGGACTCTGGTTAATGCCTTACACCTTGACGTTAGAAGCAAACCCTGCACTGTATGGCATTACCAGACACCAAAAAGAAGGGTGAGAAGTGAGCAGAGTGACTTTTACTCACGGTCGGCATCAGCAAACACTATGCAAGGACTTTTTCCTCCGAGTTCCAGGGTCACCCTCTTCAGATTGCTTTTCCCAGCAGCTTCTTTGATCATTTTGCCAACCTGAAATGGAGCATTACAAAGGAGGAGGCTTAATCTGCTCTCATGAAGGCAGGTTTCTTTAGCGATTTAAATTTATACGATGTTTGTGCCACAGTTACATTTCATTAGGGAGAAGTGGCATTTTTCCAGATTTGGCACTTTCAGATACCAAGGACTTCTCCATCCAAACATAAACATATGATGGATCATGAAAACAGATATATTGAACGTGATAGCTGATCTTGATGTACATGATCTTGATGTACATGGCTAGACAGGTTATTTTTCATTTTAATCAGAACTTCATCATTCTTCTGATCAGTCTGACAAATCATGATCCAACCATTATTTATCTATTTTGACTTTTCATCCTTCTGTTGAAATCCAGAAAACTCTATCCAGACAAAGTGGCGTATTTACCAGCCTCGAATCTCTCTCTGCTTCTCGTTTATAATGAGACCCAAAGGTCTTACCCCGACTTGGGCTGCCTCCATTCCTACCCTTCCTTAGGGTCCAGCTCATATCTTAGCTCCTCTTTGAAGCCATCTATGATGACTCAAGGTGAACATGAACCTTTCTTTCTCTGATCTCCAATAAGTGCCCTCATGAGGACTTGTTTCAGAGTTTCTCTTGGATTGTATTATTTGTATAAATATCAATTTCCCAAACAGATGTTGCCTCCCTGGTAGCAGTGACAATGTCCTATCATTGCATACCTTTTCTCAGCACTGTCTGTCAGAGTGGGCTCACTTAACTATTGATGAACTGCTATCCCCTCTCCCCCATGGCTCCCGCTCTCACTTTCCCTCTTTCTCATGCTGTCCTCCACACCTTTGAAGAGTGGAGTTTGGAGAAAGAAATTGGGTCTGTGCTCTGTGCTGCTACTTCAGTTAGCTGGAATCCTACTGGGTTTTTTTTGTTTGTTTTTTTCTTATTAATGCTAGTGGCCTCTCTTCAGAGAAAGAGTTTTCATTTTTTTTCTTTATGGATCACTTCCTATGAAGATTAGTTTCTGCATTTCTTTATATTTTTCTCATTTCAAAAATCTGGCCTGTTTTATAATTATTTCTTCTTTCTTTCTTTCTTTAATATAACTATTTCTTCTTTATTATTTTTTATTGAAGTCTTAGTACACTAAAAGGATCTTTGCTTTTCTTTTTACAAGGTGATTCATTTTATGTTGCTTCTTTTATCCTCTGGATTTCTTTTCCTCAACACATCAGATTTTAAGAAAAAGTTTCTATCTCAACTGAATAAAAGTTAAGTAGACGCTTGCTTGAATGTGTGTTTAAATTTTGACTGTTGAACCGACTCCTACTGTGCATTACAGAGTAGATCATTAATTAATCTGCTGATGTTTTCATCTTATTTAAAATCTTCATGCACTAAATCAAACCCTTAAATGTAGGTTAATAAAAATAAACTAAAAGTAGACTGGCAATGGAGAAACCCTGTTTGAAACTTCTCTTATATCCCATTTTGGTTCCACAACATATTTCTTATGACCACTCTCAAAAATTGAATTTTCATTTGAGGTGATTAAGAATTTTGTATTTTCTAGATAATAATCTTTGCCTTTCTCCCTTTGAATTCTCCAAATTCTTTCTCTGCATCTTTCTTTTATTTTCTGGGGGTTTTGGGGTTTTTTTTTTTGTTTTTAGCTTAGAAAGATTTGCTGGAGAAACTTTATTAAAGCAGATAATTTTTGTCTTGGGGAAGGGAGTAAGATCAGAGGCATTTTTCTAAAAGCTACAAATGTCAAAAGAACTAGCATGAAGAATGGTTAGAGGTACGAGTGAGAAAGAAAGGTTACACTTTTACTTCGTGCAGTTTCAGATGGCAAATAAAAGGTTCGTTTGAGTTTTCCCAAAGGTCTAGCTAAAGTCAAAATAAGGAAACATCAGTTTTTGCCCCATAATTTTGTTCCCTCACTTGGAAAAAAGTAAAATGTTGTCATTTTTTCCTCAAAAAGGTCTACAATGAAGAGAGGATAAGGACTATTTAGGCTATGGTAAAAAGTATGTTCCATGATATTGTGGCGTTGCCCTTGTGGGGCAGAAGTAGCAAATGCTCAAAACAATGTTCTAACTTAGCACATCCTGCACAACGTGGGTTGGATTCTGTTTTAAATGAATCTAATGGGACATTAAAATTCTTACCATGCCAGAAACATTTTTATAATGAGCGTGACTGCTACAATGAATCACAAAAACATAAAATCCATAGTTTGCCTCTTTCATGGCATTTGGCAAGTTCACTACTACCTTCAAAGCAACGAACTTGAAGCTAAAAGAGGACCCAGAAAGACTGATTTTTTGTGTGGCTTCTAAAATCATCTTAGTCACACTTAATTCTTTAATACTCAATTAGAAGTAGTTACTGTACTGGTTTCTGGAGATGAGAATGAATAAGATAGTCTTTGAGGATAGTCAGCAAAAGGGAGAGAGATACATAACAAAGCAAGGAGCACGTGCTATCATAATTATATATCAGGGACAATGGGGGCACAGATGGAAAGTTTTTAAATTCAGGATGCTCCTGAGACTGCGGAGAAAGCCATAGAGGGCATGTGATGGGAGCCACATTATAGTAGGTGTGGCCACGCATGAGCAAACGCCTGCGGGAATGAAAAGATGCATGAAATAATCAGGAAGTGATGGGGCAGCGATGAAGAAATATTTTGTGGAGAAGGGACCTCTTCCCTCACACCTTATGAACTAGTGTGAGAAATTAAAGAGTGAGGGAAGGAACAAGGGAATGGAAATGACTCTAGAACACACAATAATCATGCCATTTAGTGACTACTCTGTAGGATGCTAAATGTTTTACTACTCATTAGCTTATTCAGTTTTATTTGGTATAACTCAATAAAGTAGATATTATTATTCCCATTTTACATATGAAGAAACTCAAGTTTAGTAAGGATACTTAACTTTGGAAGACGTACTGCTAGGAGGGGTAGACTGAGAATTTAAACCTAGATGTTTCCTAGTCTTCTCATACCAAAGTTTTCTGGGGGAGGGGGCAGATAAAGTACCCCTAAAGTGCTGTAGGGGTTCAGGGATGAGCCAAGACAAACAGGCAGTGATGCAGAGATGGCATCGTGGAACAGTAGCCTCTGGCTCAGACAAACTAGAGAAGCATGTGGGATCTAGAGCAGAAGCTGTATGTGGCGTCCCTGTTGGGGAAGGTCTACAGTGCTAGGCTGAGAAATTGGTACCTTCCTGCTTTACCTCCTCTGCTATGATGTCAACCTGTGACTTCATCATGTTTTAATTTATTGCTGTGTCTTGACCATTACCAATTGTTTTGTCCACAGACTCCTGATTGAAGAATTGGTTTTCCCCTACCTCAATTAGGAGCTTGTAGAATGTAAACTTTTTCTACTCTATGTCTAAAAAAAAACAAGAAAAAATTATATATTGATATATCTAGTTTAAAAAAGATCAAGAAAAATAAAATTTTATTTTCTATCATTTTAGTTCTCTATGTAAACTACTCTTTATATTGGAGTGGCTAATTAGGAGTATAAAATAATCAAATTAGCCTTTCCACACTATCCGGAATGTTCTTCCTGTTTCTCCAGAAAGTTAAAAAAGTAACCATTTTCAACACCCAGAACATTTAAAGAGCATTTAGCATCCCTCCTCTCCCCCATCCCTCTCCTCTGAAGTGCCCACGGCTGAGGTCCTGTTCTTTAATCTTCTGGATAGCCAAGCTGGAGCTACTGAGGCAGAAAAGTTAGGTTGGATCGGGAAGCTGAGGGGCTGACTCCTTTTCAGAATGTTCAGGGAAGAGAGAGCCCCAAATAAGGAGCTACGGGTGAGGCTCTGCTCTTTGATTTCCCTAATCCACAGGATAAAATTACAATTCATTCATACAAATCACTGTGGCCTAATTTATATTTTTTATCATAAACCTTACTAATCATACGACAAGGTCTAATCAGCCATATTTCTCGTCAGAGAAAGTAATAACATACTAAAAACAGTTTACTCCAGTCCTTCTGCTTTTGTAATAGGTATTTCGTTTCATCTCAACGACATCTGCTTATGTTCTATAAACATGTGTGAAGGCTAGAATAAGGAACAAATCATTAAAAGAACTTTTGTTTTAAGGAAATGTCAGCTTAAAAACAGTAACATAAAACATGCTTCCAACTGCTTCACTACTGGCCTCAGTAAATGATGTTACCTGTGTTGATCCTGTGAAGGCCACTTTGTCTACATCCATGTGAGAAGAAATGGCCGCCCCTGCAGTAGGCCCGTAACCAGGGACAATATTCACTACTCCAGGAGGAAACCCTGCCTAAAAGATAACAAGTAAAATAGAACAGAACTGATCATTTAATTCTACAGAAAAAAGAGGAGAGTATGGGATCAAAGCTGCCTCTTTATGCTAATCTTATGAGTTTCTCTACAAAGAAAGATGCATATAGCTGGTTTTATTATTTATTATTATTCTTATTTCATTGTTTAGCCCACTTAAAATAACCTCAAGGGTTGCA
This sequence comes from Monodon monoceros, assembly GCF_005190385.1. Taxonomy (NCBI): domain Eukaryota; kingdom Metazoa; phylum Chordata; class Mammalia; order Artiodactyla; family Monodontidae; genus Monodon; species Monodon monoceros. The sequence goes on from NW_021703782.1 coordinate 67,008,733, forward strand.
TTATTGATGGACTATTTCTCCTCAGAGTAAGTCCATCTTTGACTTTCATGGATCATTTGCTCCAATGATGGCTGTCTCAAATTTTATAATAGTAACTCAAAAAGATAGTGCGTGTAAAAGTGGTTGGTAAATTACTCACAAAGAAGGAAAACAATGCGTTTATTATCCATTCAGCAAAAATAAGAAGCTAAAGCGATCTTAACATTTTTAGTTTCTACCTGTTGATTGATCAGGGCATACCAACTAGGTTGCAAATTCCTATCAGCATTATTTAATCAGAAAAATGTTAGGTTAAAAATGGTCATCCCATTCATGATCAAGCTTCACAGACTGATTCCAATCCCAATTAAAGAATTATCAAGTATAGAGCAGTGTGGCAACTGAAACAACACATTGAAATTTCATGTTATTTGCATCAAAATGTCTCATTTTGACATCTCTTTTGCCTACTTGTAATTTGAAGTGAAGAATATTTTTAAGATATGGATTCAGATTTCCTGAATTTTAAATTTCTAGGGACTAAAGCTTATTTTTTAAATATTGGTATGATATAAAGGACAATAACTTGTTTGCAAGAAAAAATATATTAAAACAATCTAGATAGTTGATGAAAATAAATTTTATGTGCTCTTTTGTCAGTTTTTGAGCAGGAAGGTAAATGCAGAGGAAACCATAATAGAAAAGAGAATATAAAGGTATTCCCTCATTGGTGAATGAGTTTAGAAATAATGTAGCCCAATGCCACAAGCAAGCATATTAGCTCAGAAGCCTCCAACCGTCAGATAGACTAGTTTAAGCTAGTTTAAATTTGTAGAATTTCCAGGCTGTTAGTTGCAGTTATATACCAACTTACAGTTCAACATTTGAAAGAAAATCATAGCAATTTCAACATGAACTTGCATTCATGGGTGTTGGGCAAAAGAAATAAAAAAAGTGATCATAAGGTGGCAGTTGGACATGAAGATTTTGGTCTGGCTTCCTGTCCTCCTTTGGGCAGAGGTTCATTTGGGTTGACTGCCAAAAGTCCCTGCCAGCAGCTATGCTTAATGCGTCTCCACTGGACAGGAGCCATTGGCAGATAATGTAGTTTACAGTAGCAACAGATGAAGTCTTCCTACTGTAAATCAGGACTACTGATTTCTTGCACTTTTTTTTTTTTTAAGATATTTGAAATACAACTTTATTCTGATTCTAAACGAAAAGAAATGGGAATGACAGTAACAAACAAGATTCCACCTCTCAATATCGTCATGTGACTGTAGCAGTCTTATATTTGAAACTCAAGGAGGAAACAGCTGTGTTCCAAAACAGCTAAATATGCAGGTCCAAAAAATAAAGGTTTTTTTTTTTTAACGGCCACATTCACTCCAAAGCCCATCCATCTCCTTCAGCATCCAAAGATTAAACATATTTTGATTTAGGAAACGTACCTCTTTTATTAAAGATGCCATGTGAAGAGCAGTCAGAGGGGTTTGCTCTGCTGGTTTCACAACCACTGTGTTTCCGCAGCTGAGGGCAGGCCCTATTTTCCAAATGAGCATGACCAATGGGAAATTCCACTAGAAAGCAATATATAACAATAGATTCTTTGTATTGCTGAAAGCCACATTTGCTAATCTAACTTCCACATTATACACTCCCTGTAGATGTTAAACAAGAATTGTAGTAGTTTTGTTTAATCATCTGGTATATTCTAATTAAGTTCATTGCTCAAAGCAACTCATAAATGCTAAAAAAAAAAAAAAAAAAAAAAAACCCTGCAAACAAACTAGATACAGGAAGAGAGCAGGAGAAAGTCATAAAATTTTATCAAGTGCTATTATTTTGAGTTCTTTTTCTACCAGGAAAAAAAATCACTGCATGGTTTAGAAATCAAGCCTTAACTTTGAGTTACCTGTAAGGGTTTAAAAAGTGTAATTATTCCTCCCTCCCTATAGGTCTTTAAATGTAACCATTTATCCAATAATAATATTTAGTAGTATTTAATTCCAAGACAGATATCTTGCTAAAGACACAGAAGTCTAGGGTCTGGAGGCTGACAGCTTGGTTCACATCAGCTCAATCACTGAGCAGCCATGTGAATTCAGACAAGTTATATGCATTTTGTGTATGATTTCATCATCTATAAGTGCTGAAAACAGTCCTCTCTACTTCAGAAGGTTGTCCTGAGGATTCATAGAGAAAGTGGGCCAAATGTTTAATGCAGTGAATTGTTCATCACAGGCATACAGTAAATATTAACAATTCTTAGTATTCAGGATTATGTAGTTTTTATGGGTTTTATTGGGATTTTTGAACTAATGAGCAATTTCATTCAAAATGTTAATATGTATACATTTCAATCTCATTGGAGCAGAAGATAAGTCATTGCCACTTCCTCATCTAAGAACATCAGGACATTTTATCATCTTTTCGTTTGGCCTTTTTGGCCTTTCTGAATATGTCAGTTAAAGTGAAATCATTGATAGTCTCCTATTTGTTGGACATAAAAGGAAATCTTCATGATTCTGCTTAAAATGGTACTTTCTCTAAGAGGAATGTGGAGTATCAAAGCCTCTTATCTGAAGGTAGGATATATTCCATGCTCCAAATGCCTCTGGCATAGTTTCTTCCATTTAGTTAAGAAATTTCATTCAATTTGAACACTCTGGTTGCTACTATTCTCTATGTTGAGAAGTCCCAATGAGGATATATTGATAGAAAGTGTTGGAGAGTGGTTGGCCATACTATACTTCACTGAAATGCTTGGCGTCTTGCACGATGACCACTTTGCTATGTACATGTAAAGCATGGGTCTTAAACAGAGTGCACAATACATCTTCTTAAAAACAAACCATAGAGTAAAAGGTTAAGGTTTGGTGATGCTGTATATGGAAACACACTCAAGAGATATGCCAGAATATAGATAGGTTTCTGGACTACTAGTTCGTATCCAAAGGGTACGGCCACAGAGAGACCCAAGTTCAACAATTACTATATTTGCTCCACGTTTAGCAAATATCTAAGCATTCATTTGTGCCCAAGAAATCTTCATTAACAAAAGAAATAGAATTGGAACTCACTTTTTTTTAACTGAAACTTATATGAGGGCAACTTACAGGAATGATTTGGCCACACACACCAATAGGCTCATTTCTTGTATAAGTAAAAAAGTTTCCATCTGAAAAATAAAACACACAATCATTTATAGACAAATGTGCTTGATATTCACAGAATGGTGGTTTGGGGCTGATGTGAGAGGAAGGTATAGACAATAATTTTTAAAAAAGAGAGAACATATCTCTGCTTATTTACAAAATGAAAAATTGAGCCCTCAAATAGGAATTTGAAATGAGAGGAACCATAAAACTGAGTTAGGTCAAAGCAAAGATGCACAATTGGAAAAGATCTGAACAATATTTATTCTGTCTCTGATCCTATAGGAGGGCTACTTTCTAAATCATACTTGTTCTCAGTTTCCTTTCTTTCATGATAAAGGAAATAAAAGGTGTGTAACTAAGAAAGAAACTGTTAGAGTTCTGTTTCTGACAGCTCTGAGTTCTACCAGTAATTTTTAAGTGCATAATATAATTTTAAAAATAGTAAAATTAAAATATAGTAGAATTAAAAAAATATCTCCCTGTGAGTGACAAGCCTTTCCTACTGGCTTGTTCTAAAAAGTCCTCTTCTTTTTGCCTACCGAACAATAAAAGCAAGCTCTCTTAATCTATGAAAAAAAATGCCGGAAGTAAAGGACATTTCCATCTGGATTTGATTGATTCATGTGCCTCCAAGTTTGATGTGGTCATCCTGAGGTTGCACTGTGCTTTGTGTTCGTTCTAGTTCCCACAAAAGTTTCCTGGCTATCATAGCAAGAAGGCTACTTATCAAGATCGATTTGTACTTTAAATGGTTTTTCCCATTTTATCAAAGGGTAAAGTAAAAGTTTCTGAAATAACCACAGTTCTTGGTCCCATCATGGTTTCACTCTCCCCTTTCCACTTCCTGGCTCTCACATCTAACCAGCGGGATGCTCCAGTTAGATTGGAAATGCACTTCGGGGCCAGTCCTGGAGGGTGTTGTATTTCCATAGTCAATACGTTTATATGAATTAAATTCTACCTGTAATGTTTTCCGACTCGATGCCTTTTCATATTCCTATCCTGTTGTGTACATACTCTATTAAGATACTAAAATGCATACACATTCACTCACACAAATTCTTAAGCCGTAAACACAGACCCATCTTTCTTTGAAACTATTTGAAACAAATCAATGTGAATTAGTTTGTTTAATTAGTCTGCTCTAACTATACTGAGTTAGACCAGGCACAGATGACCATAGCTGACTCATACTGGAACATACAAAGAGGCTTAAATAATTACATTATAGAAAGGGTATAAATGTCACCACTGGAATAAAACCCAAATAAATAATTTCAGAGGCCAGCTCTGAAAAGTTTGAGTTCTTAGAGAGACAGCTGCTTAAATCAGTAATTGTGGGCATACGAATGTTCTTACTTTAATATTTTCTAAAGTATCTATAGTGTTATCTTCTGCATAATTATGTTGAAACAATTTTAAAACCCATATGATGAATCTTAGCAGAACGTCCAGGTTCAGAACTGCATTGTCTCAAAGTCAAGAAGAAAATAATTCTGCCCTACTTGGTTGACATCTTTAAAAGGGAGAGTTTGGAATTTTTCATCTCTACAATAATCTCCTCACCCCTACCGTCACCCACGGTGGTTTCCCAAAGCTACTTACCAATGGGTATCGTGCGGCCCTGGATCTTGTCAGCCCAACCTGCACAGTAGCGTAATGTTTTTATACAGCCTCCTAAATCCATCAGATATGCATTGGAAAATAGTTTTCCACCATTCATTGACTCCATTGTCTGAAAAAGAGATCACACCCCAAATCTAAACTTCCACAGAAATTTTAGATTAAAAAAATAGTCAATATTTTGAGTAATCGTGTGCTAGAGAATTTTGAAAATACTAGAAGAAGTCCTGTAAGCAATCTTTTGTAACCTCCTCTTTTTAAAAAGGAGACTAAAAAAAGAGTTAAAAGGACTTGCTTAAGATCATACTTGCTTAAGGACATAGCAAGATCTGGGTAGAAAAGGTAGTGAGATTCTGGCTTCTAAACCCTAGTGCCCTTCTATCTCATTCTGAACGTCTGCCAGTGAACCAGCTTTCTAGGAATTGGTCACAATTTGATATACACACAGCTTGTGAGAGTGGCACTTAGTCTCCTTAGTCAGATCAGAGTTCCAACAAGATTTCACTTATTGTATGATACAACTGTGGGTGACAATTTACTGTCAGTGACCATTAATAATGCCTCAATAATCATTTTTAATTTTTACATCCCATCTGGATATTCACACAAACTTAAGTAACCCCTGGATTTTTTTTTAATCCATGAGTTTCCTTCAACAAAAGTTTAAATTGTGAAACTCTGAGTTTTGCCACTAATATCAAAATTATTGTTTGAATGGTCAGGCTGTAAAGTTCAACATTTTCTAGTCTAGTGCCCTAATGGTTTTAGGATGACCTATCTCTTCTTTTCCTCCTTTTCTTAAGCAGAACTGTGCAGACTTTGGGGCGTAATGTTCTGCTGGGGCAGGAGTGTACAGGTGATAAACTCTTAAATCAGTTCCTTATCTGTTGTACAGTCTTCTCTCTCTGCATTATATTGTATGCTACCTCAAAACTTAATCAAATATGATTTTTGTATGCTTGCTCTTTCTTCCCCCCTTACGATCTTATGCTGACAGAGGCAGTCAACATTCTGTAATTCACAGATCGGATAAATTAGGGAATGCAAGTTTTAACAAATTCTGCTTTCTTCCTGCAGGATGTTTTGGTTACGGTTGTTGTATTGTGTATAACTTCTAATTCCATATTTTTACATACTTTGAATTATGCTGAATCTTTGATTGGATAATAAATGGCCTTTTGATTAACTATAATTGCTAATGTTGATTTTAAAAAACATAAGCCTTTCTGTTGCCGCCAGTTAAGATTCTAAAGGTAGTAAAAACTTACTCTGAAATCTGATGTTGCTGTTGCTTTGTGTTAAATTGGCTTCTCTAGGAAAAAACAAGGAAACACCTCCCCCACTCATTTTATGTGCTGATTCATATAACTGCTGAAATGTGTTTTAAAAAGCAGTATACATAAAAATAACATTTTTATAAACACATGAATGGATTTTTCTTTATTATTCGCTCTTTCACCTATAAAAAGAACATAATTTATTCAAGACCATTGTGAACGTGTACATTTCAGGAAAGGAAAAAGTGGCCATTTTATTAACTGTCTTGGTGGGCTAGATTATGGAGAAATAAGGTTTATTTTAAAGAAATATCCTGGGCACCTTTAACAAACTCCATGAGATTTTTTCACTTGAGGAGTTCAGTGGTCAAGTAAGTTCAAGAAAGCTGGTATATTATTCTAGGATCTTCATGCTGCATGTGACCTTATTTTATAAAGGCTCAGAAATTCTACAGTAAAGGAAAGAAACTTGTTTAATTTGATTTAACTCAGGGTCTGCCCTGGTGGTGCAGTGGTTAAGACTCCACGCTCCCAATGCAGGGAGCCTGGGTTTGATCCCTGGTCAGGGAACTAGATCCCACGTGCATGCCGCAACTAAGGAGCCCGCCTGCCACAACTAAGACCCAGTGCAACTAACTAACTAACTAAATAAATAAATAAAGCAAAAAAACCCAATGTTTAGACTGTAGACTCTATTCTGGGAGTAGACATTAACGTCATCTAAAACCAGAGTGCAGATTACTTACTATCCGAGAATAAGCTCAATGGTACCATTCATATACAAGAGCTGGTAGAAGTCTTTTTGTTTTATTTGTAGAGAGTATATAGTGAACACTAAAATTAAAACAACTCACCAATCCAAACAATGAACGCTTTCTAGAGATTTTGAGTTCTGCGTAGTTCGGTTAATACTCACTGCCAGAAGCAGACGATCTCTTTCGATTAAATCAGCCAACTTGTTTATTAGCCGTCCTCTCTCTGAAGCATCCATAGTACGCCATGGAGAGCCAATCTGAAAAGACTGTCTTGCGGCCTTCACTGCTTTGTCAACATCCTCCTGCAAGTCAAAGAATTCAATTCGTGGGCTAAATACATTAGCAAATCCAGTGGCAATAACCCTATAAAATACACTAAAACTCCTCATAAGCTGTGTCTTCATCAGCCGAATTCCAGCATACTGTACAAACTCAACTACCATATATTGGAATTATACCTGCTGCCTACTCTTTGGAATGATGAGTACCACACACATAGCACATGCTTGATTTCCTAGAATAAAAATATTATATTTTAATAGTTCCTATTATTGGCGTGCTTACCATATGTCAGGTAATGTTCTAATTGCTTTATGAGTTAATTAAATTAACTCATTTAATTCTTTTTTTGTTTTGTTTTGTTTTTGTGGTATGTGGGACTCTCACTGTTGTGGCCTCTCCCGTTGCGGAGCACAGGCTCCGGACGCGCAGGCTCAGCGGCCATGGCTCACGGGCCCAGCCGCTCCGCGGCATGTGGGATCTTCCCGGACTGGGGCACGAACCCGTGTCCCCTGCATCGGCAGATGGACTCTCAACCACTGCGCCACCAGAGAAACCCTCATTTAATTCTTAATAATTTTATGAGACAGATACGTTCCCCATTTTACAGATGAAGAAACTGAAGCAAAGAGAAAGAGGAGATTTGCCCAAGCTCAATAGCTGAAAGTGGCTGAACTGTGTTTTAAAAGGAGCCCAGCTGACTGTAGAGTCTTTGCTCTTCACCACTGCGTTTTACTGCTTTGGTGATTGGTTTGTCAAGAGTTCCAGGGAAAGCTCAAGATCTAAAATAGTGAATATCTTCTTGGATCTCTGGTGACTTTATGGGCTGTGTACTCTTATGAAGAACCTACTGAAGGGTGAATAAGAACTGTGTTTTGCTGTTTAAGAGTAAACATTATAAATATGTGCTCATTCCTCTTGTTCAGAGGGAAAAAGGCACAGAGGCAGCGGGTCTGGTATAGAGAAAGGGCGGTATATTACAACCTCTTATTTCCCAACTAGATACAAAGAGTTCCTTTCATTCCCTAAGTAGGTAAAGAAGTCAGTTTCTTATTATTAAGGCACTGCTTAAAATTACATTAATTCAAGCAAAAGTCAAATAATTGAGTAATTTCACACTCAGTCTTCTTGCTGTCTCTCATCTGTCCTCACTCATACTCTTTTTTCTGAACTGGTTTATTCCTCCTGTTCTTTCCTAGTCTGCCTCAGTTAAATACTTTCCCTGGCCACTCATTCCCATAGATCTTTGTTCAGATCCCATCTGAGCGCCTATAGAATACACCTACTACAAAAATCACTACCTCTTCTATTACTACTTTGTCTTTTTTCCTTCCTCCATCTAATCAGCGGCAAACACTTTAAAGGCATAGATTTTCCCAATCTTCTTTTGCTTATCAGTCTGGTCACTACATGGAGCTATATAAGCTCCACAAATCATGGTACCTCTTAGGCCAGTGGGTTGTCTTTTGTGCAGGAGCCATAGTTTCCTTAAAGAATCTGAAGGGAAAATTGTCCTAAATTTTTTTAAGTTGCTCATATTAAGCTGAACCCATTTAACGATGATACCTCCCCCTTTGGGAGGCATGAATCTCAGATTAATATTCCCTGCCTTTGATTATATTCAGTCAAGAAGTCCCAAACTGGGAATTCCCTGGTGGTCCAGTGGTTAGGACTCCACACTTCCACTGCAGGGACATGGGTTTGATCCCTGGTTGGAGAACAAAGATCCCACGTAGCGCCACCAAAAAAAAAAAAAAAAAAGAATCCCAAACTTTCAAGTCTGCATATTAAAATATAAGAAAAGTAAATTATTTTTACATTATTTATCACCACACTAAGATGATCTTGGGCCAGAGGGACATTTTAGAAGTATAATTTGGTCTGATTAAGTGATAATATTATCACAATACAGACTACAAGCAAACATTCTTTCACTGTAACCATCACACACTTGTGTATCTTTTCTTTTTAAAAAATTTTTTTAATTTAATTTTATTTATTTTTTTATACAGCAGGTTCTTATTAGTCACTTGTGTATCTTACTGTCTAACTTTTGAGAGAATAGTGATTATGTACAATAAAATACATGTATTCTTACTCTCCCTTCCTGAGAAACATATATACAGTCATATTTTGGGCATTCAGTTAATCACATTGATTGCTTATATTTGGACATTGTGTTATGCCATAGGTTCTCACCTTTTCCAAATTATATTGGAAGAGCACTGTTGAAAACAATTAAAAAGCAAACCACAAGAATCTGAAATTGCCAGCATGACCTGTGGATACCACAGCTTATAAAATACATTCTGCTCTGTGTTTAAAAAGGTCTGTGTGACACAGCTTTCGTATGGATCCTTGCGCTCCGTGTTCCCTCATCAGCCTTAGCCAAATATGGTTTATCATAGGCATCCTGGCCTCTCAAAGGGATATGGAATAATTGGCTTCAAGACAAGGAACTCTGCCATATGGAAAATATGTTCCTGGAGAATGCTGCTATAAATACAGACGTTTTTGTATCATGCTTCTCCTTTTCTCATATATTTTATCTTGCTGGCACAGAAATAGAATAATGGTAGTTAATATATAGGTCTGGAACAAAACAACCCTGATCTGAATTCTGGTTCCTCACCTATTAGCTATGTAAGCTTTGAAGCATCCATCTATTCATTCATCCATCTATCTAAAGATTTGCTAAACACTCTATTCTGTAGCATTCTTATCATCAGGCTGCTAACGATAAAGTAGTGAAGTAAAGAGACTGGCCTTTTGAAAATTCCAATTGTGTGGGAGAAACATACAACCAAATAATCACATCATTATTATAAACCATGAGAAATATTCTGAAGTGAACTATATTGTGATATGACTTCTCTCACCTTTGGTTTTCTTATCTTTAAAATAGGGATAATGTACCTCATGGAGTTGTGTTGAAGATTAAATAAGGTGACACTTGGAACACATTTTCTGTGACAGACATTATGTTAAGTGTTCATTAAATGGTAGTAAGTGCTATTTGAATCAGAGCAGTCAAAACAACCTTAAAATAACTCTCAGCAGTTGCAGTGTCTTTTAATCCTTCCTTTCAGTTTTCACTGCCCTGTATTATTTTAGGCTGTCATTATCTCGTATCGTTGCTAGCCTTCCTAAGTCCATTTTCTTCTCTCCCCAAACTGTCTTGCCTATTGCTACCAGGCTAATCTTCCTCAAATAATTTGACCTTATCACTCTCCCTTTCCAATATTTGCAAATGCCCCCTTTGCCCACAGTCCTTAGGTCAGACTTCTCTTTCTGATTTTCAAAGCCTAGCATTTTGGGGCCCCACTTCACCTACTCAAACTTGTGCTCACATTTTTTCTACTCTGTCTGGCCCAACTACTTCTCACCTTTGCTCCTATAATTCTCCTCGCCTAGAATGTTCTACCAGCACACCCCTTTCCTTTCAAAATCCTACATATTCTTTAAGACGCAGCTCAAATATCACAACCTACCTACACCCTTGCCAGATTAATCCAGCTTGATAATAGCTACTAGTTAAGAGCTTACTAAGTTCCTGGCACTATGCTAAACCCTTTATAACCCCACAGTTACTGCTGTAGTTAAGCATCACAGACCTTGTTTTATAGGACATGAAATCTAGCAGATAGTAGAACCAAAATTTAGTCCCAAATCTGACTCCAAAATCCAGTTGTATCGCTCTTCAAGGCTATCCTGATAATGATCTCATTTGCAATGAATACTCACTGCTATCTCTATTATAAGCTATAATACTTCTTACTATTTGGGTCTACAATAGGCAGGTTATAAATATTTAATAAGTTTATTATGCATCTTATAAACTCATTATGTTACATTGATGTTATATAAGCATGCTCCTTATATAAATAATTTTCTTATATTGATATTTACAAAATAATTCATATCTTAATTGATTCCATTATATAACAAAGCTTTTACATTAACCCAAACTATTAGGCATAAGGGGTTTTTGTAAATTATTATTTTTTTTTTATTCCAAGACTATTACTATTTCTTGGATTTTTAATCCAGGACTAGCATTTCCAAGGACATAATTTTTTAACTAACTAGAAAACAATTTGATACCATTAACTCAGATTTTCTACCATCAATAATACTTTTACCTTATAGTGTTTAAAATGTTCTTTTTTGAAGTAGGGACCACAAGTTGAAAAGATGAAATTAAGGAAGGACTGAACTCTTCCATCCCTCCCAGACTGTGCATTTCCTATGAAATTTGTTCAGATTTGGAGAAAGTAGTTATCAGACCAGTTTTACACCTGTCATAGGCATTTACTTTAATGGACATTTACTTTTATCCCCACCAATTATTTGTTAGGTCATGCTTTAGTATTAAAAGCAGTTTTCGGGATTAGTCAGTATAGCCCAAAAGAGCCACTGAAGTGAAAAGAAAACAGTTCCCACCCCCATCTGTGCCTTTCTTTGTAACCTGCATTTGTTCTTGCCCTTCCTCCTTTCTTTATAGTACCATTGAAAGGCGGTATGTAGCCCATTGTTAGCTCCATTCTACTCATCAATTAAATCCTTAAAACCTCTTGGCTCATTATCTAAAGAGTCAGTTCCAGAATATTAGGTTTACTGTGACCATGTAATTTACTAGATTTGTACCTTTCACTAAGCAACGTTGGAAGTTACTATACATTTGTCAGCAAAATTGTGAGAACAGCAATAAAATTATTTTAAAGCAAATGCTGGTAGATCATTTCAAAAAAGAATATGACGACAAGAGCACTGGATCTTAAGCAAACAGTTGCTTACTATGGACAGTTTATACCATAAACAATCTAACTTGAGAGATCAAGTATCCAGCCAACTCCATTAGCACGGTGACCTGATTTGAAGCTTTGCTGGACTTTAATGAATGTTTTTAAACCACATTTGCACAGACAGTTCTGCCCTAGTAAGAGCAGGAATAATTGTCAATAAGCAGAGAGCAAATAGATATCAAATGTTTTTAAAGCTTCAGGTGTGATCATCAGCTTTCCCTCACTACACTTTAGGAAAAGGGTAAATCTCACCAATGATACCAAGAAAAGTCCTCAGATTGCCTGACAAGATTTCACCTGGAATTCCAGGCACAGATTTGTTTTACTGAGGAAACTAATCTCAGAAGCTAGTGGCAAAGCAAGATGTCCAAGGCCCAAGAGCTAAAGCATCAAGAATTGTTTTTTTCTTTCGTTAATGCAAACTGCACACAGTTCTGCAGTCTCCCTCCTGAGTGGCATTTATACCTCTGGAGAGAAAGCGTAGGCAGCTGTCAGGGGCTCAACTCTGCCCTCATCTTGTCCTTTATTGCTTTTCCCACCTCTTCAGGGTTGTCAGAGCCACTCAAGCAACTAGAAGGACATTTGAGGTCACGTAATTCTGGGTAGACCTCTAGAAGTCTATGATAAAAACTATTCTTCTTTATTGAATGTGAAGAATCAATTTTTCTCTGATTTCTGGGAATGCCTAATAGGACCCAGGGTTCTGGGTTTCCTAGAGCACATTGCTAGGGATCATCAGTATTTTTCTGCCTAAGTTTGGTCTTGTGCCATTTCATAGAGATGCAGAGTGATTATCATAGCACAGTTTCCAATCATCAACTTTCTTACCTGTCAAAACCCATGCTTCCTCTTAAATGCTAACACCTGAGAGGAGATACAGCTTACGATTTAATACATTAGTTCAGTGGTTATCAAGGTGTATTCCCTACCCTCACCCCAAACAGCAGCATCAGCATCAGCTAAGAATTTGTCAGAAACACAAATTCTCAGGTCTCACTCTAGAATTATTGAAACAAACTCAGGGTGGGTGGGGTCCAGGGATCTGTGTTTAACAAGCCTTCCAAGAAGTTCTAAAGCAACCAAAATTTCAAGAATCACTGCTTTAGTCAGTAGTCATTTTAGTACTAGATTCCTAAGGTAAGGTGTATGAGGTATATGGAAACAAAGCTTGATGAAAGAGAAAATGATTTCATTTATCCATTATCTATAGGGTGTTAGATAACATGGGCATAAAGGTGAGATGTAATGTCAATCTCTACAAGAAGCATATTGTCTCAGACAAATTAACCAATAAGCAGTAAAACACAAGGGATAGAATATAAGTGATGTTCTGTAATGACATAGAAGAGAGCAATTCTACCTGCGAAGGTTAGAGAAGGCTTTAAAGAAGTGTAATACCTATAATGATTGAGGCTACATTATATGCCTGGCACTGTTAAAACACTACGTATTTTCTTATTTAAGCTCCCCCAAGTTTTTCCTATCTCCCTGTTTTGCACAAAAAGGAACAGGAATTCAAAGAGGGTAAATGGTAAATGCAAATATGGAACTTCTGTGTCCTTACCACAGATGGTGACTTGAACTAGGTCTCAAGGACTGCACTGTGGCTGTGGCCCAGAGGCAGCGATCAACATGCAGTGTTTGGGGCATGGTACTGGGCACCGTAAGGTTGGAACTCTTACATTGATGAGGAAAAATGGAAGCCAGAAACAAAGGTTTCCCCCCCACCCCCCAGAGGCAATGAGAAGCCCTTGAAGAATTTATGCCCGGGTGAACTCTGGTATGTAGAAAGTGAAATCTGAAAGCAGGTGACATGTGTCTCCATTCTATGTTGCTTCTACTTCTCAAGCTGTTGACCCCTCTGTCTAAACTCTGCATCCTTGCCCCTTGAGGCATGGGTCTTATTTCTTCTGATAACACTGCAACCTGAATCCAGGGCCTTTCCTAAATCCCAAAGAGCCCCTCAGGTCTATCACTATTTTCAAAAAGGTTTGCAAGGTGTAATACCTTGAGATTAGTTGATTGGGAAGAAGATAGCAAAAGAATGGAGACAGGACAGGAACACATGATTGCTACCATGAACTGAACATAGTGTCGGAAGTAGTATTATCCTTGGATTTTGCTGACTTCATCTTCCAATAAGTAGTCTTTTCATGCGGCAAAATATTTTACCTCTTTATATCTTATATAACAGAAATTAAAAGCTTGATAACATCTGGACAGCTAAAGACCAGAAAAATCATTTCAAATTAGACCATATGCTTTTTAAGGTATGTGTTCAGATAAAAATTCTGAAGGCTTTTATACTCTCTTCACTCCCTGGCCTATTTAATATTACCCTCTCTTTTATAATAATCACAAGGTAAGGCAGTAGCCCTGCCAGACACAGGCTCCGGGGACAGAAGCACAGCAGCTGAATGCTGATTTCATTATTTATTAGCAATATCTTCTTGAGTAAATTACTCAACCTTTTCATTCTGCTGTTTCATCATCATTTGTAAAAGTGGCTAACAGCAGTACGTAGGGTTGCTTTGTGTATTAAATTTTTTTTAAATTTGTATTAAAAATTATCATTATAAAAGTTTTTGTTGTTAGTATTATTAGCTAGCAAGCAACAACACTTAATTTGTGATTCAATTTAAGTCACTTTAAAATTCAATTTTTAAGGTACTGATCAATATAAATTCAATGATTTTTAATGAAATAACTTGGCAATGTAGCATTACAAAAGCCCTATATTAAGATGTTTTAGTTTCCTTTTGCAACTTAAAAAATTTTGTATGAATAAAGGATTTCTCTGCTTTTTAAATGTATGACCACTCACTTCATATGCAGTCTATTTGTACAATAAATACAGACACTATTTCAGTTGAAAAGCAAGAAAAATAATATGAAAAGAATCACCACACCCAGAAGCACAAGCACAGGCTCATCATCATTGCATGACTAGTGAGTACCCATTATGTACCAAGAACATTTCCCCAGATGACCTGGACACCATGTTTTCATGACATGTCTGTTTGAACATGGGAGGAGGTTGGGAGCTCAGAATGGTGGCATAAAATGGAACTAGTGTTATAAAACTTACCTTATCTCCTTCTTCTACCTCGCATAGTTTCTCCTCAGTTGCAGGATTAAAGACCGGAAATTTCTTGCCACTCACTGAACTATGCCATTCATTGTTTATGAATATCTGCAGAGAAGGAGAAAAGGTAAATAAAAAGGTATTTAAGGGCAGAGTCAAGATAGCGGTGTGGGAAGACACGGAGTTAGCATCTCCCCACAACTAGGGTGACTGCCAGCTGCTGGTGGGGGACTCTGACGCCCAAGGAGACGGGAGGAACCCCAGAGTGAACCGGTAGGATGTAGGGGGACTGAGGGGGGAGGGAAAGTGGAGGCCAGACAGGATCGGTGCCCCTGAGGCTGGGGAGATCAGGAGAGGCAGGTAGGAGAGACTCTCTGGGAAGAGCGGGAGAGGAGCGAAGGGAGATTGCCTGGCCCACTTGGGCACAGGGAGCCTGCTGAGCTCCTGGGTTGATCCCCTGCCCTCCAAAGCCCCCTCCAGGCCATGTGTGTCCTTGGGGGCATAGGAGGGATGCTCGGGGAGATCAGGAGAGGCAGGCGGGAGGGACCCTCCCAGACCCCAGAC
Source organism: Monodon monoceros (assembly GCF_005190385.1). NCBI lineage: Eukaryota > Metazoa > Chordata > Mammalia > Artiodactyla > Monodontidae > Monodon > Monodon monoceros. The sequence continues at coordinate 67,024,261 of NW_021703782.1, forward strand.
CAGAGGAGCAGTAGAGGAGAGGAGGACATTTTCCCCACCCACTCAAGCCCAGGAAGCCTGCTGGGCTCCCAGGTGAGGTCCCCTGCCCTCTGAGACCAGGGGTGGGGGGGCACGCCTGTGCCCCTTCTGTTCCTTGAGCCTAAGCCCCACCCTCCCATGCCCCCAGGGCCTTTTCCAGCCCTGTGGGTCCTGAGCACGGGCCCCGTCCACCATTCAAACCTCACCCTTGCTTAGGCCCCACCCTCCACAGCCAAGGCCTTCCCCCCCTTTTTTTTCTTTTCCCTCCTCCTTTTTTTACTATTGTGGCACTGATGTACCTTCCAGTTGTTGATTCATCTATATTTTTATTTTTACATTCTTTCTAACATCTGTTAGTTTCCTAGTCTAATTTTATTTTTTACTTTGTTATTGTTTTGGGGTGTTTTTTTTTTTGCCACCCCACACGGCTTGAGGGATCTTGGTTCACGGAGCCCGGGGTCGGGTGGAAGCTCCGTGAACTTGGAGCTCCAAGTCCAACACACTGGACTAACAGAGAACCTCAGACCCCAGGGAATATATTCATCAGAGTGAAGTCTCACAGAGGTCCTCATCTCAGCACCAAGACCCAGCTCTACTCAATAGCCTACAAACTCCAGTGTTGGAAGCCTCAGGCCAAACAACCAGTAAAACAGGAACACAATCCCACTCATCAAAAAAAAAAGATGAGATGGCAAAATAATGTCACAGATGAAGGAGCAAGGTGAAAACCTACAAGACCAAATAAATAAAGAGGAAAGAGGCAATCTACCTGAAAAAGAATTCAGAGTAATGATAGTAAAGATGATCCAGAATCTCAGAAATAGAATGGAAGCATGGATTGAGAAAACAGAAGAAATGTTTAACAAAGATCTAGAAGAACTAAAGAACAAACAGAGATGAACAACACAGTACCTGAAATGAAAAATACACTAGAAGGAATCAATAACAGAATAACTGAGGCAGAAGAATGAATAAGTGAGCAGAAAGACAAAAAGGTGGAAATAACTGCCAAGGAGCAGAATAAAGAAAAAAGAATGAAAAGAATTGAAGGCAATCTCAGAGACCTCTGGGACAACATTAAATGCACCAACATTTGAATTATAGGGGTCCCAGAAGAAGAAGAGAAAAAGAAAGGGTCTGAGAAAATATTTGAAGAGATTATAGTGGAAAACTTCCCTAACATGGGAAAGGAAATAGTCACCCAAGTCCAGGAAGCACAGAGAGCCCCATACAGGATAAACCCTAGGAGAAACACACCAAGACACATATTAATCAAACTAACAAAAATTAAATTCAAAGAAAAAATATTAAAAGCAGCAAGGGAAAACCAAAAAATAACATACAAAGGAATCCCCATAAGGTTATCAGCTGATTTTTCAGTGGAAACTCTGCAGGCCAGAAGGGAGTGGCAGGATATACTTAAAGTGATGAAAGCGGAAAAACCTGCAACCAAGATTACCCAGCAAGGATGTCATTCAGATTCTATGGAGAAGTTAAAAGCTTTTCAGACAAGCAAAAGCTAAGAGAATTCAGCACCACCAAACCAGCTTTACAACAAATGCTAAAGAAACTTCTCTAAGCAGTAAACACAAGAGAAGAACAAGACCCACAAAAACAAACCCAAAATAATTATGAAAACGGTAATAGGAATATACATATCTATAATAACCTTGAATGTAAGTGGATTAAATGCTCCAACCAAAAGACACAGGCTCGCTGAATGGATACAAAAACAAGACCTATCTATATGCTGTCTACAAGAGACCCACTTCAGACCTAGGGACACATACAGACTGAAAGTGAGGGGATGGAAGAAGATATTCCATGCAAATGGAAATCAAAAGAAAGCTGGAGTAGCAATACTCGTATCAGATAAAATAGACTTTAAAATAAAGACTGTTACAAGAGGTAAGGAGGGACACTACATAATGATCAAAGGATCAATCCAAGAAGAAGATATAACAATTATAAATGTTTATGCACCCAACATAGGAGAAATTCAATACATAAAGAAAATGCTAACAACCATGAAAGGAGAAATCAACAGTAACAAAATAATAGTAGGGGACTTTAACACCCCAGTTACACCAATGGACAGATCATCCAAACAGAAAATAAATAAGGAAACATAAGCTTTAAATGACACAAGACCAGATAGATCTAACTGATATTTATAAAACATTCCACCCAAAAGTGACAGAATACACTTTCTTCTCAAGTGCACACAAACATTCTCCAGGATACATCACATCTTGGGTCACAAATCAAGCCTCGGAAAATTTAAGAAAATTGAAATTGTATCAAGCGTCTATTCTGACCACAACGTTATGAGATTGGAAATCAATTACAGGGAAAAACACCATAAGAAACAAAAATACATGGAGGCTAAAGAGTGTGCTACTAAATAATCAAGAGATCTCTGAAGAAATCAAAGAAGAAACAAAGAAATACATAGAAACAAATGACAACAAAAACACGACGACCCAAAACCTATGGGATGAAGCAAAGACATTTCTAAGAGGGAAGTTTACAGCAATTCAGTCTCACCTCAAGAAACAAGAAAAATCTCAAATAAACAATCTAATACTACACTTAAATCACTTGAGAAAGAAGAACAAAGAGAACGCAAAGTCAGTAGAAGGAAAGAAATCATAAAGATCAGAGCAGAAATAAATGAAATAGAAATGAAGAAAACAATAGCAAAGATCAATAAAACTAAAAGCTGGTTCTTTGAGAAGATAAACAAAATTGATAAACCCTTAGCCAGACTCATCAAGAAGAAAAGGGAGAGGATGCAAATCACTAAAATTAGAAATGAAAAAGGAGAAATCACAACTGACACTGCAGAAATACAAAGGATTATAAGAGACTACTACATACAATTATATGCCAATAAAATGGAGAACCACAAAGAAATGGACAAATTCTTGGAAAGGTACAATTTTCCAAGACAGAACCAGGAAGAATTAGAAAATATAAACAACCTTTCACAAGTATGAATTGAAACCATAATTAAAAATCTTCCAACAAACAAAAGTCTAGGACCAGATGGCTTCACAGGCGAATTCTATCAAACACTTAGAGAAAAGCTAGCACTGATCCTTCTCAAACTCTTCCAAAAAATTGCAGAGGGAGAAACACTCCCAAATTCATTCTACGAGGCCACCATCACCCTGATACCAAAAGCAGACAAAGATGTCACAAAGAAAGAAAACTACAGGCCAATATCACTGATGAACATAGATGCAAAAATCCTCAACAAAATACTAGCAAACAGAATCCAACAACACAGTAAAAGGATCATACACCATGATCAAATGGGATTTATCCCAGGGATGCATGGATTTGTCAATATATGCAAATCAATCAGTGTGATACAACATATGAACAAACTGCAGAATAAAAAATCATATGATCATCTCAATAGATGCAGAAAAAGCTTTTGACAAAATTCAACACCCATTTATGATAAAAAACTCTCCAGATAGTGGGCATAGAGGGAAACTACCTCAACATAACAGAGGCCATATATGACAAACCCACAGCAAGCATCATACTCAATGGTGAAAAACTAAAAGCATTTCCACTAAGATCAGGAATAAGACAAGTATGTCCACTCTCACCGCTCTTATTCAACAAGGTTTTGGAAGTCCTAGCCGTGGCAATCAGAGAAGAAAAAGAAATAAAAGGAATACAAATTGGAAAAGAGGAAGTAAAATTGTCACTGTTTGCAGGTGACATGACACTATACATAGAAAATCCTAAAGATGCCACCAGAAAACTACTAGAACTAATGAATGAATTTGGTAAGGTTGTAGGATACAAAATTAATGCACAGAAATCTCTGGCTTTCCTATACGCCAACAACGAAAACTCAGAAATTAAGTAAACACTCCCATTTACCACTGCAACAAAAAGAATAAAATACCTAGGAATAAACCTGCCTAAGGAGGCAAAAGACTTGTACTCAGAAAACTATAAAACACTGATGAAAGAAATCAAAGATGACATAAACAGATGGAGAAATATACCATGTTCTTGGATTGGAAGAATCAACACTGTGAAAATGTGTATACTACCCAAAGCAATCTACAGATTCAGTGCAATCCCTATCAAACTACCAATGGCATTCTCCACAGAATTAGAACAAAAAATCTTACAATTCATATGGAAACACAAAAGACCCCGAATAGCCAAAGCAATCTTGAGAAAGAAAAACAGAGTTGAAGAAATCAGGCTCCCTGACTCCAAACTATACCACAAAGCTACAGTAATCAGGACAGTATGATACTGGCACAAAAACAGAAATACAGATCAATAGTACGGGATAGAATGCCCAGAGATAAACCCACGCACATATGGGCACCTAATTTACGACAAAGGAGGCAAGAACATACAGTGGAGAAAAGACAGCCTCTTCAATAAGTGGTGCTGGGAAAACTGGACAGCTACATGTAAAAGAATGAAATTAGGACACTCCCTAACACCATACACAAAAATAAACTCCAAATGGATTAAAGACTCAAATGTAAAACAGACACTATAAAACTTTTAGAGGAAAACACTGGAAAAACACTCTTTGACATAAACCACAGCAAGATCTTTTTTGACCCACCTCCTAGAGTGACAGAAATAAAAAAAATTAATAAACAAATGGGACTTAAAAGCCTTTGCACAGCAAAGGAAACCATAAACAAAACAAAAAGACAACCCTCAGAATGGGAGAAAATATTTGCAAATGAATCAACAGACAAAGGATTAATCTCCAAAATACACAAACAGCTCATGGAGCTCAATATCAAAAAGACAAACAACCCAATCCAAAAATGGGTGGAAGATCTAAACAGACATTTGACCAAGGAAGATAAAGATGGCCAAGAGGCACATGAAAAAATGCTCAACATCACTAATTATTAGAGGCATGCAAATCAAAACTACAATGAGGTATCACCTTACGCCAGTCAGAATGGCCATTACCAAAAAACCTAGAAACAATAAATTCTGGAAAGGGTGTGGTGAAAAGGGAACCCTCCTACACTGTTGGTGGGAATGTAAATTGATACAACCACTATGGAGAAGAGTATGGAGCTTCCTTAAAAAACTAAAAATAGATCTACCATATGACCCAGCACCCCACCATTGGGCATATACCCTGAGAAAACCATAATTCAAAAAGAGACATGCAGCACAACGTTCATTGCAGCACTCTTTACAATAGCCAGGACATGGAAGCAACCTAAATGTCCATCAGCAGATGAATGGATAAAGAAGATGTGGCACATATATACAATGGAATATTTCTTAGAAATATTTTTTAGAAATTAGAAACAAAATTGAGTTATTTGTAGTGAGGTGGATGGACCTAGAGTCTCTCATGCAGAGTGAAGTAAGTCAGAAAGAAAAAAACAAATACCATGTGCTAACACATATATGTGGAATCTAAAAAAAAAAAAAAATGGTACTGATGAACTTAGTTGCAGGAATAAAGAGGTAGGCATAGAGAATGGACTTGAGGACATGGGGTGGGAAGGTGAAGCTGGGGTGAAGTGAGAGCAGCATCGACATATATACTCTGCCGAATGTAAAATAGTCGGCTGGTGGGAAGCAGCAGCATAGCACAGGGAGATCAGCTCGGTGCTTTGCGATGACCTAAAGGGGTGGCATAGGGAGGATGAGAGGGAAGCTCAAGAGGGAGGGGATATGTGTATGCATATGGCTGATTCGCTTTTTTGTGCAATAGAAACTAACATGGTATTATGAAGCAATTATACTCCAATAAAGACCTGTTTTTTAAAAAGGCATTTAAATAATGCAGCAAATTTCAGAAACTCTTTATAAACTTAAACTAAAGCACTACAGAATGCATAGGTGAAGCCAGTATTACATCCTCACCTCCCTCACCTACCTGCCCCCTCCAAGAATATTTTAGCCGTTTAAGACATTTTACACACACATTCACAGATACACACACACGCATGCACACATACACACAGTAAGATAAGGTAATACTTTAAAATTTCACTAAGATATGAGGTCATTTAAAGAATAGAAAATACAGACTGGAGGAGACAATCTAGAAAAAGATGCTGTTATCTGAAATAGCCATAAATTTGAGGTAAGAGCGAAGGCTTGAGTGGGCTTGATCTTTATGAATCACTGTCTATTTTCTACTTCAGATTCTGAACATGCTCATTTTGGGCTACTGGTGATTTGGTATCATAAGTGACTATTTTTTGATCCTTTATTTTACTGTCTTGAAAGTAGCCTGAGGGAGGATTTTAAAAGAAGATTGCTTAGAAAAAAATTGGCTAGTGACATTTTTTCATCGACTTTTTAAAGGCATAGGGGTTTCATTCTCCTTTTTAAAAGATTATCTAATAAATTATTTGTCCTCATTTGAAATCAGGTACTAGATTTCTTAGTGCTATCTATGAGAAAGAGATCTGCATCTAAAGAAACAGAAGGATCTAGAAAATAATGGAATTTTGTTTTTTGTACACAATAAAAAAATAAGAATATTAAGAAGTGTTAGTATGTCATCATTTAAAAAGTCTGAGTTTCAACTTTTGCAGCCCTGAATTTGCATTTCATTATGGAAATTAATAGAGCTTTGATATTCATCTTTTCATAGAATAAAAACATTTGATGAGGCCAAATTAAGAAGTACCACTTATGTGATGAATAAAGTTATGTTTGTCTGTTTTTCTGGTTTATCCTCAGAATAAAAAATTCCCAGCCAAAGTGTCCAAGGTGTGCAACACAATCCCAGTCCTCAAGTGACCTTAACCTCAGTAAAGAACTCTTAAATAAATAACTTAAAATTGAGTCAAAGAACCTAGAATCCAGTAGCTACGTATGGGTAATATCTATAATATTCTGCACATGAGTACACTCTGACATTTTGATTTGCTAAAAAACAAGGGGAAGGATAAGTCTCCTCCTTTGCCTGTTCCTGCCAATATAACCTATGTATCGGGAGGCGTTCAAAAGAATTGTGATGCTAGCCTGGAACTGACAGGAAAAAGATGTGGGTGTGAATAAATAAAGGGGGAGGGGTGCAAAGCAGTTCAGATAAAGAGACTAGATGTCCAAAGACACATATATGGAGGTTTGAGAAAGATAGAGGTATCAAGAAAATCCTTGTTTCTCTGATAGGGTAATGGAATACAGACGAAGAGCATAAAACTCCTATTAGCCTCCAAAAAAAAAAAAAAATTGGCATCTTAGTTCAACTTGAAGAAAGATAAATTCAGATTAAAACTACTGACTTACTCAACGTCTCTTGGAGTGAATCAGCATTCTAGCTATCAAAAACGCATTTTATGGAATCCTGTAATTACTCTTAAAGAGTGTTCTCTTTCATGCGTCTTTAGCCTTTACCTCTTATTTTTCCTCGCATGGGATCGCTGGGAAGCACCTCAATCTAAGTGTCCCAAGTTCAGCTCACTGTCATCTCTAGCTTTATGCTGCTCTCACCTCAAACTAAGGCTCTAAAACTTGCTCTTGCATCCTCTCTCTGTCTTACATGCACACACACTTTCCCTCGTCTGTTAATGGCACACAAAATCCCTACTCATCCTTTTGTATCACTATGTTTTATACTATCATAAAAAAGCTTTCCCCTGTTCTCCCTGCCCCCACCTCTGCCTAATTGAAATTTAATTTTTACCCTGTTAACATAACCTTCCTAAGCCAGGCCAGTTCAAATTTTGTCCCCTCCTCAGAACACTTAGGTGGTTCTCCATTCTCAAACTACTGAGCATGGCATTTGAGGTGTCTTATGGTTTGGCCCCAATGTCCTTTTCCAACCTTTTATCCCACTCTTTCCTCAATTTACCCTTTATTTCAACCTCATTCTACTGTCTCAAATACCATGCATTTTTTTCTCCTCCATACCTTGATTCATGCTGTTCCTCAGACTGGAGTTTCACTATTTTCTTCTCTTCATACTTCAAACTCTTTTAAAATGTCATTTCCTCATGAAGATTTCACTAGTCTGTCCGATTGGATTTAACCTCTTTTTTTCTCTTTCCTAACATAGCATTTTAATATCCTACTATTAAATTACTTATTATGTTCTGTTTTGAATTAAAGCTAGCTATCTACATATCAGCTCATCAAATTATAAACAGAAAACTAAAGACATCATGGTACTTGCTCTAGATTCTTGAGCCAGCCTTGCAAAACTTGATTCAGATTCACTCACAGATGTCTAATTCTGCCTCTTCTCAGCCCTAAAGATAGTATCCCCTTCTCCAACTTTATGTCTCTAAACTAAGAGAGCACAAAGTCTCACCCTGTCAGAGATATGCCCAGAATTCCACCCTTCCACAGTATAATTTCACCAAAACTCTCATAAAAAGAAGAGACAGAATGTATTATATTTTGATAGGCCTGTGGTGAAGCTTCCCAGCTCCCACCTAAGTCCTCTCACCCTGATAATTTGTGGTTTCAACTTTTCAATAATACACCTTCAATATATTATAACTTGTTTTAATCCCTTCATACAATCTCTTTTGGTGAAAGAACCATTACAATATGTATGTACCATCTATTTTTATTATCAGGCTCTTGCATTTAAACTGTACATAAAACTCCCCTTTCAGATTAAAGTCAGTGAATATTTTGTAAATGAGCATTAAAGAACACAAATTTATCTGTCAGCCTCCAGGCAACTGAAGAGATCAGTTGTGGATGATCCCAAATTACCAGCAACTACTCTGCATTATTCAGTTTTAACCTTTAATAAAGGAAAACACAGTGAACTTAATTTTTCTTTGAATTTGTGCTTATACTCACATAATCCCAAATGGTCACTTTTCTTTGATCAGAAAAGTGTTTGTCAAATAATGTGTAGATAGCTGAGAAATACTCTGTAAGGTCATATGGAAACATGGAAGATGAGTGAGCTCTGGCCCCTGCTTCCAAGTGGTTTACGATCTAAGAGGAGAGTATGTTTATATCAAGATCAGCCAGTAAAGAATTAAAGATTGTAGAGTACAATGACCAAAGCAGTGCTTTAGTCAGTAAATTGCAGAGTGAAACTCATGGAGGAGAGGACCATGAGCTGGAAGAATGCAATCTGGAAGATAGGATTGGTAGAAAAAAAGGAAAACAAGGAGCAGAAGGAGGGAACCCTCTTGGGGTGTTTGGAACACGGTAGAGAGATCAGCCCCAAGCAGAGAGTTCCAGTGCAAACAAGTCTTAGATAAGTTCCAGCAGTGAAAATGAAGCCAGTTTGTGGTGGATCTTGATACCTGAGTGACTCTATTCTGGATGTCATAAGGGAGTGACAGGATCAAATGGATGTTTTAGGAATATTGATTTTACTGTACCCAAAATGGATTTGAGGAGCACAAACAGTCCAGGGAATTTGCCTGGAGACCATTCTAACATTCCAGGCATGACGTCTTAAGGCTTTAGAGGAGAATGACACAGCAGTATAGTCTGCAAATTATGAATGATACACATTCTCCCCCAAACAGTGGCCTTGCAGCGTAAAAACAAAACTCAGCACAGATAATGAGATGAGAGGCAAGCATTGTACCATCTTTTTCTTCCCCTGAGCTGTGGAGAAGTTATTGATAGGGACTATCTTAATCATCTTTTTTTCTGTTTTAATTGTATTGGGTTTATATTTGCCTTCCAGCTAACTGTGTGACTGAATGTTTTTGAATAACCATCCTTCCTGTAGTTATATAAAATGGTTATATGGAGATGTGTAGGTTAATGAATGTTTATTATAATGATTATGAAACCTATTTTAGGCCTGTTGAAATGATCTATCATGGTTACAACCTCATTTTCCATTTGCTATTTGCCTTTAGCAAGTTTAGGGGGAAAAGGATCATGCTATAAAAGTAAAAAAAAAAAAATTATTGGATCCTATTTAACCATTATGTTAACTATATTCTAATTATGAATTTTGGACTCAGGATACTTTTGAATAATATATATGTGCAGTAGACTCAACTTAAAGTTCACAGTATTGATGGGAAATTATAGATGCCTATTCATACTCTTAAACTTCAAGTGCTTCTTATTTGGGGAAACAATCAATGGAAATGTTGAAGCAGCTTAAAAATTGAGTTTTACTCTTTAAATTTTAGATATGTCAGATTGTAAGAGATGCAGTACATAACCTTTGGTAAAAAAAAAAGTGGCTGTTTCCTGAATGTAGTTTAGTGTCCAACAATAAATCATAATTTTGAAGAAAAAAAGGCTTTCCTGAGGAAAAGTTATTATATCTTAGTGTGTTTAGTATAAAGCTACAATTCTAAATAAATAAGCACTTTCTTCAAAATATGTCTGGCTTAGATCAAGTTAGGTTTGACTAATAGGCAAATAAAACCTATTAGCCTTATCTGCTGATATGAGATTTTTGGAACCTGTTGGCTCCCTCTAACAGTCCCTTGGGGAGCCCTAAATTCACATTATCTCTGTAGGACTGCAACCTGGCCAGCGGCTCCAGATGCCGTAAGAGAAACCAATGCTTTCTTGGTGGCAGAGAGATTTTAACAGATTTCACATTTTCAACATACAAAGAATTTCTTTTAAGTCATGCCAAGAGTGAGGAAGTTTGATGAGATTCTCCATTTTATGTCACCTGTGTGAAATTCCAAACCTGAGAGCCTGGGTCTCAGGCATGTGAAGTGATGGGTACTGTTGTAAACGTATAGGAGGTGATGGATGCTGTAAATGTGTAAACTTTTCTCAGCATTAGGAACCTAAAAAGCACCAGAGACCGTGAGGGTGGGGGGTGAGGGCAGGGAGAAAGCACAAGATGGGGGTTCAATAATAAGAGAGAGAGAGACTGAACAAAAGTCAGGTGTTAAACATTTAAAAGAATCAAAGCTAGATCTCTAGCAAGTACTTTTAACCCAAATGCAACCCATTTTGCAAAGCAAAATGTTGAGACTCAAAGTAAAAATGTCTAAAAGGAAATTAAGGAGGAAATAACAGATGGGAAGAAAATACTTAACTGCAGTCAAAAGAATGAAAACAAAATGAGGGGGTGACCAAAAGAAAAGTAAGAGAAATAAAATTTTCCTTTCATTTCTGTTTTATATTATAGTCTGAGTTCAGTAACATGAGTGTATACTCTATTCTTTCTTGTTCTTTGAAAAACCTTTCAGCCTTTTCAATTCAATTAGGGGAAAAGAAAAGATGCTAAAGCATTTCTGTTTTGAGCCACAACTTCATTTTGTCCCATAAATGACAAAAACACTCGTCGATAATTTCCATACATCATATATACCCTATATCAAAGAGGTAAGATGCAGAAGCACTAGAAAGTTCTGTATATATTTAATATTTAACAATTATCAAGACCCAATAAGATAATTGCTCGCATATAAGCCTTCTTCCTTCTGAAGAAAGTGCCAAATGGAGAGCATGATTCAGTTGTTTGATATTTGCATTCCTTTGACTTCTGAAAAAGTATTGGGAGAGCAGTGGAAATAGTTAATGGGATCTGGGTGAGGGAGGTAGCTGTTCAGGCAAAATTTTAAGAACTGTGCTGTTTGTGCAGACCCCCAGTCAAGAAATATACATTAATAATTCCAACATTACAATAAAGGCATCAGGTAGAGATAACATCAGAAATCAAATATTAGCAACACTCTACATACCTTGCAAGCATCGCCAGTGTTTGTGAGAACTTTTGACAGACACACACACACACACACACATACATATGCACGTGTGTATACTCCAAATGAATCAGTGTGATGAAATCCAGTTTACACAAATATTTATTTTTCTGATTTGTAGATTAGCAGTGGCTCTTAATTAAATGTTTATTTATGAAGCAATTATTGCTCCTGTTCTTTTGAACATGGCTCTATGTTGCCACTTAAATCTGGTAAATGTGTAATGGGTTTGACCACAATTATAATAGCATTATGAAAACACAGACCACCACCACCACCACCACCCAAGCCATCTAATTGCTACCCTGAGACAGGTTTATGGCCATTTTATCAATGCCTGTATTCCCATGAGGGTTCTTTTTGGCTGATCTGGATTATATCATCCCGTAGATTACCCATGCCATTTCAGAGGCACTAATCTAACTTTGGGTTGCTCTTCAAATGAGTTGTTTCTCATACTCTTCAAGAGTTTTTCTCACCCTGCCCCCTTAGTCTGAGAAGTAGTTAATGACAAATCCATTAGGTGAAGTCCAGTTTAAAGAAATCATGTGAACACTTGTAGTCCTGAGGGTCCTCATGAAATGGGAATAACACCCTCTTTTGGGTATGTGCTATTTACTTTAGGAGTTTGTTGATTAGGTTTTCTTGAAGCCAGGCAGGTGCCAGAGGACAAAACAATTTGCCAAGACACTGTCTTCAGAGATAAGCTAAAATATTGCATTCTTAGAGAATGTTTATCTCCCAGGATCAAAATCAATAGTTGGTTTCATCACTGGTTTGTGGCCATGATATAGTTCTTGCTGGACTCAGGTACTGAAAGAGAAAGAAAGTGCTTCTGACCTGGCTGGGTGTGAGTGAGTTTCTGGGAGAAATAGGAAGTCAAGTCCCTAAGTAATTAGATGGTGATCACTGTAGGTAAGTTATAAGGCTGACCCAAAACTTTTAGACAGTTGCTGCTGGTCAATGGACCATGCTTTGAGTAGCATCAGCAAAACCTTTAAGTCTGTTAGAGATGCAGAATTTCATACCTCACCTCATACCTACAGCATCAGAATCTGTGTTTCAACATGGTCTCTAAGTGAGGCACTTACACAATCAAATTTGAGATATACTGCTCTAGAGTATCTTCTTTCTATTAGTCCACATGTTTAGGGATCTAGTGTCCAAATCATCTCTCTTCTCTTATCATCCAAATTTCCATTCTCTCTATCGGATAAAGGAATGAATGATACAAATTAAATAACAGGTGCAAAAGCATTTGTTAGAGACGATCCAGTGAGATTCAAATACTACTATTTTTAATATTTAGGAAAAATATGAAATCATGTGGAAAAGAATCAGATCTGAAATAAGATTCAGAATCCGGTTCATTCTGTGCTTGCCTCTTAAAAACTGTGTGACCTTGGGCAAGTCACTTAAGCTGAGCTCAGGTCCCTCAGCTCTAAAATGGGTCACAAGTAACATCTTCCCTAGCTCCTTCCCGGTGGTTAATTATGAACTTCAGATGAGACCAGAAGATGAAAGTAGTTTTGAACTTTGACAAGCAGTGCAAGTATTTGTCCCACTTACATTGGCAACTGAAAATTTTTAGAATTCTAGGAGTCATCTTGGGAAGGAGAGGGTTAAAGAGAGCCTGGACCAAGGAGCTAATAAGTGCTGGGCACTTTACACAAATTACCTCACTTAATTCTCACAGCCACTTTCCAAGGTAGTCATTATTATTCCCAATTTACAGACAAGGGAACTGAAACTCAAGGAGATTAGAAGCTTGGCCAAGGTCATATCATTAAATAAGTAGAAGAGCTAGAAATTGAAGCTGGGTTTATCTTGTTAAGCCACTGCACCTTGCAGCCATCCAGCTATTTGTTCAACTGCTTCCAAGCCAAAAGCAAACAAAATATTGCTTCAGTCAGAGGGGACTTAAAAAGATTTCCCAAATGAAAGCAGTGCCACGGCACAATCGTCTTTGTCTTCAACATAAGTCCTGTCCTGTTTTAAGCACCCGTCAGTGGTTTCCCTCAAATGAAATCCATCAGGCAGTCTGGCTGGAGGTTCCATCTCAAGTCTTATCTCATCCATGCTCTCTCTTCCTCACTTTATTCCGGCTATGTTTGCCTTTTGATAGTTCTTTGAATATACCAAACTCTTGTCCGCAGACGTCCCTGCACGTGTTATTACCTCTGGATCTTTGTTTCCCCACTTTCCATGGCCACCTTATGCTCTGCATCCCTCAGGTTCCCCCTTCCCTGATACCTCATCCAAAGTAAGCTCTTCCCCTCATATTGTCTCAGCTTTGTTTTCTTCTTTTTAGCATTTACCACAATTTGTGATTAAAGTATTTACTTACTTGCTTCCTTCCTTCCCACCCCACACCTTGCAGGAATATAAGCTCCATGAGGCACGAATCATACTAGCTTTCTTATAAGACCTAGCACAGAACAGTCATTCAATGATTTGTTAAATAAAGGGAGGTAAAATGGGAGAGAGGAAGGGAAAAAGGGAGAAATGAGTGAAGAGAATGGAGTATTTGGAACTACATGTGGTCTGAATATGTTTGTTGTAAGAATTTAAAAGGAGATAATAGGAGGGGAAAAAAACACTTTAAATTGTGCCTAGCACATAGTATTCAATGATTCATAACTCTTCTTTATCAAAAATATATCTTTAACCCACATGGGTTAAACAATAATACCAGAAATCTAGGAAAATATCTCCTCCTCTAACCAAAATGTATTATTCCCTATGGGTTGAAGAAATGCAGTCCACGTAGAAATTGCACACCTATGTCAAACTCCTCTGCATCGTGGTCTCTCCCAGCCCAAAGGCCGCCTTTTCAATCAAAGCAGAGAGTCTGTTTATTTCCAACCTTCCTTATTGTTCTCCTCTTTTTCTAAGTTGGTGGCAAACTTCCTCCTGTTGGCCTGGGAACAGCTGAGCAACAGCTGGAAAGGCTCATGGGCATGGCCCCACCAGTAATCAGGAATGAACAAATGAAAGACAGAATAAAGGTAGAATAGGATGTCAGCAACGCCATGTCCCAAAGTAGTGATATTGGTCTTAGACAAATCACTTGTTGGTGTGAGGGCTGAGACTCCCAGCATTCCAAGTCTAGCTTTGTCATTTACTAGCTGTGTAACTTAAGCCAAGTTACTTAGCCACTCTGTTCTTCAGTGTCCTCATCTACAAAACAGGAATAGTAACGTCCTCATAGGGTTATTGTAAGGAGTAAATAAAATCATTGTAAAGGACTTAAACAGTCATTGGCACAGAGTAAACACAATGAAACTTAACTATGATATTTCGTGTGTGTGTGTGGGTATGGGTGTGTGGGTGTGTGTGTGAAATGTCATTAGCTGATGAAGATCTTTTCTAGCATGAATAAATCATTATTCAATGAGTTACATTTAAGAGTCAAGTTAAATATTTTGGGGTTTGAATCCTGTCTGAGAAAGCTTTCTTCTTGAATTTTCTATTTGTCTTTTAAGGTAGAAAACAGTGTTATGAAGGGAGAATGGAAAACAAATTTACCAAATCCTGTAAGAGAAAGTTCTTGATCCCTGAAATCCCAGATCAACCCCTGGAACTTCGCTCCAATGCGGTCCTGTCAGGTGGGGCATGACTGTGCAAGAAAGAGTGACAGAAAGCCTTGGAAAAGAGAATGA
Source organism: Monodon monoceros (assembly GCF_005190385.1). Classification (NCBI taxonomy): domain Eukaryota; kingdom Metazoa; phylum Chordata; class Mammalia; order Artiodactyla; family Monodontidae; genus Monodon; species Monodon monoceros. The sequence goes on from NW_021703782.1 coordinate 67,039,592, forward strand.
GATGAGAGGGACACTTGTGGGAAACAGGTCTAGGAAAGGCTGAGTAAAAGAAGGCTCTGGAAAATTGGAAGGAATTCAGAAAAATAAATAGGACTAGGATAGCTAATGTTAATCGATCACTTCCCATGTGCCAAGCACTATTTCAAGTGCCTTAAATGCATTAAACTCATTTAATGCTTTTTTCCACCTTAGGAATTCCTATTTTCCATGTAAGGAAACCAAGGCAGAGAGAGGTAATGTAGTTTGCCCAAAGATCACATAATTTCCGAAGAACCTCATCATTTAAAAGCTCAACAAAACAGATGAGTTGGCAGATGTAGGGTTTGTTTAGAATTGGAAAGGCGGAAAATGAGAATAGAGATGAAATCTGAGTTTATGTGCATTTATAATGATGTTATTGAGGTTTTAAGTTCTAAAAACTTTGGTATCATTTTAGAAAGTATTTCTTAAACTCTGATCTCTGTTTTATGCACCTTAAAAAATTAAACCGACTGTACTAGAAAATAAGTCATAAGAGACAACGATGTCTTTTGTTTGGATGAGAGGCAGTCTCAAGCTTGAGAGGGCGTGTAGTTCTTCTACCATAGTTGTAATAGTTTTTGGTTACTCAATTTTGCTTGTCTCTTCCCTCCGCCTTGCCCCAATGACCAATATATTCTAGTGATAATAAAGACGGACACTAAAACAGTGGGAGAAAAATAATAGAGTTTAGGGGCTAGCTATAGAAGGTAATTTCTCAGACACTATAAAATCCTTGCTTATTTGGTTTGCAACCCGGAAACTTAGTTAATAACCATCATTTTCCAACTCCTCTTGCAAGTGCAAATCCAATACAATTCTTCAGTGAGGCACAGTAAAAAGAAAATGCAAAGGCATTTGAAAAAGCTCACCCATTTAGATTTAATTACATACATAACTGGTGTCCTCCCAAGTGTGAAAATGCTGTAACCAATAAATCAGACAATAAAATGGTATCTGAGCAGAACAGATTTGTAGAGAAGATGTGTGAGCAATCAAAATTCACTGACTTGCACTGGGCATTTTTACCCAGAAAAGTTCTTATATGCAAGAGTAAATTCCTGCTCTTGGAATCTTGCCTCCTTTTGAACACGAAGGTCAGTTAGTTTCCCTAGAGGGTGTTCTTGTGTAATGACTTTTAAGTGAACAGGAGACTTTAATCTTAAAATCATCTCTATGTGTTAAAGAATCACTAGATCTGTGTTTGTATGTTAGATTTTTTTTTGTATGTTAGATTTTAAGGACCATCTCATTTGTCTACTACTGTTTCTCACATGTTTAATTAATAACTACTAAAGAAACTTAATTCAGTAGAAAGAATATTTCATACTAGATGTCCCTGGAGATTCACATATAAGGAAGACTGCAAACTTCTGCAAACCAGATTTTCAAAAAAAGTGACATGCAGACTACCAAAATATCTTCCCAGGTAGTATAGAAAAAAAAAAAGACTCTTATAATAGTAAGGGTATAATTCAATCATTGCCAATGATTTTGATCTTTATGAAATGAATGCATTTTTAAATGTACTTACCTTGGATCGAAATTTCTTGTGAATAACAGAGTTAAGAAAGTTGGCAAAACTGGAGTCTTGTTATCTTTTGGGCATAACTTTGCCAAGTGCAAAATTTTTGGAGGGTATATATAGTGTCATCGCATTTTTCATATTCCCATTTGGAATAAAATCAAACCGACAAAAGATATTTTCCCTTTTAATAAAACCTTGTGAAAATAATACTTTAATACACTTTGTAGCTGTTGGTCAACCATGTTAAAGGCACAATCTGATCTCTACAGGCACTTTCCTATGGAAAATAGTCAGTCAGCTGAATAACTTCCTCATTTGTTGTGCTTATGAAAATGAAAATGTAACAGACTTTAGGATTTCAAAAGCATCCGTGGTCGCAAGTAAGGAAACAATTTAATAATAGCAGGACTTTATCATTCACGTATAATGCTCTTGGTTTTTCATTGGTTAATTCAGACAGGAAAATGGCTCTCCCTGAGTTGGAATAGTTCCTTTCTTACCTTCCTTTCTGCATCACACCACAAAGCTCACTTTTTAAATGATTTTGGTTAGATTGGTTTTGTTTGTTTTATTTGTTTTTCTGGGAGTTCTAGGCTCTGACTAGAAAGCAGGAATGTAACAGTGTGAAACAGGCAAAGTTCAGAGATACTCCTGATCGACTCAAATAGGATCCATTTCCTCCTTCTCTCTAGCTGTGGATTTTTAAATCTGGGTCTGGCTTCTGCTCTTGTTTCTGTAAATATTTATCAGCTAACAATTACATACTGGCTCCAATGGCAGCAAATTTGGCTGAAGAAATAAATAAGAATGCTTTCTTTCCCCAAATATGCTAAATAATGCAAGTCCCATGAATTTTTTTGTAACTGGAGTTTTCTTCATCAATTATCAGACAGGTCTTTCAATTTTGACACTCATTTGACATATATAAAAATCATGTTACTTCACTATGCTCTGTTTCTCTCTCTTTTTTTTCCTTTTTTAAAAAACATTCCCATTTGTTTGTCTGTTTCCAGTAAGTTTCTCTAGTAAGTATTTGCCTCTCCTATCACACATGCTAGGCTCTGCTGAAAGTTAATAGAACTGCTTAGTAAAGTCCCCTGAATCCTGGCACAAGAACCTTTTACAACGAAGAGAATTCCTTTCACTCAGAAATATTTTAAGAAATAAATTTATGAAAAGTTGCCTGATACAATTTAGAATTCATTATTTGATCAAGACACTAAACCCAGACCGGCATTTTGCAAGCCTTTTATTTTTATATTTGCAAAGGGCTCTTTACACAAGTTTACTTAAATTGACCTTTTATGCTTTAAATAAACGTAGTTTTTATAAAACTGAGGCAAAACAGCAAATAGAAGTGCACTAACCTTAGTATATTGAAACTTCAAATTGGTGAGTGGGACAGGTACATCTGGCATGGCTGAGGACGACATTTCTGGTTCAGCTCCTGGAACACAGGTGACAGGCTCAGCGATTTGGTTCTGATAGAGCACTTGGCTTTATTTGTTCCTTTTTATCTGCATGGGCTAAGGTTTATTTGCATACTGGGATATGATTGGATGAACAAACTGGGAGCAAAAAGAAAACGACACTACTTATTTGTAACACCTAGGGCAGGAAGCCCTTGACTTTAAACTTAAATCCTTAAGAAACCAGTGCTACAACATTGAAGCTGCATCTGGAGAGAGGGCACTATTTGCAGACGAATTAATTTACAAAGCCGAAACCTGTGATAAGGGTACGAAGCACAGCTGCTCTGGCCACTAAGGCCAGTTATTATTTTTTTGGCTTTTCATGCTTTTTATGCTGCTGTGAAACTTTCTGTTCTCTGACAGACTTGGAATCAGAGAATTTGAGGATTGAAAAATAATCTCAAAGGGCACTTGTTCTCAGCAGAGGCTGGTGTGTCCAGGACCCTGGCCAGGTATCTTTAGGACAGTGCAGTCAGAGAATCAGTCCATGTCCCAGAAAAGCAGGGTGCTGTTTGTAGAAGAAAGGCCCTCTATAGAGACCCTACCCCAAGTCAGCTTATAAAAAATCATACCAATCAAATGTATTTTCAGTGCTTGGTAAGTAGAACTACTAGGATTTCAGGAGCTCTAAATTATCTTTATTTAAATTACCTTTATTTAAATTACTTTTATCTAAATTATCTTTTATATGTGGGAATAGAAAAGTTAGCAGGATATTTTTTAAAAACTCGGACTGTGCTGTCACACAGTCACCACAGTAGCAATATGGCAATATCGTCTGCTAAAACTCATTTAAAATGAAAGTAACCTCTGGTTTTGGAAGTTGGCTGGTATTTATCAATCATTGACGCAGGCAATTGTACCAAGAGTGAATTTAAACAGGACTCCCAAGTAATACAAGTTCTTAAAATGAAATTAATGTTTCAAGTTGGGAACATTCAAAAAGGACAATTTTTAACTGTACTACTCCCATTTTAAGTACAATAGTTTATTTTATTGAAACTCTAGCAAAAGCTAGAGTCAGAACAAGATGGAAAACTTTGGATGCTCTTAACTGGTTACTAAGAATTAAGAACAACAATTATTTTTTCCAGTGAAAAATGCCAGCTCCCCCAAATATGAGATTTAGGTAGGGAAGCTAAGACTTACTGAGTAGTTACTCCAAATCAGGTGCAGAAGCCTTACTTTCTCTTTCCTTCCTCACTGGGTTTCCCATTTTACAGACATAGAGTAAGTAGCTTGCTTATGAACACAAATCTAATATGTACAAGAATTTCACTGGCCTGAATTTCATTTCAGGCCAGTCGGACGCTAAAACCTTGGCTCTTATTCCAATTTATTCTCCTTGCCCTCCTCTCCATAAGAGAGTTCCCAGATGGGCTTGAGAATCGGCTGTTTTGGTTCTCTAAGTGAGTAGTCACTCCTCACAGGCACTCAAGCTTAGCCTTCTATTCACCTAAAATGGGGGTCAGCAAACTTCTTCTGTAAAGAGATAATATTTTCCACTTTCTAGGCCAGATAGTTTCTGTTGTAACTTACTCAACCCTGCATGAAACAAACTACAGGCAATCGATACATTAAGGGGTGTAGGGTGTTTTGCAATACAATTTTATTTACAAAAACAGGAGGCAGGCCAGATTTGACTCATAGGCAGGCCCCTAGATTCTAAGAGAACCATCCCCAAGGTCCTTGCCTTCCCTGCACTTCACTCTTGAAGACCAGATGGAAACTTCTGTGCTATTTCATCATTTTTGTCTCTCTCTCCCTTTCTTTCTCTCACTCTCAATTTCATTCTTTTTGGAAAATCTAATTGTTTTCTCTCTTAAAAATGTGTTCCGAATTAAATGCACAATTACACAATAGCTGTTACATAACTTGCAGAGTGGTGCTCTGGCCAGGCCCAGACAGCTGTGTTTTGCTACTTTCTTCTTCTCTCAGCTTTGCAGGTGTTTGTGGAGTCAGACACTTGTCCAGGCAGTGAAAGCTCAAAGCTTCATAACACATTTGGTGTGTCATCTCAATATTTTAAGCTCATCCTTAATCATATTCTATTGAATAATTACATAAGAACAGGTCCCTTTATGCCAGATATTACTGAATGTAGGTAAAAGGAACAGCCTTGGAAACAGGTTACCACACCTGCACATTAAATTTTAACAAATATTTACCAAGTATCTTCTATGAGTAAAGCATTGCGATTAGAGTATCAGGAACTCTCCAACCTTAATCTTACTTGAAGGGCAGATCTCTTCTGTCCAGAAACCACAGGCCCTGAGATTTCTATTTCTGAAGTAAGTATCATCCTGCCCCTGGAATTTGTCTCGAAGAATAGTATATTTTTAGGAGTGGTTGCATGGGTAAAAGGCCTAGGAGATCACTTTCCTCCCTTACAAAGTGGCTTTGGTGAGAACACAGGGCCCAAGAAGCCCCACTTCAAGACTGGACCCAATCGTGTATATTTTTATATGCAATATATATTTGTATATTTTGCCAGGATTATGCAGCAGAGGAGGGGCTGGAACTTGAATTTGGGATTAATAGATGAAGGATGTTTAATCTTCCTTTCTTTCTTAGGGACAAGTTAAGTTACACACACACACACACACGGCAGTGGGGGGATGGGGAAAGGAGCATAATTTATTTTTATTTTGAATCTGACTTCTTACAGTCCTTTGTGAAAGCTGTCATTATACCAAGAAATATATAGACCAGGTCATCAACCATTGCTGAAACTGCTGTCTCATTTTATAAGGAATCTCTCTAAAACTCCATTCAAGCCTTAGTCACTGAAAAGCTAATGGAGCCTAACCTTCTCCCACCCACATGAGTAATTGAAATAAAAACCATTTATATTTAACAAACTTAATTGTATGGTAAAATAAAAAATAGCTGATTTTCACATTTTCTGATTTCAAAATCCAGGATCAATTTGTTGAACTTCTTTTGCTCAGTGACATCTGCCATCCCTGACACTTCATTGTCACCTTCAGCATGACTGGGTGAGTCTGCCAGGTGGTTAACCCAGCAATGGATATGTCCCTTTGCTTTTGATCACTGCAGTTTCAACAGACACCACATGGGCTTATGTGCCTATTTGGGTTTTAATAATTTGGAAAAAGTGGATCTTGTATGTGATGAGAGAATATGTGCTCAGTTGGCAAGTTGCTATTAAAAATGGAGGTGGAGGGCTTCCCTGGTGGCGCAGTGGTTGAGAGTCTGCCTGCCGATGCAGGGGACGTGGGTTCGTGCCCCGGTCCGGGAAGATCCGCGGCTGGGCCCGTGAGCTGTGGCTGCTGAGCCTGCGCGTCCGGAGCCTGTGCTTCGCAACAGGAGAGGGCACAGCAGTGAGAGGCCCGCATACCGCAAAAAAAAAAAAAAAAAAAAAAAAATGGAGGTGGAAAGAGAATTCGAGTATGTGAACATATGTGTTTGTGGGCTAATTTCTGTTCATCTGACAATCTTTTCCAATTGGCGATATTTTTTTACCTCTGATTTCCCCTGCTCCTCACATATCCTATCATCGCTTTCTCTTTGTCCTGTGTTACTAAGATGGCAGATGTCCCTCTTACCTCATACAATGAGGACACTAATCAGTAGGGTCACTAAAAGAAATAGTAGATTAAATCCTCTATAAGACAGTTATTTCACTTTAAATAGGTTTTGCTAAACTTCATGGGCCAAAACCATTTCTTAGAACTGGGTCTGCTGCTAGAGTTTGAAATAACCTTGCATAAATAATGTTCACATTGTTGTTGTTTCCTCAGAGTACAGAAAGAATTTTAAAGAATCTTTGAGGCAATCTGAATATAGACTACTTCGAGATTTTTATGTATTTTTAATTTTTTTACAATTGTCTTATACACAGATTATTATTGTTATGCCAGTGTGTTTAATAATTTGACGAGATTGAGTGTTTGCATAACACTCAGTTTTGTTTTCATAGAAATCACTTTCCCTTTCCTCCTAATAAATCAACAACTTAAATAACATTTAATTTAATCATGCGGTTGAACTACTAGGTTCATGTGAATGATAAGATTTTGGAGCAAAGAGATTTGACTATTGCTAAGCAGACAAAATTGTGCCCAAAACTGAGTGTATGTAGACATGAGTGTCAGTACTAATTTTTTTCTCTTTTATTTTTTATTAAAAAATTTTTTAAGTCAAATACACCATGTATAGAAAAACTGCAAAAATCATAACTTTTTATTTATAACATCTCAACAAACAGTCATGAAAGGAACAAAACAAAATAACCACCACTGGGGTCAAAGAATTGAACAATATTAGAACCCTATAGCCCACTTTGTACATCCTCTCTGTCACTATCCCCTTCTTCCTCACCCCAGATGACCAGTATCTTAACTTCTAATGCCACACATTCTTTTTTCCCTGATTTTGAACCTGTAAGCAAATCATACAGTCAGAATATTTTTACAAAGGAACTTCAGAGGTGCAAGTTAATCTGGCAAGTGAGTTAAATCGTGGTTGTAGGTAAAGAAAGTTTCTCAGGGAGTACTCTCCACCCAAATATCCTCCAATAAATTTAAATTATAAGTGCAAAATACGCAGCAACAAGTTAGCATTTTTAAGAGTCAAAGGGCACTTTTTTATCCCAATCCCGGCACATGTAAGGGTGCAGAGAAATGACCCTTTTCCTGTAGCGTTTCTCAGAGCTTAATAACACTTGGCAAATTGTATTAAAATATTAAAAACATTTAACCCTTGATCTGGTTATTCTAATTCTAGAAATTTCTTTTAAGGAAACAAATAAATATGTGTAAATTATGAACAAGTATCTTTAAAAGAATATTATTTATGAAATTTAAAAAATACCAGATGGTTAGATAAATCCTGGGTTAGTGAAAAAAGTAAACAAATACTTGAGGAACTTTTGTGATATATTGTAAATTAGTAAAAAATGAAAAAGCAGGTTATAAACCCGTGTGCCCTCTGTAGGCATGCTAAGAAATTGTGCTTCACTCTTAGTATTTGGCCGAAATCTGCAATTTGCCTTTGACCTCGGCCTGAGCATTTGGAAAGCTAAATAGCTGAATTTTGACTTCAGTGTCATTTCTGGCATTTTGAATTTATGCATGATAAAAACAATCATGTGATTTCTTTGGTTATATTTTATAGAATTTTCCCAGGCTGAATAATGACTCCTAAAGATATCTCTGGAAGCTGTGAATGTTACCTTATATAGCAAAAGAAAGTTTGCAGATGTGATTTAGTTAAGGATCTTGAGATGAGAGATTATTTTGGATTATCAGGGTGGGCCTTAAATGTAATCACAAGTATCCTTGTAAGAGGGAGGCAAAGGAGATTTGACCACAGAAACAGAAGGCAGTTTGACCACTGAAGCAGCTAGCTTTGACAATCAAGGGGCTAGGAGCCAAGGAATGCAAGGAATGCAGCTCTAGAAACTGGAAAATACAAGGAAATGGATTCTCCCCCTGTGCCTCTGGAGGGAACTGGCTCTGCCCACCCCTTTGATATTGACCAGTGAAACTGATTTCAGCCCTATGACCTCTAGAATTGTAAGAGAATGAATGTGTGCTGTGTTAAACCACCAAGTTTATGGTAATTTGTTACATCAGTCATGGGCACCCAATACAATAATCAATGTAAGCAGGAGTTCAGGGTTGCCAAATAGTATCCGCTGTCATTGGTCATGCCCTCTGCATGTTTTTCTAGTTTATTGTTAAAATCTAAATATTCATGTTCAAATAAAGGGAAGCCTCCCTCCCATCTGTACCTGGAATAAAAACTTCTCAGGTGCTGACATTTTGAAATCCTTCCAGTTTCTGTTGTAGTATAAATGGATATTCATTCAACTGCAAAAGTAAGATGCAATAGAAAATGATGTTTGTGAAAGCCTTTAATTTTTTAAAATGATCATTTTAGCTAGACAATATCAAACTTGGTTTGCATTTGCTTGCTTGGATTTTTCCCACACACATATGTACCCAGATCTATAACTACAATCCAAACTTATCTTCCAGGCTCTGGCTTAGGTTCCAGCTGCTTGTTCGGTACCTGAGCTACATGTCACATCTAGTCAGGTAGCTGGATTTGAAAATTGAGAGCCTGCATATTTGTTTACGTGGACCATGCAGTATGATTAAAAAAAAATAGAAACATTTACATAAAAACCCAGATTTTAACTTGACCATCAAAAGACTGGAAGAGTGTTTTAGCCTGCCTGCCCATTGGAATCACCTAGGGAATTCAAAACAAAACAAAACAAAAGAGATTCCGATTCAGTAACAGTGGTTTGAGCCCAGCTATTGGTATGCATTTAAAGTTCCTCAGGTAATTCTAATGTGTGGTCAGCTGTCAGAACCGCTGAAGCAGCTCTGGCTCTATTTCCTCATGGTGCTCAATGTTGGAGTGACATCCACATCACCTGGAAATTTTAGAAATGCTAATTCTCAGGTTCCGTCTCAGAACAACTGAATCAGAATCCTTGGAGCTAGGGCCCAGCAATCTGTGCTTTAAGGAACCAATCAGGTGATTCTGAGTCAAGGTCAAGTTTGAGGATCACTGCACTGAAACATAGACCCAACCTATCTCTAGTATTTAGTTCAGCCTATTTTCACTCAATTAGGTTAACTACCTAGTCTCTTAGTTCATATTTTAAGACCCTTGATTGAACTCATTATCATTTTTCAAAATCAAACCTTTTTCTTGAATTTTCTCTTTCTGCTTATAACAAAACAACAGCGACGAAAATTCAGGCATCTGTGATTCCTTGCCTTTTTCCTGTAAAACTATTAATTTTATTTATTGAAATAATTATTACTTTCAACTTTCCAGTGTCCTGACATTTTAGGTCAAGGTTTTAACGAGCACATAGCTGTCATATTTTTTTAATCCAATCTCAGAGTCTCTGCTTTTAACATGTACGTTTATTCCATTTCTATCTATTTCTATTTATTGTGATGACTGATGTACTTTGTGCTTTCTGTTTGTCCTTATATCAGTTAGGATTAGGTTTGGTTGCCCATTAGGAAACATCCAAAATAAATACTCAAAATGGAAATGGATTTCTCTTTCACATAAACAGACATCGTAAATTGCTCATCCAGGGAAGGCATGGTGGCAGAGTTGAAAGATACAGAGGGAATGCCTTTCAGCTTACTGCCCCAGCATCCCTGAACTATGACTCTTGGCTTCCTGGTAAGAGAAGGCTGCCAGAATTCCAACCATTGCATTCATATCCCAGGATTCAGAATGGAGAAAGGGGAGGAAAAATGACAAAGGACTAGGGTCCACTGCATTTTGAGGAGGTTTCCCTTGAAGCTTAGAGCTCAGTGATCAGAGTTTAGTCACATATCCACACTTAGCTGTAAGGAAAAATAAAGACTGTACACTTTTTCTGGGCAACCAGGCTCATAGTTCAAAATCAGTAATTGTAGTAGTAAGAAGAGAGGACTATATTGTAGAGGTAACTGCATACTCCTTTACTTCTTACCTCTCTTCTCTTGTAGTGATTGCAATTTCTCTATTCCTCCATTTTCACCTCTTTTTTTGTTTGGAAGAAATGCTTTCTATTTTTATTAGTCAACCTATAAATTTTAATGCACTTCCCTCATTTAAAGCTCTAAATTTCCCTCTAAGCATGTCTTTAGAAGCATCTACAAGTTTGGAAATAGTATTTTCATTTTCAGGCAATTAAAACTACTTTCTAATTTCCATTGTGATATCTTCCTTGACTTATTGTTTATTTTGGTGTGCATTTCTTAATTTTTCTATTGGTTGGCAATAAACAGCCCCCAAGTCTTTGCAGCTTACATTAGTAAGGCTATATTCTTATGTGCTTACAAATTTAGCCTTGATTTATCTTCCTTGTGAATTGAACTTTTTATCACTATAAGATGTCCCTGTTCATCTTTATGCTTTTTGCCTTTGTTTCCTTTGTCGGATAAATTATACCCACAGTAGCTTTTCTTTAGGTTGGAATTTGCGTAATATATATTCTTCCATCTTCTTACTTACAATCTCTGTGTCTATATGTGTTGCACGTCTCTTTAAATGACCCATTGTTGGGTTTTCTTCATTTGTGCAATTTTACAGATTTTCTATTTTAATTGGATCATTTATTTTATTGACATGTAATATAATGTATTGATAAATTTATGTTTAAAAATTCTATCATCTTACTAAATACTTTTATTTGTTTTACTTGCTCTATTTTTCTTTTCTTACCTTTATAAAAAATTGATTTAAAATTAATTAAGATATTAGTTTTAAAATTAAACTAAACTATGTTAATTTTTCATTTAGTGTACATTCATTTAAATTAATTAAAAAATTATTTATTCTCTCTATTATTTGGGGAATTTTATATTGGGTTTATTATTTTAATAATAGTTCAAAGTCTAAAATTAATTTGTGCCTTTACTCTTCCTTGGCCAATCTAAATACGTAGAACACTTTAAACTTGTTTACATGTCTCCCCATATACATGTCATTGCTGGTGGATGTTTATTTAAATATTTGTGTGTGCATGTTAATATTACTGGATATTCTGTTTTCCACTTCAGATCCATTTCATCTCTTTGCCTTATGACACGGCTCTCTTGCCCTCTGGCTTCTGGTTTTGTTCAACCAATAGGAAAGGGAGGGAGGTGCTGACAGGAGAATGGAGTGTAGCAGGAGAGAAAGCCCAGGATACATGCTCCCTTGCTTCTCTCATGGCTGGCTGGCATTCTGGCAGGGTTCTGGCAGGGCTGACTCTTCCTCCTATGACTACGGACCTTGTTGGATGTCCCTCACTATAGAGTGTTGGCTTTATTCACTGGGCTCTGAAAATACCATTTCCACCTCCTGTCTCTTCAGGCTTTCAGGAGTGGTCACTGCTTCTCACCTGTGCAAGCTCTAGGTTCTTCAGTATTCCTTGTGGATTGTCTACCCTTCTGTAAAAAATTCCTTCATTATATCATTTACAAAACTCCAGCCAGGTATGCCTTTTGTTTTTGCTGTGACCCTGATATTATTCCTTTAGAATTTCAGATACATCTTTTTGTTTTGTTTAATTGTATAATTAGTTATGTATAATAACATAATAAGCACTAGCAAACCACTACACAAAACAGAGTACTTTGAAGATAACCTACATGTATACTTGTGGTCCTTCATTCCATTGCTCTGTCCCCTCTCTCCTACCCGGATGAGAAAATTATGAAACCTGTGTTTATTATTATCTTGGCTGACTTCCACTGTATTTCTATGTATTCCAGAAAATGGTATGCATGTGTTTGTGTGTGTGTATGTGTATACATTTTAGTTAGTTCTAACTTTATTTTTTTCTTATTTAAATGTTTTTTGTTTTGTTTTGTTTTTTGGCCATGCTGCTTGTAGGATTGAACCCAGGCCACAGTGGTGAAAGCACTGAATCTTAACCACCAGGCCACCGGGGAACTCCCTTAAATGTTATAGATAGAATTCATTCATATTGTTGCATGTCACGTAGTTTCTTTATTTTGACTGCTGGGTGATATACTTTTCTGATAATAGTTTATTCATCCAGTCTTTGATAATGGGTTTTGGGGGGCTTTGCTATTATGAGCAGTGCTTCTATGAACATTTTTTTTGTATGTGGTACGCGGGCCTCTCACCGTTGTGGCCTTTCCCGCTGCGGAGCACAGGCTCCGGACGCGCAGGCTCAGTGGCCATGGCTCATGGGCCCAGCCGCTCTGCGGTATGTGGGATCTTCCCGGACTGGGGCACGAACCCGTGTCCCCTGCATCGGCAGGTGGACTCTCAACCACTGCGCCACCAGGGAAGCCCTCTATGAACATTTTTGTATACACTTTATTGGCTATATATCTAGAATCAAATTTGATATTTCTTAAGGAGAGGAATGTTAAACTTTGGGATATAATGTCACAGTGATTGTATCAATTTGCACTTCTATCTCCAATGGAAAAATAACCCTGTGGATCCATATTCTTCAGCATTTGAGTATCAGGCTTTTTAATTTTTAATAATCAAAGAGGTAGAAGGTGGTATCGCACTGCAATCTTGATTTGTTCTTCTTTTGTCACTAAGTATCTCGAATACTTTATCATATGTTTATTGGTTAGTTTTGTTTTTGTAAAAGCCTATTCACATGCTTTGCACAGTTTTATTGTATTGTCTGTGTATTTTTAAATTATTTTGTAATGTTTAAAAATATATACTTGATTCTAATCCTTAATCATATTACTAGTGTCTTTTCTCAGTTTTGAATCTCTAAATTTTGATTTACATACAGTATATTTTTAATGATCAAAATATTCTTAATTTTAATGCAATTAAATTTATCAATCTTTTATTTTTACAGTCAATGTTGCTTTTTGTGCTTTTTAAAAGAAAACTAATCAAACAACACAGATCAAAGATATGCTGTCATCTTTTCCTACTAAGAACTTTAAATTGTATTTTTCCCTTTGAAGCTTCTTTGGGAATGATTTTTGTGTATGGTGTGAAGTAAAGTTAGTGGGGTGTTGCAGCTGGCTCATCCTAGCTCAGGAAACATGGCTGTTAATCTTTCAGGAATTCGAGAGTCAGGTGACTTTACACTGGTTACTTAAACTCAATCATGGGTGGAGTATTTGCATTACGGGAACTGTCAAGTGCTACAAACCAGTGCAAATCAGGGCCTTTTTTGTTTTGTTTTGTTTTTTTAGAGAGTTGGTTTACCAGCACAGCATTGAGTAGCAGTACTGATTAATCTTCTCTATGTGGATAAGCATTTTTTCAAGTTCCTTTTATTGAATATCTTGCTTTTCTCTAATAACTTGACATGCTATCTTGTCATAGAATAACATTTCATACAAATATATGTCTGTTTTGGGGGGGGTTCTTTGTTTTATTTCTCTGGTCATTTTGCCCATCCAACTACCAATACCACATTGTCTTAATTAGTATGTCTAGCTTTGCCATTAGTAGAAAAAGATTATTCTCTCTGCTCTTTTTCTTTAGAAGAGTGCCTACTATTCTTGGCTTTATACTCTTCCATGTATATTTTAGAATCTTTTTTACTTTATGTTTCATGAAAAGCCATGTGTTGAGATATTGATTGGAATTTGGAAAGAATTAACATCTTCATTGTATAAACATTTCTATCCATGAAATGGTATAGTTTCCCAGTGTATTTAGCAAATCCTTAATATTTCCTAATAAAATTTAAAAATTCCCTGTTGAGATTTGTACAGATTTTGTTAGATTTATTCTTGAGTACTTGATTTTCAAATTTGTATTACACTGGCTAAGCCATCCAACACATTGTAGAATTTAAGTGATGTCAGTGGGCATCCTTCTCTATATCCTGATTTTAAAGGTAGCATTTCAAATGTTTTCCCATTTAGATTGATTTTTGATAGTGGGTTTGTTTGTTTATATTTAGAAACTCTTTATTAGTTTAAAGAAGGTTCTTTTTATTCCTACTTTACTTAGAGGTTTTGTTTTATTATGAATGTGTTGAATTTCATAAAATAATTTTTGTATTACCTTAGATTTTCATGTTTTTTTTCTTTTTAATTCTGTATGTTGTCAGGTACATTTATGGATTTTTCTAATGTTAAAAAACCTTTGCATACTGGAACTAAAGCTAAATTGGATTTGCATTTAATTACTTGCATTGGGAGTGAAAATATAGATACATCTAAAAATGTATGATAATAAAATTATATTAACATCTGTTAGGCTCAGCAAAAACAGTACTTTAAGGGAAATTTTTATTCCTGAAACTTATATTGAAAAAATTCTTCAAATGAATGAAATAACTGCTCATTTTAAGGAGGTAGGAAATCCATAACAGTATATATCTAAAGAAAGTAGAAAGAGGGAACTAATAAGAGTAAAAAAGGCATGAATTAAGTTTTTTTTAAAAGGCAAAATAGAGAAATTCAACAAAGCCAAAACTTGACTTTTTGAAAAATAGAAGATGGAACATTTGAAAGACTGAGCAATAAAAGAGAAAAAGGATACAAAAATATCTTGATAAAATGGGACATGCTTGTAGATAATGTAATAATTAAAATGAAAATTAAGAAAAAACCCACTTTCAACAGCTATGTGTCAACCTATCCAATTGCTCCAACACCATTTGTTGAAAAGACTATTCTTTTTCTACCAACTTGCCTTTGTGCCTCTGTGGAAAGTCAATTGTTCATGTATATGTAGGTTTATTTCTGGACTCTATATTATTCCATTAATCTCTTTGTCTGTGTTTATATCAATACCACGCTGTTTTAATAGCTGTTACTTTATAATGAATCTTGAAATAAGGTAATGTTCATCCTCCAATGCTGTGTTTTTCAAAGTTTTTCGGTTTATTCTAGATCCTTTCTATTTCCATGTGAATTTTAGAATCAGTTTGCCAATTTCCACAAAAATGCCTTCTGGGATTTTAATTGGGATTGCATTGAATCTTCTCTCTTCTCCTTCAGGGACTCCAGCTATGTTTTATTAGATCATGTCTGTATTATTTAGTCATTTACTCACTCTTCTCTATTTTTCTCTATTTTTTGTTAGTATTTTGTCTGTCTAGGCTTCACTATGGAAATTTTCTTCTATCCTAACTAGTTTACTAATTCTTCCTTCAACTGTGTCCAGTTGCTATTAAATAATTCATCTATGCGGCATTTGATAATGGCCATTTTTAGTTCAAGTATTATTTTTTTGTTATTCTTTTTTCAGTTTTTGGATCTCTTCTGAAATTATTAGTCTTGTCTTTTAAATATAGATCTTTTAAAGTCTGTGTCTGATAATTCCAATATCCTAAGTCTCTGCATTGAGAAATGCATTTTGTCTGTTGATCCTTCTGGCTTTTGTTCATGCTGTCTTTTCTTCTTCTGACTGTGCTAGACTTTATGTATTAGGCATTGGATTTAAAATTTTGTTTTCAAATAATTGAAGACTTATGATGATCCTCTCTTCTTCTTAAAAATATTTATATTTGCTATGACCTTTATTTCTATTAGATATATATTGTACCTTCTCATTCTAACCTCTGTGTTCTTGAAAATCTGTTTCATAATCCCCATATCTTGATTTCTCTGTGCTGCATCCTAGATAATTCCTCAAATGTATACTCTATTTTAATTACTCCCTATTCAGCTATTTTTAATCTGTTGTTTAGAGCATCAATTGAGTTTTTAATTTCAATGACTATGTTTTTTTCTTTCTGGAGTTTTGATTCTTTTTAAAATTATCATGGGTTTTTTTTTTGTATTATCTTGTGTTGATTTAAATAAGATGAATATTCTCAAACCTTCATTTAACTGAAGAATTCAACAGAATCACAGATATATTGTGTCTTTATAAACAAATGGTAAAAAAGGAAAGTTTAAAGTTCTTCTGGACTAACAACAAAACCTCAAATAATCTGTCAATTCAAATAGTATTTCTTGGGCAAACACGTAGAAGTTTGTTGAGGTTATATTTCACAAAACACAGCAACAACCGCCAAAATCTGAATGTCTTAAAAGGCTTATTTGTATAAATAACACTTCCAAGAATGTGTTATGAAATAGAACAGGATTATTCATTTTTATACAAATCTCCATACTGGGAAAGAGAATCATATTGAGATGTTTTTGTAAATGTTCTCAATTTACCACTTTATCAGAACTAAACTTAAGACATGAAATTGTATCTGCTCCTCTGTATTGTAAGGAGAAGAAGAAACATGTTATTATTATCTTTCTGATATTCCTTTCATTAGCATTTGGGAGGAACTGCAGTTTCAAGTCTAAGTGATGTAACACAGACAAAGAGTAAACGCCTTTGTTTATGAATTCTCAAAGAAGGAAGAAATTTTTTTTACACCCACAGCCTAGACTAAGGAGCTGTTTGACCATGCTGTTGCCTCCCCATCCAGTGATTCAAAGGGCATATTTTTCTATTACATTCTTTAGTGAATGTAAGCCATTCAACCATGTGGGGTCTTAGTTCCTACCTCCTCTTCCTGCAACCTTGACTGCTCCCCTTACTTGGCTATTAAACCCTTTGGCTATCAAGGCAGCACATTCTCAAGAGCAGGAACAGTTTGTTTACCTCTCAATTTTAAGTTTCCTCTTTGTTCTTTTGGCTTCTGGAATTTTTTTTTTTTACTTTCTTATTGAGCCAAGTATGCATTCTACAGTTACTTATTATATTTTTATCTTGCGTTTTCAGTTGTGTTTTAGAAGGAGAATTTCCCCATGATCTAGCCTACTATAATGAGTGAAATGGAAATTATTTTTCCAAAAAGAGCACAGTCATTTAAAAAAAACTAGTTCATTCATAAGACTACTAGATTTTTACACTTGCTCATTTTTTGTTTGCACATAATTTTGAGAAACTTTTTTTAATAAATGGCAATCAATATAAGAAAATATTCATACTCTCTTATATATGGTATATATTGTTTATTATTACTTACAAGCATAAAGGTGTATGTGTATAGAAACCTCTTTCCTGATTTGGAGCTTTTTTTTTTCAGTTTTTCCCTTTTATAGAAAATTTTAGTCAATTTATATTAAAATTACAAAATCACACAAGATCATATTAGTTTGTTATCACTCCAATACTAAGTTTAATACTTGTACTTAGAGTTCCAGGTTGAACCTAAACTCAAGCTAAAATCTACCAGTGTTGAGATATTTTGAATGTGTCCAGAATACTGATCATATTGACCCATCAGGAGCATTTTTAAAGGAAGGGCTAAGATCTTCCTGGGAATAACTCTAAGTGAGGATAGCACCAGAGAAACAAACTGAGGTCTATAGTAATGCTTTGATTGTCAGAGATGAGGGTTGAATCTGATCACAACTTGCCATTTGCTATTGAGATTTGCTCCTAACTCAGCACCCCTTCTCCAAAACATGGGTTTTCATCATAATGTAAAGAGAGAGTAGGCTGAAATTAATTAATAGAAAACTGTTAATTGGGGCTTCCCTGGTGGCACAGTGGTTGAGAGTCTGCCTGCCGATGCAGGGGACATGGGTTCGTGCCCCGGTCAGGGAAGATCCCACATGCCGCAGAGTGGCTGGGCCCGTGAGCCATGGCCGCTGAGCCTGCGCGTCCGGGGCCTGTGCTCCACAACAGGAGAGGCCACAGCAGTGAAAGGCCTGCGTACCGCAAAAAAAAAAAAAAAAAAACAACTGTTAATTAATGAAAAGTCATTCTCCCACAGACACAAAGAAATTGCAGGGGTATTTAATTTACCTGTTACTCACATGATAAAGAGAAATGCAAGAGTTAAGAGAGAGAGAAAGACTCTCCCACAGTGGCTTTGGTACATTAATGAACCCAGAAAATACATTATCACTGGTATTTTTGAAGACTCCACTATGTCAGTCGTGGCAGCAGAGATGTAGCGCCCATGCAATGCCCAGGAGGTAGGGTAGCCATGGAGATAGGAGAGCATTCAGGCAGCAGAGGGTTGTTATTGGCAGCTTAGTGACCACCAAGAGAGAGATTGTGTCCTTGGCTCTAAGATCAGCTTTTCTTTAGCTGTAAATGGCTGCAGCCAGGTGCTCTCAGATGACTTTATGGACAGCAAAAGCCTGGTAAGAACGCTCGCTAAAAGGAATAGATCACAAAACGGGAAACAGATGAGACAGAATGTGAACTGGTGGTTGCCAGGGCCTGAGGAGAAACTGATTAATGGGGAAGGAGTTTTACTTTGAAGTGATGGAAATGTTTTGGAACTAGATAAGGGTGGTGGCTGCACCACATGTGAATGGACTAAATGTCACTGAACTGTTTCCTTTAAAATGGTTAATTTCATGTTGTAAAAATTCACCTCAATAAATTATTTTAAAAATATAAAGAGGAAGCAGATAGAAACTTATTACTGACCACATGTGACAACCCAAGGACTATACCAGTTAATGGATGATTCTTTGATGAGGCTGTAGACCTTGCAATACCATGGATACTAAAAGCCTGAGAAACTGTTTTTATTACTTTCAAACTGACCCAGGAATGGCTGCCCTGGGGAGATATGAGTTTCATGCCATTTAAAATATTTTGCTCCCATGTCCTATTGTTTCAGTCTCAATTCTTAGATATTGTGACAACATAAATAATGATTAGCATGTATTGGATAACACTTCAAGAATATTCTAAAAGGATAAATTTGTATATTTTTCTTGTTGTTTCTGAAGGATAAAGAATGATTTGCCTCAAGTTCCCCCTCATTCAAAGAATAAAACAAGAGTCGGTATTAATCTAAAATCTTTCCTAAGTTGCTCTGATTAGTTTTGGAAAGCGTTTGAGAATCGGGAATTCTTTTCTCTCTGAAGTCAGACTACTATGACTTTAAAGCACTGAAGGGCAATTTAGAATATGGAGTTTAAACATTTTAAAAATAAATGGTGTGTGAACATAGGAAATGGTTTCCCTCAGGCAATAGTGTCATGATTTGTCCTCAACCCAGATTTCAAAGCTTCCCTCTAAACCATTGGGGGTTGTTTCTCCCAGGATACAGCTTTCCTAGGCAAAAAAGCAATGGCACACTTCTCTCCCTCATGTTCCTGTATGAAGACTAATTTTTTAAATAAGAGAGTCATGAACTCCCTAAGCAATTATAATCTCCTAACATTATCTGTGGGCGATGCAAACTGTTTCTCAAAAAAAATGGACTTCAAAAGTTCAAAGTCCTGGGGCTTCCCTGGTGGCGCAGTTGTTGAGAGTCCGCCTGCCAATGCAGGGGACGCGGGTTCGTGCCCCGGTCCAGGAGAATCCCACATGCCGCGGAGCGGCTGGGCCCGTGAGCCGTGGCCGCCAAGCCTGCGCGTCCGGAGCCTGTGCTCCGCAACGGGAGAGGCCACAACAGTGAGAGGCCCGCGTACCCAAAAAAAAAAAAAAAAAAAAAGTACCAGCATACAGAGATTCCACTGTGTTCCATAGAATTGCAAGTTATTCATTCCTTACCACTTGACCCCAGTGTACCATTACATGGTATCAGAATTAACATTATGTAACTTTTTAATTTCAACTACCATATGAGTGAGGACTGACCTTATAGATATTTTTTTATGTACCTCCATATATGGGCTATCACTGATATGTGCATGGACAAGTTCTTTTACCCCAGTCAACATATAGAAAGAGACTAGTGGCATTCTCCCTCAAAAGTGTAAAATAGGAAATTCATAAAACTGAGTAAATTAAATCCTTCTTTGTAAATGTAGACTCAAGGACACAGAAACCTTGGTGTATCAAAGTCTCTTTTAGGCAGCTGGCTTAGAAAGGCATTTTGCTTAGTAAATCCGTACTAAATCCCATTGCAGTCTGGATTCATACCAATGAAGTATCCAGTAGCTGATGATTCCATTCCATCTGCCTAGAATTCTACACTCCAGTATTTTAAACTATTGGAATTCTGTTCATTATTCAAAATCAAACTTTCAGAAAATTACATTAGCCAAAACAAAAACAGCAACAATGACAACTGAAGTTATTATGAACCTAATTCTATTCTAAGTGCTTTATAAATATGGATTGAAAGTACTATTCTCCCCATTGTATGGATGAAAAAAACCAAGGTTTCGTGAGGTCAGTAATATCCTCAGAGTCCTACTGTCTTCCTAGTCCTTCCCAACTCACCATTCCAAATCAATTTAGTCCCTACCTTCTTTGACTTGCCACCTCCTATAGAAATGTGTTAATACCTTGATACATCTCTTAATTTAGCTCCCATACATATCCTTGCTCATTCTTCCAGCAGCTTATAAATTGAGGAAATGGCCCATCTCACTCAGCTTTGTATCAGATGTGGTTCAGAGGGAAGTGCCTTGCACATAATAAAATATTTCATAATCATTTTTAAAGTTTTGTAAATTATTGATATTGATGTTAGAGAAGTACTTAGATTTGGGTGTATACCACCCAGTATTCATCCTCTGAACAGCTAATGTTTTATTGCTTTCAGATTACCTGAGCAATGGCTCAACGTGAGTTGCCACAGATAAAATATTCATATTATAGTTAAGAACCAGGGTCCCCAACCAGCACACCTGGTCCAAAGAATCTTCAGAAAGTCATCAGCACCATAGTTTCCGTTCATGAGACTGTGGTTAACCCAGTTAATAAAACAAGAGACTTGGTGTTCCTCTTTGGTTAATATAAGAGGATACTTCCCACGAAACTTTGTTTATTTGCCTTGAGAAGCAAGGAGACCATGACCATGTCACTGGGCCAGTATTCTTAATTTGTGGCAGCTTTGCATTGCCAGTTTTTGTTATCTTAGGTTGAGGTTAATTTGTTCTGTGACCACATTGTCTTTCTGCCAACTTTATTTTCATGTTCTGAATAACTAAATATATGGAAGTTTCAGTGACTGGAAAAATATTACATTTCCTCCTCTCATCCCCAAGCAAAAGAGAGAAAAGATCTCTGCATATCTCTCATAATGCAGTTAAAAAGTAGAAAACCCTGAAGAATTTTTATGGATTTTTTTTCAAGCGAATATTATGAATAGGTTACCTTATCATCTCCACATTTGGAATCATATTATTTACATCTCTGCTTAGCATCGATTGGGCTGGCATTCTTCTACTAGATAGAAAGCTACTATTCCTTGACAGAGAGAGAGAGAGGCTGCTACTTCTCTTCTAAAATCCATTATTCTCATCTTCCATAATAATAGGTTTGAGGCTGACATGTGAGTGCATGGCACAGTTCCAGAAGTTATATGTGTCAGTTTTTGGTCTAGGACTTCAGGCATCAAGTATACCTCTTCTATCTCCTCTTTCCTTTTCTACCAGCAGGAAGCTAGATGAGATGGGAATTCAGCCCCGACCAGAGTGAAAGTGACAATGACAGTGTCAACTGGTGATAGCGCCTAAGGGGTGGCATGACAATGACTTCTGGAATATGGCTTATGAATGACCTCAAGGAGTAGGGTTCCCCTGCAAACCTGAAGTGAACTCATAGGAACATTTATGGGAGAGGGACAAGGACAGTTTTTATCTGGATTTTTGGAAATCATTTATAATTGTTTAGTCTTGCCCTGACAAATACATCTGTGAGTGGATACCCCTGTTGTAAACTATTGTCATAACTACAGAAGTCATCAAAAGCAATTGAATACCCAAACACTCTAGTAGCAAAACTCAATCTCTCACCATTTATTTTTTGGTCTTTTTAATTGAGTCAGTTATATCTACATCCACATGATGTAGAATTTTGTCAATTCATAGGGAATGTTTGACCTTCTGTTCCAGATTTTCCACTATGATTACTAGAGATCAAAAAGTCTGCTAAATTTAATCAAAACTTGATATCAGGTTGGCAACCACTGGCATGAACACACTCTGGACTTTGTTATCTTGCATTTTAGCTTTAACTTTACATACATGAATTCTGTAATTCTCTTCCATGATAGAGATCAAGAATCTTTTCATTGTTTCATTAAAATTTTACCAAGCACTGTAATTTTTTTTTTTTTTTTTTTACTTTCCTAATGTTTTGGTCCAGGGGTTAGCAAAATGTTTCCGTAAGGGTGAGATAATAAATATTTTAGGCTTAACAGGCCATAGGCTTCTGCACAACTATTCACCTTCACTGTTGTAGAGCAAAAGGAACTTATAGATTACACAGAAATGAAAGGATGTGACTGTGTTTCAGTAAAACTTTATTTACAAAAAAAGATAGTCAAGCTGGATTTGGTCCACAGGTCATAGTATGTTGGCCTATGCCTTAGTCTATATACGAACAAGGATAGCCTGGATAATTATTTCAACTTCACCCTATCTGTGCCCTCCTGACCTTTAGCCCCATCTATCTTGACAGTTTTTTATCCTGTCTTGATCTGCTTTCCTCACTTTTGTTGCCAGGCTTCTAAAGACATCTGGAATAAAAATGTATCCGGATTAGAGCCATTTCACATTTTTATTTTTAATATCTGCTCATTTCTCTGTTTGTCACTAGTCAACACTCTTTCCCATTCCTACTCTAAACCTGCCATTAATTGTCCTAGATAATGACAAGCTGTTCTCCAAAGGGGTTGAACCAATTTACACGTCAGTAAGCAGTAACTGAGATTCTCATTGTTTCACATCCTTGCTGATGTGGCAGACTTTTGATTTTTTGCCAGTTTATCGGTTGTGAAACAGAGCCAGTGCATTCCACAGCTTCAAGGGGATGACACTCATATTTGAGTTCATAAGGATGGTGCTCCCTAGAGTTGAGCAGTGGGTGATCCATGCAGCTATATATAGCAACGCTGGAATGAAGCATATCTCAGTGTGAATGTAATGTAAAATTGCTTGATTATTAATGAGTTTGTTTAATGGCTACTCATACTTCTTCATTTGTGAAGCATATATATTCATGACTTTCACCCAATTTTAAAATCTTCCTGTAATCTGTATACTAGGGCTTTGTGGGTTATATGTCTTACATATATCTACTCTCAATTTGTGGCTTGTATTTTTACTCTTTTGAGGGTGTCTTTGGATGAACAGAAGTTTCTTATTTTCATGAAGTCAATTCTATCATTTTTCTTTTATGGTAAATGCTTTTAATGTATGATTTAAGGAGTTATTCCTTGTTCTGAAGCCAGAAAAAAATTCTCCTAGATTATCTTCTAAAAGTTTGAAAATTTTACCTTTCACATTAAAGTTTTTTAACTAGCTGGAATTGATTTTTGTCTGTGTGTCATACAGCATTATTTATTGAGTAGCTCCTTTTTTGTCCTTTTAATCTCAGTCATAAATTAAGTTTCAATACATGCATTACTTTGTTTCCATTTTCTTTGAGTCAACTTAGTCCTTGTCCAAATATACATTTTTCATTCACATAGTGTATGTTCAATTTTGAATACTGCTTCTTTATTTCAGAAGTTATCTTATTTTCAATATTTCCACTTTGTTTTATAACATTGTGCCTATGTACCTTTTTTCAGCATTTTTGTTTATCCATTCCCTGTTATTGGTCAGTTAAGCTTTTTCCAATATATTGATACTACAGAGAATGTTATAATGGACATTTTATGTACATATCTTTTTCTTCTGCCAAATAATATCCTAAGGATATAATCCCAAGAGTAGGAATATTGAGTAAGAGTAATGATATTTTATGGTTTTAAATACCATAAGTTAAATATTGCCATACTCAATTCCAAAATCATGATTTCATCTTAACATTTTAATTTCCTGCCTCCAAGTTATTAGTAATGCAAAGGTACTTTGGTTTAGTTTCAGTAAGCATTTATTGGATTGCCCATGAGGCTAAATAGGTTTCCTTGAGTCTGTGTATTGTGCATGTCTCTTCATGAGTGGGTCTCCCGCTCATTCTCTTTATATTGAAGTCTTGGTGCTTTACATAAAAATTTGAATGTGCTCTTTATAGGTTACAGATTTAGACTAGATACTGTATAACTTGATTTCTTTTTTAAAGTACTAACATTTATTCTAAGCGCCTACTTAGTCTGGTTTTTTTTTTTTTTTTTTCATTCCATCATATTGGACAAATCACACAAGATCCTCTTCCAGCTGCATTTTGGCACAGAAGTGGCATCATCTCTCTGAAACAACATCACTTATACCTCTGGGAACTAGAGATTGAATTACAGCTCTGCTCAAGAGTTACCCGCAAAGACTGGCTTCACAGATGAGGGTTTGAAGTTTCTGTCTCATTCAAAGCAGTGGCAGGCATATCAGCAGAGCACAGCGAGTCATCCTCATCCTTTTGTAGCACTCAGCTTAGCTGGCAGGTCACATCTGACAGTGCCCAGCTTTTAGATGAAGGAACATCAAGTGCTATGTTAGCTAATTACAATACACTAAGCTTGGAACCTGACTCCCAGAGTACTGAGGAGGAAATGCACACACAGCCTCTGTTTCTTCACACTGGCTATTCACCAGGGTGCAATAAACTATATAAATTTCCTTGGACTGAACCCCAAGGAAAACTAAAGCATATCCTGCTTCTTCAATCATTCATTTTAGTTAAGAATGGGACCTTTCACTTGCTTAGAAATTATGGTGGAGAGTGTTTCATAGATAACATCTGTCAGTCTTCGTTCTCCCTCTCCCCTTTCTCCTTAACACATCTAATAAGTCACTGAAGCGTGTCCATTCAGGATTCATACATTTGGATATAGCCTCTCTTCTTTAGCTCCATTGTCTTAGTTCAGGCCCTTATCATCACTCATGTAGATTACTTTAATTCCTATAAGTACATCTCTCTTCTTCCACTTTTATCTGACTTTTATCCTCTACATTAGTGAGAACATTTTCAACTACAAATACAGAAACCAAATTCAAATTATGTTTATGAAATAAACAACAAAATATAATTTACTAAATAAGAAAACTGAAGAAGAGAGTTGGTTTCAAGCATAGCTAGACACAGGTGTTCAAATGATGCCATCAGAATTCTGTCTCTCTTTCCATCCCTCAGCTCTGCTTTTTTCACCGTTGGCCTCCTTGGTCAGGTTCTGTCCACATAGTGACAAAGATAGCCAAGGAGCCACAGGCTCACATGAATAAGTCTTTTAGGCAGCAGTTCCAGAGAAAAAAGCATGATGACCACTAGCATGTATGTCATCCACCCACCCCACCCCCAAAGATTTATATTAAGCTCTCATGGGTCAGGGTTCACTCCTGGGCCAGTTTGATTAGCCAGCTTGTGCCATGTGCCCAACCCCATGGTGGAGAGGTGGAAACCCTTGCTTACTACCCCACCAAAATTACAAGGAGCAAGGAAGGGGCAGTATTCCAAACTAAGGGTGGTAGGACCGACTGAAAACTAATAGATGTTCATTAAATATGGCCACCAGAATTATCTTTTTAAAGTAGAGTTATAATCATGTCTCTAGTTCCCTGCTCAAAAAACCTTCAAAGGCTTCCAGTTTCTCACGAGATGACGTCCAGCCTTCCTGCCTGGTACATAGGTACACCAGACTAAAGACTCATCCTACCTTCCCTGTCATCTTCCATACATTCTCTAACATATTTCAAGTTGTAAATCATCCATGCCATATAAATTGTCATTGCCTTAATATTCTTAATATATTTTAATCTTTTAAGTTTCTATAATTTATAACGTTGCACCCTCTACCATGAAAGTCTTAATTCCTCTTCTCTGAATGGCTTAAATATTACCTTCAATTTTACTTCTTCAAGTCTTTCTAGGCTCCACCAGTCAGTTGCTAACCCTTCTATTACTAGAGCATCTTGCACTGATCTTGCTTATTATCTGAATCATATTGTTTTGTGGTTGTGATTATCTATCTGTTTTCTGTCCTAGACTTTGAGCACCTGGAGGACAGGAGCTGTTTCTTAATTGTCTTTACTCTCTGTATACCCAGTCCTGTACCTCCTAGGAAATGTCTGAATAAACACATGCTGATTGACTGAAAGCATGCATGCAATGAGATCGCAAGTTTTTGTGTTAAAAGGTTATTGAAAGCATGATGTTTCCAACCAAGTGAATCTAGTCCCTCAAAAAATAATTGGTACTAAGGGAACTCATCTTATAATGCGGCTCAACAGGGTGGCAGATGTTGGCATAGTAACTTATTTGCAATGCTGAAGACATTCTGTGGTTTGGAAACGTTTCCAAATAGTGGAGTGAAATGTTACAAAACAATCCAAGAGATTATAGGCTTGAATAATTCAGTATATTAAAACTATTTCCTTCTGGACTTGGATCCCCTGGCTACTATGCAATACTCTATATTTCGACCTGCTAATAGAGGAACTGCTGTTTTAAGACTCACATATTTTAGATAAACTAGGGTATTATATGTTCGTGAAATAATATGCTTTAAATAACATTCTGATTTCTTTCATGTTTTCCTCTCATCAATATCCACAAAATAATTGTTAGAGAACAGAAGACAACCATTTTAGCAAGGCTTGAACTATTATTATCAAGCACATTCAGAAATTTTTCACAATGTGGCCTCTTTCTCAGAGCAAGCCCCCACCGGCTCCCTCAAATCTTTATGAAAGAGGTGATTATCTCCACTAAGGCCACAAAAGTCATAGAATTCTAGGAGGCACTGTTTACATATAAAATAATTGAGCACCATGGAATTCACTGTGTTTACTAGGTTCTGGGGTATATAAGTTAAGGTTGAATTTGAGTTTTTATGCAAACAGCGACACCTACCCCAAAAGTGTTCTATGGTTACCACCACAGTAACCAAATATAAACAAGACCTCAGGTGTACACACAGGGTGTATGCATTTTTACAAAAGACCGTATACAAGTGCTTTTGGGATTGTGATGAGATTCAAGGTTATGAGAATGCAAAGGGAAAAGATAAAGCTATGGGTTGCATAACAGCAAGTGTGGAAATTAGTTTACACTCCTTAGCAGCACCAAATAATGCTGACTCACTGTGCAAGAAATTAAAGGTCAAACCTTACACGTAGATTAAATCCAGGGAAAACTGCATTTTTCTCAGGCTAAAGTGGTCTTTGTCAACAGATGTTGTATAAGTCACATTCCCAATTGGGGCTTTTATTTAGCATATTAAATTATCCATCAAGACAGATAGATTCAGAAGTCTATGAGGCCCATTTTGTGGTGCCATCTATCAGGAATGTCACAGTTAGGATGTGTTCTCTACCGACAAAATCTTTCCTTTTATTTTATATATATATATAATCAAGTGGGTGTATCCTTTCAAAAGGTTTGAACATATAAGGTCTTAAGGCTGGAAAGTGCCACAGAGAGCATTTCATTTTACCATTTTATTTTGCAAGTTAAAGAAGTAGTAAAGAACTATTCACTAGGTAACGTAAACTACCTGTAAAAGTACTGAGTTCCAATTATTTGGGCCAAACGGGAAACCAAGAATGGTTTGCCATTGAATCCAGTCTCCCTGCAGTGATAATGACCAAGATTATTGAACAGTTTTCAAAACTTCCTTGTTTTTCAGTTAGCACTTTAAATTTTCTATAGTGTTTTTATAATCTTCAGGAATGTGGGACAAATAATCAGGTGGGGGATGAGACAGTCTACAGGGATCCAAAATAGATACAATATTTGAATGTCCCATATTTTAGGAGTCTGCTTTGAACTATAGATTACTGCTTTCTTTTCTTTTACTTTTTCCTTCCTCACTTCACTGGAAAGATATTTTGCCCATTTTCTTCTGCTTCATATCCTGAGTTAATCTGAAAGAAGATTCTGATCTACATTTTTGGCTCCTTAACGACTAGATTTCTTGATATAGTCTCAAGTGTTAGTTCTTTGATCTTCCACGGAAGACTACTACTCACAGAGGGAGTTATTGTGTGTGCTGGAGTTTGCGGGAAAGTGTGCTTGGAATAACCCTACCTCTGTTCTATGTTACTGCTCCGATCTTTATCTTTTGTCTCTTAGTATTCTGTAAGCCTGTTTCAGCTGTTGCCAGCATTACTCGCTGATAGCTTAAACACATTTAGAGAGACGTGTTGATGAATAATGGAGAGTGTCATTCATTCATCTTTCAGTTCTTTGTGATAAACAGCTGATTTTCCTAATAGTTAACATGCTTGAAAAGGCTTATACTAAGATTATAATGTAGGATTAAGGGAATGCCAACTCTCTCAAACAAAATCCAGAACCTCAAAAAGATTTTTTTTACTGGAAGCAAAGTCTCCATAGAGAGGTCCATTTTGAACCAAGTGGCTCCAGATTTGTTCTCTCAAGTTTCCCCTTTCCAGTGGCGCTGGTTTTTCCTGATACTATAGGTTCCTCTCACTACAACAAAGCCAGGCTAGATTTTCAGACTTTTAATAAGTACATAGAAAGAGCAAAAGAGAAATAAATACAGAAAACATAAGATTTGTTTTCTTCCAGGGAAAGATGTGTGGATCTCTTTTAAGACCGGGAACTAGCCTTATTTCCTTAAATCCCTGACACTTAACACAGTCTTGACAGATAGTAATTGTTTTATACACCTTAAATGAATGAATACATGAGTGCCTAAAATACTAAGTAATTTGGATAACAAAGTACACATGGCTGTCATGCAAGTAGATTCTACAGCTTGAAGTTTCTAAACTCCAGCTCCAAAAGACTGGACTGATTTCATAATCCCCTTGCTTTAGTTCCTTATTTTCTTGGTCTGACTGCTGCTCACGTGGAAATCACCATCTTAAAACCCTAGCCTTCCAATTGTTCCCAGGACATCTGGGCCAAGTCATGACAAGGAGAGGCAGATGCCCCTCTGCTACTCAGTGAAGTTCCAGGCTCTTGTACAGATGGTTGACACCTGGGATGTCTCCATCCCCTCCAAGTCATGCTCTATGGCACAGGCAGAATTTTCTTTTAAAATACCAAAAGGAGAAGTAGAGACTAGAATGGTAGTTACCAGGGGCCGGCGGGGAGGTGAGGGGAGATGTTGGTCAAAGAGTACAAACTTCCAGTTATAAGATGAATAAGTTCTGGGGACCTAATGTACAGCATAGTGACTATAGTTAATTATATTGTATTGTATGCTTGAAAGTTGATAAGAGTAGATCTTAAATGCTCTCAACACAAAAAAGAAATGGTAATTATATTACTTGATGGAGGTGTTGGCTAACACTATAATGGTAATCATTTGCAATATATTCATGTATCAAATGAGTATGTCATACACCTTAAACTTACACGTTATATGTTAATTATATTTTAATAAAGCTGGAAAAAAGTGGGGCGATGTTTCTGATCATAGGTAGTTTGAGGTCACTGTTTTTGTGATGAGAAATATTTAGATCAGATTTTACAATAATTTCCATCAGACTATTTATAGTGAGAAAATTAATTTAAATGTCATCTGTTTAATTATTGTTTGTTACCCTTAATTAAAATGTTAATTGAGCACAAAATAAAATAAGATACCAAAGGATCACACTCCATTTCTTTGTTAAAAACTCTTAAACAGCTTCAAAATCCCCCAATCATTTTCAAGGCTTACAAATCATTTTTAAATGGCTTTCCAATTTTAATATGGCTTGAAACAGTATTTTTCAAATGACAAATCAAATAATAAGCCAAATTAATTGTCCAACTAAAATGTAAATGATATCAATTTAGTGGGTTAAGATAAGCATTTTTATTACCGAGTCCAAGCTTGTACTGCTCGCCACACAACAGGCCACTAAGTCAGGAAACAAGGTGTTGGGACAAGGAATGGAGACTATTCAGAAAGCCAGCAGACTGAGAAAATGATGGATGAGTGTCCCAAAGAACCATCTTACCTGAGTTAGAGTTCATGCCTCTTTTACACTAAAAGGGGAGGTGGTGTGGTTGGCTGTTGCAAACTTCCTGGTGCTGGCCAGACCCCCAAGGGATTGTGATAATCCTTTGCTCTTGCAGCTGTCCACGTAGGTCTAGTCACGATGTTCCTGTAAACTCTTAGCAAGACGAACGCTGTTCTCTGTTCTGCATTTTTTTAAATCTCTGTGTGAATGAAAGGTGTTATACCTCTAAAGGTCAAGCCTGGGAGGCAGAGCCTTGAGGATGGGCTATCATGTTTATTTCAGGCAAACATTCTTTTACAAAGGTGCAAAGCCATTATAACTAAGCACAGGCAACAGAGCACAAAGTTTAGAGCTAAAAGAATAGATCCAGTATGGAGTTAGATTTGTACTTCTCTGTTAAATTTTTAAAAATAAAATTCAGTAGGATATAATATATTAGAGTGTACTGCATGTAGTAAGGGTCAGTATTATTTCAAGAAGTTTTTCAGTTATCCCTATGTGATATAAAATATATACTATATTAAATATGATATATGAAAAATATCCTATCACATTCATACATTAGCTCAATAAGTATTTTCTGGGAAAAAAATGAATGTTGCTGAAAGAAATCATCTCTGAGAAATAACTGTCATGGCAATAGGCATACAATAGTAGATTCTTGAAAAAGAAGCAGCATGACTAAGTCAGAGAACAACTTTTAAGGAGGAATGCCAGGGCTCTGTTATCATCAGCAGGGTGCTCTTCTCAGATATCTTTCCAAACCTGGCTGTAATGGCGTGGTTGGATAATGATGCTTTGGGTCCATCAGTCTTAAGGTGAGAGTGCTTAATAAGGAGGATTCTCAGTATAATTGTGATTTCTTAGGAGCAGTCCCAAGTTCAGAATCACAAGCCCTTTTCAATTCTTTGCGCCTATGTACTTCATAGTGATATAGTAGAGGATCTACTGTTAGGTATCTTTTTCCCAGGATCCTGTATGATGTTAGAAGATCCATTGGCCTAGTTTTTGCTCTATATTTTAGGAGACTGTGTACCATAAATTATATTGGCTGAGCCTGTTCTGAACCAAGTCATTCTATTAAGAGAAAAAGACTTTGAGAGAAAAAATAATTCGTCCCTAATTTAGATACCTTCTATAGGTCAGGAAATGACAGAATAGACAACCTGGGTTAATATATCACAGGAATTACCAACTAACCAAACAATCTTTAAAAGCTAGTCAATGATTACTTTAAGGATTATCCTCAAAACCTTTCGAGAAAACGGTTAATTTGAGTATGTGTACCTACTAGGGAACACAAACCATACATCAAATTCACATGCATTTGTGAAATTTTAGCTAATTACTGGCAGTAGGAAACAAAAAACAGGTTAATAAACTATCCTCCACAGAGGTCAATGACTGTAATAGGTAATCAAAATGTAAAGATATTCATTGCAAATGACTTTTTAATTTTTCTTCAGAAGTTCACAATGTATTAATCACTCCAATTTGGAAAATCCTAACATGGAATTGAGATACAGTTCACAATCTAGTAATCGCCCCAACTGGGAAAATCTTAAACAAAAAATTGAAATGCTGGATCAAGGAAAGATAACCCTGATTTGATTTGGGAGCCCAGAGCCCCCATTCCAGCCCTCCAAAAATCAGCAATGGGACCCTGAACAGGTGCAGGCTCTTGGGCTCTCAAGTCCTCTCTGTCTCCAGCTGGGAAACAATGCTTTGGACTAGATGGGCCTTCCATTCAGTCTTCATCATGCATAATTCAATGTGCACTTTATACTCCCAAGGTGCTCATTAAGGTACTGATTTGCCATGGATGATAACAATCTGACTCAAGTGACATATCTAAAGAGAGCAAATGAAACATTAACATGAGTTTTCCCTACTTAAAAAAAATAATTTTCTATGCAGGTGTTTAAGGAATTACTGACTAAAGTTTTCTCCGTTAAATATAATGTGAATAGACAAATAGACCCCCATCTTCCTACCAGGTTGCAGATTAAATCCTTAATCATCAGCTTGTATTGCTGAAAGTAGTTGGTATTAAGCAACTTTCAACTTTCCCTGAAGCAATCTTGGTCTCAAAGTCAAGATGCAGACAGCCTCTTTGTTTTGTTTGTTGTTTTTGGCTGCGTTGGGTCTTCATTGCTGCGCGCAGGATTTCTCTAGTTGCAGTGAGTGGGGGCTACTCTTTGTTGCGGTGCGAGGGCTTCTCATTGCAGTGGCTTCTCTTGTTGCAGAGCACGGGCTCTAGGTGCGCAGGCTTCAGTAGTTGTGGCACGCAGGCTTAATAGTTGTGGCTCGCGGGCTCTAGAGCGCAGGCTCAGGAGATGTGGCACACGGGCTTAGTTGCTCCGCGGCATGTGGGATCTTCCCGGACCAGGGATCGAACCCATGTCTACTGCCTTGGCAGGCAGATTTTTAACCACTGTGCCACCAGGGAAGTCCCAGACAGCCTCTTGATTTTTACATATTTGATATGTAAGCAGTAAATCTGTAGATATATATTTTTGCAATTAGGCATCACATTAATGACACTGCATTTTGAGGCAGGTAAAGAGGAGGACTGATTCCATAAATGTGGTGATATATGATAACAAGGAATAGTTGCTTAATGGTGAAACACTTTCTCCTGTATAACACTGGGAAAGGCATGTCCGAAGTGCTTTGTCATTATATGATGACTGGGGTTAAATTAGTTTGATGTTAACGTTCATAGTTAAGATAAAGGTTACTGTTTAAAACACTCCCTCCTCCACACCCCAGCACCCTGGGGTTGAATGCTTAGTGGTAGGATATTATCGGTGTGACTGAGTTTTCTAAGGAAAACTTCTTACCTTAAGAGAAAGCTAAAGATACATGCAGAAATTTTCTAGAAAAAAGATTTGATTGTTTTCCTATATTCATACTAGACTATGATATAACGGGAGATTATTTTAAATAATACTTCATCAGATATTTACTGAGCATCTACAATATTCCAGACACTATGCTGTGGGGTTATTTATAAGGGCAAGAAAATGCAGGAAAAGTCCACTCAGGGAGTTGGCAAAATACTAGAGAAATAATGGTTAGGTAAATGTTCTTGACTTTTAAGACCCTGGTTTGTTTTGAAGACAGCTATTAGACCTAATGACCTTAGCGATTTGTTGCCATATAATTATAAAATTGTGCTCTAAGTTATGTTTCGATGATAATTTCCTCTCTTCCGGCTCTCTTTCTTTGCTTGATTAATTACTACTTCAGGTCTTAGTAATACTCGGACTTTATTCTGGGAAACCTTCCCCAACCCTTAAGACTATTTGGGCTCTTAAAGCGCCCAATGCCCTTTAACCATAGAACTTACCACACACTAGGGTGTCTATGAATCTGTGAGATCCACTTGATATTACACAGCTGTGTTTTGCTAGCACTGTGTCCCCAGACACTAGTACAGCACATGGCTTAAAGTTGGTGTATTCAATGAATAATTATTCATTACATGAATGAACATTTATCATGATCCTGGGGAAGGGGGATAGTGATGTAAGAAACCATTCCTTTTGTATACTAGGCACATAACAGATTTTTAAAAAAATTATTATGAAGACAGTACACACTGAATTCAGAAGCCTGAAGTTTGCTCCAAGAAAGCTGTGAGCAGCAAACTATGGAACAATTTAGAACCTCCCACGTAGCATCAGAAGTGTGCGGAGATTTGCTTAACATAACAATGTGGAGTAGGTCCCCTTGAGTAACAGGACTATAAAAAGGAACTGCTTCCATTTTTAGATACCTCGCTTGAGTCCAGCGAGCTGTCAGGTGCATGCTGCCTCTTGCTTTGCAGCCTGGGATAGAGTTACACCCTCTGCATTGCATTTCATTCCCTTGATTATTTACATAATCTCTCTGGCTGTGCCTATCAATTTACAGACCGAAAGGAATCCCGTCATAAGCGCACTAAGTTATATACTTGGCTGCGTCGTACAAATGTGTTTTACCTGGATTATATTTGGCAGGGCAAACCCCTGAGTGATGATAATTTCATTGTATTTAACATAAAGTCTCCCTCGAGGTGGTGGGTGGGAATGCCTGAGGTATAGGGAAACCAAACCCGTTAAGCATAATCACTCCAGATAGCTTGTCTTCTTTCCACAACTTGTGACTCTAGAAATAGATTACACAGTGTCTTTAAAGCTGTATTGTAATGAAAAAGTTCCTGTAGCATCCCCCTTTGAAAACTTCATGCTTATACCAAGCTATGATCATTTGTGAAATATTAACTTTGAGAGGAAAGATGATTCATTCTTTCCCCAAATAATGGAGTTTGTTAGATCCCTAAATATTTTGAAGGGTAAGATAGACCGCCAGGTTAACATTTTTAAATATATAAAATGAAAATACATAGATATTACCAGAAGTAAATTGAGAAAGAATCTGTTTTATGACTAGAGGGATGGAGAGTAAATCTTAGCTGCAAACAATAAAACAATTATGATGATGCCAATAGTTTATTTATGTGTTTACAAATTTATAGACTAATAAAATGAGACAGTACTAAAGCATTAGAATGTCTCAAAGCGCCAAGAGAACTGAATACCATTTCACTGGTGTACTTCAGATGAATTTTCTGATACCAAGGTGAAGAAAAGTAAGAAAAGTATCTGAGTACATCAGTGTGGTTTAATACATCAATGTTGTCCTACAAAAGATTCACTTCACAAACAGAAGCACTGAAGCAGACTTCACAAAGATTTTGTTGAGCACTTTGAAATATTCAGCTTCCCAATTGTAGGAGAATATTCCTAGAAACAGAAATGGTTAAGTCTGATCAGAGCCGTTATCTCCAATAGGATCACCAAAGTCAAGAAATATTTAATAAAAGTATACATTACTCATAATATTCTCATTTAGTTTTTGTGGTATTAAAATATTAAAAATCCACACTGTCATTAATTCCTTCAGTTAAAGTCCTGGAAAAGTTCTGTTTCAAAAATTATCCAAATCATCCTTAAAGACAAGTGCAAGAGGAACCTGATAGTCATACATACACAGAGTCTTGGGCAAGTGGATTTCAGCTGGGAGTCAGGGCACATGCTTTCTTGTCTCTTGGTTCTACCTCTGGTTATGTGACTTTGGACAATTGTGTCTTGCCTTTCACTATGCCAGTGGTTAAAACTCAGAATTTCCTGGAGGATTTGTTAAAATACAAGTTGGAGTTTCTAACTTGGTAGGTTGGGGTGAGACACAAGAATTTGTATTTCCTACCAAGTCCCCAGGTATTTCTTATGCTTCTGGCATGGGACAGGCTTTGAGGACCACTGCAATCAATACACATATCTCCCAATCTAATCTGTTTCTCTTTACTTAGGAGGGAAGCACGTGTTAACCATGAAATGCGGGATGGCAGAACATGTTATGGTCTTTACATGACACTGCAGGAGTGGTGTACTTTACTGGGCATCGAGGGAGGAAAGGAGGGAGGAAGAAGCACACATTTGTACCCAGTTCCCAGCATTTTCAGTCTCTCGATTTCATCAACAAGGAGACAAGCCTAGCATTTGCAAGCAAAGAACCCAGAGTAGTTTCGGGGAAAAATAAAGAATGTTCCCAAAAGTTCCAAGTACATTCTCCAGCTCTCCATCTTTGCCCTTGCTCATACTATATCCTGGGGCTCAAAAATCCAAAATGATACATAAATGTAAAGGGGTAAATCTGACCAGCAGTCATCCTGCTGGTAGAAATATGTAGATCTTTCCTTACATACAAAGTGACAACTCATAACAGATTTATGTTCAGAAAAGAACATGGTTGGGTGTATTTTTTAAGTAAAGATCATGAAGAATTATTATGCTTTAACTAGAATATTTTTTACACCTAAACAGAAGTAGACATGTTCTTTGTGATGCATATGAATAAATGTTCACATTTATATGGCTAAATATGGCATTATGCATTGATGAAAAACATTTTCCAGTAGGCACACCAAAATATGAAAAAGATTTAGTTAACTCAGATTTGCAAAGAATATCAAGATGGAGTTTCCTTTTACATGCAGGAACTCAAAAAGTCCATTTAACTACTGATGTTAAAATATGTGAAACAGTATGTTTTTCTATACCCTAACTGCTGTATTGCTTATTATAAGCAGCATTACAGACAATAAAATGTTAGTATAAAAATTGTCAGGTGTATTAACAAACTATCTGCAATGGGATTTGTCTTGTAAAAGCTGTTTTCCTTTAGAGATAAGGCTGCATGCTTTTCTTATTTGCACTTTATTCTCTGCATAGAGCACTGCTTTATCACTGCAATTCATTGCCTCTCCATGGAGTTACTAGACAGTGCAGCATATTTATAGTGACATGAATTACATTGCTGAAATAAATATTACAATGCTTCTCTATTCAGAGGACATCATGAACAGGAACATAACATGACATTTGCTTTCTCTCAGGGAAATGACATGAGCCCTCTGTGTAATTTTCAACGGAAGGGAGAACAATTTGTGAACGTAGAACCAGTTTGTGTCTTGTACCCATAAAAGTCATTCAAGTTCATCACAAGTCAAGTCCAGATACAAAGTTGTTTATACAACTGAATAGATTTTGCAAAACGAAAAGATTCAGTAAAGGAAGACTTAAAATTTTAATGGTTAATTGCTCCCAATACTTTGGACACTTTTTCACTGACTGGTTTTGGGTAGTAAATTCATATAGAACAATGAAGTCTTGCTGTGTGATTTTTTTTTTCAGTATGTAATTTTAAAACACCATAACCACTTTTGAGGAAAATGATTTTATGCAATCGTCTATTATAAAATTTCGGTCTTTTTCATCTTATCGAAGTGTCAAACACAAGGATGTTACTTCAAGATACTTTTAGAAAACTGAGATATAGATATTTTCAATAAATAGAATTATAAAAAATGAAAATATTTAATTTCTAAAACGTTTATTAGGTGTGCAGATTTAACATATATTTTTACAATGGAATTAATGAAAACTTCCAAGCTCAGTTAAGCAAAAACACATAAAAAATCTGAATGATATTTATCCATTTAGTTGGAGAGGGGAAGATTATTACATTCAAATTTGCTTTCCTATAGAGAACATATATTCAAGAGTTTCATATCATTAGTTGAAGGTGACTAAGGTGGTACAAAATAATTAGAATAGAACACATCCTCAAGGATCTTTTCCCCATCAGAATAATAAAACATATCTCTAAAAAGTGGACATTCTACAGAACATGTAAGAAGGATGTAAAAGTAGAAAAAAATCGTGCAATAAAACTTTGCAATAAACATTAATTTTTTAAATGCTTGGTAGCTCTTTGCAATTCTTGCATTGTCCCAAGGACTAGGAATGTGAGTAGTTGAGTGTGAATATTGAGAATTTTGTTCATAATTTCATTTTCCAAGTTGCAACTTAAAAAAAAATAGTAATATTAAGCATCAAACATATTCTCCAAATTCTTCTTCTATACTGAAAGGGTAAGAAATAAATTGAGCTTTCCCCTTCCTTCATTGAAAGTAAACAGTACAAAGTTCAATTAAGTTAGAAGATGCATAGGAGGAGATGCTTTGTTTTAATTGAGGCAACATTTGAGTTAACTTTTAGACAGAAAATTATGAATGTGACTATTACAGATATAAAAGTCATTTTATGAAAAAAGATGACAATCCACAGAGTAAGTTAATAAGCAAGTATAGGAAATTAATATTTCAACCAAGTAGACATTCATTACTCTGCAAAATCTTTTATATACACCTATGTATTTTGTTAAAATATTACTTTTTGGAATTTGATTAATAATTTACTTCTATATTTGAACATCATTTTAAAAAAATTGTTAAATTTTCTGGTGCCATCCCTTAAAAAATTCCAAAGGACATCTGATGATTAGTAAAGACTTAGTATGAAAAATAAA
Organism: Monodon monoceros; assembly: GCF_005190385.1. Taxonomy (NCBI): domain Eukaryota; kingdom Metazoa; phylum Chordata; class Mammalia; order Artiodactyla; family Monodontidae; genus Monodon; species Monodon monoceros. The sequence continues at coordinate 67,077,700 of NW_021703782.1, forward strand.
GGAGAAAAACAAAACTAAAGTAATGAATTCTCTGTTTTTTACATGTTGGATCAATATTTTGGATATATTGGGTTATACAAAATATAATACTGAAAATTTTTAAATATACTTGTTTTAATATTTTTTAATGTGGCTACTAGACAATTTTAAATGACAAATATAGCTTGCATATATTTTCAGTGGAACAGCCCTGATCTACACTGTAAATAGAAGTTAAAACTTAAATTTTGCACTTTAGGAAATTTGTGGCCATTGTTACCACATGTATTTTAGAGAGTATTCATTCTGTATAGCCACAGCTAATCTAACAACATATGACATAACTTTCCCCTTGGTTGTGAGACCATTTCAGTTGTTAGTAAATGTTCACAGCCCATATTAGATTGATATTTTAGTGAAAATCTGAGTTTTTAAATTAAAGCATGTTTGCTGAGTCACAGTGTACAGTTATAAACGTTGTTTACAACACAAGGGTTCCTAAGTAAACCCAACCTGTACCCCACTCCCCAAGTCATCGTCCTGGCAAGGGCATTCATTTGTCTGGAGGAGGAGGTTCTTTTTTCCTAGTTAGCACAAAAGCAGCACGTGGGCTAGCCAACTCTGCATGTTTGCATCAAGATGTAATATTGCAATATTATAAAAAGCACTCTCAGAACATTATTTTCTGCTCCAATCATCCAGATAGAGTGCATTGATATTTCTACATGATATGCAGTAAAAATTCTGGTATCACCTTTCATTTGCCAAAGGTTTTATTATTCTCCCAGCTTTCACACATATTTTATCGGTATTCTCATAGTAATACTAGGAGATAAGTAAAGCAGGTATTGTCCTCATTTTACAACTGAGAAAATGGAATTGAATTTCCTCTTTGGGTCGGAATAGAACACAGAATTACCACATTTCCCCTTTGCAAATAAAATTACAACTCATAACTTGTGAGGCAGCCCCATAGGCATATACATTGCAACTAAAAGTTAATGTAACATTTATAGGCTAAAAACAGATTATAATAAAAGGAAATAATTCAACCATATTTTGGGCTTCTAAAATTCAATCAAAATTTTGTTTTCTAATAAAAATATTTAATCATGTTTTGTTATTTAATGTATATGTTTTAAAAGAGTGAAAAAAGTAGTGGCTATGTAGTGTTCCCCAAATCTAATTTATTTATTAGAATTTTTGTTCTCACAACTTATCTAAGTGAGCCTACGGAAAAAAAGTTCTCCCTTGAAAATATTCCTGAAAATAACAGCTACCTTTGAGAAACAACTTTGCATTAGAGTCAATTAAAATCTATTTTTAGTTAATAATAAACACTGTTTTCACTCTATATACTTTACTTAAACTAAGGAAAAAACAACTTAGCTAGTGCTTTTATGAATCTAGAGGGCTCTGAGGAGAATATCTTTAAGATAATTCCTTAATATCCCTTTTGGAAGAGTATTAGTAGTTTCTTATTCAATGTAGATTTCTTAAGTAGCTGACATTTATTTTGTTTCCTACCACCTGATCTTGGTACCTTAAAATCTGTTTTTCATTTGTTTTACATTTATTCATGTTCTAATGGCTCTTGGTGATTTTCAACTAGAATTTTCTTAAGGAGTGAAATTTAAGATCTTTCTACACTTACAATGAATATTGTTTGTCCCTATGTGTTTTCTAAGAAAAACCCTCTATTTGTTAAACATTAATGACTCATTCATATTGATTATATTCTTAACAGTTACTAATTTCCAGTCATTGGATTGGAGCCTTAGAGTTCACTTGATTATAGTAACTGGCATGTATATTTAATTATATCAAATAGTATGCCTTTCTTTTGATGTTTTTATAAATAGCACATTTGTTCATTGAAATTCAGACCAGGCCTAAACCACATAGATTTTGAAGAATGGAGTGTCTTACCTTTACAATAAAAGTTGGCTTCATAACCTATACTCAAAAGCAAAGTTTCATCTTGGGGTATCAAACCACACCACAACTGCCAGATTATCAAGGAATTGGAGGTAATAGATTCACAACGTTTTATATTTGTTTCAATCTCATTTTTATCAAACCGCTGTTGTCATCAAAAGAGATTATTTAGGCACATGCTTCATCCATACTGATTTGAAGGGGGATTTAATGAAACATGACAAAAAGGGAATTTATTTTAAAAGTAAAAACATGAATTCACCCCAGACTATCACACATACTACTCATTCTGTAAATCATGTAATGGACATTGTCATTTTGACATGTAGAACATTTCTCTTCTTCCATCACCTTTGAATTAATTGGATTGTAAGGGGTAGGGCAAGGGAAAGAGGGATGGAATTTGGAAAGTGCAATGGCTCCCATTGCTATTTGTACCACTGGAACATTTTGAAGTCAGGTAGATATTAACCTAATAAGGGAAGCCCCACTGGCTTTCTGTCTCCTCCAGACAATAAAAAAAACATAATTGTGTCTGTGCCTCTCTTTTCAATTGTTCTACTATAACACAGATTGAGAAGTAATACAGATTCTAATTAACTCAAATTAGACTAATGAGAGAGATGATAAGTACTACAACATGAAGATTAAGAAATTAATCCTAATTTCCAACCTCAAAGATTTGGGGTACAAAGGAAATAAATGTTAAAGGAACAAATTGGGCACTAACTACTTCACAGGTATTGGAAGTTAGTGCTAACCAGTTAGTGGCTTTAACCCATTTGGATGCAATCTCCTGAATTTCTACAAAAAAAGAATTTCAGCACCTAAAGGACAATAGCCTAAGTTTCAAAGTGATATTAAGTCTTTTCTTGCACTTCTTGCACTTGATTCTGCATTTATCATTAGCTTGGGGCTGAGAAGGGTGGAAGTGGTTGGGATAGGAAAATATTTTATCAATTAAAAAATAATTTATTGATTTAAAAACTTGCTTATCAAGTTTTTTCAAAGTTTAGAAAATTTATAAAGACTAAGTATTACAACATAGTATTAAAGACATTTTAAAAGATGTATAATGAGAACTTTTATTCTAATTTTGTTTGAGAAAGCCATTTATTATAGATGTGCATTAATAAAATTCCTTATTAAAAATGTGCACAGCATTCTATTTTTCCATAATTTGCAACTCATTAAAAATTTTACTTTTATACTGATGCTTCTAATGTTCAGTCATTTCTCTACGTTTTTAGTGTGAAAATAAGCTTGTAGAGAAAAGGTAATCTTTTTTACTATTGCAGGATTTTCTTACAGCAGTCCATAATTATAAATTATGGATTTATAATATTGTAAATTCATATTATATGATAAATTTATTTGTAAGTATGTTTTTAATTCTAATCCTTTTTACATATAGGACTTAAGATAAAAAATGAAATAAATAGCCATTAGAATAATAAAATGTAGAGCAATTTGCCTAAAATTTAAAAAATCAAAACCACGTAAAGGAAGAAAACAAAAATGTGGGCTGTTTGGATCATCCCAGAGGACTTCCAATCAAATATCAAACCAAACTTAGAGTTTTCTGCAAACCAAAGTAAAAAGGGAGATAAAGTAGGCTCCATGAGTCTCTTATTAAAAAAGATGGAATCACATTAATTCCTCAAAAATTCTTTGAAGTCTTTAAAATAGGAACTCACATTGTGGCTCTCTGAGTAATAATCTCCTTAACAAGTTTGCAACATGCCAACTGGTACATTACAACAAAATCAAGTCACAGACACAGGTGGCATAAACAAATTTATTACCAAGAAGGTACAAAAACATTCAAACAACGTGTTCTTTAAACAAGGTGAAGTTTTAGCTCTGTGTCCTTCAGTCATTGACCTTTCATGAAAGGTTCTTTGGAGGCCCATGTGACAGTAGTTTTGAGGATCAGCTAGTCATCTGGTTAAAATTAGGTGAGTCCTTTATTTTGCTTTGGGGCCCTGGGAAAGAACAGGAGTCCTAGGACTAGGGCACGCTTTGAAGGATAGTGCGCGCTGGCTCACCAAGTTCTCAAATCACCTTTACAATGGGGGAAAAGTATCTCAAGTATCTCTTCTGTTCTATTGCAGTTGGGGATGTCATAATTAGAAGTCATTGTTATTGGAAGATACACAACACTGATTAGAGTCTTTCAAATGCTATCTAATTATCCTAACTAGAATACTTTCAACGTTAATAATCCATTCTAGCATGTAGATTATAGTTAAATTATACCCACTTTATTACACTATTTATGCCTAGATATTTAAAATGAATTGTAGGCAACATAACAAGAGTCATTACAATCTACTCAGGAGAGGACTCATGATTTTCCTAAGATGTCTATATCAGCTCTTTCCCTTGAAGATCTGCTAATACAAACCTTCTTCTTTATTAATATGCACAAAATATTTAATTTGTAATAATAAATACATTCTTCTTTTCAGTACTTTATGCATAGTGTTTTATGTTTCAAATTATTCCCCATATATCATTTAATTTATGCACTGGAACCTTGTAAATTGGAACAAAATAGGACAATTTTCTTCATTACACCAAAGAAAGCAGAAGGGCTCACCTTGGTAAAGTGATGTACTCAGAACCACACAGCAAATCTTGGCAGAGCTGGCATTTCTTATCTAGTGGTTTTCCATTGTGTAATTTTTCTTAGTGATCTTTTGTAATGTTCCTCCTGCTGTTTTTCCAGAAAAGTCTACAAGAGGAATGCATTTATATTCTTTTACCTGATTTCACTTTCTCTAATTATTCAGGAAAATGATTTTAAGCATTCTCTTTGGCTGGGTAAGAGTATGCTTTTAAGTTCTCTGATGATTCTTAAAAAAAAAAAAACCACCAACTTCTTCAATACGGAATTAACTGTAAATTGAACTCTGTTCTTATTTAGCAAAGTTCAAATGGTAGTCTGTGCTTCACAAAAATTACAAAATATTTACCACATAAACCTAATTTAAAATATAAATGGAAATTTTTGTCCACTTATTTTGTACAGAGGAGTTGGAAAATTGGAGTATTTCAGATGAAATTCTTAAGCTTATTTTGGCTCTCTGGCTTATAATTAAAGTGATCTCATCTTATAATTCACTTCTTCTCCACTATCAATATTGTCTTCAAAATGGAATTAACTCCTCCTAAGGAAATAACACTGCTTCATGAAAAGAGCACTAAATGTGAATCAGACAGAATGAGTTTGCTTTGTCCCATTTCTGCCAATTATTTGCTAAGTGACGTTGCCTAGTTCCCATAACTACATTAAACCTGGATTGAAACATCTGAAGAGAAGCAGTGATATGAATAAGAACCTCTAAGGGTTTTATGAAATTACAAAAGAAGGGCAAAATATGTCAGGGTTTTTTGTTTTCCTGGCAGACTCTTACTTCTCTTCATACTTCACCTCAGGCATCACCTCCTTGGAGCATCCAGCCCTTGTATATACCCTCTTATCTCACCTCATTGGATATACTCTCCTTTGCTTATCTCTGTCATTGCATTTACTCTATGTAGTATCTGCCTAATTCTGTGCCTCTCCTAGACAGGTAGTCTCTGGAAAGTAAGGACAACATTTCATCAGTCTTTTTATTGTAGCTCTAATCCAAGAGCAGTACCAAATAGAGTAGATTCTTTAAAAAAAAAAAAAAAAAAGTTAAGTGAATGAATAAATGAATGGAATGCAATGCAATGGAAGAATATTTACCCATCTATCTCGCAAGGTTGTTGTGAAGATCAAAACTGGTAATGAGTGATAAGTTAAACTTTTAAAACTTACGTGTCATGTGCAGTTTCCCTCAGCTTGCATAGCTTTAATAAATGATTGGGGAGTTGAATTAAACGAAACTAAAACTTTTTAAAAATTTACCATGGATTTGTGTCTAACCCTATGCAGTTTGTAAATGGTGACCTTGTGCAGATTAAATCTAAAGGCCCTTGAGTGGAGTTGTCTATCCTATATCCGCCCTCCTTGGCATGGCCCTGGCTGAGGTTGAGAACTACGGGTGTCTCAGACTGCCAAAACATAAGGAGATATGACAGGTAACCAAACGGGAGACTGCTGGCTGCCTTGGGCTCACTGAGATTTATGTCTAACAAGGCAGACTTGTCACTGGGCCCTTTGGAGGGGAAATAAAGTGATGAACTAATGCTAGGCATAGGAGGCGCCAGGCCCTGACAGGCTAAGGTGTGACCTGCTGAATCCTAACCATCCCAGACATCTTTAGAAGAACAAGTGAGCCGGGAGATGGCCAGGGGCAAGCAAGGTTGCAGGGGAAAGGAGGTGTGTACAGAGCCCACAGAGAGTAGAAAAAGAAAGGGCAAGTGAGATTACTGGTCATCTGGTGTCTTTGATCCCACGAAAAGCAAACTTCAAGCACAACAGCAAACACAACCTTTGAGCATTACTGTCTTCAAAGAGTATTTACCAAGTGCTATCTGGCTTGATCTCCCAGACTTGGTTAAATATGCATTTTCTCAATGTTGTGTTTCTGACTTTCTTTTCTTTCCCTTTTTGTTATTGTTGTTATTATTTCTATTTTTTTTTAAATTTCTTTTAACACCTCATTTGCTTTAACACTATGACTGACACTGAGGAGAGAAGGAAAAGAAGAGTGAGAAAGAGGAGAAAATTCCACAGAGAGCATTTTTTAAAAAGCCTTTCCAATAGAAAAAAAATGGAATTTGACATTTATAATTATATTATTAAATATATTATTTAATATAATATATGATTCCTTGATCATATTATTAAATATAATATGTACATATGATTCTATAAATGTTATTCTTCATTTAAAATCACTAATATTTCAAAATTAGCAGGCAATACATTCAACTCATACCATTTTTATAAGCTACCTTTCCTTAAAATAGGAAACAAAATCAACAGTGATATTAAAATACATTTTATTTGGTGGCTAGAAGTGTACAAACTTTACAAAGCATTTAAATATATCATTGTACTTTATTATATTAAGGGGAAATGGGAAAAATGGGAAGTTATAAATGAGGTGAAAGTTTTTGTATGCCTTTGTTTGTGGCCATTTCATTACATTTTATCACAGTTCTTTGTTTGTATGACAGTGTACCAACCAAATCCAGGATCTAGGGAAATGGTAACTATGTTTTGTTCATCCTTGAATTTTCAGCACTTAGCAAAATGCTTGGGGCATAATAGGTTCTTAAAGATATTTAATAAGTTAAAAATGAAAGAACTAAGACCTCACATAATATATCACACTGTTTTAACAATATAATTTTAAAATAATAGCAATTTTTTAACATACAACGTACCTCTCATTTTTCACACATTGAAATGTGTCATAGAAGTATAAAATATATGAAAAGGTAAATTTTCTAATGGGTTCATCACTGGGTTCCAATGAATATTTAACTGATCACATTATATTTTCAACTCTATGAGAATTAGAAAGTAACAAAAGAAGATATTTATTATGTGAACATTCTCCACTAAATCAAAGAGTAGAAAGCACCCTATTTGAAATACATAATGTACTTTTGTTTTATTTGGTATTTAGAGTATATGGAGCAGTAAGAAGAGGACACATTTTTCCTTTTTGAAACACACAATGTTCTAGATCCTTTAGACTTTTAATAGAAGTGGTTTAATTTGACTTATAATGTTTCAGAATGTAATATATGTAACAAATGTAAATTTTCACTCCTTTTGTTTTCTACATTTTATTTGTACATTAAAAATCTCATTAATAGTTAGATCAACTAATACAGCACACACCCAGAGAATCCAATTCATCACTTCTGAAGGACAGACATAGTTTTCACCACAAAGATAAGGAAACGACAGCAAGGATTCACTTGTGTCCAGGCGGTACCTGCTCAATCTCAACAACCTTAGCTGCACATAACACAGAAAGAAAAGCTATCTCTCCTCCCTCCCCCAGACCTTGGGAAACCACTGCAACTAGTACATATCAGGAGCATCAAGTCAGTCATGAGCATCAGTCACCGAAGCAGCAACAGATCATTGGAGATGACTTGTTTTCCACACTAAGAGGGTGTGGCAGTAACAGCAAAAAAATGCAGCCGATATTTAAAGAGTCGTGGCTGGATGTGACATGGTGTTCCATGTGGTTCTCAAATCTTCCAGACTTGAGGGATTTTTAAAAATATAGACTTCTAACCTCCAGCTCCAGAGATTCTGATTCATTATGCTTGGTATGGACCTCACGCTGTGGGAGTCTGCTGACCATCAGATTGGAGAACATCCAATCTAGTCCGGGCCACTTAACAGATCAGAAACTCCAGGCCCAGAAATGAGAAGGCCCTGAGACCACATAAGACATGAATGCTAGAGCAAGAACCACATACTGGATCTCAGTGGTTCCATTTTCATGATGCCACACCCTTGACTTGAGCGGGAGAACCAGGGTTAGAGATTTTGAAAACCAATGTCTGTGAGTTACACACATCTCTTCCTCATGTGAGATTTACACTATTAATTAGATGGAAACTTTTATTTCCAGTCTAGCAAAGGTAATATTCAATCCCAGATATTTTCCAAAGTATTTTAATTTCTGAACCTACAAATTAACAAAGGTATTCCAGGTTAAATGCCTTTAAAAATAACAATAACAAAATATTGCTTATGTTATCTATTTTCCCCATTGAAAACAGTGCTGTCACTTTTTCTGATTGTGTAAATAATGCATAACTTTGTAAAACTTTAAAGAATACCATAAATTATAGGGAAAAATGAAAATATCCTCTGAAATCCTGCTACCCTCATGTATCCATTTGCGTCGTTTTGGTTAAATTCATTTATTCATCTTCATGCAATCACAGATGTTTATTCTGTATATAAAATGGCATAAATGGGACAATATAATACATGCTGGGTCAGTTGTTTTTATGAACTGACATCTCCTCTCCCTCTACTCCATTCTCCCCTCCCCACCTCATCTCTTCTTCACCAACTATATAGTCAAAAATTACAGGGCTTTCCTGGTGGCACGGTGGTTGAGAGTCCGCCTGCCGATGCAGGGGACACGGGTTCGTGTCCCGGTCTGGGAAGATCCCACATGCCGCGGAGCGGCTGGGCCCGTGAGCCATGGCCGCTGAGCCTGCGCGTCTGGAGCCTGTGCTCCGCAACGGGAGAAGCCACAGCAGTGAGAGGCCCGTGTACCGCAAAAAAAAAAAAAAAAAAAAAAAAAAATTACCTACCTCCTGGTGTAGATGATTTCTATACCTTTCTATACCTTTTCCCATGTATATGGAATCATACATGCATATATGCAAAAACATACGGCACATATAAAACACATTTTGCCACTTTGTTTTACATAATTGGAATGGTGCATATATTTCTCTGAATTTTGTTTTTGTCCCTTAGCTGTATATCATGGACATATTTCTAGGGAAATATATATAGATCTAATTCATTCTTTTAATGGCTAAATAATATTGTATGAAACTATCACAACATATTAAATTAGTCCTCAATTGTTTCTGAAGCTGTAAAATATATCTTTGTTACTATTCCTTATGCACTAGTACTTTTATTTCTATGGGCTAGAATACAAGGAGTGGGATTGCTGAATAAAAGGATATGCAGATTATTAATTTTAATATAGAGTGCCAGAATGCTTTCCTAAACGGCCGTCACTATTTATACTTCCACCAGTAATGTATGAGAGTTCTCTTCCTCACTTGTTACCACTCCAGTGTTTGCTGGTCTGAGGGTGTGACGTGATAGCTTACTGTTAAATTTATTTACATTCTCTCAGTGAAGTAGAGCATCTTTTTTATATTATTAGCCATTCATACTTCCTCTTTTGTGAAATGCCCTCCTACTCTCTTTTTTTAGTCCAGGATCAAAATTACTGTGCAAAATCTCAGAGATCAACACGGCAACACCATGAAAAATTAAAGCCCTCTCTGTGTGAATGCCTTTCGTGGAAAAAACACATACGAGCACACATGCAAAATAGTGGTTTACACACAAAATGCTATTCTCTGAAATCATTTCAGGCTGATTAACAGAAAGATAAAATAATTATTTTCCTGGAGTAAAACTAATGAAGCTATTCATCCCCATGTTTCATTATTTGGGTTTGTTTTGTTTTTTTTGTGGTACGCGGGCCTCTCACTGTTATGGCCTCTCCCGTTGCGGAGCACAGGCTCTGGACGCGCAGGCTCAGCGGCCATGGCTCACGGGCCCAGCCACTCCGCGGCATGTGGGATCTTCCCGGACCAGGGCATGAACCCGTGTCCCCTGCATCGGCAGGGGGACTCTCATCCACTGCGCCACCAGGGAAGCCCATTATTTGGTTTTAAATACAATTTTTGGAACAGTTTTCTTGAGATAAAATTTATATACCATAAAATCGATCCATCCTTTTCAAGTTTATGATTCAGTGGGTTTTGGTATATTCATCACCACTATCTAATATGAGAAGATTTTCATCATTCCAAAACAAAACCCCATACTCATTAGCAGTCACTCCTAATTCCTTCTGCCCCCAGGCCCTGGCAAACACTATTCTATTTCCTATCTCTACAGATTTTCCGATTGTGAACATTTCACACTAGCAAGATCATGCAGTATGTTGCCTTTTTGGTCTGGCTTCTTTCACATGATTTCAAGGTTCATTCATGTTGTAGCATGCATAAATACTCCATTCCTTTTTTATTACTCAATAATATTCCATTGTAGATTATACCAAATTTTATGTATCCATTCATCAGTTGGTGGACATTTGGGTTAGCCTGTTCTGGGTTCAAATCCAGGTTTTGACAGTCATTTCCTTTGTGACCATGGAAAGAGAAACAAAGCTTAACTTCAGTTTCCTTAGCCCCAGTACCCTGGATTCTAGTATATTCTGGACAGGGTTGTTGTGAAGACTAGGTAAAACAATGGATCTGAGACAGAGTACCTGATGATTATCAGGGAATCAGAAACCACACTACTTATTTTAACAAAAAGACTTGAAAATGGAGAGTGACTAAAAAAGGTAAAAAGAGGAACATTGAGGAAACAGAAATTAACTGCAGGAAGCAGTTACACCTGTAGGGCTGGGAGAAAACAGGAAAGTGTTGGAGTGGGTTATCCAAGCCCTGGGAGGAGGGTCTACAGAGCTGAGATCTAGCCGGCTGGGGAGAGAGTTCGGCTTGTCTTGTGCTCTTAAGGGGCTGTTTCTGCTGCTGCCAGGGAAAAAAGCTATTGGCAGGAAGATGTTGAAGAAGAGTAAGGAAATAGCATGAGCTCGTCTTTCCTCCTTCATTCTGCCTTCCATTTTCCCTCTAGTGCCTCCTACTGGTCGTCTAGAAAGACTCAATCTGGCCAAGGGGAATTGCAGATTGCAGTCTCAGCTGAGTACAGAGCAAAGAGTCTGGAGTTGAAAAGAAATAGCTTAATGAACTGGCATCGTTCACTCGTTGACTACTCTGTATTATACCCATTTTTGAATTTCCAAAAAAGCAAAAACTATGCTTTTGCCTAGAAAGATAGTCCTTTGCTCTCCCCTCTTTCTGGAAAAAGGGAGACACAGAATCCCAACTGGGGTGTTCATCTCTGGAAAGAGTCATGGTATCCATCGCTGAGTGATGTTAATTACTCCTCAAATTCTGTAACAGTCTCACCTGGAGACTAATCTGCAGTCTAAATTGTAGTAGAACCACCACCCAATAAATCTCATATAAAATAATAAGAGGAAGAGAAAAGAGAAAAATAAATGAATGAGTATATAATAATACAAATATGAATACACATAACAAGCGAGGAAGAAAGCATGTGTACCTTCTATAGTCCTTATTTATAAAACTAATCATGAGTTGATGGTTAATATTTGTCACTTTCTTTTTTCATGTTCCGTTTGAACGACTGGGTTTCTTTACCAGTGGGCTTATCTCAGTTTTTATTTCTGAAGGATCTGAATCCTCAGTAACCTGCCTTTTTATGGTTGCTGTAGTTTTCTATTAACTTCTATTATTGGACATGAAAGTATTAATAGGTGCTCAGAGAATCCTGTCAGTGTGCTCCCTACTTCCCTTCCTGTTTAGAAGCTACTCAAGTCCCTTTGACAATCGACACCAACTTCCCCAGCCTGTGCAGCTACCTCCTTTTCTGAGTGTTAGTTCAGTGCCATAAGGAGCCCGAAGTGACCAGGCAATAGTTTTAGCTTCCAGTTTAATGAAACTTCTGGTGTCCATTAGAGCCTAGATTGTGTTAGAGCCACCTTCCTCAGGATCTAACCATCTGGAAACAGCTCAAGTTGTTTTCCTCCGTCATAAGAAAATCTCTTGGATCAAAGCAGAAGAGACACCAAAGCAGGAGTCGGTATCAAAGAAGTACATCAAAATACAAGTGAAGGCCTCAAGCGACCTTCTCATGTGCTTCAAGTATCCACTTGATGATTAATTACTTGCCCAAACTCCTGGCTTGGTGAACCATGTAATACCTAGTTCATGAGGGGCAGTTCAGGTTGGATGGTCATTTTCGTGTCCTGTGAGTGAAAAAATGTCACCTGTCATATCAGTGAACAAAGGACATTGCAGCCATCAAGCCCTCAGCCACTGCAGCCACCCCCGATGGTGCACCCTAAGGAGACTCAGGATGGGAAAACACAGGATACTGGCCCCAGATAGCTGAGGTGCGCATCAAATGAATGATTTCAGTGAGCCCAGACTTTTGCATCTTCTCATACATAGAAAAGTGCTAAATTCATTAACTTGAGATGTCTATTTTTCTAATTAATTAACAGTAATCTTTTGAAGTTCTGACTACCTGGTCTCTGTTGCAAAAACTCCTCTATATCCCGGCTCCTCCCTTACCTTGTCTGAGCCATCCCTCAGAGCTATCTGAGAGGCTGCCTCCCCGACTGAAGTCCTCAGTTTTGTCCACCAAATAAAACATAACTCTCAACTTTTAGGTTGTGCATTATTTTTTTTTTTCAGTCGACAGTCCCATGGTCAAGATTTCAGTCATTATAAGGGTCAAAAGCACTCCAAGGGCTTCCCTGGTGGCGCAGTGGTTGGGAGTCCAACTGCCGATGCAGGGGACACGGGTTCGTGCCCCAGTCCGGGAAGATCCCACATGCCGCGGAGCGGCTGGGCCCTTCAGCCATGGCCGCTGAGCCTGCACGTCCGGAGCCTGTGCTCCGCAACGGGAGAGGCCACAACAGTGAGAGGCCCACATACCACAAAAAAAAACAAAAAAAAACAAAAAACAAAAAAAGCACTCCAAGAACCGTTTCTCAAAAGAAGAAAAGAACGTATCGGAGAGAGCATAGATTTGCTCCCGAGCCCTAGAGGTCTTCACGGTGGTCCTCCTTTTGGGGCCTTCCAGAGTCTCCTTGCAGCACCCCTGTTTTCCCAGACTCTTAGGATCTTAGGATCTGCCACTGTGAGTCTACAAGTGGCCAGGCAGGACCACTGGACTTGCAGCAGAGCCTTCTCTTGCTTTTTTTTTTAATCACCCCTGTTTCTTGTTGTTGCTGATGGTGGTCACAGCTCATTCTTAATTTATTTCTAAACTCTTAAAAACCTACCCACATTATACAGGAAAATTTCACAGTTCATCAGTGCAAAAATTTTATTTCTCCTTTGTTTTCCCTTCCCCCGCACTTTAGAGGATCTGAAATGTTACTTAATCCACAGCATTCTTTTCATCATCTGTACTCAGTCATGTAAAATGTAAGAAAAAAAACACTAGTCAATTTAAAATCTCAGCCTCTTACCCCACTGTTATAGCAAATTTAGGGTAAGTCTACAGCATTCGCTTATTTTAGCTGGTTCTAATACTGAGGCATATTTTTTAATTTGAGAATCAATGCCTAAAGACTTGGCTAATTGTACTGCATTTGAATCATCACTGATAAGTGTCCCAAGAGCCACAAGAAGTCTAAAAGTAGCTGCCAGGTCTTGTACAACTTCCAAGACTTGCTAATTACTGACAAGCCTTAAGCTTTCCCTTCAATGTTATGGTCTTTATGAAAAGAGAATAGTTCATGGTCAATGTAGCCAGAGCAATGTGAATGTTCCTACTACTCCCTGATTTCAGTTCTATTGCATAGGACAGTAGTGATTCCCTCCGGGACATCATGAGCTTTTTCCCTACCTGGCCAACAAAAAAAGCCCATGTACTCAGTTGTGGAACTCCTAGCCCTGGCCTGTGACTCCCCAGCTGGCTGCTGCCCAGGTGTCAGAATCCAGGCAGAGTTCAAACAGGGTCTGTCCCAGCAGGCCCTGGGCAAGGCCACCAACCTTTGCCCTCAATTACTGTGCATTTCAACTCCTGGACTTGAACTCTACTGTATCGTAAGTGTTTTTAAAGAGAACAGCTGTACAGGACGATTGACTGCCCTGCCAATCAGATGGGCCTGCCACATCTGTGAATCTCGAGAGTGGTGCCATCCACCCCATACCTCTGCCGCCTGCCCTGCCATCGGGGTGCCCACCGCCTTCACTGCACGGGGTGCAGCCAAATGTGTGAGCTCAGTGTTGATATGGGGAAGGGGAGGCTTCTCTTGCTTTGCTTCCACTCAAACGTGTTAGTTTTAGAAGTGATTCAGTAAGGGCGGTTAGTAGTTGGGAGAGGACATGGCCCGTTTTATGCTAGTACTACCAAGGGGGTGCGGTGAGGCTTGTTCTGGGAGTGCTGAAATGAGCTCGCGAGTGAAACAAATTGTGCTGTGACAGGCCATTGCTGGGATGACACCCACAGAAAGAAGCAAATAGGAAGAGCATATCCCTTCTCTGTGTGTTTGCCTCTCAGTCTCCCAGGAGTGCCCCCGTTGGTAGAATCTAACAGGAAACCTGCTAGAAAGCAGAAAGATTATTTGCAAAGTTGAAACCTCAGCATGACAGAGCAGAGCATAGAAGAATGGGTTTGGAGATGATATACAGTAGGTTAATAACCAGCGTAGCACGAAACTGATCGTCAACTTAGTCTACTGCACAACATGTATAAAAGTAACTTGAACTGGCTTACTTTCCATATTAAAAAGCAGTACATATTTATTGAGTAAAACAGTAAAACAATATAATAAAAATCTCTTATAATCCTACAATTTAAAAAGAATTGGTGTATCTTTTGCTCTTATTACACACACACACATTTTTTAAAATTGAAGTATAGTTGATTTACAATACTGTGTTAGTTTCATGTGTACAGCAGAGTGATTTGGTTATACATATATATATATTTTTTCTATTCTTCTCAAGATATCGACTATAGTTACCTGTGCTATGCACAGGTAATCCTTGTGGTTTATCTATTTTATATATAGTAGTGTGTATCTGTTGATCCCATATTCATAATTTATCCCTCCTCCCCTTCCCCTTTGGTAACCATAGGTTTGTTTTCTATGTCCACACACACATCTTTATATTTGCAGAAACTGGGGTCGTATTCTACAGGCAATTTTTTAAACCCTCTTTTATGCGTAATAATCTAATACACGGTTAGCATCTTTGTCATTAAATAATCCACAATCACAATGTTATTGTCCACATAAGGTCTTAGTATATCTCTGTACTGCATAGATATACTAATATATCATAAATCATTCCCTCATTTTTGGATGTGTTAAATAATTTGTATTAATACATTATGCTGTGATAAATATCTTTGTTTTAGATTCTTTACAAACATTTGTTGTTAGCTCAATTTTGGAGAAATGTTCACTCTGTTCTTATTACGTTGTTTGAATCTTAATGATAATTACTGTGTATATAAGTCCCTTTGAAAATAATTTGTCACAATCAGAAAAGCAATTTCTCGAATGGCAATTCAGATGCAAATTCCCTTTCTTTTTCCTTCCCTCCTTTCCTCCCTCCCTCTCTGTTTCTTTCCTTCTTTCCTCCTTTCTTTCTTTCTTTCCTTCTTCTCCTCCCCTTCCCTCTTCCTCCTCCTCCTTCTTTCTCTCTCTTTCTTAGCTACCCCCCTCCCCACTCTCTTTTGCTAATTACCCTACGATGCTAGGCTGAGGCGTTATTTGAATTACTGCACATTCCTTTCTAGAGCAGAAAATATGACTAAAAATGTATATAAGAGAGATTTTTTGAGTGTGGGTAGTGATGAGAACAGCTGGGGTGGAGACTGAAAGAAATGACAGGGACATTTCATGTAGATATAAATGGAATTGCTTAGCACAAAACATAGATTTTCTTGTGGTAGGAGAATAAATTAGAATAGAGTATATTTTTTCCTTATAAATATAAAATGCTAAATCTTAAAGCCATCTGTGCTCTTTCTGAAAGTTTATAATTTGAATTTAGGTAAGTCAAAGTGAAAACGTTCATGTGTCAACAAGCAGTGTAGCTAATCTAGGATCTCATAATCAAGTGCCATAAAAAATTTTGGCTACAATAAGTGTGTCCCCAAAGCCACTGAGTCAGCATCAGCTATTTCAGGAGGAGTTTTCAGGGAGCCCAAAAAAGTCCCCAATGAGAGTAAAATTGTCTTCAAGCCGTTTTGCCTTTCTTTTGCAATGCAGATCCTGGTACCTCAACTCACTGGTTCCCAAATCAGATATAGTCAAGGAGATAAAATGTATTCTGTCCCATCCCATGTAGGTACTCCCAGTGAAATGAGAGGATCACCTCAATATGCAGACACTGGGAGCCCATACCCTTATTCAGAGGACAGAAGCCCATTGCTAGAGTCAACTTAACTGGGAAATACATTTAGACCCAGTAGTGAAGCTCTGTTACCTACCCAAAATTTTAAAGTGGAAAATACTTTGGGGTTTTAGTCTTTCAGAAGGTAGCTCCCTCAAATTTTAATTATTCTTGTTAAGATAACTGTAATTGTTTATGTCAATAAGTTATGTTATTTTGTCTAGTTATTATAAATATGGGTATGTGCATTGTTTACATAGGTTAGGTGAATTTTACTAACATGTTACTATTTGTTATTGTTACATCAAATTATGGAAATGATACAATACTCCAGTGATTTGTTCCTGTGTCATTTGAGACATGATTTGATATATTTTTTTAATTTGATAGAAATGTTTCACTACTGTCTCTACAAAATTATTATTTATGTTACTAAGATGCTGAACTGACTAATGCCATTTTAATGCTAAACTGACTACTAACCTTGAAATTACAAGGGTTGCAATTTTCAGATCATATAGGAGTTACATTTACTATTTTAAATTGCTAATCCTCTCAAATAATTATTTGCTTCTTTTTCTGGAAGAATTTTTAATGATTTAAAAGTAATACCCAGCTGATTCTAAAAAATAGGGAAACACAAGAAATACTTAAGAAGAAAAAATCTTTCTGCATTCTTAGCATTCAAAAATTATTGGTTGATTTCCTTCCAGTTCTTAACTTTTTCTAACCCTTTCTGTCATGATAAAATGTCCTTCCTTAGTCTCTAGTAACAATTTTTGATATTCTCTCTGTTTTATATTCTATGATAACTATATATTTCCATGTAGGATATGTATATATATGTGTGTGTATATATATATGCACACACATATATAGTATATTTCTATGCAAATATATATACATATATAATATATATATCTCCTGTATATGAAATACTATATATATATTTAATTCTTTGGATAAGAACCTAATCTTATTTTAAACTTAAAGACGTAGTGATTCATGTCCTCATGTGATTCCAATGCCTTATTCATAGATCTGCTTGTAATGATTTAATAAGTCTTAAACAATGAAGCATGTATTCTGGTAGCTATTATGTATTTTTGTCCCATTATAGATGGAATCATCTAAAAAAGGGATCTAAAGATATCTCTTAGTGCTGCATGTATATATGTGGTTCTACAAAATTTGTCATTGTGGTTATTACTTTTAAACACTTGTTTCTTTTTCTTTGGAAATTATTATTTTCATTTCATGATACAGTTGTAGTCAAGAATATGGGCAAAATTGCAAGTTTTGCACTTGAAATTTGCAGTTAATCAACCCTTATTTTCTTTTCTTCTGAAATATGGAATTAATACCCTGTAAGAAATAAAAGAAATATATATGGTTTAAAAAATTATATATCTGAGGAAGAATCATCATCATTTTTGATAAATAGTCATTCCTGGTTCGGGGAGTTTATTTTGGCAACTATACTTTAAAAATATTAATGCTTCTAA
Organism: Monodon monoceros; assembly: GCF_005190385.1. NCBI lineage: Eukaryota > Metazoa > Chordata > Mammalia > Artiodactyla > Monodontidae > Monodon > Monodon monoceros. The sequence continues at coordinate 67,095,753 of NW_021703782.1, forward strand.
ATTCATGATTGGGATGTCACATTATCTAATTCACGTTAACAAGGAGAGGGAGGCCAGAGCAACCAGGGTTGCCAGTGAGTGAGAGGGGAATGCCAGAAAAGCAGTAGAAATTGCCCATGCCTGGAAATCAGGAATCCTATGTTCTCAGGTGTGCCTGCCACAAAATATTCAGTGTAAACGTCATTCATTGTTGAGCTCAATAATGCTTTGGTTTCTTAAATGATGTAAAGTTTTCCAAACTAAAAACACAAAACAAAACCACAAGTGTATTAGAATAAAGATAAATTATGCACTCAAATCTAACAAGCCAATGAAATACCTGACTTGAAATTTAAAATGGTTAAAAAATATTAGAGCATGATTTTTAGGTTTATCAGTTCTTCTAAAGATAGAACATACTGTAGTGTTTAATTATGGAGAATTGCTTTGCTAATTAAGGTTTTAGTAGACAGAAAAGGATGTTACAACTTAGTCATTAACTTAAATTTTCTTGAAAGAAGTGTAATTCTAAAGACTGAAGAACACAGCTTGGCAGCTTTATAGGTCATATGAATAAAGCCAACATTTGAGTTCTGGTTTTTCTTGGCAAAATACAACTTTCTACCTCAAAGAAATAGTGTTGACAAAAGCTTATTCTTAAAAAGTTTCCTTAAACATCAAATGTCTCTTACAAAGCAATTTGTGTACTAAAGTGTAAATTAATCTGATACTGTAATACTGAATTTCCATTTTGAAAATTTATACAAGACTTGAAAATTGAAGACTTTGAGTTCAATAGCTTAAAAGAAAAAAAGAGTGTTGCAGATTTGTACTGTATTGTACTGTGTTGTATTGCATTATGTTATATTATTATTCTATTCTAGCCCAACCCCCCTGAAGAACATGACTGCTTAGGGTCTATCAGGAAATTAGCCGATAGACCATAAGCAGTCTATCAGGACCCACATTTTCAATGTTCTCTTTTACAGGTAATCACACACATGCCAATATTTACACGTCTGTAGATTGTTTAATATAACTGAATGATAATTAATATGATACTAATATGAATTTATCATATGTGTGTGGTTCTTGAAATTTACAAAGTTATTTCAAATTCAACACCACCTCCCCCAACCAAGAAGTTGTATGTCCAACCAGTGACTTGGTGTTTTGCTTCTGTTCAGCCTCGATAACTGCCTTTGCATAACCTCAGATACGATCAAAACTCTTCTCCCACAAATATGTACTGAACAGAGACTTCCAGAAACTTTCATAATTTGTGCTTCACTGATCTCAGAGGGATTTCGGTGAATCAGGTTTTCTACTCCTATCAGCCAATGCAATCTTATGCAACTCTTGTTTCAAGAACCATCTAATATTAATATGAAACCTCAAATTCTGTATACAGGATGCAGATCTTTCCTTATCACAGTCCTCAGGCTGCACCTTACATTGGCTTCTTTTCATAAATCCTTTTCACATGTCATACCCATGGCCAATGGCTGCAGTCAATAATTAATGCTAGTGGGCTGGCTCTTTTCCAAAATTCAGTTGTTTGCCTTCTCAGTCGATATCATATGGACAATCTTTGCAAAATTACTCGAGATTTTTAAAAAATTGTGTACTGGAGAGAGATAATTGAGAGCTGTTGTACTTTCAAATTCTTATCTGTGATTATAATAGTGAGCACAGGCCAAAGGATTCCATGCATTTTTCATTAAGTGAGGAATTTTATTTGTCTAACTTCATAACTTAATGTGACTCTTCAACTAGGACACAATGAAAAATGATAAACAGAAGTATTCAGTCTTGAAATTCTAATCCATGCTAGCCAAGGTCAGCCTGCCTGCACAGACTACCAGGCACAGAATGAGGCATAGAGAGCCTTCGTATGTGTGGACACCCTTCATGTATACCCACTCCTCCATCAGAGGACTCATTGCGAGAGAAAGATCAGCAGCTTCTGAAAGCCAGGGACTCCCTGGCACTACAAGAAGGCCTTGTGCTGCTAGGAGCTGGCCTGCCACTCACAGCTAAGCCATGGTATTCTCTTATTGAATAGAAATAATTTCAGAGAATGCCAAAACCAGACAAGGCCACACTGTGATTTTGTTGGATCAAGGCAAAAACAAGAACCTCCTCTAATTATGTGTTAGACAAAAACAAGGACATTACCCAAGTGATAAAAAAGACCAGATGTTACCCTTATCTGGCTACTATGAGTAACTATCGCCTTTTGACCAATTACAGTTTTAGCTGTACACCACTCCTCTCTACTGCCTAGAAAATAATTTTTAAGATGCCCAAAGAATTATCTTTAATTTTTGATAGCAGCAATCAATCCAGAGCAAAAGGCCTACTTCCCTGAACTCTTCCTAAGATCACCAAACGTATGTCCAAATCTTCTAAGTCGCTTCTTACACCCTTTCACTGAGATGCCCCCAAGGTTTCTCAAAGGGCGTGTTCTTCCTCATTATAACAAGTGAATAAAAGCAACTGTGTTATACTACAAATGTGTTCTGGGAGGTTTTTGGCTGGAGAAATTTGACAAATCTGTGGCATGAGCATTTGGGGATCAAAGGAAAGCTAGAAGAACACTCACCAGAAAAGACAGATATATGTAAAGGACAGAGAGATAAATTAACAGCAATAGAAATTCTTCCAAGTGTGCAGAAAAAAGGGAGATTGATATGGAAAGAGGGAGAGAGAGAGACATTGCTAGGGACAATTTATGAAGAGAGGACTTGAAAAAATAGACACAGGTCACCATGGGATGTTGGAGGCTAGTGGTGGTGAGAGTGGAAATAATTCATCCATGCCTCCATTCACTTATTTAGTCCACCAGTAAGAATTTACTGAGCGCTAACTATGTGCTGGGCACCGGGGCCTGGGGATGCAATGATAAACAAGAGGAAAATACTATCCCTGCCTTTCTGGATCTCACAGTTGGTGATAGGGAGTGGAAGTTATCTGACGTTGAGATAACAAACATTACTCGGATAATTGCAGAAATAAGAATTGCCCTTGACAAGTGCTCTGGAGGAAGGATCTAGGAGGCTCTGAGAGACTCAACAAAGACGGGGAGGCCACAGGTGGCTTCTTTGCGCCAAGATCTGAAGAAGGAATAAGAGCTAACCAGGTGAAGAGATGATGGAAGAACAACCCAGGCAAAGAGAAGGACATCAGTGAAAGCCTTGTGGTGGGAAAGAATATGTTAAGGATAAAAGCATGAAATAAACACTGGAATGGCAATAACAGTAGGATATTCTGTATGAGAGAGTAGAGAGGTAATTAGGGGTGCAATATGCAGAATATTTTAGGACAAGGACTGGCAAATTAGAGCCTGTGTGTCAAACCCAGCCTGTTGCTTGATTATATGTGAAGTTTTATTGGACCACAGCCCTCTATTTGTTTATTGTTTGTGGCTGTTTTTCATTATAATAACAGTGTTGAAAAGTTGCAACAGAGACTGTATGGCCAGGAAAACCTAAAATATTTATTATATAGTCCCTTAGAGGAAAAAGTTTGCTGACCCCTGTTACAGGTTTTGCCAGGAGTTTTGTCTTTATTGAAAGAGAAATAGAATGCCATCAATGGCGTGGAAAAAATGCCTCAGGCTATAACATTGTGAGTTCAATGAACAGAGCCCAGAGGACATGTGGGTAGACAAATTATGAGGCAATGGTGGTAGTTCAGGTGAGAGATGAGGTTGTTTAAGAATAGGGAGGAGGTGGTGGAGATGGAGGGAAATGTGATGAATTGGATATGTGAAATATGTGAAATGGAGAAGAGAAATCAGGGAAGACTTCTGGCTTCTGGCTTGTACAGCTAGAGAGAAGACAATGGCATTTGCTGAGCTAAGGGATGCTCCAAAGAGAACCAGCATTTTTTTAATTTATTTTTACACACGTGAGAAGATTATGAGTTAAGTTTGGGTGTTCAATTTTGAGGTCACTCTGAGATGCCCAAGAGAAGATACACATTAGACAGGTGGATATACAGTTCTGGAGCTCAGGGAAGAGTATGAGTTGCATACAAATCTTCCCCTATGTTTATAAACAATTTGGAACTAACCCAAGTAGATAAGTGGGGATCAAAGTCCAGAATCAGATTCTAAAAATATTGAACTTGAGTGCATTGTAGGGCTTCCTCTCACTGGGATTTGATCTCCTCAATCTAGAGAATGGCAGACATGCCCTACAGGAAGGTACCAAACAGACACAAAAGAGCTGGAGGAGGAAAGTATGTGCCATTTGAGAACAGAACACTCCAAAAGGAAAAGAACAATAGACAAGAGGTGGGGTAACTCATGGACAAGGCCTTCAACACCAATTATCTCAGCCAATAGAGAAACATGGCACATATGAAGGCCATATTCTAACTGAAGTCACCACTCTGATAAGCTACTTCTTCATCCAAAAGAGAAATGGCCAGATAGAGAGAGGAGCTAGAAGTATTTGTTCTAATACTCTTCTAAGTCAGAGAGTTGAGACTGAGAACCATTTCCATTATGGCAATGTGAGGAGTCGGGGAGGGGCATGGATACACGTTTCCTTTTAATAAAAGATTCCAAAATCATATAGAGGACAAGAGACATATAAGAGGTTCAAAATTTATGTTGTTACGTCCTAATTTTAGGAAAGGAGAAACTATGGAGCTATATTTAAATAAAAGAAACTCATTAACATAATTGTATTTTAGTAAACAAAGCGGACTGGGGATTAGTGGACATAAGGAGACACTAGTAAGACGTCTATAGAGGGCTGCCTGGAAGTAGCTTTCCAGGGCTTGGCCATTCTCACTGGCCAAGTATTAGTGGAGGGTGAAAAAATTCTGACCCTGAACTTTGAGCACTAATAAAGCCTAGATGTCTTTACCGCTTCAAGACATTCACGGTGGTGAATAGGAGATTTAATGTAGTTGATGTACTAGGAAGTAGCTCCTAAGAATTTTTTAATCAGTCCTGCAAAACAAGTCCATTCTTTGTTAGTCGTAACTCAGTATGGAGCCACCATTAGGACTGAATTTTGAGCTCTTATTATTATGCTGGTTAATCACTGACTATGTTTTCAGTGGGCAAATAAAGGATGTCTTTGTTTTTTAATCAAATTCAATGGCCTTTCTTAAAAGTAAAATTTTCTTCTCGTAATAATGTTAATGCAGTGTTTCCTTTTATATTTTTAATTTTTGCCTTTTAAATGCTCATAAACTCAGAAGTTATACATGCTTGTTGCAAAAACTCTAATATTATGGAAATAAATGCAGTGTAAAATGAAAGCCTCCCTGAAAGGCATTTGCCTGCTCCCTTCTCTCTCCCTAGAGTAAGTATCAGGGTTAACAATTTTGACTGTATACACTTACAGAACTTTATCCATGTATTTACATATATAGTTTTCTTTATAAAAATAGAAATCACACTACATAATATTATTATTGTTATTTTTTCTATTGTTATTATTTATCTTGGTTTCCTCACTCAGTTGGAACCTCAAACCAGTACCAACAGATCTACTTGAGTAACTTTAACTGCAAGGTAACACTTACACTATGTGTGGATGTAAGGTGTTTTGTAGTATTCAGAACCCAAAGCAACATTTTTATAATGATCCTTAGCATGATATTGTCAGATTTGTAAAAGAAGTATTTCATCTCTATGTTTAAACTATAGACCAGGTTTTACATTATGATCAAAAGAGAGACAACGGAGCTTCATGGAATGAGCCCTTGAACTAGTTCAGCTCATCATTTGATTTTTCTATGATTTAAAGTCCTTATTTGTAATGAGGTTTGGGTCCAGTTTATTTCTAATATTCCTGCTAACTCTAGAATTGTATATGTGTTGAGTATTGGAACATCCAGTTTTAAGACACTTTAAGAGCTTTTCCTATTTGTCAATATTAAACACCTATTTGCACTCGATACTTTAGGTAAGCTGAGGGACAAAAATACATGCTACCTGTCGTCCATGTCAGATATTGATTGAAAGATAATTTTTCATTTGCCCTTCAATTGTTATTTCCAACAGTAACTATTTTCCAGAAGTGCTGAGAAGTTCTATGAAAGTAAGGAATTAAGAATCCGAATGGAAATTAAACTCTTAATAGCTAGAGAAATGGAATCAAGAAAACTAAAATAAAATTTCTTAAGGTGAAGAAGAAGTTTCCTTTCGGTTGTGAGAAATAACTTCAGGAGAAAAAGCAAAAAGAGAAACATGTATGGGACCAAGTACAGGCAAAAGCAGAACATTGGGGTGGCTTAACTATAGAAGAATGAAAAGTGTGGAGTCATTCTGGTCCCTGGAAAAGAACTGCTGCTCCCCCTTGTGGCCAGTTTAGAGAGCTAACACCCTGATAAAGCAAGACCTTTCATTCTAGACACAAAATGATGTAAGATCTGTTTGGATTACAGTGATATACTGCTTTTAAGGGGAAAATAAAAGGCATATTCAAATGGAAACTTCAAGTGATGGTTCTGTCTCAGGTATAGGCTTCATGTCACCAAGGGCAGATGATGTGAGGCTGTGCCCACTTGGAGCCACAGATGCTGACTGTGGTCAACTCATGTAGTTGGTTGGTCGACACTTCCTTAACAAACATGTGTTTATTTGCCAACCACTTTGTAAAGTACTAAGAAGAGTGTAAAGTAATATAATACAGTCATCTTTCAAAAGTACGCCATCCACCTAGGAATATAAAATATAAACACAAGGAGACAGCTCATTATGAGGTGGTGGATTGCTGTCATACTGGATGACCTAGAGCAGGGAGAAGGGAGAGGGGCTTTTTTGCACTGGGACCTGAAGGGTAGGGGTGCTTCAGAGAGGCTTAGGATGGTAATAAGCCAATCAAGTAGCAAAGCATAAAGCCAGGAAGTTAACCAAGTTTTGTGTTTACCCACTAAAGGCAAGAAAGAATATTTGGGACCAGATTAAGTAATCCTGAGCTAACCACTTTGGACTATATCCCACTTGTTTTACAGATAAATAACTGTTAAATGTGTTTGCGTAGAGAAGTGGCATAATGTGACATGTTTCAGGAAGTTTAATATGGGAAACTATACGCAATAAGTGTCCTTTAGTTGCATATGAATTTAAACATTAAAAGAATTACAATTATTTTTTTTAAAGTTGTACCTCTCTAATCCATTATTCCCTATCCTCATATGAGCTATTTTTTCATGTAATGTATTACTATTTGACATTATATGATTATATACGTGTTTGTTTGTTTGCTGTATCCCTCACTGATTACAAATCCATGAAAGCCACAACTCTCACTTTTGTTTACTGCTGTATCCCTAACTCCTCAGACAGCAGTGGACACTGGCTAAATATTCATTGCTATTATAAATAAATCTACATGGAAAGGCGAAAGGCTTGAGGTAAGGAGAGCAATTAAGTGTTTATCAAGATGATGAAACTTGACCTTGAACAGAGGAAGGAGAAGAGAAAAAAAAGAGGCATTCAATATTTTGAAGAATGAGTAAACTAGATTTGATAACTCGCTGAATGTGACTGGCGAGGGAGGAAAAAGGAAGTTAAAATTGCTGAGGCTTCAAGGTTATGTGCATGGTAGGATGATGGTAGCGTTAAAACAAATCAGGACCATCGGTTGGAAAGTATGTTTTGGCTGGATAACAGAGTAAGCTTGTGACACAGTCTGAGAGGGACAGTTAGTGATTTATGGTTAGAATCCAAGAAGCAGGCCAGGCTTGCAGATTCAGCTTTATGGCAGAAAGGAGAGCTGAACCATGAGCTAAGATTAGATTTCTGCAGGACGAACTCTAGATGCTGTGAGGAGGAGAGGAGAGAACTGAACCTTATATAAGCCGTCTTCAAAACTGACCTTAAGCACTGTGACCCACTCCTAATTTATGCCTTCATGCTACATATTGAGCCCTGACTAAACAAAACATGATAGGAGGATTCTGGGGAACTCATAGTCTTGTTAAGGGAGGCAAACCTGAAGAAAAGATGTATACACATGACTCATCAAAATGAATCAGCTACCCCAGCTCCAGCCGACTGTAGACCTGGCATCGTCAGATCTTATGATCTTTCAAGACAGGCTGAGTTTTTATGTGAGAATTTCTACCATCTAAATATAGGACATTGATTAAAATGTGTGGGCCAAATAAACCATTTTTGCTGACTGGATTTATTTTTTAATTTATTTTATTGAAATATAGTTGATTTACAATGTTATGTTAATTTCTGCTGTACAGCAAAGTGATTCAGTTACACATATTCTTTTTCATATTCTTTTCCATTATGGTTTATCACAGGATATTGAATATAGTTCCCTGTGCTATACAGTAGAACCTTGTCGTTTATCCATTCTATATATAATAGTTTGCCCCTGCTAATCCCAGACTTCCAAACTGGCTGGATTTAATCTGCAGCCAGCCCTATTATAATCTCAATCAAGAAGAGAGTCCTCCACAGACGCACAGACGTAGAGAATGGACTTGAGGACGTGGGGTGGGGGAAGGGTAAACTGGGACGAAGTGAGAGAGTGGCATGGACATATATACACTACCAAATGTAAAACAGCTAGTGGGAAGCAGCCGCATAGCACAGGGAGACCAGCTCAGTGCTTTGCGTCCACCTAGAGGGGTGGAATAGGGAGGGTGGGAGGGAGACGCAAGAGGGAGGAGATATGGGGATGTATATATATGTATAGCTGATTCACTTTGTTATAAAGCAGAAACTAACACACCACTGTAAAGCAATTATACTTCAATAAAGATGTTTAAAAAAAAAAAGGATAAAGACAAAAAAGAAGAGTCCTCTATCTCCCTTACCCCTTTAATTGTGAAATCTAGGGGAGGATGCTTTAAGAGTCCTGTGAGAATCAGATTAAACAGTCTGGTAGGGAGGGGTGTTTTAGAAAGGCCACTGTGTACTGGTAGATAGGATCACTCTCACACATAGGTCTGTGTGAGTTAAATGAATAACTCATTCAGTTATTTATTTAATAAATAACTCATTCAGTTATTTATTTAATAAATACTTACAGAGCCCATACCATGGGGTAGGAACTCAGTATGTAAGGGTGAGCAAATTAGACAAATTGACATTTTGTTGAGGCAAATTTCATCAGTTAAGAAGAGACTAAAGATTATTGCCAATGGGAAGAAGAGAACTCTTAACATCTACAATATGTATCTACCTGGTGTGCTGGCTGAAACTGCTTTAATTTTTATGAGAAAGCTGGAGTGGAAGGCAAGGAACATTTCTAGGTGAAGTGTTTATCTGTGTGAATTGCTGGGGGAGGGTAGGTAAGGGCTGTGAAAAAGGCCCTAAAAATGTCAAGTACAGGCAAGACAAAAGAAAATTAATAAAGAATGAAATACATCACATTTGTTACCTATAGGAATAACAGTGAAAAATGAGTTGATTTGAATTCTGATTAAACCAGTGGCTTCCAAGCTTTCTTTGGTTGTGTCACAGTAAATAAACTATTTTTCCTTTCCACACACTATACAAAAGATGCACACATACTAAAACAAAAGTTTCACATATTAATATTTACATTTACCATATGACATATTGAGAAATTCTCCATTGTTTTATTTTGTTTTTTTAAAACACTGGTCATGACCTACTAATAAGCTAAACCCACATCCTTGAAAACACTGGATTAAATAAAATAGTCACTTGTCCTTGTGTATCAGTCATTACTTCTTCTCAATGGGCCATGGATTTTCTAGGACTTTGGTTCTGAAAGTGTATGGTGATATCTGAGACACAGTACTATTAAGTTAATAGAAGTACACCATTTAATTATTTGTGTTCTTAGATGTAATACCAATTTATATTGAGAAGCTATGTTTGTTTTCAGGGACTTTTTACTTTTACTAATAGAAATCAAGTTAATCGTGATTTTGAAAGAGTATATAAACTGAAATTTTAAAATAAAGGGTAGCCAGGAAATTTAAATTTTTATTTGTAGAACTTGTTTGCTTTTAAAGATACTCATGACCAAAATGTTAGTGATAATTGAGTATTGAGTATTGCTTAAATTTACAACATAGTAATGACATTAGAAAAATTAGCCCAAGATGTATAGCGTTTTGGAAATAGGGAAGTTTATTTATTAATATTGACTATGCTACTATTTTTTTATCGACTTTTCTAACGTGTTGGATATTGAAATAATTAAAAGAGCAGGATATTATATAGAAATCATTACCTGTGTACAAAGCTTTTAGGAGTTGAATTTCTGGAATGTGCAGTTTATTTATAATGTTTATATTATGTTTTTTAGAAAATGACTAGTGTATATTGAAGTACTATAGAATTACACTGACATTTTCTATCATGTAACAATTTTTTAGGATAAGAAAAGAAGACAGAAGCCAAATAAGCAAGTAAAGTAAGGAACCATAAAATTGATAATCCAAGACATACAGAATACAGTAAAGTTTTATATTAATCCAAATTTTTGAATAGCATTCCCCAAGTCAGATAATAAACGTGTACTTCCTATAATAGGTTCTATACCATCATACCATTTGATTTTCCTGCCTTCACATTTTATAATATGGCAGATGCAAGAGTAAATCTTTGTGATATTTATAGAGGTCATTATCCTTTGTTAAAGAGATTGTATGAGAAATTCTGTAATTATTCATGATGTTACAAATGGAGATTGAGAATGTAGCTTTTGGATTCTCACTCAAATTCAAATCCTGGCCTCAAATTTAATTAGCTGTGTAACTTTAATTGTGCTACAAATGACCATTGGACCTTTCAGGCAAAAATGCATAATTTGAACATAGTCCTAAGGAAACATCAGGCAAACTTACATTTAACAACATTCTAGCAAAGACTAGACCACACTGTTCTAAAGTGTTAAAGTCGTGGAAAACTGTGGAATGACTATGTTGAAGGAGCTTAAAACAACATGGCAACTACAGACAATATATTTTCTTCTGCTATAAAGAACATTATCAGGCAATTTGAATATGATAATATTAGTGTATTAACGTTAATTTCCTGGTTTTATTCCTACTGTAGTTATTGAAGAGAAAAAGAGAATGGTAGATAATATAATGAGTGTTACTATTTCAGGAGATTGTTTGAAGACTATATGGGAGTTCTTTGTACTACCCTTGAAAAAAATACCACTGAACCATAGTTAAATGGGTGTAATTATACCAAATTCAAAAAGCTCTTATTAAGGATTAAATGAGATAATTTGTGTAAAACTCCAAATAATCCTCAAAAAATGATAGGTGTTAGATGTTTTTGCTACAACACAATATATCTGTTCCAGAAATACCAGGATTTCTTTTTTTTTTTTTAACATCTTTATTGGAGTATAATTGCTTTACAATGGTGTGTTAGTTTCTGCTGTATAACAAAGTGAATCAGCTATACATTTACATACATCCCCATATCTCCTTCCTCTTGCGTCTCCCTCCCACCCTCCTTATTCCACCCCTCTAGGTGGATACAAAGCACCGAGCTGATCTCCCTGTGCTATGCGGCTGCTTCCCACTAGCTATCTATTTTACATTTGGTAGTGTATATATATGTCTATGCCACTCTCTCACTTCATCCCAGCTTACCCTTCCCCCTCCCCATGTCCTCAAGTCCATTCTCTATGTCTGTGTCTTTATTCCTGTCCTGCCCCTAGGTTCTTCAGAACCATTTTTTTTTTTTTTAGATTCCATATATATGTGTTAGCATACGGTATTTGTTTTTCTCTTTCTGACTTACTTCACTCTGTAGGGCAGTCTCTAGGTCCATCCACCTCACTACAAATAACTCAATTTCGTTTCTTTTTATGGCTGACTAATATTCCATCGTATACATCTGCTGAAGAATTCTCCAGTAGAAGGTGGTATAATCAGAGGCTATGGGCACAGTACTAGAGTTATATTACTTGGGTTCAAAACTTTTTTTACACCATTTACACTCTGTTAGCCTGAGCAATTTTTCTAATTTCTTGGTGCCTCAAAATTTATCAGGGATAAACAGGGAAAAAATAGCAGTTCTTTTAGAAGTTGGATATAAGAAATAACTGAAATAATATGTAAAGTACTTTCAAATGCTTATTCCTTGGAAGCACACAATAAATATTAGCTGTCACAATTAATATTTTGGAACGGATTTTCCTCTTAACCAATGGGAATGCAAGGCAATTCTCATTATCTTCTCCTAACAAAGCTTTTAAATAACACATTGCCAAGCAATTATTATCAATTGTCTATAACACGGGTACGTGCACGAGGAACTTGATATGGCTATGTAATGTCTATACATTAATCCAATGTGGAGTTAGTTGTATTAAGAAGGTAATACCTAAAGAAAAACATTAGTAATAAAAAAAAATTTTTTTTTCGGTAGCTAAGTATGAAATGACTAAAATGCTGGTTAGGAAAATTCTGCCCCTGGGTCAGAAAGTCCCTATGGTTTGGAGTCAGATTTTTTTGGCCATATGATTTCAAGAGTTTTGATATTGAGAAATCCACAATGTTTTGTGAATATGACACAGTAGTTCAGGGCCTGAAGGTTACCCCTGAGGAAATATCTGAGGTCTAACACTCTCTTTGGGGGCTTGCTTTCTTTACCACGTGAGAAAGTACCAGCTACCAGCGATCCTTCTTGCACAGTCTCATTAAAAGCTGAGTTGAAACCTAGAATAATTATGGAGCCAAAAACTCCAAAGCTTTAAAGAAAAGTTTATTATGTAATAACTTACAGACACCTTGAAAGGATGATGTCACCAAACCACCCAGCATTTCCCTAATAACAGGTAGAAAAACTAGACTTCACACGCTGTAGAGGTAGAAAAATTGGTGTTTACACAGGTCGAACAAAAGTGCCTTGACGCAGGTAAGAATATTGTCTCAAATCAAAGCTGTGAATATCATACTCAGAATTAACTGCTCTGGTTGTGGAAATACAAATCTGTCTGGTTGATGAAGACTCCCAAGAAGCTACCAAACCCTCCTGACAAAGGCAACCTGAGTTTCCTGGATTTTTTATTTCGTCCATCTTCCCGCCACTGTGCTTGGCTGCCCAGAGGGCTGCGTGCATGTCCCTGGTTTCCTGAAATTCACAGCAAAGCAATACCTCTGCACCATCGGTACATTTCCTTCTTGCTCTTTGCTTCCTTGCTGCCTATCTTTCGACCCTAATTCTGCTTGTCACCAGCAATTTTAAAAGGATTAGTCTTTGCATCCTCCCTTTCCCGCCCTGCTTTTTTCCAAGATCAATTTCCATCCTACAGTCTTCTTCCCACGCCTAGCTCCAGATGTGGTCCCTCTCCCTCCACTCATGCTGGAATTTCCCAGCTTCCAGGGCCCAATTCTGGCTGCAGAGGCCTCTCCGTTCCTCTTTCTAGCTCTCAAATACCCTAATCCAGCTCCAAACTCCTCCCCACACAGGTCCAAAGTCCACCCCTCATTCTCTATTCCCAGAATGTTCTCTCCCAGCCTTTCCCCAGGCCTGCTGCTGCTGTGACCACACTGTTCCTGTTTCCTAGGATGCACACAACTTTCTAGAAAACCTTCTTTGCCGTTAGATCCCTCCACCAGATTCCTCGCACTGACTGCAAGATTTCTGGGCACGGGTGAGCCTTCCAAGCTTCATTGTAATTTGGCTGAATGGATTTGTTGATCTCATAGCAGGTGGTTTTCTCCGCAAAAAGGTCCTCAACTTGGAATGGCCCTTAGTTATATTGAGGAGCTTTTTAACATGCATCCACCCCTAGAGATTTGGATAACTGGTCCGTTTGGGACGTGGGTATTACAGTGGTTTCACAGGTTCCGAGGGAGGTCTGATGTGTGTGTCTAGGTTTGAGAACCAAAACAAAAGCCTTCAACCTACTTGTGCTTTTTTCACCTGGTTCTTCTCTTAAGGGGTTAGAGTTCACCTTGAATTTTTGACGATGCTGCAGCCCACACTTAGGGAGCTGTATACCCTGTTTCAGCCCTAGCTCACTCCAAAACAACAGGAACAGAATTTGCCTTCAGAGCTTTCCAAGAAAGTTGCTGGGAAAGTTGGCAATGCGCCTGGGTCTGGTAAACTGCCAAAGAAAATTTAATTACAGACTAGAAGGGCCCAAGTTGAAAAAGAATCCAGGGTGATCACACAGTTACTTACATTTGTGGAACTGCTAACTGCTCTGGAAACTCTGGCAACACAATATAGCCAGGCAATTAACCCTGGACATCACACTCAGGCTTCTGCCCACTTTTTCCTTCTAACTTTGGTTACTGAAGGCTGGAGCTGGCCTTCAAAGTCTACTAGTCTGGAGGGACCATTTTACAGATGAGAAGACTGAGGCCAAAAGACACTATAATTTAATAGAGTTCCCACATCTAAATAGGGAAAGAGGTAGGCGGGGGAAACCCAGTCATCTTTGTGGGAGTCAAACCACACCTACTTCTAGCCACACCCACTCCTCATCTATTTAGTTGTCTGCTTTGGAAACGCCTCTGATAATTGTCAATGTGCATTTGTCAAATTGGAAGTTTGGTGAATGCCCAAGAGAAATGGAATTTTATGAAAAGGCAAGTGCTAGAAGTAATTGGTGATTCATTATTAAGCTCAAAAACCATGGGAAATAAATGAGGAAAATGACTTTTATCTCGCAAAGCCTCCCCATAACAGGATGATACATTACCTCATAGAGGTATGAGCTTTGAAAGTGTGGATTTAGTGCTTGGTTCTGGATCTGGCATCTGGTAAGAGAGCAATAAATGGTCATAGAAGCGAGAGAGGTTTCGCAAAATCAGTATGCTGCAAAGCCTCAGTGCAATGACATTCTCACTGTTTTCTTCCTGAACTGAGAGAAAAGGGAAGTTTTGTAAATTGTAGCTGTTGCATTGATTAGGGACTCAGTTTTTCTTTTTAGTTTAAATGCACAATTTTCCCCCTATAAAAACAAGTTGATCTTTCACTTTTAACTCCAAAGTTAATTCCTTAGAAAACAGTGCCAACCAAGTTGGTGTAATTAGCCACATTTTATCTGTGAACTTGGAAAGGTAAAACAATAGGTAACAAAGGTAAACAATAGAAGACAAGGGTTTTCTTGGGTATTCAGAGTGAGGGCCATAAGATACACATTTCTTTGATCCTTGGTGCTTTTTAAAAGTAGAACATAAGCGTAGTGCTTCTTACCACCCTATCATTTTCTTCTGAACTGGAAAACAAATTCATTGCTGCTTGCAAGAATGCTTCCCAATATGAATGTGTGTGTATATATATATATATATATATGAAATCGAGTGTTGGCCTACTCAAAAACTCAAAAAGAACTGGATATTTACACTGGCAAATGAGTATACTGCCCACCAATGTTAACTTGTCTCAGGAAGTAATTTGAAAAGTGTGAAATTTAGTTGTTTTCTTTCAAGGGAGAGAAAGTTTTGTATTCTTTCTATAGTTACTAAAAAATGCAATAGCTAACAAAAAATATTCTTCATGTGTATTAAACTTTATTTTGCAGGGGTGGGGGAAGGAGGGGTGGGTAGGACTCCCTTGGTTTCAAGTAACAGAAACCAATTCTAGCTAGTTTAAGCAGGAAAGAATTCAATCCAAGGACAAGATCTCAGGAAGGTACTAGAAACAGTGAATGCAAGGTCATGAGGTCTCTCTCTCTCTGTTTCTTTTCCTTTCTACTTTATTTATTTTTCAGACATGCTTTCACAGTTTCTTAGGTCCTCCTGGTAGGTGAAAGGTCCCCAAATCATATTTTCAGATTTATATCTTATAGATTTAGCTGCCCAATGAGAAGATGAACTTTCACAGCCCTAATTCCATATTCATAAAGAAGGTTCATCTTGGGTCAAGGGCTTATCCTTGGATCAATCATCCATGACTATGTGGGCAGGTTTCAAAACAGTAGAATTGCTTCAGAAAGTCACTTTTACAAGCAGGCGGAGAAGTTCAAGAACAGACTAGGCAGTCAGCCAACTAGATATCCACTAAATGGCTTGTAATTCACCAAGTACTTTTTAATAATGATTTCATTTCATCCTCAAACAATGACAGACCACTCTATTCACAGTTCTCTATACACTTTTCACTTTGTAATCTTATTTTTGTTTATCTAGTTTCCTGATTAGTCTATGAAATTTTGTTTTGTATTTTTTGTTGTTGTTGTTGGTCGGTACGCGGGCCTCTCACTGTTGTGGCCTCTCCCATTGCGGAGCACAGGCTCCGGACGCGCAGGCTCAGCGGCCACGGCTCACAGGCCCAGCTGCTCCGCGGCATGTGGCATCTTCCCGGGCCGGGGCACGAACCTGCGTCCCTTGCATCGGCAGGTGGACTCTCAACCACTGCGCCACCAGGGAAGCCCTAAACCACATATTTTAGTGGATAAAATTTTTGAGCACACTGTTTCATCCGATCTGCTGTATTATTAACATTTATATTCCATATTTGACTCTTCAAATTGATCATAGGGATAATTTAGTTTCTCCTTTGGCTATAGTCAGTCTCTCCCAAAATAATTTATTATAAGCTCGATTGTTAGATAATCTGCCAAGATAAATAATAGGTTGCTTAAACCTTGATATAAACAGAAAATTTTATGATGATCCAAATATGAATCCTATTATTTATCCAGATAGACCTAGGTCTTGGATATAATGTCCATGGCTCTACAATGTGCAAAATCAGTGCCTTTCGTGCAGCATTCATGACTTGTTTTGTTTGTCTTTTGATAGTGAATAGAGTCAATATGTTCTGAATAGAAGTCCATATTCTCACACCATACTGCACATTACTACAAACACCATTGTTGGCAACTGCATTTGGACAACTCACTTTTAGGATAATTCCTTGCACTGTGAAGTCATGTTAGAAATTTTATGGCATGAGAACTGTTGAATCTACTGGCTCACTGTTAGAGATTGCCCTATTCAAAAAATGTAAAACCAAGTCTTGAGAAGAGATGATTGGGAAGGATTTTACTTTGCTCTGTAGCTACATTTGGGTGCAAATGAACCCGCATCCCCTGCATCGGCAGGAGGACTCTCAACCACTGCGCCACCAGGGAAGCCCTGATCACATTCTTTGATGTAGTATAAAGTCATCCTTGAGAAAAAGATGAAGTTTTACATAGAGTTTCTGGCTTTTATTTTCAGTAATGAAAAACATCTTACCAATGTATAGATAATATCAAAAGTGAAGATACCTTGTTTAAAGGATGAATTTTAAAACAAAGCAAGTACACTAAAAATCAGTATTTAAAAAAATTGAATGTACTCAACCTTCCATTATGCACTTATACAAACTTATGGCCTTGAAGCCAGATAAGTCCAAGTTTAAGTCCTGACTCTGTCTCTTCTGAGTTGTCACCTTGAGCAAGGTTCATAATGTCCTTGAAGCACAGTTTTCTCTTCAATAAAATGAGCATAGAACAGAAAAAGCATTCAATAGCTATGTATGATTTATGATATTATTATTATACATAGATCATAGCCATTATTATTGTAACAATGGTTTATTTTGTAGTGAAATATTTCCAGTGTTTTCATTTGCCTTATAGATAATACCTATATATTTAAAACTGTTTTATTTTATTTTTTCTTGTGGTTGCAAACACATAACATTAAATTTACTACATTAAACATTTTTACATGTACAATTCAGTAGTGTTGTGTATATTCACATTGTTGTGTAACAGATCTTTAGAACTTTTTCATCTTGCAAAATTATAACTCTGTGCCCATTAAACCCCAATTTTCCCACCTCTGTACTCCCAGCCCTAGGCAGCTACCTTTCTAATTTATGTTTTTATGATTTTGACTACTTTAGATACCTTATATGAATGAAATCAGACAGTATTTTTCCTTTTGTGACTGGTTTGTTTCATATAGCATAATGTCCTTGAGGTTCATCCATATTGTAGCAAGTGACAGGACCTCCTTCTTTTTAAGGCTGCATAATATTCCATTGCATGCATATACCACATTTTGTTTATCCATTCATTCATCGATGTACATGTGGGTTGTTTCCGCCTCTTGGCTATTGTGAATAATGCTACCATGAACATGGTGGTACATATATCTTTTTAAATCCATGCTTTCAGCTCTTTTGAATTAATGGATCACTTGGTAATTCTTTTTTAAATATTGTGAGGACCCTTTATATTGTTTTCCATAGTGACTGCACCATTTTACATTTCTACCAGCAATGCATTAGAGTTCCAATTTTTCCACATTCTCATCAACATTTGCTGTTTACTGCTTGTTGGTAGTGGCTGTTCTAATGGGTAAGAGGTTAAGCCTATATTTTGAAATAAACGTTAATGTATAATAATTGTATTATTAATTGGTAGTCATATTTAGATTATTTTCCCTGGATTCTTAGTATTCAAATACAAAGTAACTTGAGGATCCAATTTTGCTAATACTTTTTTCCAAGACACTTTTTCTCTCTTTTTTCTTTCAGAGTTTGAAACAATATCAACATGTCTATATTGGAGCTTTCTTTATTTGATACACTATCCAGAAATTCAAGCCAAAATTTAAGAAGAAATTGGTAACATGCTTTCAGATGAAAAGTATAATTCTTATAAGAATATATTTTCATTTTTAAATTAAATTTTTTTAAAAACTTTTTTTTTTTACCCAGATGGAAACATTGGGATGAAATCAACCAGGTTTGAAGACAGGAAAATTTTACCCTCCACAGAAGCTTTCATAAATGAAATATTCAGACATGCCTCCTTTCTTCCTTTTACGATTCTTCATTGGTAAGGATATGCTGCTCCTTTGGGACAACAACTCTCCCAAAGGTGGTGTGGGGAGGAGTGAGGAATCTCAGGCATTAGACTGAATACTTTAAGTGCTTTAAAATCTATAGTGTGTTAATGTTATTTTAATATTATTTTAAATCATTTTATTTTCTTTTGAAGCCTTTAATGAAATTTTAACATAGAACAAGGCAAATTTTGTGAATATCTTTTATAACTAAACTATGATGCCATTAACTTTCATCTTATATTTAAAAATTAAGGGGAGAGAAGGATATAGAAATTTGGAACAATTGATAATCCAACCATAATATATGTTTGACTATTAAGCGTTGTACAAACTCACTTAACTTCCCCTTATGAGTAGCGTTAGCCGCCTGCTAATGTGATGTGGCTTCATTTTCAGTAGCTAAGAATTTTACTGAACAGTAGACCGAGGAAGGTAGTTGCCACAAACAGATTAAACAGAGTCTACATTTATAGATATTTGAAAGTTTACTGAACCTTATGCCAGATTCTCCAGATCCCAAATGCATGCAAGTATAGACTAAGTAGATAGGCTTTATTAAATATGTATGTGAACAACCAAAGTTCTGGTGGTTTGAACTGTTTCCATTCCACACAACTAAAATAAAAAATTAAATTCTCCGTGCTTTTTCTCTTCCCATCTTTATATAGCGAAGGAGGGGGAATGTCTCTCACGCCATGTGGTAATCGGCAGAGCAGAATGCAGTGCCTCAGCCCAGGTATCTCCAAGGGCCAGACCACTAGCTGAGCAGAGTCAAGCCCAGACAGTGAGCCACTCAGTCCCCTGTATTTTGCCTCTCTCATTTGCTCTCCATATTCACACATGATGCTATCTATTCACTGTGATCCCTTTTCTTCAGATCCCCTTTCTGGTTGAAGTAGACTTCATCTTTAACTTAAGTTTATAAAACATCCTACATTTAAATATGCAGCTCTTCTGTCCCAAAGGCTTCCGTAGGGTGACTTTGGGTGCTTCATAAAAGAGTACGACCTACAAACTTTACTAACAAATCAGGAACAGAGAGACCTGCCAAGTTTACAGGCATTATTTGGGATGAAATGGAAGTGATCATAATCTTTGGGATCCTGAAAACACATCTGAGAGCCTCACTAATAGGGAGAAATATATTTTAGGAAATAGGTATTCATTATATTATTAGAAGTGAAGAAATAAACTAATATATCAACTATAAAGATCAGAGGCATCGGCCAATGAGAGTAGTGTGATATAAACCAAGAAATTTAGCACAAACATAAAAGGCATTTTATATATTGATACGTTGTTTGGGATTAATCTGTTCTCCACTTGGATGTTTACCATTTTCCATTTAAAAGGACAAGGGATTAAAGAGCAGAAAATGGTTAAAATGAAATGAATTTTAAAAAGATAAATGGAAGAATCTTAGGTAAAGGGGGCAAAAGTTTTGCTATTATATATAACGTATGTACACACATACACGAAAGACCAAACAGTACCCTAATAAATATTTATTGCATGTATGCTCTTTAAAAGTTACGTGGAAAGGCATTTTTATATATGAAGTTTCAGAAGTATATATTTAGAAAGAGAGACCCTACAATGAATAAATTTATATATTGAGTCCTTCTTTAGAATATATAGTCACTCATAGTTTAATATTAGTGAAATCAAATTTTACATGCTAGGTTTCCATAGGGTGGGAGCATGTGGTTTTTATGCAGAGTAGAATTTGAGCAGCTGAATCCACAGAGGGAGTGTAGACAGGAATGTACTGAGAAAGGCAAGTGGCTATACCTAGGAGCCGGTAATCCTTCCAACAAATGGCTCCATCCCTTTTTTGACCTTCTCCTTTGTTGGGTTTTGAGGGCACCCGATGAATAATACCCATATTATTTGCCAAAGTTCAGTACCAGCTGCAAGATGAAAGTAGGTCAGAGAGAGTTTCAAATATTAACTTTTTTAATGATCAGAGCTAGTTTGCACAGTTTGGCTTACAGCTAGACCAAGGAGGCTTACTCATACTTTTTACCTGAATTAGACATACTTCTCCACTCAGACTCTGGCAAAGTTGGACAACAGCAGTCTCCTCTGTACGAAACCTGCTCTTCAGCTCAGCCCATTAATAACTATAGATGAGATGTATTACCTTCTCTATAGGTTGGCTAATCAGAAAAGAGAACCCAGAAGTGGCTAAGACAAATGTGTCCAGTGACTGCTCTTAAACTCATCACATTGAAATGTCACTGCTTCTCTGGGGAGAAGTGAGTGTGAGGGCCATCTCAGAAGTTAGGGAGTGCCATATGGAAATATAACATGACTTAATCTAAACTGTGCATAATTACAGAGGTATAAAAGGGAAAGATGTACAGTATACATAATGAAGTCTGAGTATGGGACTAGAAAAATAGAATACTTGTTCTAGAAGCAGCTTAGAGACCATCCAATACAACCAATATTATTTCACAACTAGGAAATGAAACCATAGAGTAGGTATGAGATTTGCCCAACACTCACTGAGACCAGTATCTAGAGTTCAGATTTCCTAGTTCCAATTCCATTCCAATTCCTAGTTCCTCCCATCAAGTACTAAATGATGTTATGTTTTGTTTTTCTAATCTACTAATAGAAGCCAAAAACACATGGGATACAAAGAAAATGCTTTATAATGTCCTTAATAGTTTCTGGTTGTATTCGAATGTGTCTACTTATGACCAACTCTGTCATAGAAATATTGAGATAATTTTCTAGAGATTTTAGCTCATAGCAATGCCTTCAATATATTAGGTGCTCAATATGCTTAACAAATACAAGAAAAAGAATAAATTAGTGATTTGACAATAGGTGAAGATATATCAATTAATGAACAGAGGGAGATTTATAAAGATGTCACATCATTATTGCAGTAAAAAATAACACTAACAAAAAATAGTCCATGCATCATGGGAGGCAGCTTAGGGATGGGTTATTTGAATTTACAGGATGCGTTGTAATGCTGCCTTTCTCTTTCCTACAGTACTACATCAGATACTACTCTGAATGGTTATTTCATTCCCAGGAAAACATGCACCTTTATTAACATGTATCAAGTAAATCATGATGAGGAAGCCACCAAAATTATTTCCTGAGATAAAATTTGCTTGGTTGTTTGTTTGCTATTTATTAATCTGGGAAAAATTCACATTCTTCTTAACCAAACTTCATTCCCTCTGTTTCTCTTGAAAGAAGTTGGAAAGAAATTCAGTTTTCTTTCCTCACAGATAATAGGAAGGATGAAATCTTAATACAGATTCATTCAGGGTAAATCGAATTTCAAAAGTGGGCTCACTGGGGGAGGTGTAAGCGAAGGACTTTGTGAGCTCACCCTCTGCATGTGTATGACCAGCTGATATTTGAAAAGCAGCCTGAAACCCCCCACTGGAGTGTAAGCCACCAAGCAGGGATTTGTTTTTTCTCTCCCTTTTTGTTTGTTTGCTTTTTCCTCAACCCCAGTACCTAGATCAGTGCCTGGCACATAGTAGGCACTCAGTAAATATTTGTGAATAAAATGCAACTAGAGGCTTGCCCACATCAACTACGGAAGGGCAGTCTGAGCCTAAGGTGCCTCAGGCAGTGAAAAGTGAGGGTGATGAGTGGTGATGGCACTGGTGGGAATAATGGTGAGTGCAGTTAATCTTTATAGACTCCCACTGTGTGCTGGGCACAAAAGCTCAGATATATCTCCTCTGACCTCAACAGTAATCCTATATAGTGGCGCTAGCATGACCCCAATTTTACTGATGAAGAAACTTTCAGCCAGATTGAACAAATTACTTACGATCACATGTTCAGCAGGTAAGAGAAGCAGGACTCACATCCAGTGTAAATCCTGTTTAATATGTAAATCTTATTTAATGGAAATTATATGCTCCATGTGGTGAGGGCTTGATGTCGCCAGTAAACTGGTAAAGATTGCAATCTTTCCTTCCCCCCCCCCCCCACTTTGGCCACCACACGGCTTGCGGGATCTTAGTTCCCAGCCAGGGATCAAACCTGAGCCTTGGCAGTGAAAGCACCAAGTCCTAATAACTGGACCGCCAGGGAATTCCCAAGATGGCATTCTTATACACTCAGCCGGTTGTATGTACAGTACTCTGTACAGCTTCTCCGTCTTCACCCAACATCTCATCTGACCGACGGCTTAGGCTCCAGGCTGTTAGGGAGGGAGTTGATTATCCTGTGTACCTAACAGCACCTTCACAATCTCTGTAACTAGCAAAATGGTAGAATACACTGCACAGACTGTCCCACTGGAACGCTTATTGTCAGAGAGATTGATACATCCATTCTCCACCCAGTGATCATATTGGATAAACCTAAGCATTTTTAAACCCATTATAAGAAGAAATACAGTCAGTGTAAATTGAATGGCATTTATTTTCAGTTGGTACAACCCCAAGTATCCCAAGTGTTGTAGTATCCTAAGAACTTGTGATTATATTGAATATTGAGTAATGATCAAACAAACTCAGTTAACACAGGTGCTAGTAAAGAAATACTATTTGTATGGAGGCACTTGTTTAAGTAAATGAGTATGTAATTCAAGACTTGATATTATGGGAAAATTATTCATGTTGAATCTAAAAGGTCACAAACTCAAGCACCCACTGAGCAGTGGAAAATACCAAAAATGAAAGAATTGTACTTTGTTGAAGCAGTGGCAAGAGGTCATCTGCTGCATCTAATTCAACCCAATAAACTGTTGGCGAGCAGGGCATTGTCCCACTGTTATCAGCTCTTTCAGTTATAAAAAAAAAAGAACATGAAAATGTAGATTTTCATGTGGAATCTTCTGATTTTTAAATGTCAGCAGCAATTAACTATTTTTAAAAGATTATGAGAGCAAAATGAAGTTTCTTGGAGGACTGAGTATGACTTGTAAGTCCCCAGGTCCATGACCTCTGGTGCAGAGAGAAAACAAATTTTTCTCCTAGACAGAGGGTGACATCTATAGGCAAAGAGACCCAGTTCTTTATGAAGTCAAGTAGTCCCTGATGTATGGCTTAAGATGTAGGCAACTCACAAACATTAGTTGTCATAGACGAGCCAGATGTGGTGCCTGTAACAAAAAAAAAGGTGGAGGGAGAAGAGAGAACCAAATGCACAACAATTTGGGAACTGTGGGCAACCCCCTCAATCAGGGCTGCTTTCAGGAGACCTGGCTCCTCCTGTGATGATGTATGAAGGCTATTTCCTAAACATAGTGAGAGAGCACCAGAGTGAGAGGTGTGTCTCAGTCTCATCATTCCTGCTTATTTTGCTTAAAGCAAAGGAGATTGAATATTTATTACCTTATTTATGCCACAATTTTGGATTATTCTAATGAGAATTTTGTGGAATTATTCATTTAAGATAAAAAATTTAAATACATTTCATGTATTTTATTCACTACTTAATGAACCAGAAGTCATTTTAGTGAAGAATAATTGTATTAAATTTTTTTTTTTTTTTTTTTTTTTGCCTCTCCCGTTGCGGAGCACAGGCTCCGGACACGCAGGCTCAGCGGCCATGGCTCACGGGCCCAGCCGCTCCACGGCATGTGGGATCTTCCTGGACCAGGGCACGAACCCGCGTCGCCTGCATCAGCAGGCGGACTCTCAACCACTGCGCCACCAGAGAAGCCCTGTATTAAATTTTTATGATAACTAAACCTGTCAACATATTAAAGGAAAGAATGACATATATATCTGTAATAATTATATAATTACATAGCTCCATAACTATATACATATATATATATATAATTTATAAAGGATGTTCTGAACTTGAACAGAACACTTTATGCAAAACAAAATTATTATGGAAAAGTTGGCAACAAAGGTAAAAGTGATAAAATGATTCCTTTAAAATTTTTTATTTTTGTCTATTTTATACAGAACTATTTGGGATAATCCCAATTTATTTAGACCTGAGAGATTTCTAAATGAAAACATGGAACTGAATAGAACTTTGTTGAGGTGTTGACTTTTGGAATGGGAATCCAGAAGTGTCTCCGAGAAGATGTTGCACGAAATGAGATATTCATTTTCATCACCACAGTTCTACAGCAGCTCAAGCTGGAGAAGTGCCCAGAAGCTGAGCTTGACCTGACACCCATGTATGGGTTAGCCATGAAGCCAACACCATACCAACTTCAAGTAGAGACCCACTCCACAGGTAGTTCCTGTTCATAGATTCTCAGACTGGGTGGAGGGTTTCTTGTTTAATTCAGAAAAATTATGGGCTTCAAATTCATTTAACAAGAAATTTAAAATTCATACCCCTATGCTGTGCTGTTCAGTTCATTGTATGCCATCCTAATGTAGGAGTTGATTTTTGAGTGTATGGGGTTTTAAACCCATGTCTCATGTGATGGTGTCCCAGGTGTCACTGTGTCACTGTGAATATGGAAGAAGGGAACGAGGACTGCTGGATGGAGTGAGCAGGCAAAGGAGTTCTATCTTCCTTCCCTTAATGCCAGCTACAATAGACAGGTGTACTGATATTTGTTTTAAATATTGGGTTCAGAATAAGAACAGGGTTCTGATTTTAAATATATTTCTTTCCGCTGGACTAGGAGCTAGGTATTCAAGAGGTCCTAAGAAGGGAGCTAGCGTCACCCAGAACAGCAGAGAACATTCATGGTGATAATAGGTGGACTGAGCTAGATTTAGAGAGGCAGGGAATGGAACTTGAAGGGGGGGTGGGTTTCTTCAAAATCTATTTTTATATCTGCTCTTATGTTTTCTGGATTATGAATTTAACTTCAGAGCAAATTGGTGTTTTTACAGTGTTACTAATCCCTTTTGATACCTACTAGATATACGTGTGTATTAGTTTGCAAGGGCTGCCATAACAAAATACCACAGCCTGAGTGGCTTTAACAACAGAAATTTGTTTTCTCACAGTTCTGGAGGCTGGAAGTGTAAGATCAAGGTGTTAGCAGTGTTGGTTCCTCCTGAAGGCACTTTCCTGGGTTTGTAGATGGGCTGTTCTCACATGGCCTTTTCTCAATGGCCACCCATCCCTGTGTCTCTCCTTTTTGTTGTAAGGACAACAGTTATATTCGATTAAAGCCTCATCCTAACAGCCTCATTTTAGCTTAACTATTGGGTTGGCCAAAAAGTTCGTTTGGGTTTTTCCATAAGATGTTACTGGAAAACCCAAACGAACTTTTTGACCAACCCAATACCTCTTTAAAGACCTTATCTCCCAATACAGTTACATTCTGAGGTACTGGGGTTTGGGATTTCAACATATGAGTTTGCAGTGGGGTGGGGGGGGGAGATACAATTCAGCCCATAATAACATGTTATGAGAAAAAAAAAGACAGCAATTAAAAAGTTTTTTCAGTATAGCACGCAGCACTAAGTATGTGCTTCTTTAATTGAACTTGTTAATGAGCTAAGGCATATAAGGGACATAAAATGGACAGTGAAAAACTAAGAATTTCAGATTGAAGCTTTAAGGGCAGTTGCATTATAAAGGGCTTGAAATCCAGGCGGGAGTTGAGAGCATGTCTGGAGTCTAATTCAAATGGAGAGAGCACTTAGGGATAATGACCTAAGACCATCTGGATGATGACCATCTTGACCAGGATGTTGCAATGGAAGCCGAGAAGTTAAACAACTGACAGACATTGAGGATTAAAGTCAGGACTTTGTCTTTCTTTCCAAGTACAAATAAATTCAGCATAATCCTTGGGAATAAACAAATTGGATTGCCTGTCCTTTTTTGTAAAAGCTTTTGAAATTATTTGTATTATCCACGTGACAGTGTGTCAGACTGAAACTATCCTTACATTTTTTTCTGTAAAAAACTATCAAATCTTCTGTATATGCGCTAATAATGGGGAGGACAGGAACACTATAGGAATCTTGTTATCTGTTTATCTGGTATTTTCTTTAAGAAATTGTGTTTTTCTAAAACTCTTGTGTTTTTTTTTAAACAGTAAGCAAATAAGATTCTATACATTTATTTTAACACACTGTATTGTAAAATGCTAATTTTCACTTTAACTCTGCTCCTAAGGCATAATTAGTATACTGTTGGGCTTTTTGTATAATTCATAAGTTTGCAGTTTATGTAATTTTAGAAACATGGATAAGAATAAGACAGGGAAAAGAACATTTAAAAGCAAAAGAGAAATAACTTTTCTTTTTCATTTAATATGTAACGATGAGCTATTTTTAATTATATGCATTTACTTATCTGGAAATAATTTATTTTATGAAATATAATTAGACGCAACACAGTGTACCAACATTTTATATTGAAATAACTTATAACATAAACACTCTAAATAATCAACTGGAGACTACACACAGAATTCATTATGACGATGGAGCAATTGATAATACATGGATATATGCATCAGTGGTAATCCAAGACAAGTGAAGTCCTTAAAGCCATTATACATGAAGTAAAAAGATAGAGTAATAGATATTAGATATCCTGCTATACAAAGGTACATATGGATGCTTACCACGCTGTGTCCCCCTTGTAGCTACAGCCCCCTGGGGCTTTTGGTAACACCATGAAGATGAAGGTCAGACTAGAAACTATCCACTGCATGATGCAAGTGAGCACAGAATGTGTCTGGTCCCAAGTGTTTTTCAGAGACGAAAACTTGCACCAAAATTTATAAAGACATTTATATATTCCCACATTGAAATTCTCTAATTCCTTCCCAGTTAAACCTATAACTCAGATGTGATAATCAACCCACATGACAGGGTAAGAAATCAGAACCATTTTTGAGAGGTAGAAGGGGTCTTTGGGGATTTTACTCTCTAAATAATTATTAATTAGGCTGTAAAATCTACAGATCCTCCCAAGCTTCCAAGTGTGTGGACACATGATTTGATGTTTCAGATTCACACAGGACGTCCCCACAAAATCCAAGATTCATACTTTAAACAACAAAAAAGGCACCGTACTATGTACACCTTAAATCAGAAATAGCTAAAGGGAGGTGTTTTACAGCTTAACAGGCTATAAAAAACAAATGCCCTATGAGGAATGCACCATTGGCTTCCCCTTCAGATAAGAATAAAAAGCAGGATGCAGGCAACTGATTCTCTATGACACACATTTTTAGCAGTAGGAGAGCCAAAACAAACAAAAATTATAAAAGTTTATAGGTCTTTTCTATCCTTCAAGTTATTTACAGAGAATAGTTTACCTTAATTCAACATCACTATCAAGCCCCATCCACCATAAACTACACACATACAGGCAATACTGTTGCCTTTATCTCTACCCCTGTGGATGGAAGCATGTTGCATGAATGAATTTTCCAGCTAAGTGTGATGACCAAGTTCCAAAATGCTCATTTGAATGGATCTTAATTACTGTCTTTCTGATGTCTTAAAATGCATTTACTAAATATAGTTTTATCTTTTTCAGACTTTATATTGACATTTATTTCTAAGGGTAATGCACTGGACTATAGTCATTTGATGCACTCCTGATCAATCCTCCATCCCTGCCTCAATACCTGCCTTCATTCATTACCTTAATGCTGATCTCCCCAACTCCCTGCAAGCTCCACAAATGCAGGGCCAAGTCTGCTTGGCTTCCATTGTACCTCCAGTGTCCAGCACTGTTTCAGGCACATAGCAGACAATCGATAACTAGTTGTTCAGTGAATGCGGGAATAAATTAATGATTAAATGAATGAATCTAACGGAGTAGCAAAAGGAAGTATCCGAGATTTTCTAGTATGGGTAGTATTTCTGGCATCTCTGCTCCTATTTTAATTTCTACCTGTTGCCTCAGTCTCAAAATCTGTTCAGTGCTCTTACACCTGTTTAAGCTATAAGGTCCAGATCTCATCAAATACACCCTTAGATCTTTTTTTTTAACTCACATTTTTATGACATCAGATCCCAGCTGGATATCATTAGCCTCTCCCCATCCCCACAGGACCACTGTCAAAGTGTGTCCTAGCACTTAGGAAACTATCCAAAAGTAACATCTCAAATGTGCTCCAGAAAAGTCGATGTTTCTCCCGCTCCAACATCTTCATCTTGCCAACACACAGGCATACAGATGGGCAGCTGACCATTCATTAACTTCACCAGACACATTTGTTGTCTAATGGCATCTGTCACTTCTCCTGCACACTCTGATGGAGAGAAGGGGTCACTGCTTTCTCCCTGTAATGTTTACACCCAAGGATGGGTGTTGGAGTTTACTTATTTTTCAATGGCTTAACTGAGAGTTAGGAGTAATTCTGAAGAAAGCTTACTTGAGGTTTGGGAATATTGGAAGGAATGACATAAACATACACACAAAATTATGTCCTATGCCCTACTGCTTAAGCCTAGGACTAGATTGTTCCTAGCACCTCATCCTGCACCAGTTCCCTGCTCTCTTTGCTCCCTGTGGACAAGAGCAGCTCCCTGATCCTCTACCTACCCTGCCCCCAGATTCCCATAGGCTTTGTATTTTGTGCTTTCTTTCTCTCTCTCTCTCTCTCTCTTTCTCTTTTTAGTTAGCTTAGCTAGAGGTTTATCAATTTTATTGATCTTTTCAAAGAACCAGCTTTTGGTGTCATTTATTTTCTCTCTAGTAATTTCTTGTATTCAATTCCATTAATTTCTCCTCTAATTTATATTTCTTTTCTTTGGCTTACTTTGGATTTACTTTGCTCCTATTTTTCTAGTTTTCTAAGGTGGAAACTTAGTTTATTGATTTTAGATCCTTTTTTCTTTTCTAATATATGCATTCAGTGTTCTAAATTTTCCTCTAATATGACCCAGAATGTGGTCTATCTTTGTGAATATTCCATATAAGCTTGAGAAGAATGTGCATTCTGCTGTTGTGGGATGAAGAAGTCTACAAGATGTCCCTTACTATTTAGTTGATTGATGGTGGAATTAAGTTCAACTGCCTTTACTGATTTTCTGCCTACTGGACCTGCTCATTTCTGATTCCAAACTAAAATTTAAAACTAAATAATGTGTGAAACATGCATGCAAACAGTTAATATTTCTAGCTACTGAATTATTGTGGAAGTTTATTTATTGGCATGGAGAGGTGATATCTTTTAAAAAGCTAATGTGAAATATTGCATGTAACTATTAATTATTTTGTGTATATATACACACGGAAAGTGTAAGATGTGACATGCAAATAGAATGCCAACAAAAATATGATTTTTTTTCTATTTCAGCTTATGCTCTAAATATAGTATTGCATTTATTTGAGATGATAAATTTCCTCTACTTCTGTGAATTCACATAGGGGTGAAGAAAGGTTTCAGGGTAGCAAGTACCTATCACAAAATTCATGGGTTTGGTCTAGAGAGGGGGATGAATCTTCAGACTAGATGCATGAACTGTGAATTAAAACACCAGGTTATAGAAGTTTTGCATTAATTAAATTAAAACAAAAGCTGGCATCTGAGCATAAAGAAAGAGACACACACTGTTAGTATAAAACCTCAAAAGTCTGGGATCATTCATTGATCAATTAAGAAGCTCTACACACCTACATAACTAGATAAACTAACTTTATTTAGTTTTTAATGTGTGTGTTTTTAGGTGCCTACTTTAAGCCAGGCTCTTTAGATGCCAGGCATAATAAAAGATGACTAAAATATGATCTCTAACTTCAGAAGCTCTTTAAGATAGAGGTGAATGATAAGTGTGTGTGTGTGCGTGTGTATGTGCATAGATAGCATATAAGTGTGTGTATATATATATATACACAATGATATAGTTAAATATACATATCTTAATTGTTCTTTCTAAGACTAGTCATAAAAATTCAAGCTTTCTCGTTCCCTCTTCATGCATTCAATGGGGGTGTGTGTTTGAAAATTTCTTTGCAACTTCCTCTTTTTGTGAAGAGTCCTTGACAGGGTGAATGCCCTTTGTTGATCAAGGAGCTTCGTATGGTTCTGCCAACTTACCTCTTTGCCCAGCTGGTCACTCTTCTAAGGAGTCTTCGTTCTTTGATTCCTTTGTGCCAGCTATTTCCTAGCATTCCATACTCAGTGGTCCTCACTGGGTTTCACCATGCCTCTCACTATTCTGCTTGGCATTTTGATTTTCATCTATCTATTTAGAATTGCCAACAGGTTTTACCATCTCACAGTAGGTGAGAACAGAGCGGTTTAGAAATTCAGCACCTTGGGATGAGAGTTTAACACAGCTGGAGGGCAGAACTTCACCTACCATCTTAGCAGTGCTTGCTTAGCTTAGTGTCTGGGACATAAAGGCCTTCAACATGTATTCAGAGGAATCACTCCCATTCAGGTGTTTATTGACAACGCACTTCATTGGGCCTCTGTGGGCCAGGGAATAGTACTGTGTGAAAAGGCTCTCCAAAGTTAAAACTGCTGTGGGCAGTGAAGTGATTTACAGGATGATATCTCTTTGGTTAACAATATCCTTACTCTACATGTTTCAGAAAATTGGGAAATGAAGCCAAGTATATGAAAACCGTTCTTTGGAGCAGGAGCAATAATAGCTTCGGGTTTTGAAATAAGAATCAAAGGTGGTGGGGGGCTTCCCCGGTGGCGCAGTGGTTGAGAGTCTGCCTGCCAATGCAGGGGACACGGGTTCGAGCCCTGGTCTGGGAGGATCCCACATGCCGCGGAGCAACTAAGCCCGTGAGCCACAATTGCTGAGCCTGCGCGTCTGAAGCCTGTGCTCCGCAACGGGAGAGGCCGCGATAGTGAAAGGCCCGCGCACCTCTGTGAAGAGTGGCCCCCGCTCACCAGCTGCAACTAGAAAAAGCCCTCGCACAGAAACGAAGACCCAACACAGCCAAAAATAAATAAATAAATAAATAAATAAATAAATGAAATTTTTTAAAAAAAGAATCAAAGGTGGTGTTTTCCCCAGATTTTTGGGCAAGATAGATTCGAACCCAATTACTCTATATATGGAAAGCTGCTGTTTGCTTTTTAGTTAAGATTTTTAAACAGTTTCCCCCATTTAAAGAAAGTTAACTTACTCACTTCTCCTCCCCACTGCTTCTTGCTCTATACAACAAATGCAAGTTTGATGAGGAAATTTTTATTAAGGTATCCATACAGAAAAGTGCACAAAATGTAAGCTTAAAGCTTGGTGAATTTTTACAAACTGACCACCACCAGCATTCCACAGCCCCCCAGCCTTTCATTCCATCTTAGTCTCCAATCTCTGTGCCTCAAGGATAACCCTTATCCTGACTTCCAATGCCATAGTTCGGATTGTCTGTTTTTGAATTGTACATTAAGGGAATGAGACAAAATGTGCCCTTTTGTGCTTGACTTCTTTTGTACCACATTGTGCTTGCAAGATTCATCCATGTTTTATTTGAAAGATTAATCAAGTTGTGTGTAGTTGTATTTCATTCATTCTCATTGTTCATTGCTATCGATTGTTCCATTAGGTGACTATACCACAATTTATGAATGTATTTTATTGATAGAAGCCACTTGGGTAATTTCTATTTTGGGTCATTATGAAGAGTGCTGCTATGAACATTCCTGTGCACAGTTTTTGGTGAATATATGTAAACTTTTTCGTTGGCGCATATAAATGTAGGACTGGAATTGCTGAGTCATAAAGCATTTGTTTTTTTAATTGAGAAATTCGAACTAATATTTCAGCATGGTTGTACCAATTTATACTCCACCAGCAAGCTGAAAAAGTTCTCTGGTTGTTCCACATCCTCTTCAACAGTTGATACTTTTTGTCTTATTTTCTGTATTTTTGTTTTAGCCACAGTGATGGCAAACATACCCTTATTAAAGAGACAGATGGTCAGATAAATCCCTGGCCTGTTACCTTACGTGAACTTGATTTTGGCAATGTTAGCTAGTTCATTCTCTCTTAATGAAATGAATCTAGGACAGATTGAGTGCATTCATCCACTGAAGTCTTTCAAAAGTGAATGATCATCCAACCCCCTGCCACCACCCCCCTCCCCCAAACACAAATGATCTTAGCTCACAGTTACCAGGGCCTCCTGAGAAAGCAGTTTTTGCCAAGACTGTCTTTCCAATTTCTTTGGGAAGAGATTTTATAGGATTTCCCCCATTAATCAAAACAATTTCTGCCTTTAAAATGTATCTCAGTTATTATAATGTCTATGTTTAGTTTATAATTTCAGGGTAATCTAGAAGTGGTTATTTATATCTGTTTATTTTGTAGCATATGCCTTTTATATTTTTCAGAATTCTTTTCGCTGAAAGAGTCGGTACTGAAAAAACAGGATGTTCTATCAACTCACATTCCTAGAATTCCTTTTTGGTCAGAAGTGTAAGTCTGTTGACCCTTCCAAATTTTGTCTCTCTGACAAGAAAAGAAAATCCAGAAGAGAACATTTTGAGATCATATTGTTTTCCATTGCCCTTGTGTTTGTTTTGCTCTGTTTCACTCTATTATCCAATTAATACCATTCTGCCTATTATTTACCTATTTTAAAATAAAGACTTGGAGTAATTTTTCATATTTTTCTAGAAGTCTCCCTTGATTAGAAAGGTATTTCTGGGCAATAAAACTTAAGTTTTGACTGTGAAATTCTGTCAATAATTTGAGAAAGTTTGAAATTTCTTTCTGTTGTATGTACAGTAGGTGATCTTATGAATTCCACATGGATTTTATATGCAACGATCCTTCAGTAACTAGTTTCTAAGAAAAATAGAACCTTTTCCATACTTAATTTACAGACCGAGCTTTCAATTTCCTCTTCATTTTGTTTATGGTAACTTTTGCCATGAAAACATAAGTGATTTTAAAATAGCCAAATATATCTAGTTTTTTCTTTATGGTTTTTGAGATTCCTATCATACTTAGGAAAGCCTTCTCCACCCCAAATTTATACAAATAGCCTCCTACCATTCCTTCCAATATTTTTCTTTAAAAAAAAAAAAAAAAAGGTAGGCATCCAATTCTGGATTATCAATCATATCAGCAGCATTTATTAAATTAGGCACTCTTCTCACTAAATTAGATAAAAACCACATATATACTTATCTTTCTGTGGATGCTCGACCATATCTGACTAATATATTTATATATTTATGTACCAATATTACACGTTTTTTATTACAGTGACTTTATAGTTATCTTAGTATCTGAAATTCTCTCACTTTGCCTTACTTGTTCTTATTCAGTAGTCATAAATTTCTTGGCTACTTTTAGAGATTTATTTTTGCATTACACATTCCAGAATTATTTTATATAGTTCCACAGAAAAGCTCATTGAGATTATAATTTGAGTTGTGCAAAATTTATGTATTAATTTTAGAAATACCAACATTTCTATGACAGTTCTTATTCTGGTTGTTTTATGTCCTGCATTTGCATTTCAAATTTTAATTTTTATGTCTTAAACTATTCTTGCTATACTTAGGTCTAAGAATTTTGTTGTTTTGTCCATATTATACATGTATATTATTTTTCACTTTAGTTTCAAACATTATTGTTAGGACTGAGAAAAAGTTATTGAGTCTCATGAAGTGTCCAGTCAGAGTTAATCTTGGGACTTTTTCAGGAGCTGCTAGAAGGAGATACTCAAAATGAAAAACATCTTGTCATGAGGAACCTGGGAAACAACTCAACATGAACAAAATAGAATCTAGAGGTGGAGACATAGTAAGTACTAGAGCTATTATTTGAATTTCTGGAACAAGCCATATCTGAAACCATTATCATTTGTCCTTTTCAATTACTCAAGCCAATAAGCTTCCCCTATTTCCATTTGATTTAAGCAAGTTTAAGTAGGTATTATTTTTCTTTGCTTATCAAATAAGGTATGTATAGACATTTGAACTTGACTCTTCCGGATGACTTTGTTGCTGGGAATCTTCAGAAAACTGCCAAGTTACACTCTACTACTGTCATGGAAAAAAATAATTTAATGGTAGTAGAGCTGAACTTAAGAGAGGTGTTGAAATGTCAGCAGAGATGTGTAGGATGAAACTGAGATTGCTTCCTTAGAGCCCAGTTTTAAGAGGTACTGATACAATAAAAAGTATGGGGAATTATAAATACAAAACTGTAAAAATAAAGCAAATCAGTTGTGTGAAAGGATGATGAAGGACGCTTATCTTCTATTGCCTGGACAATATAAATTTGATACATTAATATTTCCTTTCTAATGGAGAGTTTAGAACTTCATTTGACAATCATTATTTTATTCAAGGCATCTTTATTAATTAAAAAACAAACGTTAATTGTAAGTAGCATAATTATGTTCTTTTGTGTGTGTGT
Organism: Monodon monoceros; assembly: GCF_005190385.1. Taxonomy (NCBI): domain Eukaryota; kingdom Metazoa; phylum Chordata; class Mammalia; order Artiodactyla; family Monodontidae; genus Monodon; species Monodon monoceros. The sequence continues at coordinate 67,130,693 of NW_021703782.1, forward strand.
GTCGTATGCGGGCCTCTCACTGTTGTGGCCTCTCCCGTTGCGGAGCACAGGCTCCGGACGTGCAGGCTCAGCGGCCATGGCTCACGGGCCCAGCTGCTCCGTGGCATGTGGGATCTTCCCGGTCCGGGGCACGAACCCGTGTCCCCTGCATCAGCAGGCGGACTCTCAACCACTGCGCCACCAGGGAAGCCCTAATTATGTTCTTTTACTCAAAGAAAATAGAGTTGAACCCACTATGATGTTCTGAAGTTTCTTTTGTGCCCACCTGTTTATCCAGCAAGCTGGTTTCTTCATTATTGGCTTCCTTACAACCCGTCGCACAACTCTGATTTTGTTTATGTTTCAGCTTTAAAGTCATGCTGAGGCCAATCAACAGCTTTCAAATATTTGATCATGTCTGAGATTATATTTAGGGAACTCCTTTGCTTCCTGTTGAAAAATAGTTGAGGCTCAAATAGGATTTGGAATGACCACTTATCACTCAGGGTTTCAAAACGTAATTTTTGTATCAGTTGATATTTCACTTATTCATTCTTTCATTTCACTCCACATATGTTTAAGTGGGTATGACTATAATCCGGGCACTTTTCTAGGCGCAGCATAAACATCACCAGAAAACAAAGATCTTGCTCTCATGGAACTTAGATTCCAAAAAGGACAGAGCAAATAAACCTATAAGCAAAATATAAATTATGTCAAGTGGTGGTAAGTACTATGAATTACTGTGAAGTAGAGTAAGGATAGAGAATGCAGGTGGAGAGGGGTGAGGATGCCCTTTCATATGATAGTGAGGAAAGTTCCCTTTGATAAGGTGACCTTTATGCAAAGAGTTGTAGTGAAGTAAGTACTAAATGGGTATCTAAGGAAAGCACATTTCAGACAAGTTAAGAGACTCTGAGACACGAGTATGCTAAACATATTTAAAAAGTAGCAAGAACATCTAAACGGCTGGAGTAGATTGAGGATCCAGGAGATACAGACAGCACGTGGAGGGGGGCTTGATCATAAGGGATATGACATTTGTTCTAGAAGATTGCTTTGTTTGTATATGAGAATAGACTGTAGAAGGGCAAGTGTAAAGAGCTACTACACACCTGCAAGATGGTTGCTAAGAAATGACATTAAATTTTTCACTGTGGAGGTCATTAATGACCTTGACAAGATTAGTGTAGAAAAAATAAATTTTATGTTTCAAAATTATACATTTTCTTATAACATTTCTTACACAGAAAAGTTACACATTTTCTATAGCACCCTCTTCTGGGCTTTCAGTGAAGTGGCTATTACAGTAACACAGAAGAGAGATGATGGTGTTTGGACAGGGAACGCTAAGTGAGACATGGTCAAATTTGATACATTTTGAAAATAGATGAAGAGAATTTGCTGGATGTGAAACAGAGGGCTTGTATCAATGTTCTATCAGAAAAGATATGGCACATTTAATTAAGATAACTAGCGACGTGTTTAATAAAGGAATTATTTAGAAAGATGTGAGCAGGGTATAGAGGAACACAAGGAATAGTACAATGCCCTGAAGAATGAATATAAAAACCTGTGTTAAGCGGAATTTTAACAGACTTGCCTTAAGGAAAACACCCAGCTCAAAACTGCCCCATGAGGATATAGATGAAGGAATCAGTACTTTGACCTCACTTCCTTCCCTGCCTCCACAGGAGCAAAGGTTCCCGTTGACTAAAACCAATTGCAAAACAAAGGACAAGGGAGAACCTTGATTTAGCTCCTACAGGTCAGCTTTCAGTGTCATGAATCAGGGTGTGGAAGGGTGGAGAATGAACCTGGAGAGACAAATGGAAGATATCCAGGATGACTCTATGCACTTGGCTCGAGTAACTAGAACTGCATGAGGATCAGTGTGTGTGTGTGTGTGTGTGTGTGTGTGTGTGCGCGCGTGTGTGTGTGTGCATGTGTGTGTGTGTATGTGTATGTGTTAAAAAAAGATAGATCAAAAGAAATTGAAGTAGAATTTTGTATAACACAGTTTTAAGATGGCAACATGACAGTAAATGTGAATTTTTAAAAAGTGTGTCCGGACTTCCCAGAAGAAATTAAGATTGAAGATATAATATTAGGAATTTTAAGTCTATAGCTGGTATTTAAACCCCCAGAACTGGATGAAATCACCTAGGCAATGAGTACAGATGGAGAAGAGTTTATGAAAATAATCCAGAGGAACAGACAAAGGGGACAGCAAAAACATTTTTTTTCAAAAAGGAAGAAGTCATTAGTTATGTCAAAAGCTGTTAATAGCTAGAGCAAAATAATTTCTGAGAAATGATGTTAAATTTTTCAGTGTAGAGGTCGTGAATGACCTTGACAAGATTAGTGTAGATAAAAATTTTGTGTTTCAATAGAAACTATGCTTTTTCTGACAACCCTTCTGCGTTATCAGATTGGAGCCCAGTTCATTGCCTTTGAGCTATTTTGCAACTCTTTGTAAATGTGGGTAACTGATAGTAAATTCTGACTTGTCTGATAGTATTTAATGAACATTTTCTATCCAGTTTGGTAGTGACTTGATTGGCTTGGAAAAACCACAGTTTTGTCTCCATTTGCAATTCATTTCAATATTCCTTCAATCCATATGAATTTGTACTGTTTTGAGTTTTCCTTTGAACCAGTTATAGCATGGGCCTGGTTCTATTCATAAGAATAAAATAATTTCTTTAACACACGTTCATTTTTCATCTATATTAAAATCATGATTTTTACCTTTTTCTGAAAATTATCTTTTAACATTAGTTTTGGTGTAGTGATGTGGGCAAAAAATTGACTCAAATATATTTAATAGAAAACGGGGTCAAGATAGCTGATTTGATATTCAGAAAAATCTTTTTTGGTAAAGCACATTGAAAAATTTCAATACAATTTAACTATCACTTTTTTAAAGCTTGGTGGGAAAGCAGAGACCTGAAATGAAAAGAAAGCCATGAAGAGGGGGTGAGTGAGTACTAGATGTGCCCTTGGGACAGGAAACGAAGCTTGGGACCAGAGCTGAGTAGGAGGTAGGACCCCTGGCATAAGCTGGGATTCTTCAAAGGGCAAAATCTCGCGGGAAAAAGCTGCTTTCCATTACATGGAAATGGTGAAAGTATTTGCCTTCTTTCGTCTTAGCTCTAGTTGAGGTAGGATAAAAGAAGAAAAATTATCTCTGAGAATTCTAACCACAAGCTAGCACACACCTTGTTTGTTTGAGGAACTGGAAAAAGGCAGGTTTAAAGACAACAGAATGAACTCTTGTCTAGTTTCATGTCTGTCACCTCCTTGTTACCCTAATGTTGCCAACGATAACTTCTCAATTTCATTAGATAACTCAGCCATGAGGGTGTCTCTTGATTCACATTATGAAAGCCCAAACACGATTCTTTTGTTGCAGTGTACACATGCAGGTAACAGGCTATTAAAATCTACAGATTCCACCCTTCTGATCCCCATATCACAAGAATTGATTTCTTACATTACAATGATACTTAACTTGAGTTTTTATTTTGTCATTTGATCCTCCAGTTAATGTATTTACCCAGGCAAAAACATTAAAAAACGAAAAAGTCGTTCTCAAGTAATTTCCTCCTCTCTCCTCACATTTTTTATTTTCTTTGAAACCAACACTATTTTCCTTGGCTGAGATGGACAGTTAGTTAAAATGATATTTCCTAGGGAAAAAAAAATTCTCAGAATGAGAAACTAAACTTGAACTAAATTGTAAATGTCTTAGTCCAAAATCTCAGAAAGAGCATGTATTTTTAAAATAAACTTGGACTTTTCTCTGAACTCCACTCCCATAATAATTCAATTTGAACCTACTTAGGTGCTCTCTCACTCACATCCATCTGATGAAAAACAAAGCATTTGGGGGAAGTCCTTTGGGCTCATGCCCATTTGGTTACCTCTAGATGCCTTGTCTTAGCTCATATAGGCTACTGAAATCTGAGAGCCTTGGGTTTCTGTCCCATCTGGAAGCCCAGCAAATTTTGCCGAGGCTATGAACCTGAGCCCAGACTCCAGCCTCTCAAGCATACCATGCAGCCATCCCATTCCCACCTAACCAAAAACTCTTCTCACTTCCTGGGATACTGGGAGGAAGCCAGCTGCAGATTCCAATTGAGAACTTCCAGATCTCCCTTCACATCCTCAACTTCTGGAGAGCACATCCTCTTCTTCTTCCTCTTTTCCAGGAGATACTTGTCTCCCTTTCCCTTCCTGGGCATAATCCTTTCAAGTACTAGGAAGACAATTATCCTTTGATTCCTACAGCAAAACCTCCTATAAGCCAAGAAAGCATGAAAGGACTGACTACCTTCCTGGAGTGGATGGGAGTGGGAAAAAGTGCATCAAGGAAAAAGCACAAGTTAATATCTCAAATCAATTATACTGTCTCACAACTTTTGCGGGAGTACCCTCCCCTCATAACCTGAAATACCTGATAAAAGAAGGCAAGGCCCATCACTAACATGCTGTTCAATTTGTGAGTGTTTGAAGGAGTGCCCTAAACCTCCATCAGTGGCCTAGCCTTTATAATCTGATTACACTCACCATTTTTTTATTCCTGAGATCTGAAACCAGAAGGAGGAAGGAAACTTAAATTACAAATGTCACCACTCATTTATTTAAAAGTTATGTCATTCTACATATGCGGATGCATTATATTCTCTTGCAGTTTATCTAAATGCTTTACACTAGCTGTACCCTTCAGGACATTAAAGAAATGGAATCATCTCTTGACTGCCCATGGGCGGATGAGACTGAGGTGGAAAGACTTTGCCAGGAATAATAGATGAATGTTGCTTTTGGTAAGAGACCAATGGAGATATGTTTCCTTTTTATAAAAGACTTGTCAAATATTCATTTATAATTAAATTAAAGATATTGTTGCACTGAAAATGAGGAGTAATCATTCCTCAACATACTAGAAAGCTATCTTGGAGCATAAGGGCTCACAGACAGATGACACTTCAATGAACATTTGTTTGTAGGAGGCTGACCTGGGCCAGGAATGAATGATTGTTAGCTTTAGTTTCTTGGGGATGTGTTAATTGATTGAGAAATTTAAAAGTTGGATTTTTGTGATTGCTTTTTTAACCTGTCAGTGTGTTCTTAACTAAAATCGTATTATATTGACATTTTACTCTTCTCACTCATTATTTCAGTGTGAGAAATAGGTCAGGGAAGTAAGCATCTGTAAATGTCCTTTTACATCACATTTACTGTGTGGAACTGGGAATCTCTAAAGTTCCAGTGACTTTGTACTTATGAAGGGGCCACGGAAGACATCTGTGAAAACCAGAAGAAAACCTCACAGGAAAAGTGCTGAATAAAGGATGGCCATGTGTGTTGGTGTGCCAGCACTTCTTCGTAACAGCACCACATTTCAAATAGTCTCCTGTTTCATTATATGACTGAAAATATAATTTTATTTAAAGTTGGCATCACTAACAAATAGTCAAATCTCAATTCCCAATGTTTGATTGGTTGTGTGCTTTTCTGTTTTGTTTTCGTTTTGTATGTGGGAGGCAAGGGACCCAGCCAGCCTATCTGGATGTTAGAATATATATACTCTAGCACCACCTACTGGGCATTAGTTTGCAGTGCCCCAAATTACAAAAAACTAAACCCCCAAATCTGATTCTTTCCCCAAACTTTCATTTTCTTGCTTTTTCTCCTCCCTACCTTTTTATTTCCTGTTGCTTCTGTATTCAATGTTCTTTATTTCCTTCTACTTATTAGAAATATTCTTTTTCAATATAATTCTCATACGCAGTGTCTCAAACAAATACTTTTATGACAGGTTGACAGATTGAAGATGAGGAAAGAAAAGGTTCCTGCCAGGTCTTTACCTTAAAATGATAACTAATGGCAAATTAGATTCAGAAAGGCATAATTTTATATATTAAATATTAATATTTAGCATTTCTATGCCTAGATTCCTTTGAATCCCCACTTTTCCACTAACTAGCTGTGAGGCTGCACAACCGCCCCAAATCTCTATTTTCTCACTTGGAAAAAAAAGCAATGCTAATAATACATAACTCAGAGCAATGCTGTGAGAACTGAATGATATGTATGCACACAAACTCTTTGACAGGGCACCTTCTCATGCGGCAAATGTGCAAAAAAGATTTTCCATTATTACTACCTTTCTGAAGACAGAGTCCATATTTTCATTCATCTCTATCAGCTTAGAGTGCATAGCAGGGGGCTTATACATGGTAGAAACTTAATAAATGCTTTTTGAATTAACTATCTGGAAAACATGAAATTGTTTGCAAAGAGTGATACTGTTCCCATCCTTGAAATTCTAATGTTTTTCTTTAGAAAGCTATTTGAAAACATTTAATCACTTTTTCCTGTCTGAATACATAGCAGAGTATCTACTGTGTGTAGTATAGCAGGAAAAAAACACATTATTACCATGGCTATGAGCCAACCACTCTGCTAATCACCTTGTAGATATTATTTTATTTCCTGGACAGAGGGTCCAGAATCTTGATTTTACTCTCAGTTTTATTATTCACTTTCTAAGTAAAATTTGAGCACTAGAGCTTAGTTTCCTTGAGAGAAGGGTGGGCTATACCGTGTCTAAAGTTTCTTTCAGCTCTGTTATCCTTGCTAGGATTCTGCCAGCCTTATAAATTAGGGTTGAAATAGAATAATTCAGCATTTATACTGGCAGTCATTCTGTTTGCCTCTATTCTAAAATGAAAGGAACAAGTGAGATGGAATTATAGATAATTAGAGCCAAGAGATCAGAGGTCATATAGCCAACCCTCTACCCATATTTAATTAAACACACACACAGAGAAAGAGAGAGAGAGAAAGAGAGAAAGCGAAGTATTCTGCCCAAGGTCATAACAATAGATGAAGCAGTATTAAGAGTTTATTCCAGAAGATTTGGTGGAAATGGCAGATCAGACCTTTGTATACTTTAGCCTCTCCATGATAGGAACAAAAGAAAATGCAGTGTGGGAGCAAAGGTTTATAAGTTAGCCTAAAATGTAGTTGTGATATTTTTAGATGGCCACTTGTGAAATGTATACCTGAGCAAATCTAAAAACACAGAGACCATCTAATTTATGATATGTATCTTCAGAAAAATTCTGAGGTATACTACACTGAGGCAATTTATGAAATAAGAAACCCTTTCTTTAAATTTAAATTACATTGTAGACAGTTTGGAAGGAATACTATAAAGTCACCCATATTTACATGGCTCCAAACAATCATTTACATAGTTTTAAATTTTTTTCCTATGCATATATTGTAATCATAGTGTTCATAAAACAGTTCTGTTATTTGATGGTAATTTTTGCCATAGTGTTACATAGTCTCTTAAGTATCAAATGCTTGCAAAGTATTTTAGCAAATGACCATATCATAATTTATGTTAACATCCCCCTATATTTCTGAGCATTAAATTGTTTGCCTTTCTTTCTTTCTTCTTTTCTCTTCTCCCTCCCTCCCTCCTTCCCTCACTTCCTCCCTCCCCACCTTTCTAGAATTTTAAATAATGCATTGCAATCATGGCTTTCTCTGATTTTTCTATTAAAAAACTATCAGAGTGGTTGTCAAATTGCTGTGTCAATTTCCTTCTACCAAAGTGTGTCGCATTTAACAATGCCACCAGTAATATAAAGTCACACAAGTTTTGCTCTTCTGTCAAATGCAATGGGAATGACCATAACCATTTTAGTTTATATACAAGTATTTTCATTACTAATATATTTGGATTTATTTTTATTATGAGAGGTCTGTGAGAGGGCCACATGGCAAGGAACTGCAAGCAGCCTCTAATAGTTGAGCTCAGTTCCTGGCTAACAGCCAGCAAGAAAATGGGGACTTCAGTCCTAACACCACATGGAACTAATTTCTGCCAACAGTCACATGAACTTAGAAGAGGACTCCAAGCTCCAGAAAGAAACACAGCCTGACCAACATCTTAATTACAACTTTGTGGGATCCTGAGCAGATGACCAAGCTAAGTTGTATCTAGACTCATGGCTCACAGAAACTGAGATATTATATGTTGTTTTAATCAATTGAGTTTGTGGTAACTTGTTATAAAGCAATAGAAAATTAATATACCTTGTATTTCAATTCAATTTTAAAATATCAAAGCTGTATGATTTTTATGAAAATCCAGTTAAGTCTGCACATAAGTTTGATGAGAGAATTAAATCTTGACTATTTTTTTTCACCACGGCTGCATTTTTGGAGCTTAAAACAACATTTGGAAGTTAAACACAAGTTAGCAATTCTACTTGTATGTATTTACCCAAGAGAAATAAAAATGTATGTCCATATAAAGATATATTCATAAATATTCATAACACTTTGTTCATAATAGCTTAAAACTGGAAACAGGCAAAACAGTCTAACAACAGGTAAATAGGGAAACAAATTCTGGCCTATCCATACAGTAGGAGTAGTCAGCAACAGTAAGGAATGCACTACTGAAATACAAAAATATGGGTGATTCTCAAAAACATTATGCTGAGTAAAAATGAAAAAGCTGGATATAAAACAGTACCTACTGAACAATTCCACTTATATAAAATTCTAGAATAGGCAAGACTGATGTATGGTAGAAAGATCAAAGGCTGCCGATTTGAGGAAATGGGGATAAGGAACATTTTAGAGTGATGAAATGTTTATATCCTGATCATGGTATTGCTTACACAGGTATATACATTTGTTAAAACTCACTGAGTATACACTTATTGAGTTCATTTTAGTGAAGAGTTCATTTCAGTGAAATTATACCACAATAAGGCTGATTAATGAAAATAGCATCTGGTCATAGTAAAACATTCAATACATATTTGGGAATGGATAAAACTTTACTTAAAGGCAATTTTATTCTTTAAATAATTTGCAAATTTAGGAAAAAATTATTTTCCATAATAGCCCATATGGGCCAGTGTGTAAACAGATATAACACTATGGGTTTTGAAAGTGCACGAATGTCACTAGTTATTAATCTCACCTGTCTGCGATGGCGAGTTATTTGTAATAAATAATTTGAGAAGTTTGTCATTTCAGAGCAATCCAGTGTTACTTTCTTTAGGTCTTGAGGATTCACATGAGTTTTGTTCATCATAAGATTTCTGAAAAGATTTGTCATAAATTGATCAACTACACAGTTTAGAAAGTCATAAAGACATTGAGAATTATAACAATACATTTTGATACTGGAATTAATGCAGCCTGAATAACAGTAACATATTGTGTTAAGTAAAATGGCTTAAAAAATTGGGGGTCCCATTATTCCTTAGGAAATAATACAATGCTTTCATGTCTTTAGACATATTAAGATAGGGTGATTCTTTTACTAGGCATGAGTTTAAATTGACAGATTTTAAAAAATAAAATCACAACATTGAGAAAGTTAATATTCACATAGAATCAAAACAGATATAGTAAGATATTTTGTAGGAAATTTGGCAATGCATATTAAAAGGCAGAGGAATATAACTGAGGTCTCAAACTATTTTTCTTCTCCTTGCTTTGCTTTCAGGTGTTTCATGAGATTGTATTCTTTATCCAAATCTCCAATAAGGTAGGATTGGTTAAAAGCTATGACTCCACATTGAAAGCAGTGATTTTATTAACTAACGGTTGATATAAAAAATAAAATCCAAGAATATGTCTCATAAATTCATAAGATCTCAAAGTACCTTTCGAGATCCTCTGGTACATCCTTCCAAAATGCTTTATGGTACCAGGTGTTCGTCGCCCATATGCAATGATCTGTTTTCTTGTGCTCAAACATCTAAGGATCATTTTTTGTGTACATGAGCAGGTAGTGGATTCTTTGCTATGCAGCTAGGATATCACAGTATATAACATGGACCTGATAAAAATAGATATGATCATTTTTTGACAGAGACTTTAAACTTTCTCTTTAGCACTATTCAACTATTCTCTTCCACCATAACAGACACGTGGACAAAGTTTAAATGGGCAATAGGCTGGGAAGTTATGAGAAGGATTCAAGAATCAGGAGGGTCAATGGATCAGATGTCATTTGAAGTTCATTATGGCTCCAAGATTCTATGATTCTGTGACTTTACTGATGCATTTTTATTCTCTCCCCCAAAATTCAAACAAGTGAGCTGGGACTGTGTGTGTTTAGTGCAACACAATGGTTTTTGCATGTCTCTGTGTTACAGGAACACCAAGTCTTTTTTGTAACTCACCCCGTGTAACTTGAGGGAACTGCTGTGTTTTGTTTCAATATAGTTCTGCACTGTTGTAACACAATTTTTATTTCCATGACTTCTTTAAGCAAAATATTATTCACATTTTGTGAATACTCAAAACCTTTTCTCCAATTTTATGTTTTCTTTTTTCAAGGCTGTAAAAGTTTGTATTGTGTACTAAAACTGCCTGCTTTCTCTGTTACAACTTAATGGATGATTTTTGAAATTACATATAGACGTATTATCCTTTAACAAATCATTCAATTGTTTTATATTAAGATGTGCCCTATTGTTGAGATTTTCCATTAAATGTCATTTTGTCTATGGATGTTCTCTAAGCTTCGACCATTTAAATTATTCAGGCTCTATACCTCACCACTCCTGTACTTAGATAATTATTTATAAATACTAACTCTGAGAACAAAGTTGATCATTAACCTGGCATTAAGCTGTGCAGCTTTAACCATTGACAAGAAAAAAAGGAAACAAAACAAAAACAGGCATAAAATTTAAAACAGAATTGTGACATTTAAATGTTTATTAAGACATTCATATTAATAATAGGATACTTTATAAATACTTTATATATAAAGTTGATAGTGACCATCATAACTCCAGCATCGGTTTTTACTAGGCTTTCAAGGTTTAAGATACCAATACATCAACATTTTCTTGCCTTTAGCATTTGAAAGCTAATTAGGTGCTTCAATTAAAGGCCAATGACAAGAAAGAAGAGATATGGGGATATATGTATATGTAAAACTGATTCACTTTGTTATAAAGCAGAAAATAACACACCATTGTAAAGCAATTATACTCCAATAAAGATGCTAAGAGTCCCTCCCATCAGGAAACTTGCACAAGCCTCTTGGATAGCCTCATCCACCAGAGGGCAGACAGCAGAAGCAAGAAGAACTACGATCCTGCAGCCTGCGGAACAAAAACCACATTCATAGAAAGATAGACAAGATGAAAAGGCAGAAGGCTATGTACCAGATGAAAGAACAAGATAAAACCCCAGAAAAACAACTAAATGAAGTGGAGACAGTCAACCTTCCAGAAAAAGAACTCAGAATAATGAGAGTGAAGATGATCCAGGACCTCGGAAAAACAATGGAGGCAAAGATTGAGAATATGCAAGAAATGTTTAACAAAGACCTAGAAGAATTAAAGAACAAACAAGATTATCAATCACAGTTTCAATTTCATTACCTGTGATTGGTCTGTTCACAATTTCTGTTTCTTCCTGGTTCAGTCTCGGAAGGTTATACCTTTCTAAGAATTTGTCCATTTCTTCCAGGTTGTGAGGGATTTATACCATGCAGCCCACATAGAAGTCAAACCTATGATTAACCCAATGTTCTAATCAACTGCTCTACAGACATAAACTACAGTCTTGATGATGGTAAACAGCACAAGAAAAAGTCTATATTAAAATATCACCATGTTACCTTTTACCACATTACTGAGCATCCTTTCAAATAAATAGAATATATTAGCAAACAAGTATTATGTCATCATGTGCTAAAAAACAGCAATAAAATGTACTTATAAAAAGCAAAGAGGGCTTCCCTGGTGGCGCAGTGGTTGAGAGTCCGCCTTCCGATGCAGGGGACACAGGTTCGTGCCCCGGTCCGGGAAGATCCCGCATGCCCGCGGAGCGGCTGGGCCCGTGAGCCATGGCCGCTGAGCCTGTGCGTCCAGAGCCTGTGCTCCGCAACGGAGAGGCCGCAACAGTGAGAGGCCCGCGTACAGCAAAAAAAAAAAAAAAAAAAGCAAAGAATCCTGTATGAAATAACATATACTTTAAATTTTGAGATATGTGTTTTGAAAATATTTTTTTTAATGTCCCAGAAATTTGTGGGAAATTGTTTAAAACTGTATAAATTGAGGGGTTTGTTGCTGTTGCAGTTAAGTCTTTTCAAGTAACTGACTGCTTATTTGAGGGGAGAAAAACAGCTCTAAGAATAACTTATAGGGCTTCCCTGGTGGCGCAGTGGTTGAGAGTCCGCCTGCCAATGCAGGGGACACGGGTTCGTGCCCCGGTCCGGGAAGATCCCACATGCCGCGGAGCGGCTGGGCCTGTGAGCCATGGTCGCTGAGCCTGCACGTCCGGAGCCTGTGCTCCGCAACGGGAGAGGCCACAGCAGTGAGAGGCCCGCGTACCACAAAAAAAAAAAAAAAAAAAAAGAATAACTTATAAAACTCAATACCAGACTTTTAAAGGCTATTTGTTTTTTTTGTTTTATTTTTTTTAATACCAGACTTTTAAAGGCTATTTGTAAATATGTTTCACAGAAAGTTTCTACCTGTACCCTAAACGGGCAAGAAACAGAATGGGTAAGTATAAAAAGAACATTTTATTAACTGAAGTATCTCTAGAGGATAGCCAACATTAACTTAATAAATAAATGTGGAATGAATGGATATGTAATCATGTGTAGTGTTTTAAATCTTAAAAATGTCTTTAAAAATTTTGTATTTTCAATCATAATTCTAAGATACTTTTCCACTATATTCCTTCCCTGGATCTTGGCTATCCACAAGTATCATGAAAGAAAAATATACACCATATCTACCACTGAGTTATCCATTTGTCTTCTGGAAATAAAGTCATTCTCCCATAAAGAATACGTAATTAATTATTTTAAATAATGGTCTAAATGTTAGGGGTGTATCACTATAAATTTTATTTGTATAAACTCTTAAAAAGTTCTAGTTTTTCGGCAATTAATGTTATAGCCAGTGGGAGTCATATTTTTACATATCCTCTAAGTCAAAATTTATATTTACAGTTGATATTTTGTTACCATTAAGTTCAAATGATCTCAGCCAACTATCCTCTTGTTTAATTTGCTATGATGGCATGAAATATCAGTGCTTTAAAGAAGTGTGGAATGAGAGTATGAGTTTGAGGTGATAAAAATAAGTTAAATTAAAACTCATGTTTATAATTGCATACTATTTTAGTTTAATTTTTGTCATAAAATTAATTCTCTTCCAAGGCTTGCAAAGTCAAAAGTTAAGTGTTCCTCAACATTTTCATGGGTTTCTTGAGCTTTGAACCTAGCTTACTAACTCATTAATTTTCAAGTCATCTTGAAATATTTCCTATGGAATCCATGGTGATTTATCAGGTGCTATAAAGTTTAAAAAAGCAGAGAAATATTTAATTTATTTGAAGATACGTTTGTGGGATACTATATATATTTCTGGAAACACTATTCAGTTATAATGTGATTACTTTCATAAAACTTCTACCTCTTTTAAAGTTCTTTTCATGTTCTCTCTTGTATCAGAGATAAGTATGTACAGTTCCAGGATAGGAAACATTCTTAACAGTTAAGGTTATAACTAGGATGTTGCTTACAGATGGGAATATTGCAAACAAGGAAGTAAATCTGAAATGTTTGTGATAGTAAGAATAAAATAAATATTCATTATATTGAAATGAATTTAAAAATTTAAATATAGCAAGGGAACTAATAGCAATTTGTGAGACAACTAATGATTACATTTCACCACTGAAAATGAATAATTACATTAGTAATTGAAGATCAATTTTAACACCAGTCATTGTGGGGGGAAAAAAGAAAAGAATGCAAATGAACTGTCTTCCCAGTTTTTCTGTAGTCTTAAAGAATAATCTTGATTAAGAAGATTACTGTCTCTGGCTTGGCTGGCTCTATCATTCTGATTTTGTCCAATGCAACCGGGAATAAACATAATTGTGTGTTTATTTTTATTTCTTTCTTAGACCTAAGGCAGTGTTCTGTTTTTCAACAAAAGTATCTTAGTAAGATAAAAGGGTTTTTTTTCTTTTCCTTTTAATCCTAAGAAGGTCTGTTTGAGATATATGCTTCTTACTTATATGTAAATTTTACCAATTTTTTTCTAAATAAAAAAGTGAAAAGAAAACATCTCTCATGTGAACTTAGGTATAGGAAACATCTTGTTCTACCTGAAAAATAATTTAGATGCTGTGGTTGTGAGCCTAGTGGGACATTATGGCTGAGCCTTCATCGAGTCTGCCTTATGTAACTGCTGTGTGTCTGACTCTAAGCTACCAGATGCTGGAAAGAAAGGAAAATGAAAACTATAATCTTAGACAACTAAATCCTTATTTCCAGCCTAGGAAGACATGAGTGTGGAGTGTGGAGTGTGTGTGTGTGTGTGTGTGTGTGCTAGTTATAACCAGTGATTTGGTAGATAACCAGTGATTTGGTAGAACGCTAAATTAAAAGATACACATCTGGCTGTTTCCTACAAAAGTCAGAAAGAATAAATCTTCGCTTTTAAAGATATAGTTTTGAAGATTCTCAACTGTGGTACAGTATGAATTTAGTCACTTAGCTAGATAATGCACTTTACCTAAAAGCCAGAACCTACCTCTCAAGATGACGTTGTGATTTTTTAAAAGTCTTTTGAGAGAAAAAAAAAGGTAGACCTCTAAAAGAAAATGGCATATATACATTTAGGTATCCATGAAATAAATGCCTTCAAATGTATTCCTTCTGGATGTCAAGCAACATGATGTTTTCAATTTTTTTATACACTGTCTTGCATTACAAATTCAAATATCGGAAGGATATTTACTTGAAGGCCACCAAATTAATGTGGTTAAAAATTATTTTAGTTATTCTAAAGCCGTGAGAAAGGATTACATTTCCAAGCTTGTTTATACTCTCTTGTTCTGTGTCTACATCCAAATCCCAGGAAATCATCTTCCCTGGGGACACTGTTGCATTTGGATGGCCATGTGCAAGTTTCAGATTTTTCTGGACTTTTTCCCAGCTCCACTCTGATTTCTTGCAATTCATGGGCAGCTGAAAAAAGAGGAAGAATAAGGAAGAAACTTACAAGAAATTATCATTAAAATCACTGCAGATATTTCATTAATGAAAAACTTTAGAAAAATGCACTGATGAGAGAGTGTCTGGTAGAGTTTATTATACATTCTAGTGAGGGAGAAAAGAAGCAAAATGCTAAACACATGCATTAACATCATTAAAGACTGTAGTAAATACCAATAAAGAAGTAAATAGGGAGCTATGGTAATGAGGTTTGATTACGTAAGGCTGGTTAGGGATGATTTCTCAGAGGGGATGGTTTGTGAAGTGTATCTTGAAGAGTGGAAAGAAGTTGACCATGGTGACAAGGAGACGCTTAGAGTTCCTGCTACACTAGGGGCTTCCTCACATTTCTTTTCATGGTTTTCCTTGAGCGTGGAATGTGTGCTCCACTTCTACCCTGTATGCTTTAATACTCAGCGCAGGCATTTATCTGCTTGGAAGTTATTCCTGAATCTGTCTTTGTTTTTCTTCTCCAGGATGTGTTAGATACACTTTCTTAGTGCTTCCTTAAATAATCCACAAATATCTCTCTTAACATACTTCCCTTACTGCACTGAAATTGTATGTCTTTATGCCTTCACCCTGTCTCGCTCCTCTTTACACTCCTAGAATCTAGCACTTTGCTTCATAAATTGCGATTGAAAAAATGATGGGTTATTATTCACAAAAACTGCAAATGAAACTTTGAGCCATGACAGAGCAAGGATACAATAAAAGCTTCGAACTGAAACTCCATCAGGCCCAAACTATGAATGGTAAAGTACACTTGTTCAACCTACCTTTTCTCTCTCCTATTTTTCCATTTTCTTTGCTTGCTGAAGGAAATGTTCTTTCTTTCCATAAATTTGTCATTTTTCTTCATCAGAGCCTATATACGTTGGAAGAAGCTAAAAGGAGAAGGGCAGAACAATGGATTTTCCGTTATTTAAACATTGTTATCTTTATATATGATTGTTTTTGAGACAAAAAAAAGATACTTCAAAATCAGTTATAGTCTCAAAAAATTTTAAGTGAATTTCTAGAGAATATTATTAAAATTACGTCTGAATGCTAGAATATAAATTGAGTGAATTAACATAGAGATGATCCATTCAGCTGTAGCATTTGGTCAGTTAGTAGGTGACCAAAGTAAGCTATTAAATCACCCCATAATCTGGAGGTGAGGTTGAAAGTTTTAATTCAAGTTTCACTATATGTGTTTATCAACTGACTTTTTATTATGAAATTAAATACTTCTCACCTACTGTCTCTGTGGTAGGCAGAATAGTGGCATCTGAAAGATGTCCTCCCATTGGATGTCCTAATCCCCCAGACCTGTGAATATGTTAGGTTTCAAGGCAAAGGAGAACTAAAGTTGCAGATAAAATTAAGGTTGCTGATCAGTTGCTTAAATTAAGGAGATTTTCCTGGACTATCTGGGTGGGTCTAATGCCATCACAAGAGTTTGTTTTTTTAAGATTTTTTAAAATAAATTTTTCTTTATCATTGTGTTCTGAATTCAAAACATTTTAAATTTTTTATTTATTTTTAATTTTATTTATTTTTGGCCGCGTTGGGTCTTCGTTGCTGAGCGGGCTTTCTCTAGTTGTGACGAGCAGGGGCTACTGTTCCTTGTGGTGCGCAGGCTTCTCATTGCGGTGGCTTCTCTTGTTGCAGAGCACGGGCTGTAGGAATGTGGGCTTCAGTAGTTGTGGCACATGGGCTCTAGAGCACAGGCTCAGTAGTTGTGGCTCACGGGCTTAGTTGCTCCGCGGCATGTGGGATCTTCCCGGACCAGGGATCAAGCCCATGGTTTGATCTTCCCAGACCAGGGATCAAACCCCGTGCCAATGCAGGGGGATTCTTAACCACTGCGCCACCAGGGAAGTCCCTTTAAGATTTTTTTTGTGTGTGGACCATTTTTAAAGTCATTATTGAATTTGTACAATATTGCCTCTGTTTTTTTAATGTTTTGTTTTTTTGGCCACAAGCCATGTGGGATCTTAGCTCCCCGACCAGGGATTGAACCGACAACCCCCTATTGGGAGGCAAAGTCTTAACCACGGGATGGCCAGGGAATTCCCCTAACAAGGGTTTTTAAAAGTGGAAGAAAGAGGCAGAAGAGGAAAGTCAGAGACAAGAGACGTGACAGATGTGACAACAGAAGCAGTGTCAGAGAGATACTATATTGCTGGCTTCAAAGATGGAGGAAGAATTTAGAGCAGCAGCTAGCGTAATGGTACCATGGAGTCAAATAAAATACATGCTATGATGGCAGCCTGCAACATTCAGAGGCATTTGCAATGTTAATGCATTTGAATTATTAATCTTTCCCACTCAGCATCTTATTAGGTTTTTTTGTTTTTGTTTTTGTTTCTTTGCGGTACGCGGGCCTCTCACTGCTGTGGCCTCTCCCGTTGCGGAGCACAGGCTCCGGACGCGCAGGCTCAGCGGCCATGGCTCACGGGCCCAGCCGCTCCGCGGCATGCGGGATCTTCCTGGACCGGGGCATGAACCCATGTCCCCTGCATCGGCAGGCGGACTCTCAACCACTGCGCCACCAGCGAAGCCCTTATTAGGTTTTAAATGGTCAATATTTAGCATCACATTTCTGGAGAGAAAATGAATCCCTGTCATATACTAAATTTAAAATAAAAGGCTTACACTTGGTGACAAAAGAAAAAAAAGTTGGAGGAAGAAGCACAAACCAAGGAATACGGGCAGCTTTAGAAGCTGGAAAAAGCAGGAAATGAATTTTCCCCTAGAGCTTACCCACCTTTATTTTAGCCCAGTGAGAGCTGTTTGGGACCTGTGACCAGCAGAATAAGGTAATAAATTTGTGTATTTTTAAGCCACTAAATTTGTGATTATTTGTTAAAACTACAATAACAAATGAATACAGTCTTCACTCCCCAAAACTGAAGTTTGAAAAGCAACTCAAGAGAAAAATAACTTTGCTTTTTAGTCAAGTACACTGTTAATTTTGTAATTGTGTGAGAAACATTTTAAATTAAGATTACAGTTAAGGAGAAAAACTTCTCGTACTGACTCAGGTGAGAAAACCAAGAACTAGTCAGTCCAACCTTCTAATTTTTCCCTCGTGTTTCTCATGGTGTGTCCTAAGTCTCAGAGTGTGAAGAAGTTTCCAAAGTGAGTTGGGGCTGTGAAAGCTCTGTTTCCTCTTCCAAGGGACCAAATATCAACGTTGACACTTGAAAAGATATAGAATTCTACAAATTATCTACAACTCCATTTCAGACTTTTAAAAATGTAAATACATGATTAAATACATGATTGCAGTAGTATTCTGCAAACAAAAAAAAAAGTGGAGTAACTGCAGGCCAATCATTCTTTAGCGCAATTTATCCATTGCATTTTACCTTACTTAAAGAAGGTGGCTGCAACTAGTTTTGAACCATTTCCCTTCTACCAACCAAGAATACAAACAGCAGAAGGAAGAAGAGAAGAAATGTGTGGATAATAGCAGGAAAGATGTTTAATATTAAAAAGGAGCTGTTTGCTCTCCAGTACTAGCTAGAATTATCTCCATAGGTCTATTTAGTATTTTATATAGAATTACATTTCTAGGGAACAGTTTACATTCCGACATTACCTTCACTGGACCTTACCAGTGTTTGTTTTTCTGTACTACTTGGTCATGATCTGCTTCAAATATTTCTTTGGTATCTTTATTTTCCTCTCATGGTCATTCTATAGAGACATGAGAAAGAATCCGTAAAAGTGCATTAACTAAATGTAATCTCTTCTCCTTACTACTCAGGCACATTCTACAGGATAAAACCTCAACAAACCCCTTACTGTAGAGAGAGACAGTAATGGTCAAGGCCACCCACCTCGCACTGTGCTGGTATTAGGAACAAGAAGAGTAGCTGGGAACTCTGGATCACATGCTTCCCCTGCACTTGGGCATGGTTAGCAAGTCACTTTTCAGCCCAGTGATAATCAACAACAGCCTGGAGCTAAAAGGTAACGCAACTGTCTTCTGTGGCCAAGTCTTGACTTAATAAACGTATCAGTCTTGAAAGGTTACCTTTTGGCTTCAACAATCTAATCTGAGTAGCTTAAAAACAGAGCTTTAACAGAAGGTAACCTTAAACGTGAACCCCACTCAGGTCTGTACAGGCATTTTTGTTTTGATGATCTTTCCTGCTCTTTCAAAGCTTATGGGGATTTTGCAAATCATGCTTTATTTAGCGTTTCTGTAACTCCCTGTAAATGAGAAGAATGATAAATTTAGTGATAGAGATGGCTTATATTTTGGGACACTGGAAAAAGATCAAGGTCTTAAAGAAATAGTAGTAAGTTCTTTTATGCACGCACATCTCCCACTGAGTTCCATATCGTAAGCACCACTGATTTCACATTTTTTATTTCACAATATCTGATTTTCACAAGGTGTCTATCTATTAGCATTTTTGGGCCCATTTAAAAACATCAGCAACAAACTAGAAATAGAGCCAGAAGTTTATTAAAGAACAGGTCGACTACAGTGTCTAGGCCATCATAAGACAATCAAAACTCACATTTCCAAACTTCATTAAGGGAATGATGAATACTCACTGTTACTTATATGAAACATTTTATACATTGAAGACAGAGACTGAGTGTGAATTACTGAGGACATTCATTTCTCCCCACTAGAATGTAATCTCCATGAAGGAAGAGATTTTGTTTGGTTGGCTCATTGCTGCATACCCAGCACTTAGCATACTGCCTGGCCCAGAGTAGACGTCTAATGAACATTGATTGAATAGTTCAATAAATTAAAAAGAGTCTGACACAGTTAGAAACTAATAAAAGAATATGAAAAAAATAGTTAAACTTAGTGCAGGCATCATTGATTCCTGAGTACCTCATAACTGGATGAAATTAAAATACTGTCTGATGTACCGATCTGCTGATGTACTATGCCTTTGCTGCTATGGATCAAAATCAAGAGAACTGTGTAGATAAACTTTATTGTATAAGCAGAAAATTAATTTCATACTAGAAATGGATGGATGATGCAAGTTGAAATGGACTGTCCATTGATGTTCCTAATGTGGTAGCAGAAAATAAAAATGGTGTCTTAAGTGCTTAGTATTTGATGTCATTAATAGTTTTGTTAAACTCTACAGTGTAGAAAGGTTTTGATACTAGACTGTGCATTGTACATAGCTCTAATGCATTGTATTGCCCACTAGTACTTCTATAATGGTAGATGGTTTGTGCATTCAGACTCTGAGGCATTAAACATAAATGACTTATAAATAAATAAATAAATAATGTCTTGGTGCCTGGGATGCAGGTTTACGTAGCTGTTATTAAATGCCTATGTTAGTCCACCTGGATTGTACTCCTGCTATGCACAAAAAGAAGATGCCGTTCAATTCTGTCAACTGGTTCTCCATATGCTCAGCGTTTGTCAAGCCTATGCATATGGGACAGGAGTGAAAACGTGAATTTTTTGTGTGTGCATGCATGCAGATAGCGTCTTTGTGTGTGTGCTTGCATGCATATGTGTGCGTGTATTTGTCTAGATGTCTTCCCACCTATAGACCCATAAATTAAGTTCTTAGTAGCTTTTAGCGTATGCACATATGACCAGATGTGCATAGTTTCCTCTTCACTGTTGGTCAGTGGGGGGAGCTGTCACCTGCCTCTGCAGCATGAGGGTGCAAAGGCAAATTCATTTTCTGTGAGGACCTGTACATCAGTGGTATCTTTTCTCAAAATAAAAACTATAGATTTTGATTGCTAAATATGTCAGTACATCAATCAGATAAATTAATACCTAAGAAAGAGTACCATAAGACATGTGATAGTGCATATTATTATAATTTTTTAACAGAAAATGGGTTATAATGCAAGAAAATAAATTAGGTCAATGGTAGATTATTAGCACTTATGTACCATAGCATAGCTATGATAGAAAACGTGTACATCCTTCATCTTCTCTTCTTTTCTCATAAGCCCCATTTGTTTGATTATTTGTCTTTATGTTGCATTTGGTGCACATCCTTTGTCATCTGCAAAAATTGAGAGAAAAATGGAAAAATTAAAAAGTAGGAGAAGAAAGGCCCATATGACATATAAACCAACTTTTAAAAATTTAACATGATGTTTTCAGGATTCATCTAAAAATTTTTATCATCTACTACATACAGGCCCTATATTAAACACTTAGACATGTTCTTATTTAATTCTCAAAAATTATCTTCACAGTTGGTTTTATTAATCAAATTTTACTGGTGTAGGAATCATTACCTAGGGAAGATGGGAGACTTCTTCAGGCTCACACTAATAAAAGGTGGTTAATTTGACATTTGAACCCAAGTTTTTGACTCTAATTCCCATGTAATTTTCTCTTCTCCTAAACTACTCCTCCAATCAGCTGTTTGCCCAGTGGCTGGTATACGCCAAGTACATGGAATTATTCTCTTCTCAGAGATAAGTTTCCTTTTCCTCATTCTCATGGTCTGCACTTGAGAAGAAAATCTTGCTTAATTTCACCATGTGCTAAAGGCGCTGATGTCATTCAAAGAATCTGTTATTTTTATGTTAAGAAGAGCCTGCCATTCTTCTCTGACCTGGTTGGGCCTGGCCTACAGCAGAATGTTCTGGGAGCCTTAGGTAGTGGTCTTGTCACCTGTCTAGAATATCAGGAAACGCACAGAGATTAAGAGGTTGAATCATTAAGAAGCTGACTAGGGAATAAACAGAATCTGTCCACATATCCCCACAGTGGCTTTGATATCGATTCTGCATTTACTATGATGTCTGACACAATTATAGTGCCTTATAATTGCATTTTGAGGTATAAAGAAAGATGCCTTAAACCTAAACCTTTTATTAATCAAGATAACCAGCAGTATATGTTGTTTAAAAGCTAAGCTGGGTCTTATTTGCTAACACTCTGCTATCAAAAAGGAAGGTGAGTTATTGAATAATTTCATTTAATTCTTGAAAATTGCATGCAAAATACATTTTAATAAGAAACATGTAACAGAAGCATAAGCTCTGTTTAAACGGAGTCATTATTCATAAGTTTTTTGTATGTGTATTGATATAATTATTTGCTAAAAACTCATTATATGATAATGAACTTATCTTAAAGATACTATTAATATTATTGGCAACTCCTACACTTTGATTTTGTTTATTATAGGTGGGATCTTGTCCTAATTTTACCATATAACCTCCAAATCAATACTATTTTGATTTTTGTTCAACAACTTTTGCTTAACCTGAGCCACATCATGTCAAACAGGGACTTCCCTAGCAGTCCAGTGGTTAAGACCCCGCACTTCCACTGCAGGGGATATGGGTTTGATCCTGGTTGGGGAACTAAGATCCCTCAAGCCTCGCAGGGCAGCAAAAAATTGTTAAATACTATTATAGTAATTTTATTATTTGTTTAAAACTGCAAAACACCTAACCTTTAATCACAAAGACCACCACCACCACCAATCCCCATGCTTGGATTGTCAGCCTCGCCTTTGACGTAGTAGGCAGAAATATGAGACTGGGAATTGAAAGAATAAAGATCTAATCTAACAAATTGTGTCAATAATGCTTGAGACCTCAGGTGAGGTTTGAATATAGATTAGATAATCCTTAAAATCCTACAGAGGCAGTGTAGTGCACTGTTGAAGAGCACAGAGCTCAGAGATATCTGGCTTGAGTTCAAATCCCAGTTCCAACATTTACTAGCTGTGTGACCTTGGGCAGGTTGCTTAAGGCCTCTGGTTCCTCACCTATCAAATGGGAATAAAAACAACACCTACTTTATAAGGTTGACAAGTATAAGTGAGTTCATATGAGAAGGGCACCTAGAACTTGGCCTGGTACAAAAGATATATATTTGTACTTGCCATTGTTATCTAATTTGACTTAAATATTTAGAACTTTGTAAAATTCTGAGAAGCTCAAATATTCACTCAACATTTACACTTTGAGTCTCTAATTGCATGCCAGCTGCTACACTAGATTTGAGGGCTATATCCATGAACCAGACAAAGATTCCTGCCTTGAGTTTTTACTCATACCAATGTGCTATAATTATAGCCTCCCCAAAATTCCTGTTTATAAAAAAAGTTATTAGCTAGTTCAAGGTTTTGCTTTTTAGTCTTAGTTACTAATGTGTCTAGTTGTAGAAATTTGTTATGTCTCTAAACCCGATGATCTTTGCCTCACTTCATACCATTTTTAAGTCAAGTACAGTGTCTAACATATACCAAAGGTTTACTTGATATAATATTTCATATGTTATAAAAAATTATGTCTCATAACCTGCACTAAATATTTACATAGATTACAAGGTGCATCCCAATTTCAAAAAAGTTAAAATGTGAAAGAGAAAAGCGACCTTAGCACTGAGAAAATATTTTATTTCTATTTTTAGTATTAATGATTACATCATCAACTTCGTTTAATATATTCTCTCACAATGTAATACAAAGCAAAGAATTCATTGTTATCTACAATCAGAGATCTTCAATATGATAATTTATAAGATATGTCGTAATATTTTTATTAGTCTCATAATATATAAGAAATGAAAATATTTAAACTAACTTGGAAATTTTAAATATAATTTATAATTCAACATCAAAAAACAAACAACCTGATTAAAAAACAGGCAGAAGAACTGAACAGACATTTTTCTGAACAGGAAGTACAGATGGCCAACAGGCACATGAAAAGATACTCAACATCGCTAATCATCAGGGAAATGCAAATCACAACCACAATGAGATGTCACCTCACACCTGTCAGAATGGCGATTGTCAAAAAGAACATAAATAGCAAATACTGGGGCGGATGTGGAGAAAAGGGCACCGTCATACACTGTTGGTGGGAATGTAAATCGGTGCAGCCACTGTGAAAAACAGTATGGAGGTTTCTCAAAAAACTAAAAATGGAACTACCATATGACCCAACAATCCTACTCCTGGGTATATAGCTGAAAAAGAACAAAAGCACTAATTCAAAAAGATATATGCACCCCAATGTTCATAGCAGCATTGTTTACAATTGCCAAGATATGGAAGCAACCTAAGTGTCCATCAACAGATGAATGGATAAAAAAGCTGTGGTACATGCACACACACACACATACACACACACACACACACACACACACACACACACACACACAAAATGGAATACTACTCAGCCATAAAAAAGAAGAAAATTTTGCCATTTGCAGCAACATGGACGGACTTGGAGGACATTATGCTGAGTGAAATAAGTCAGAGAAAGATAAATACTATATGATATTGCTTATATGTAGAATCTAAAAAAATACAACAAACTAGTGAATTTAACAAAAAAGAAGCAAACTCACAGATACAGAGACAAACTAGTGGTTAGCAGTGGGGAGGGAGGAGGGGCAATATAGGGGTGGGGGAGTGGGAAGTACAAACTACTGGGTGTTAGATAGGCTCCAGGTTGTATTGTACAACACAGAGAATGTAGCCAATATTTTGTAATAACTGTAAATGGAAAGTAACTTTTAAAAATTGTATAAAATTTTAATAAATAAATAAAAATAAATCAGTCCATCTAAAAAAAAGAAGACAGCCTTTATATCTATTTTTGATCCATTGTCCACATATAAAAGAGTGAAAGCCCTGTGTGATATCTTAAAATGCCTTGTATATACTTCACCCTCATAAATGTTTTTCTTTTATTTATACATCTCTAAATCTCTATCCACAGAAGTAGAGTTATTGTTTATTGCTGTGGATCACCTATCTTTTTTACAATGAGCTTTTAAAATTCATCATCCTACTATAAGCGTTTTTACTTACTGATACACTCTTCATTAATTTTAATGACTTCAAAATTTTTTCTATTATGAATAATGCTGAAATATGCCTTATATACATATAAATGCAGGTATATATGCATATTTGTTCTTTTTTTAAGTATTTTCTTTGGATACATTCTAAAGTTTGAGAGACAAAAAAAATAATAGGTGTTAAATAATTATACTTTGAAGTATTGAAAACCTGAGTTTCATTCCTAGCTCTACAACATTCAATGAGTTTGACCTGAGGCAAACAATCACTCCTTTCAGAGTAAAAGAAATGCCTACGTCTTAAAGTTGGTGTGGGGATTAAATGGGCTAATGTAAAATTGAAATTTATATGAGCAAACTTTGGATAGTGATGGATATGTTTATGGCATAGATTGTGGTGATGTTTTCACAAGTGAAAACTTATTCCCAAACTCATCAAGTTGTATACATTAAATATCTACAGCTTTTTGTATGACGATCATACCTAAATAAAGTGGTTTTAAAAAATAAATAAAATTCATGTCATTAGATATTTATTAAGCCATTTAATAAAAAGTAGCTATTATTATTACTTTCATCCTCATCATTATCAATAATAAAAGAATATATACATTTTTGGAAAACATTATATTCTGTTGGCTTAATATATTAGAACACCTCTTTGTATATGATTTATTCCTATTCTTACCATTTTTGGATTATAGCAATTCTTGTCATCTTTCAATTTTATCAGTATAGCACCAAAAACTTTTTTTTACCCTCTGTAATGATAAGGAAATGGAAACACATTCTTTATGGTGCTAGAATTAGTAGGAAGAATAGGCTATGTGTATGTTATTCTTCTTGGTTTGGGGTGTGTTTTATCAAACCTGTTCTACAAGGTAATATAAATATTTGCATGTTGTATAACAAAATACCTTTTTCCACAGTTGTATTCTTTTCTTTCCTTACAGTGCGCCACCTGAAAAAACAGCTTTTTGTTGATGTCAAATCTATCCATCCAGGGCACTCCCAGCTCTTCAACTTCAAAAGAGACAAGTAAACTCAGGTGAAAAACGTTCATGGGAAGGTATCTGGAAGTGATCAAGGTCTACTCTCAGACCAACCCTAAATGAGAGATCAGTAATAAATCCCACACAGTAAGGAAAATAAAAACACTTCTAATGAATATTTCCTCATTATGGCCCAGGGTTGTAATGTCTCAGAGAAGAGATGCTCATATTCATTGAACAGGGGCTGACTAGAGCCACTCCAGCCACCAAAACAGCACATAGAGAAAGGTGGTGCTGCACAAAATGAGGGATGCTGGAAGCTATAATCTATTGCATTATTTCAAACATGCTTGAAGGCACATTTAAGTAGGTGGCATAAGTTATGTTGACTTTATTCTGATGGAAATCTGTCAAGTTTTCAAATCTCCATCCAGGTGGAAATATAAAAGTTTTGAGTCATGACCCACATTAAACTCAATCTTTCCCTACAAAACTTCCTTTTCGGGGCTTTCCTGGTGGTGCAGTGGTTGAGAGTCTGCCTGCCGATGCAGGGGACACAGGTTTGTGCCCTGGTCTGGGAAGATCCCACGTGCCACAGAGCGGCTAGGCCCGTGAGCCATGGCCGCTGAGCCTGCGCATCCGGAGCCTGTGCTCCACAACGGGAGAGGCCACAACAGTGAGAGGCCCGTGTACCGCAAAAAAAAAAGCCAAACAAACAAGCAAAAAAACCTTCCTTTTCTTTACGTTGTTAGAGATTTTAAGATTATAAAATATACCAGCTACTTCATACAGCCAGTAGAGTCCTTGATGATACAACTTTCCCCTCTGTTACTATCCAAAAGGCAGCTCATTTTTAGAATTAAAGAACCTGAGATTTTTAGTGGTACAAATATATGCCAAACTGCTTATATCGATACTGCTTTGTGAAATGATTTTTACTTCAGGAAGACGGTGGATAGAAGGAGTAAGTTATGCCTCAGAGCCCAGATACATCCTTATTTCCTGACTCTGGTTTCAATCTGGTATTAACCAGACTAATTGGAAATATCTGAATAGTGAAGATAGTCACAGGAGAATCATTAAAAAACAAAAATATTGCTCTCTGTGGGACACCCCTAGAAATCAAACTTGAAGTAGGTAACACTGAACTACACAAAAGCCTTTCTGCTGTCTTCCCCAAGCCTCCTTTTTGGGGCCACTCTACTTCCTATGTCATCCTCTTTCTTTGCCATAAGCTAGAAGGATCAAACCAGTTTTTCTCTCATCTCAAGGACCTGCCACTGTTAAGTGGCAGACACATTTCAATCATGAAAAGTAAAGAAAGTAACAGAGGTGCTAGGTCTGCCATCATAGAGCTGCTGAACAAATGCCAACAGAGGCTTATTTTCAGATTTCTTGTGATGTAAGAAAAGCATCCCACCATTGTTAAGCTCCTGTTAGACATGCTTTCTGATACTTCTAAGTGGAAGCATTCCTCGCTGAAATATATGTTCTGATCCCAGTGTGTTATTTTGAGAATTTTCTTTAAGTGATTGACCACGCTGATCAATCATTATTTGTTGTTTTCCTCTTGGCTTTGTATAGCAAAATGATGTCTGGTTAACTTTTTTTTTCTAGATAATTAAAATACCTTGTTAAAAGTCAGAACAACCTATGAAGCTGGTCACTCTTTGGCCCATTTCAGCATTTTATTGAGAAAAATCATCTCTAATTGGGAAAGAGATTCTTTAATTTTTACTGAATCCTCTGGAAGAGAAGATTTCCATTCATAACACAAAACCCAACATAAAAATCCTCTTCATCTATCTTTCAATCACCCCAAAGACCCACTCATCACAGTATGGCAACTTAATCCCAATCTTCTCCCTCTATTTCTAAAATCTTTAAAAATTTTCCTTTAACCCAACCTCTTGTCTCTCCTGTCTCTGCCCTTTCACTCTTTCTTTACAAAAGAATAACTCCCAGCCCTGAGCAGTGAAGATCAATCGAATGGGTTTCAGCTTACTGTTCTTTTTTTTTAAAACATCTTTATTGGGGTATAATTGCTTTACAATGGTGTGTTAGTTTCTGCTTTATAACAAAGTGAATCAGTTATACATATACATATGTTCCCGTAACTCTTCCCTCTTGCGGCTCCCTCCCTCCCACCCTCTCTATCCCACCCCTCTAGGTGGTCACAAAGCACCGAGCTGATCTCCCTGTGCTATGCGGCTGCTTCCCACTAGCTATCTACTTTACGTTTGGTAGTGTATATATGTCCATGCCTCTCTCTTGCTTTGTCACAGCTCACCCTTCCCCCTCCCTAAATCCTCAAGTCCATTCTCTAGTAGGTTTGTGTCTTTATTCCTGTCTTACCGCTAGGTTCTTCATGACATTTTTTTTTTCTTAAATTCCATATATATGTGTTAGCATACGGTATTTGTCTTTCTCTTTCTGACTTACTTCACTCTGAATGACAGACTCTAGGTCTGTTTACTGTTCTTACTGTCTCGTCCTTCACCCCCTATTCCAGGCTGCCCAACAAAGCCCCAGATTATGGAAACAAAGAAAAAAAAATCCTCCTGGTATGTGAGAGATACAAGAGATTCTGAAAATTCACCTGTAATTCTTTTCCTATACCATATCAAAGGGTGACATGTTTAAAAGAATAATATACATAAAATCAATTATTAAAGAAATACTATAAGCAAGGGGAGAAATTTTTTATTACTAATCACTTCATAACATGACTGATTTTCCATTTCTTCTATAAGAGATATCTTTAAGACTTCTTTTTTATGTTGTTTTGAGTGTTAAAAAAAATTCCTAGGTTTATAATAGTTCTATAAATTTAAAGTAGTACTTGGACATTTTGTTTCCTGCTATTGTCTTTAAAAGAGAGAAGAGATATGGGAACATATGTATACGTATAACTGATTCACTTTGTTATAAAGCAGAAACTAACACACTATTGTAAAGCAATTATACTCCAATAAAGATGTAAAAAAAAAAAAAAAAAAAAGAGTATTTGACCGCTTAGCAATTCTCTCTCTGATATGCTGAGCTCTAGCTAACTGCCTGTTGCCTCCGATTCATTGCATGAGAGGGAAGAAGTGGCTTTCTTAGTCATAAACCTGACTTCATATACCTTGACTGAAACCAAAGGATTCAAAACTCAAAGCAAAATTTAAAATGTACTTTCATGGTTTCTCTGGCTGTACATTTCCCAGTCATGAGGTTAGGCCCAACCAAGAGGCAAGGATGTCTGTTTCCCATTAATTTCAAGCTATGTACAACTTATATTTAAACTAAAATCTGCAAAGTTAGTAAAAATAATTTTATAGCCTTGTTTCTCCTAGGACCATCTAACATGAATTGTTTCCAATTTTAGAGAGGGTCAGGCCCTTTCTACTTCCAAATATAAAAAAAAATCTGAAGCCAACACATTAAAAATATTAATAGTATCTTTTATATAGGGAGTGAGATTATGAGTCTACAGTTTCTGTAATCTATATCATGCTCAATTAAAAAATACTTGAAATTATTTTTGATATGTGAGAAAAGGCAATTGGGAAGACCTATTTTAATAAGAGAACTGAATGCCTGAAAATTTATTATCCTTTACTGTGAGGAAATGGTCACTCAGGTCTGTTATGAAAACATTTGTTGGCCATCAGTTAAAAAACCCTTAGATTATTTTAGATTCTGAAAAGAAAGTGAAAAAAAAATGGTTAGGGGTAAGATAAAATCTGTTCTTGGGAGAACTAGCTGTTATATTTAAAATATATCACTGCTTCTAAACTGGATAGACGCATTTCTTGCCACATAACTTTATCCCTGTTCATGCAATGCTGTTAACTTTGAGTTGTAATATTCATCTTTCAACAGTAGTAGGATTCTAGGAAACCAAGCTCATTATAACTTTCTCCACTGAAGAGCTGAGTTCTGAAGTATTCATCTTCACTGGGGTATCAGTAAAGATAGGCTGGGTTATGTTGTGAAAGCAATTCCAAATCTTAAGGCTTAGCACATACAACTTTACTCTGCTCTTGCCTACACAAAGCCATCTGTAGGTCCAGTAGCTCTCTAGAGCAGCTCCCTCCTAAACAGTGACTTAGGGATCAGGTTCTTTTTTTTTTTTTTTTTTTTCCTTTTAAATCTTGTAGCTCTACCATTTGGAACTGCAGTCACGTGGCAGGGGGAGAGAAAGCTTGAAGAACTTAAGTGCCTCATTCCAGAGATGACATGCCATTTCCGCTCATAGCCTATTGGCTGGAAGTAGTCTTATTGTCCAGAACTAACTATATAGAGACTGGAAGATGTAAGAGAGCACATGGAATATTTGATGAGTTTTATGGTCTGTGCCTTAGAACACATGCGACTTTTAAGTCTCAGCAGTGAGAATCTAGACAATCCTCAGCTCTCTTTTCCCCCAACATAGCCACCGTGGAAAACGAGAATTTCTGATGGTGGCCCCAGAAGATAAAAAGAGCTAGGGTATCTGTGGTACTACTGGGAAGTGCACTGCTCTGGAGAACTATCAAACTATAGCTGACTTTGGGGAAACAAGACATACACTTTTATATATTAAGCTGGTGAGGTTTCAGGGGTCATTTTATTAATACGATATAGCCTCTCCCATCCTGAATAATGCAATTGGATTGGAAATGTCTTCTGCCTTGCTTTTTTATCTTTTTTCTTCTTATTTGGGTTTATTCCCCATTTTAATCACATTATTTTTTAACTAAATTTAAATATGGAGCTACAAGATCACATTTTTAGAGTCATTAGGTAAGATAGTAGAAATTATATCATAAGGAGAGGAAATATAACCCTTATCCAGTTGAATACACAGGTTGTACAAACTATACAGTCATTGGGAAACAATGAAATGACCCAGTATTTCCTTCCCCCATTTTCACAAGTCAGGCATATCACATGACCTTTCTCCTAGTCTCTGGTTGCAAGTCTGGGCAAGGATGTCCTCTTTCTCACTCTCAAGACTGCGTTAGCCTTGGAGCAGGCACTGTAGCTGGATGACTGACTCAGGATGGTCCGGAGCATAGAGGGTTAGAGTCTGAAATGTTTCCTGGTTAATTCCTGATTGGAATTATTCCAATTGTTGGTTTTCTGAGAATAAGTGAGTAGGGAAATATTTTTCCAGAAACTCTTCAGCCAAATAATGTGAAACTCAAGATCCTGCTAACATGAGAGTAGATTTTCTAACACCTCCCTACTTTAAACCAAAATTATGTCACCAGATATTCACCGTAATGTAACTGAACCCAGAAAGAGTGTTTGTGGAGTGGAACCTATTTGTTTCAATTCATCACTGTATATTTAATACCCTGATAAAATTGCTGTATTCTTCTTACACCAATATGCATCAAAAATATTTTTACATATATTACAGTGTCCTCAATGTTCCTCCATTATCTTTGATTTTTCTGTTTGTATTTCAAGTGAAATTATGCATTCAGAAAAAAATTACTGAACTCTGACAAGATTTCATAAAATTATAGGTGAGATAGATGTACAATAATTAAGGTCAAGTAAACCACTACTTTTCGCAGAATGATTCTTAGGTTTCTTGTTTTTTTATAGTTGAAACAATGTAAGTCTATGATTTATTAATATACCAAATAGAAATACTTTTAGTGAGAAGAACATTAAACTCCATGGGCTATGACAGTTTAATTGGCATAGCAGCCAGGATCCCAGCAGAATAAGGAATGGCATACTCAAACTGGATAATTGATGAGATTTTAATAGAAAGGATTTTTTAAAAAAGGTACAGGGTGAGGTTTTAGGAAAACAGTGAGGGATGGTGCTGTATCCTGACACTAGCAACAGCAGGGAGCTGTTTCTAACCCTAGAACAAAGGACAAAGGAGAGAACAGTTATGAGAACCTAGGGAGAGCAGCTATATAGAAAAGACCATCCAAGCTTCAGATCTCTTGCTAGTGTCTTCCTTTGGCCAAACTCAACAGGAGGTGAGGAGGAAAGGGAACTATTGAGGTAGCCCCTATGTATTAATTTCCCACAACAAAGAGCAGAGTGAAAAAGCATGAAGAGTTAATCTGGGAAATGGAGCAAAAGAGATATGTATAGTACAATTGGTGCATGACTTTAAAAAATAAGTTTAAATGGCATGCTTACTTTTTGGCTAAGTTGGACTCCATCTGCCCCTCCTGTCATCAGACAATATTACTCCTCTCTCTTTTCCCATAGTTTCATATATATATATATATATATGCCTTTGGGGAAGAAGAACCACATTTTGGTAGTTGGCATGAGGCCCTTAAGGGGTAAAACAAATCAGAGAAGGGTTGGAATACCATCTATCTCCTACACTGTTTGTTGGATTCATTTTGAGACACCACAGAGAAGTCAATAAAATAGACCAAGAAACCATGGGAATACTAAGAGTTTTTAGAGCCTAGATGACAAAAATGAAGAGTTGAGGTAAGAGATTCTTCTTCCCATCTTTGCATGGAATCCAGGAATGTTCTGGCAATCCCAAGATTGGAAGCCTTTGATGCATCTGGCAACAATACTATTGACATTACTATTGAACTCACGGTAAGTGGTGGCAATGGTGGGGTTTTCCAAATGGCTTCACGAGCAGTGGAATTAAGCCACAAACGAGAGCTGGTGGAAAGAAAGACCAGAGCAAACCTGGTGGTGTGCTGGTAATATTTGACAACCAGCTCTCCAGGGAGGATTAAAAAGCCCTGGTTCATAGTCTTTTCCATCATAGCCAATTTAAAGCTATCAAAATAAATTCACTAAACATGGATTTGGGAGAAATGTGCACAGCTGGCTCTTGTGAACTCATGGTCACCCTTCCAGCACAGCAATGGCCACAGACCCTGTATCCTGATGGTAGCTGAAAACTGACTTGGGAAGCGTGTGAGACACCTTAGATGACATTATACTTTCATGGTCATTACGTTCTACCAATCAAATGAGGGGACTGTTGCCATCATGATTTAGGAATACAAAGAAAGAACTACTTAATTCTTTTCCCTGTGGTCTTACTTAGGTCAGTGAACTCTGGGATATCAGGGCCGCATGAATAATATGTCATAATTACAAAAATTCCAGAAGGTATGCTAAAGACCTTTATGTATGGAATAAGCAAGAATATGAGTGGGATAGAGCAATGCAGTGTCTAACACAAGATCATGTGGATCCTATTCATGCATTTTCTTTGCTACTGTGCGACCATCAATATTTCTCCTGGTTTGACATGGGTTGTTTCCCTTTCCAGCCTGCTTTAGTGACTCTCTCTTCCTAACTCAACATAATTGTTTCCCTGGCTTTTCTTCATTTTCCCAGGGTACCATATAACTGCTCAAGTCTGGTTTGACTCAGCAGTACCTTCTGATTTGTATGGGTGAGGCAACATGCATTGCTCAAGTCCCATCTTCTATTTCCTGGTCCTGCCACTCCCAGCTTCAAATCGACTCTTGCCTGCTCTTGTACTCCTTCAAATTATGTAGAGATTCAGCTATACCCTCTGACTGCCCCTCTGGCAGGTTCTTGGAACTTGCCGGTAGTCTGCCTCATGTTGGGTAAGTTATGACACATTCCACTGAAAAATTAGATCACTGCCAGATGCTAAAACAGGATCATCTATTTCAAAAGTTCAATGTAGGCAGTACATCTTCTGTACCGTTCCGTCTCCACCTTCAGTGACATTTGACCCTTCCTTATCTCTTTCATGTCCAGTAACCTAAAAAGCAACTTTATTTAGTAACTGTGTGTATCTTGAAACCTAAACTGACCTAAAACCATTAAGAGAACTAAGAAAATCACTTCTATTGGCTTTCTACTGGTAGAATATTGGGCACTGGAAGTTATTTTGAGGCAGGGTGATCTCTTTTGTTCTGAAAAGATCGTATCACAAATTAAGTCAGCACTCCTCTGGTTAAGAAAGCAGCCTTATAGTAAAATATTATTTGTATTTGATGTTTAACTTTCTCACTTTTCTGGGCTTCATGCCTCAGCTCAAGTAGTCAAATAACAAGGTTCTTTGCTCACTGGATCATCCATAATTTATATCTTTCTTTATATTCCATCATGTCAACAAAGGCAATTTATAGCACAAGATCTGATTAAAGTATATGCTTACTTCCATGAGCTTGATTTCTGTCTACACAAGGATCCTTGCTCAATCTGACTGGGATTTATAATTCTCTTTTAAAGAAAGCTAATTTTATCTTAAGGCAGATAAATATATATATATATATTTTATATATATTCTCTTGTATATATGTTCATACACACACAGCCACTGGTAAGCAATATTATCATCCCCATTTTATAGGTTAAAAAAAGTCTGAGGCTTAGTAGGTTAAATAACTGGTTAAATAACGAACTCAGGTTTGCACAGTAAGATTCAGGATTTAAGATCATTACTTATTTATTTTTAATTCATTTATGCCTATCACTTGAGTAAAAATATAACCTTGATGAAGACAGGTATATGGACTTCTGATCACTCCTATATCTTCAGTCCCTAAAATATTGCCTGGCTTGATTGATATTGGTTGAGATGAGAAGGCAGGTAGGATATCCTCCAGCTAACTATTCTCAGTCACTGGGCAAGGGATGATGAATAAGGAAGAGGTTCTGCAGGTTAGAGGAAACAAGGAGGATGGTAGAGACATGAGTAAGTGTAGGTTTAATTGAGATAATATTAGAATGTGTACTGATTTGTGTTTTCATAAAATGTTTCCACCATTGGTTCCTAACTTGTCCAATTATGCAAGAATTAAGCAATTTTTGTTTTGTTTTTCATCATGAGCTGATGATCTGTAAGCATGGAGTTATTCAGTTTTAAGAATTTTGTTTAATCTACTTTTTCATGCATGTGTTAATTAGAGGTTGGCTGAAATGGAAGGTTAATATTTTTGTCTATATTCTGTTTCTAAGTTTGAATACTGACTTAACTTGGTTCCCTGGGAAGAAAATTGTCTCTATTTGTATTAGAACATGAGATTCTGCTGTTTTTTTTGTTTTTTGTTTGCGGTACGCGGGCCTCTCACTGTTGTGGCCTCTCCCATTGCGGAGCACAGGCTCCGGACACGCAGGCTCAGCGGCCACGGCTCACGGGCCTAGCCGCTCAGCGGCATGTGGGATCTTCCCGGACCGGGGCACAAACCCGTGTCCCCTGCATCGGCAGGCGGACTCTCAACCACTGCGCCACCAGGGAAGCCCAGATTCTGCTGTTTTAATTAGTAGATTTAAAAGTTAATTAACACTGGGTGTGAAAATAACATTTGTGAAACTAATATCAAAATAATTATTCATATAGAACATAATGCAAGATTTATTTAGATGTTTATTTTAGCTCTGAGAAAAATGTTGAAGATTATTCTATCGTAGGTTGAATTGTTTTTGGAATATTTTCCATTCTATGACTATAAACAATGACTAAATGGATTCATCCCTGCAGTTAACCTATAATTTTCTTATATCACTTAGAGTCACATGCAAAAATTTTAATTTACATTATTAAAAATTGTACTAAGTGATTTCACATTCATTGTTATGCTTGACAGAATCAAAATTATAATAACCTGACATGTATATATTACACAAAATATTCCTAATTGGAAAAAAAATCATAATATCACATTTATCATGTTGCTCCTTTTTCTAAAATAAGAACTGCATCTCTACATTTTATTCTTAAATGTTTGAGAGTTGAATTATCATTATTGTGATTTTTTTCTTTAAATATGTAACAAGAAAAATATTTGAAATACTAATTTTTGAGTTACAGATCCACAGTAAATTATTTCTGTAGAAAATGAATACAAAAAATTATAACTCCAACTAAAGATAAAAATTATGCAAACAATACAGTTATAATTAGGAATGACTAAAGTAAGATCAACCTTAATATTGCATTATATTGTAGAATGCTGTTTCAATTAGACATTATACTGATTAGATTTGGAAACATAAAAGCATATAAAAACAGATTTAACCTAATGGATGATAACGTGAGTCTTAGAACTAGTCCTTTATAGAAGCAAAGAGGTTCTGCCATTTGTGCGATTGTTTACTATATTTCCCCAACCACATACAACAATTCCTCAAACTTGGCTATGAATTGTACTTTTTGGGACTGTGATGTAAGTCCCTTGTGTATGCAGATATGAAAATAGAATTTAGATATACTGAACTAAGCAGAGTTTTCAATACCAACCAATCAACTAAGGGCTCTTTTCACTCCTCCATTAAGTATTCAAGATGTTCCCATGCTTGGTTAAAATTGTACCTGGTCTAGGTTGATCACTTTATGGAGTGACCCGTTTCCTCAACCTTGAATGGCCCATGCTCTCTCGGTACCTTGCACTCATCCAACTGCAGTTGCTGCATTAACCCGCTCATTTTTATCATCAGGTGTAGAAATATCAAGATGCATCTAAAGGAATCTCCTGAGGTCCATATATATACTTGTTTCTGTCTCCATTGTATAAAAACAAGCCTGGGTAATTTTTCAGAGCCTACACTGACAAGGTTTGAGTTTCAGGTTTCAGTAGAACCCTTATTACATCCTTTCTGGAAACCAGAATGTCTAATAGAGCAAAGATTGACATCGTGGAGACAAGAAGCACACATTCCTGAAATGGTTTACTGGGAGTTTCAAGGCTTAAGGTCAGAGCAGACACCATGAGTGCTCTTCCCACATCCCTTCAGATTCTTCTTCCACTCCATGCACACGTGCCCCCAGTGTGAGCTCAGCTTTCGCAAACCAGCACCTTTATGTTTGTCAATGGCTACTGTATTACTTTTCTGAGGCTGCCATAACAAAATACCACAGACTGGGTGGCTTAAACAACAAAAATTAATTTTCTCACAGTTCTGGAGGCTGGAAGTCCAAGACCAAGGTGTTGACAGGTTTGGCTTCTTCTGAGGCCTCTCTCCTTGCCTGGTAGATGGTCACTTTCTTTCTGTGTCCTCACATGGTCGTCCCTCTGTCTGTGTGTTGTCTGTGTACTAATCTCTTCTTATAAGGACATCGGTCATAATGGATTAGTGTCTACCCATATGATCTCATTTTACCTTAATTACCTCCTTAAAGACCCTACCTTCAAATACAGTCACATTCTGAGCTACTGGGTGTTAAGACTTAAACATATGAGTTTTGGGGGACATAATTCAGTCCATAACAGTTATCTTCAGTCTGTTACAATCACTTTTGCCATACAAGCAGGATTGAAATATGCCTGGGAATTTATGTTCCCCCAGCCATTGCTCTGAACCAATGGGTACAGAGGTGAGAATAATCTAACTTCTTTGCCTCTGAGGACCAATTCAGAGTTGTGGCCTACACTGTCCCCAGAACTCCATGACTGGAGTGAGCAAAAGTTATCCTCAGTTGAATGCGGCTTAATTAACGTATCCTTGACTGGTGTTCTTCCCTTACCATTCCCATTTCCTCACCCGCCTACGGTATTTTCTTGGGAGTATATCCTAATAAATCACTTACACACAAATTCCCATGACAGGATTTTTCTTTGTCTTTGGGACTGTTATGAGTTGAATTGTGACTCCCCCAAAGATATGTTGAAATCCTAATGTGTAAATGTGACCTCATTTGGAAATAGGGTCTTTGTAGGTGTGCTTAAGTCAAGACGATGCCATACTGTCCAGTATTAGTCCTAAATCCAATATGACTGGTGTCCTTATAAGAAGAGGGAAACTTGAACAGAGAGACAGAGACACACAGGGAGAATGTCATGTGACCACAGAAATAAAAGGAGAGAACCGCCTGTGAAGACAGATGTAGAGGTTGGAGTGATGTATCTATAAACCAAGGAATGCCAAAAGTTTCTAATTAATCACCAGAAGCCAAGAGAGAGGCACGGAACAGATTCTCCCTCAGAGTGCCTAGAAGGAACCAACCCCGCCAACACTTTGGTTTTGGATTTCTAAACTCTGGAAGTGTAAGACAACAAATTTCTGTTGTTTTATGCCACAAACTTTGTGAGACTTTGTTATGGTAGCCCTAGGAAACCAATGCAGAAACCCAACTGAAAATAAGTAATTTCAGAAGTGGTCCCAGATAGCATACTCTTGGATGTGATTTTGGAATTAGATCACTTGCCAGCTGTATAGCAATAGAGATCCCATTGTAAGAGAGAAACTGTGTTAAAAACCTCCTACTCACTCCAGCATTATAACTGCTATTATTTTCACCAGTGGTGAGTTGGGATGGGATACAGGTGAGAGGAGATGCAATGACTTGCACAATACTAAGCATTTGAGAAATATGGAGGGATTTGTCAATTACCAACCTGGTGTACTGTGTGAAAGAAAGTTAGAAAGCCTCCATGGAAGCATTTAAAGAGATCCACTATTTCTGTAGCTAGAAAGCAGATGGAACTGAAGATTGGATGATGAACTATATGGAAAAAACTCACTCTTCCTCCTCTGTGTCTTTTTTGTTCTCACACTACTACCATAGTCACAACACTTCCAACACCAGATGTGTGGGTGTTCTTCCACACCAAGAAATTCTGACACCAGCTGGATGTGATACAATTTATCTCAGTTCTGACACTGTTTACCTGGAGATAGCATCAGATCCTACAAGGTAAGTGTTCAGTCCCACAAGACTTCTCCCCACTTCAAATGCCAGTCACACATAGTAGTTGCCCACAACTTCCATTTGACTAGGCTATAAATCAGAG
Source organism: Monodon monoceros (assembly GCF_005190385.1). Taxonomy (NCBI): domain Eukaryota; kingdom Metazoa; phylum Chordata; class Mammalia; order Artiodactyla; family Monodontidae; genus Monodon; species Monodon monoceros. The sequence continues at coordinate 67,169,228 of NW_021703782.1, forward strand.
GTTCCCATGGCCTCCTCCCCCTTGGATTTGATAATTTGCTCACACAGCAGTTCACAGAACATAGGGAAACACTTATACTTAATAGTTTATTATATAATAAAGAATATGATAAAAGGTGCAGATGAACATCTAGATGAAAAACGTGTAGGACAAGGTATACGGGAAGGAGTGCAGAGCTTCCATGCCTTCTCTGGGTACATCACGTTACTCTCCCAGCAACTCCATGTGTTTGACCGCTGGGAAGCTCTCCAAACCCCATACTATAGGGATCTTTATGGAGGTGTCATCATATAGGCATGACTGATCATAAACTCCATTTCTAGCCCTTCTCCCCTCTCTGGAGAATGGGTAGTGGGGCTAAAAATTCCAAGGTTCTCATTATGGCTTGTTCTTTTTGGTGACCAGCCCCCATCAAAGAGCCCACCAAGGGTCACCTCATTAGAACAAAGGACACTACTATCACCCAGTAAATTCCAAGGGATTTAGGAGTTCCACGTCAGGAACAAGGGTCAAAAGCCAAATATTAGAACAAAAGATACCCCTAGTACTCTTCTCACTTAGGAAATTACAAGGCTTTAGGAACTCTGTGCCAAGAACTGGGGGCAGAAGACAATATATAAATTTTCTCTTATTTCATAAGCACTTTTTTATTGTAAAAATAGTAGAGAAATAATGATTACTGAATCCACAGCCTTGGCAAGTTTTTTATGCTAAAATCAAAGCCCTGATAGGAAAGGAGTGGGGTTCTAAGACATTGAATGGAGACATATGGGTAGATGTGTTCAGAACATGGGACCCCTGATTCCTCTGAACCCCTGGGCCTGCAAGCACAGCCTACTTTGTTTTGCTGAAGAATAGCAGCCTTCTCTTGCCTGAAGACCATACCAAAACCTCGACTGAGTTGGATGCTTTGGAGGATAGTAATTGTTCTCTTCAAGATCTGACCCCACTCCCCCTCCTTGTCCTCTAGTTCTTTAACAAGTCTCAGCATTGGCCAACTAGGGAAGTACTTCCTTGCTAGAGGCAAAAAGGAATTATTTACCAAAGGAACTTCAGGACACGATTAATCGTAGCAAAAGAAATCTGGGGTGGAGGTGGGAGAGAGCAGGCCAGGAAGTAGATCTTGATAGCGTTGGACTTGGGTAGGGGTTAGGGATGGTGAAAGATAAGCTCCGTAAGGGAGAACTGTCCAATAAGGGAGCATTCTCCCATGACTGAAAACTCCCTGGCAAGAACACCTGGAAATGGTCCTAAAATATTGTTGGGATGGTTACTGGAGGCTTGCGGGGACAAAAGTCTCCTATTAAGGGCAAACGACAGAGTTCCCTTGGCAGAGCTTTGAGGAAGAAATCAAAAGGCTCAGGGAAGTAAGCTTGTTAGAATGGCTCTATTGTATAACGGTTAAGAACCCACCAGCTGGCTAACCATTCTTTGGAAGGGCCAGAAAATGCTCTCATCACTAAGCTTATGAAGAATAAGCTAGTGATGGAGGTACTGGCATGTCTGGCAAGCTCAGTGGTGACTGCACCAGGGTTGATGATAGGCAATATTATTAGAGAACCAGGTTCCCTGCTGTCAGTGGGAATGATATGATTCCAGAATAGCAGAGGTCAAGTGGCAATACTCAACACTAGGGATCTATGGTGATGGTTAATATGCCAAGATGTTGCTAAAGGAAAAATAGATGGACAGATGACAAGAGCATGGCTCGATATACATAATGAAAAATTATTAGAATTGGATGGCATAAGGCTGATTTCATCAGTGCCCATGGAATACCACTTCCTCATCCAGTTTAAAAACCGAGCCAGTCCTCACACCCACAGAAGGGCCCTACAATGCCACAAGTATATACTGTAGACATTTCTGCGATTTAATTTGTCATATTTTGCATATAATTCACTTCTAATTTGAAATTAGTCAGCAAGTCCACTATGCACATTCTAGTCTCTTTATACTGGCTAATGACGCCTCTCATGTCCGGAATACACTTTTGCACCTTCTCTGTGTGAGTGCTACCCTGTTTAAGTCTTCAGTAAAGTCTCTTTCAATGACCTCCATGTCTTGGTAGTCTCCCCTTCCTCTAAACAGCTATCCTGTTCATTTAATATTTACTATATTCAGCCTTGATTAGTTGTTGAAATTTTTATATGTACAGAAAAGTCCTGGGAATTCCCTGGCGATCGAGTGGTTAGGACTCTGTGCTTTCACTGCCGGGAGCGTGGATTCAATCCCTAGTCAGGGAACTAAGATCCCGCCAGCAGCGCAGCACAACCAAAAAGAAAAAAAGAAAGAAAAGTCCATTTTTCCAACTCGATTCTTAGACCCTTGCAAACAGTATCAATCTTATATGCCAGTACTTATTACAGTGCTCTCTTGCTTAACAAAATCTTAATTAGAATTTTCCATTTAGCATTTTAATCCCTTTCATTCTTTGAACTAGAAATGGAGCTGTTTATCACTGCTTATAAGAATGCAAATATTATTACATCCATACATTTATCTTAGATTCTTAATTGGCAGAATTACTTGGAATCCTGGAGATAAACTTAAATAGGAGTATTTAATATGGAATGATTAACCTGGGTATTCAGGTAGATTAAATTCAGGGTTTTTTTTTTTTTCAAGCTGGAATTATGTTTTCAACATCAGATGAGTCAAAGGAAATAATAGCCACTGTAGAACAGGTACGTGGTCTTACAATTTAGGCCCTTTTATAACTCTGTCATCTATTACTTCATATTGACTACAAAGCCACAATCGCTATCATTGTATCCTTCCATAAATTATCATGCCAAAATGGGAAATGTGACTGTTTCCTAAATGCTGAAAATTATCTAAGTGTCTTTGCCCAGAGAGACTTGAAGAAGATGCTGGGACCACTCTATTCAGTATCAAAACTTGTTATGCAATTTTAGAAATTAAGATACTGTGGTACTGGTTAAGAGAAAGACTAAAAGATAGAACAGAATAGAAATAATACCTATTTGTCTATCTGCCTATCATCTATCTATCTATCTATCTATCTACCTTTATAAATGCACACACAAATATACACATATGCACACATTTATAGCTTATAAAATCTTCTTTATATATGATAAATCTCACAAGAAAAAATTTAAAAAGAAAGAAGGATTCAAAGTTAATATGGTGATAGCAAAAAAATAGCTTTGAGTTTTTGAGTATTTTTTTCAAGGTAGTCACATCCCAGCATATAACCACAAACTTAAAAAAGAGACCATTTACAGGATGATATAATCCTTTCAAAAATATACTTATCCTCAGTTTCTTGATTAAATCAGATATTCTTCCACTTGACAGAAGCCCTTGGTTCCCGTTTTTGTTAGCATTTGTTGATTACTCTGAGGACTTCATCCAGTAGCTCTCACTTAACTGTTTTGTGCTGAAATGAAATACTTCATTAAGCTATGAAACCCATATTTCTTAATTTTCAATTCAAGCAATGATGCTTTTTGCTTTTAACTTTATTTCCTTTTTAATCCTAAGGATATTAGAGCAAACACACAAAGATGACAGCGTTTCTACTTTAACATCCATCTGCTTTGAATTCTCAACGTCCTGTACTATAATTATTTCTATAGCAACCAGCTAAGGAAGTGCCTTGACAGCCACAGACTCAAAAGAAGAACATGCTGTGACAGGCTTAGCACTTGGCCATAGGGCTTTGTATCTCCTTGAGTTTCCAGTATTAAACATTACAGCTTCAGAAGCCCATGTCTTTCTCTCCTCCTTGGTTTCTAGTATCAGTAATATTTCTGCTCCTACAGCATCATTGGCATCTTTTTCTAACATGCTGCTGCTTTTTCTTCAGAGCTTTTCATTAAATCGCTTATAAAACTCCCCTCATTCCTGTTTTATGACATGTAGTATTCTGATAATAAAATGATAAACATTTTGCTTGGTCTGAATGGAAGCTCATAAACACAGTCAGGAGAAATGCAATCATCAATAATTCACCTGTTTTCTTTCAGCTTCTTAAGATCTCTTCTAATCTATTTTCCTTAAGGGATGAACTCTTAGGAAAATTGGATCATGTGTCTTTAAAAACACAGAAGTTCAGAGAACATCAAAAAAGTACAAAAAATGAATTCACTCTCCAAAATAACTTCACTTTTATCCCAAAAAAAGCAGAATGGTAAAACAACTATTTACAAAAGAAAACCTAAACTTGTCTTATTTTAAAACTCCATTTTATCTTGGAAAATTATCTTCCCTAATTAGGGACCAGCTTTGTTCTTATTTTTATGGTCTAGTCTTTAGTTTATTTGTTGTGAGGAACAAAATAAATCTTTATTGAGAAATGTCTATGTATCACATACTGTGCTAAGATTTCTACACAGATTTTCCTCATATAATCAACTAGCAACTTTATGGAATACTAATTATTATGTATATTTTACAGATGGGAAATTGAGGCACAGAAAGATTAAGAAACTTTTAAAAAGTTATATAGCTAGTCAGTAGCAAATCAAATTTGTTCTGCTATAATTAGATTCCAGAATCTCTGCTGTTAGCTCTCATGTTACAAAGTTTCTCATCATCTTACCACTCTTTTTTTTTTTTAACATCTTTATTGGAGTGTAATTGCTTTACAATGCTTTGTTAGTTTCTGCTGTATAACAAAGTGAATCAGCTATACTTATATACATATCCCCATATCCCGTCCCTTTTGTGTCTCCCTCCTTATCCCACCCCTCTATGTGGTCACAAATCACGGAGCTGATCTCCCTGTGCTATGCGGCTGCTTCCCACTAGCTAGCTATTTTACATTTGGTAGTGTGTATATGTCAATGCTACTCTCTCACTTCATCCCAGCTTACCGTTCCCCCTCCCCGTGTCCCCAAGTCCATTCTCTACGTCTGCGTCTTTACTCCTGTCCTGCCCCTAGGTTCATCAGAACCTTTTTTTTTTTTTTTTTTAGATTCCATATATATGTGTTAGAATACGGTATTTGTTTTTCTCTTTCTGACTTACTTCACTCTGTATGACAGACTCTAGGTCCACTCACCTCACTACAAATACCTCAATTTCGTTTCTTTTTATGGCGACCAATATTCCATTGTATATATGTGCCACATCTTCTTTCTCCATTCATCTGTCGATGGACACTTAAGTCGCTTCCATGTCCTTGCGATTGTCAAGAGTGCTGCAATGAACATTTTGGTACATGCCTCTTTTTGAATTATGGTTTTCTCAGGGTATATGCCCAGTAGTAGGATTGCTGGGTCATATGGTAGTTCTATTTTTAGTTTTTTAAGGAACCTCCATACTGTTCTGCATACTGGCTCTATCAGTTTACATTCCCACCAACAGTGCAAGAGGGTTCCCTTTTCTCCACACCCTCTGCAGCATTTACTGTTTGTAGATTTTTTTTTTTTTTTTTTTTTTTTTTTTTGCGGTACTCGGGCCTCTCACTGTTGTGGCCTCTCCCGTTGCGGAGCACACGCTCCGGACTCGCAGGCTTAGCGGCCATGGCTCACGGGACCAGCCGCTCTGCGGCATGTGGGATCTTCCTGGACCGGGACACGAACCCGTGTCCCCTGCATCGGCAGGCGGACTCTCAACCACTGCGCCACCAGGGAAGCCCCCTAGATTTTTTGATGATGGCCATTCTGACTGGTGTGAGGTGATACCTCATTGTAGTTTAGTTTAGTTTAGTTTTGTTTTTAACATCTTTATTGGAGTATAATTACTTTACAATGGTGTGTTAGTTTCTGCTTTATAACAAAGTGAATCAGTTATACATATGTCCCCATAACTCTTACCTCTTGCATCTCCCTCCCTTCCACCCTCCCTATCCCACCCCTCTAGGTGGTCACAAAGCACCAAGCTGATCTCCCTGTGCTATGTGGTTACTTCCCACTAGCTCTCTATTTTACGTTTGGTAGTGTATATATGTCCATTACACTCTCTCACTTTGTCCCAGCTTACCCTTCCCCCTCCCTGTATCCACAAGTCCATTCTCTAGTAGGTCTGCATCTTTATTCCCATCTTGCTCCTAGGTTCTTCATGACCATTTTTATTTTCAGATTCCATATATATGTGTTAGCATATGGTATTTGTTTTTCTCTTTCTGACTTACTTCACTCTGTAGGACAGTCTCTAGGTCCATCCACCTCACTACAAATAACTCAGTTTCGTTCCTTTTTATGGCTGAGTAATATTCCATTGTATATGTGCCACATCTTCTTTATCCATTTATCTGTTGATGGACACTTAGGTTGCTTCCATGTCCTGGCTATTGTAAATGGAGCTGCAATGAATATTTTGGTACATGACTCTTTTTGAATTGTGGTTTTCTCAGGGTATATGCCCAGCAGTGGGATTGCTGGGTCATATGGTAGTTCTATTTTTCGTTTTTTAAGTAACGTCTATACTGTTCTCCTTAGTGGCTGTATCAATTTACATTCTCACCAACAGTGCAGGAGGGTTCCCTTCTCTCCACACCCTCTCCAGCATTTATTGTTTGTAGATTTTTTGATGATGGCCTTTCTAACTGGTGTGAGATGATATCTCATTGTAGTTTTGATTTGCATTTCTCTAATCATTAATGATGTTGAGCATTCTTTCATGTGTTTGTTGGCAGTCTGTGTATCTTCTTTGGAGAAATGTCTTAGGTCTTTTTCCCATTTTTGCATTGGGTTCTTTGTTTTTTGATATTGAGCTACATGAGCTGCTTGTATATTTTAGAGATTAATCCTTTGTCAGTTGCTTTGTCGGCAAAAATTTTCTCCCATTCTGAGGGTTGTCTTTCCATCTTGTTTATGGTTTCCTTTGCTGTTCAAAAGCTTTTAAGTTTCATTAGGTTCCATTTGTTTATTTTTGGTTTTGTTTCCATTTCTCTAGGAGGTGGGTCAAAAAGGATCTCGCTGTGATGTATGTCATAGAGTGTTCTGCCTATGTTTTCCTCTAAGAGTTTTATAGTGTCTGGCCTTACATTTAGGTCTTTAATCCATTTTGAGTTTACTTTTGTGTATGGAGTTAGGGAGTGTTCTAGATTCATTCTTTTACATGTAGCTGTCCAGTTTTCCCAGCACCACTTATTGAAGAAACTGTCTTTTCTCCACTGTATACTCTCGCCTCCATTCTTAACTATACATCACCATTTTTTCACATCACGTCCATGGATACAAAAAAGTAAATGACATTGACACCATCTCTCTTTTATAGATGAGAGAAATGACATAAAGTCACTCCCCCAAAAAACTTCTTTAAGAATGGTAAAAAACAAATAAGCAAACCAAAAATAAAATTGTGTGTGTGTGTGTGTGTGAAACGAAGTTTTACTCCTCTGGCTTAGTTCATTTTCTCATAACTTTCGAAGTTCATGTAACACTAAACTGTATTCAAATTAAAATTAAAGTTCTATAAGAAAGAGGCTTGCACTTAGATTGCTTGTGGTATAGCTTTTCAGAGCCTGGTCTTTAGAGAATAATTGCCCCCTGTTTAAGTTCAAGTTCTCTCACATATAGACTGTGGGCAAGTTATCTAACCAATGTGAGGCCTCTTGTAAGGTAAGGATAATAATGGTATCTGGTTCACTGACTGTTACAAGAATTATCTCTGGTAATACGTGGTACAAAGTTTTTGCATAATGCTCTACAGTGTGTATGTGTGCAATAAATATTATCTTTTGCCTTTAAAAGATGGGCTGAAGCAAAATTGGAAGGCAGAAAAAAGATGAAAGATGATTTTGGATGGAAAAGAGGATTTCTCTGTGGAAAATGTTCAGATTCTACATATAAGACATATAGGAAATACAGAGTGAAAAATAAATGGGTATGATTGGAAGTAGTTTAATTAATTCTAGCTTTAAAGCTTCACCTAATGCCACTGCTTTATTCTGTAACTTATAGATTTACTTTGTAATGACTGATTCTGTAAAACTGGATTATGGTTTTATTTTTGTGAAAGATTCTTTTTGTTTTCCTTACTATTTCTAGTTTTTATCTAATGTTTTGAATTATAGCTTAAATAAAATAGTTTAATTAAAAGACCTTCATAACTCAATGTTTCATCACACTGGATTTCAGGTAAAATTAGTTACTGGATGTGTGAGTTTTTCCAATCCCATTAAGAAAATAGTAAAAAATAGAATAGCCTTTATACTTGGAACTCTATCAGTAATAAATGACCCACAAAGTGTCAATAAAAATTAGCTATCCTGATGAGCATTTGTGATTCACATTGTATACTCTATGGTGAGCCAAGGTATCTGTTTCTTAATAATCTTACTAAAGGCTCTGTCAGGACTCTGGCCAACAACTGGCTTGATGTTTGCATTTTGTGTGTGATGTAGTTTTTTCCTTGGTTGACTGTTATGGCCCCACCCTGATGAACCAGTTGTAGCAAGCCTCAGCATTTGTACGTAGAATACATTCTGCCTCTTGCTCACCGAAGCAGCTTTCTGTGTACCTGACACCTGAGGTAACCGTCCATAATCCAAATACCTTCAAGAGGTACTTTTAGATTGATACTCCCTGTTTTTCCATATGTCTTGTCATATTCTCAGAGAAGTAATGTCATCCTAGCATCAACTATGTATCATGTGAAATAGCACAGAATATTTCCTGGAACATTTCTTAATTGCGTTGCTCCTCTACCCAAAATTGTGCTGAAATATTAGCCAATGGCCACAGTGTTAGGGGAAAAATATCTACTGGTGACCCATCAAAAGTTTCCAAATCTCCTCTCATTTGAAAGTGATGAACTCATGGTAGACTGGTTGATTTTTTTCTTTCCCAAATTTATTTCCTTAAGAAGAAATACAAGGTTTCCTAAACTTTTTTTCTTAAAAATCATTCCTATATTTTTAGCCCAGAATCTGTAGAAAGTGTAAGGGTTTCTTGGGGGGTGAGGGTGGGAAAGTCATCATCTTGATGATATTTTTTTAAAATCTAAGATGGGTAGTTTGAGAATGATGAAAATGAAATAATTTATCTTTTGCTCTTCAACAATTAGCAAGGTCTTTAAGTTGAAATTTTTAATACTTCTCCCAAATTATATCATTCATGTCATTGATGGAAGCAGAATACTTTACATCATAAAATTTTCTAAATTTCTAGAAAGATGAATAAAACAAGAATTCCAATCAATAGTATCATCAATTATTTAAATACATCACACATACAGAGTGGCAGAGTATTTTGAAGTTTATTTAATTGGATTGTTCTTCATGTGAGATCAAAGTAAACCATGATATCTATGTATTTGACTTAGTTCATGCTTTGGTAGTTTTCTAGTTGGTTTGTTTTGAAGATGGAATAATGGTATTTTGTATTACATTTCCTGTAATCAATAAAACTTATTCTTGGCAATTTTATAGGGATTATAAGTTATTTGAAATCAAAAATACAAATAAGGTTGTCTGGAGAGTCAACTTATTTATTTTCTAAAGAACTCTAAGAAAATTGGAACCTAAGTATTTCAATGATTTCAGGGAATAGAAGGAAAGACATAATGAAAGAAGATTTCAACATAAAAACTGAAAGGTAAGAGGTAATTCAAGGATAAAAGAACTTCAGAGACTAAGTCAAAGAAAATCATGAAAAACAGTAGAGTTCAAGAGCAATCAACCCAGAGAAAAGGTTTTGAGCAGACAAAAACTAGGCATGCATGATGCCTTTGCATTGCATTCCATTCATTATAAAGACAATGAATTAATCAAACCATCTCATTATTTCATCACCTAGCTTTGTCTCGTGTCAAGCATGAAAAATTACTGAGAAGAACAAAAGTTTCAAAAAGAAAGAAAACTTTGAAGAGTATGAGCACACGGTGAGTGCTAACTCCCAAAGACCTGGTTTTTCAAGAATCGTACAGGAAATTAAATGATGATGTAGTAGTTAGAAATATGGGTGTGCTTTTGAGGTTCCCACACCCTCCTAAAGAGGGGAAACAAAATGGATGCCTGTGGTTCTATCAGTATTAAATGGTAAGTGTATGTGTAGGTTTGTAGTCACTACAAACCTCACATTCTGGTCTTATGTTTTGATTTTACCGTCAAGCAATAATTTTCTTTCTATAATTTATGTCAATCTGTAATTTAGAACTTTAGATAATTTTATGCCTCCAAATGTCTAAATTAAAGGGGGCACCATGGTCTGCACTCAAAGAAAGTATAAGGTCTAGATTCCTCACTCTCCTATTTACTAATTACTCACTTCAACTAAATCTCAACTTCAGTGCATTTCAGTTTTGAAATATGTACAATGATAATATCACCTGCCCTACCTTTCCCACAATATAATTGTGAGGATGGAATAAATACATGTGACAGAAGTTTTGTAAGCCCTAAAGTGTAAAACCAATAGAAAGTTTCACCCCTCATGAATGTAGCAGATAGGACTTCACTTCTATATCTCATTTTAAAGACTTTGTAGTTACATATTTGAGAAGAAAACACTAGGCACTTTTTTTTTTTTTTGCGGTACGCGGGCCTCTCACTGTTGTGGCCTCTCCCGTTGCGGAGCACAGGCTCCGGATGCGCAGGCTCAACGGCCATGGCTCACGGGCCCAGCCGCTCCGCGGCATGTGGGATCTTCCCGGACCGGGGCACAAACCCATGTCCCCTGCATCGACAGGCGGACTCTCAACCACTGCGCCACCAGGGAAGCCCACTAGCCACTTTTTAATGTCCCTGACTGCACGGTGGTTTTGTCAAGAATCAGGCAGTCAGAAGATAAAATTCCAGGTGATCAATCATATACTTCGTTCGAACAGTAACATGATTATTGGCAAGAAGACAACTTTATCATCTATACTCAAAAATAAGCAAACATTATATATATAATGTATATAATGTATACATATTTATAAGTATTTTAAATATTCCACTCAAACCAACAAAGTGGTTTGAAGCACTGTATCTGAGATGTCTTATAAATATAGTGAATTATTAATGTTTCTGGTCTTAGTAAGTACAGTTCTAATGTATTTTTCTAAATAAAATGGCCTTAAATTGAAAAATGACCATGAGTAAACGTACCTTTCTGAATCAATATTTGCCTTATTATTCTTGGAAAAATCTACGCAATGTTGTTCAGCAAAGTGCCAATGAAGCTTCTATGCAGGAATCAGAGTAAGATGAATATAACGTGATGACTGTGGTCCCCTTTGAGTCAGATTCTATAGCAGAGTCCACTTTCCTAGTGTGTTTAAACTTTTCCAAATGAAATGCTGTCCATTATCACCTGTTCAAAAATATTGAGAAAATTTAAGTTACTGCAATCCAGGAACCTTGACAATGAGTAAATGTTACACACACAGGCAGACACACACACACACATTTGTATTACAGCAGAACAGAACCAATTCAGTTTTATAACTTAAATGATAAAGCATTGCTATAGGAGGTAAAACATTTCTACTGGGGCTGCAACATCCCTCTCCACGCTTCTTGGTTTGCATTTGCTCTTTTGAGGAAAGTTTAAGCTTGTCCCCGGAATCTCAAATACGTGCCTGAGTGTGTCCTACAGGGTGGAATCTGTTGAGTTTCAGTCTTAAACCACAAGGAATCAGCTAGTTAACCATAAAGACAGTTGCATCATTACCTTCCCACCTGCTCACCCAGGCACAATGCCCTGTAAAGCTTTTTGTTTCAGAGTTCAGAATCATGGGTAGATAAAGCCTGTTGATTGGTTGGGGATGTACTTTATATGAGCAGTAGCTAGAGTATTAAAGAAACAAAGAGTCTTAATTCAGGTTTACCATGATGGATTGAATTGCCTCCTTACTCAGTTTCAAATAACTCTGCACTGGTCCCATGTAAAGGATTTATTTACTCGGGAACTTATCCAAGTCAGGCAGGTATTAACAGTGCTTCTTTTATCCTCGCTTCTCTCAGTTAGTTTCACCCTTAAAATGTTCCTCTCCACTCTCCTCTACCTCCCAGTCCTGTTTTTAAAAATTATATCCAAATATTTTTTTCCTTACAATGATATCCTTCTAAATCCCATTCTGGTCAGTCCAAATTTTGTTAGTTAATAATGTGTCCACAATGGGTTATTAAACAAGAAAGCCATTTTTCATTACTGTCATCATATCATTAATTAACTAAAGAATTTCATTTTAAAATGAAGAAAGGGAGAAAAAAGAATGTTATAATGCAGAAACTGAAACTAGAATTGATTTCACAGGTATAAATTTTCCTTATCTGTTGCTCAGTCACAGGACCTGTGTTGTATTATGTAACAGCCAGTATTGGCTCATCTTTATTCTGTCCAAGCACTGCTAGTAGATTTCCTTTGAGCTTAAAAGAATATTATCGAGGGCTTCCCTGGTGGCGCAGTGGTTGAGAGTCTGCCTGCCAATGCAGGGGACACAGGTTCGAGCCCCGGTCTGGGAAGATCCCACATGCTGCGGAGCAACTAGGCCCGTGAGCCACAGCTGCCGAGCCTGCGTGTCTGGAGCCTGTGCTCCGCAACAGGAGAGGCTGCGATAGTGAGAGGCCCGCGCACCGCAATGAAGAGTGGCTCCACCTTGCCACAGCTAGAGAAAGCCCTCGCACAGAAACGAAGACTCAATACAGCAAAAATTAATTAATTAATAAAAATTCCTATCCCCAACATCTTCTTAAAAAAAAAAAAAGAATATTATCGGGGGGCTTCCCTGGTGGCGCAGTGGTTGAGTCTGCCTGCCGATGCGGGGGACACGGGTTCGTGCCCCGGTCTGGGAAGATCCCACATGCTGTGGAGCGGCTGGGCCCGTGAGCTATGGCCACTGAGCCTGCGCATCCGGAGCTGTGCTCCACAACGGGAGAGGCCACAACAGCGAGAGGCCGCGTACCGCAAAAAAAAAAAAAAAAGAATATTATCGGCTTCCCAGCCATGGAAAGTAAACCAGATTGTTCTATTTGATTCCTTATTATTAAAGAATTCCTCAGACAAATGATCTCATTCTAATATAGAGATATCTCATCATTCATTATTCATTTAACAAGTACTAAGTGCCTACTATGTTTCAGGCACTGTGCTAGGGAATGGAACTAATAAGAAATAAATCAAAGAACTTATAGTCTGTTGGGGGAAATAGATATCAAACACATAACTACATAGAAAACTACACAGGAAACTATATATTCACATCAAATTCATTAAAAAGGAGTTCAGTTCCTCTTAAGTCATAATTAGACTAATTGTTTCCTTCTAATTCTGAAAGGGAATGTATGAAAAACAATCCAAACACCTACTATATTTTGAGCTCTGCTCTATGTGGTAGACAGGAATGTCATTTGTAGTCCTAAACAAACTGACCTGAGTTAAATATTGTCACTTAATTCACTTTTCCTTTAGGAGAAAAAAATAATCTGAAATTCTGTGAACCTCACCTCATTTTTATCAACAGAAAAATGGAGATGGTAGCAATTTCTAACAGGATCTTTTTAAGGTTTAAATTAAAGAAGCATTAAAAACTCAGTGGGTGCTCTAAAGAAGTTTCTAAGACTATGGAACTATTAAGTACTAATGTAAACAAGAATTTGATTACTCAAAGGAATGAATTGGAAAGTTCAGGAGTACATACTGTAGGTTGCAGCTGCACTTTAAAGAATGCAAAGATTTATGGGGAAAAAAGGGAGTGTCTTTACTTGGGAACAGGATGAGCAAATGTGCACAAGTGAGAACAGAGATTATTTGGGAAATGGTAGAGAAATTGGTCTTGTTTGGTTGAGGGTACATGTGAAGCTGAGGACATAGAATGGGAGAGGAAGAGGCAAGCCCTCAGGGTTTAGCTCTTGACTGCAGAGGACAAGGTAAAAAACAAAATAAAATAAAGCAAACAAAAATAATATTTAGCCATTGCATTATCTTCCCATTTTTAGGTATTTTTAGAGATTAAAGCAAGAGATGAAGCTCTTACATTTTTACTTTATAAAACATGTTCTGTGTTTTTCTCGAGAAATGATATTGAGGGAAAGAGTTTCTCCCTGAGCCTGTGAAATAAGATTTCATTTGAAGGACAGGTACAGAACCAGGGCAACAACAGGCTCTTAATGAACATGGCAGTTGTTTAAACTTGTCAATTAGAAATATAAATTATTGTATTATTTCACTTCACATATTTTTATATGTATTCTCAGCATTGATGGAATACATATATCAGAATATATATTATTATTTTTTTTCAGAATATATATTATATATATATATATATACACACATCTATTTTCTTCCACAGAGTTCTACCTGAAATCATCATTTTCCTTTATAATAGTGCAATTATAATCTCTGAATGTATATGAAAGTAGATCATTACCTTCAGGCATCAAAAAAGCAATATGAAAATATCAACCGTTTGGAGAAAAAGAAGATTAAAAATGAGAGATGTTGGTTAATGTTCTCAATAATATATATAAAAAAAGAAAAGCAAGGTGCCAATCTTTATAAAAAGATTGCTTTCTTTTTTTAGTAAAATAAATATTTTTGATTTAGACTTTTTCTTTTAAAGGAAATTTAAATGTTATATTGCACACCAATCTTCCAAGGCTTTGGGCATTTGCTTTCTATTCTCCAGAACCTGAATCAAACATTCTTCTGGAGCTATCAATGACATATACATTATTTAGAGTTATAACTACAAAATGATTTGAATTAGTACCTTTGGGAAATTCACCCTTGACTTAGTGTGTATTCTAAGAACTGATCTGAACATAAATCTCACATTCCACATGAAAAGTTGTGCTTTTCCTAAGTGCAAAATGGTGGACATTCCTAAGTACTCTTTGTCTCCATCTTTAGAATGAATCTTCTAGAATTTGGGGTAGACTGTAAACCTTAATTGGATACTTCTTGTCCTCCTGACTACAAATGGACCTCTTAGCTAAGCAGTAAACTGGCAGCAATTGGGAGCCTTACAAACCAGTCATGAAATTCCCAACAAAAAACATGCTTTTAATAAGCTTTCATTACCTCAAATTTGCTACCTTTGAGGGCTATCCAGTTGAATGTACATCTTATGAAAAGTCATGAACATTCAGTTCTACTCTTCATCTTATTTCTGCCTATACCTAAATGACAATGCACGTCTTATTCAAAGTCAGCCAATCTCTAGCCCAAAAGGCTTTTTTATGTTACATTGGAATGGGCTGAGCCAAGAAAATACATGGCAGTCAACCATGATAAAATGAGAGAATTTATAACGGGGCTTTGCAAATAGTGATGTACTGTATAAACTAAAGGCTTGTGATCAGAGTAGCAAAAATGAAAGAACAACAAAAAGATCATGTTGGTGGTTGTACATTGATAAGGACTATATTTTCCCCACCTTCACAATATTTCACTACGATAAAGAATAAATGAAATGAGGTTCTGTGACAATTGTAAAAAGAAAGTAGGCCTTATCTGTTCTTGGCAAGTGGTTACAAATTTATAACACATTTGCAAAAACAGCAAATGCATAAATAATTAAACCGATTAACTTTGATGCTACTTATACGGAAAGTAGGATTTGATTGTTTTTTCACATTAAGTCAGTACCAAAGGGAGAATTTATTCTTTGCCTGTTGTTCATGATGGAAGAAATGTACAAAAATTTTCCTTACTTTTTTTTTTTTTTTTTTTAATGTAAAGATAGAATTTATTAGAGGGAAGGGTTGCTGCCAGAACAGTGGGCCAAATTCCTGGTAGTCTGGGAGAGTCGAGCCTTTCCTTACTTTTAAAATTTCCTATTATCCATAAATCACTGTATAGAATGTAGATGACTTTTTTCCAGCTATACCAAGGGGAAAATAAAGGCAATGCATTGTAGGCTGAAAGTTAAGGATTTTAAACCTTTCCAGGCAATAGAAGTGGAGATACTAAGGAAGACAGTGGATTCCATCCCTGAAAGAATGTTGCAGACGTTTGTTGCTTGTTCTGAGAAACATTCTTATTGATGTTAAGAATAACCCTACGTTCTTTTGTGTAAAACCAACCAACCATTTCTGGTAAAGTCCTCCAGTCATAGTACATCAGCTCTCTGTCCCCAGTGGATGGTTTAAGGTATAAGGTATCTGCCAAGCTAGGACAATTGGAACCCTTCCAGGATTTTTTTTTTCCCAGACGGGAAGGAGCAATGCTCCTCTGATAGAGAAGTGATGAGAAGTGTGAAGGACAAGAATTTTGTCTGTTAAGTTTCCCACCATTAGGAGAAAAACTAGTCTGATTAATGCAGAGATAAGAGAAAGAGACAGAAACTTCAAACAACATGCAAATTCCTAGCTCTAAGAGTCTGAGGGCTAGATCTGTACTTGAGTTACAAAAAAGACCTCTAGTCCTGTTCTCCTCTATTTCCCCCTTTCTGACTGAGCTTGTTGGAGTTCAGTTTCTGCATTAGCAATCCTGACTAATCCAGGGAACTTACATTTGACAGCACAAATCAACAATACCACAGATATTATTTACATTAAGAAGAGGTTAATTTACTTGTAAAATGATGACAAGCTAGTTGAAAAGCTTCCCTTACTTCTAATGCTATCTTCCCCGGGTGAGTTGCTGAGGCTCCCACAAGGCTTAACTTGCCAAAACCTTCTCTCTGTGTCTTGAATCTAGTCCTCTACCCTCCTCCCTAGTAAAGCCTACTTGCCATTACCTAGCCCACTGCAAACCTCAGTAAGTATTAGTAATTCCTTAATACCATCCGACCTGTTCTGGCCCTTTACATAGACTTTGAACAGTCTGGCCTTTTGCCCCTCTACTGTTGAGAGCTACTACAGTTAGCTTTAGTTGATTTGTCTTTTTTTAAATTAATTTTTATTGGAGTAGATTTGTCTTCTGATCCTCCTCTGTGTGTTCCTGCTTCTATTGGCCAATGTGGGATAAGCTATTCCTCCTGAATTTGACTTTCACTTTTGGACACAATGCCAATCCTGGATTTTTCAAGGTTCTCTTTTCTCACAACCCTTTCTGATCCATATTATGGAGGGATAGATGGGATTTCTTCACAGTATATCCACAAGGGGCAGAGAATTGAATTTAGATGCTTTCAAAGGTTAAATTTTTACTGCCTTATGTTATCAACTTACTCTAGTTCTTTTTTTTTTTTAATCAAAGATATTGGCTATGATTATAAGAGAATGACCTAAACTATCAGACAATTTTCCATTTATGATCTGTTGGCTGCAATTACCTCATAAGGCAAAAGTGCAATTTCAAAGTCTACACTCTAATGAGTAGATTATTTAAAAATTCCATAGGGACAAAAAGTGTAAGTTTTTTTTTTTTTTTTTTTTTGGAGTGGGTTCTCTGACATAATACAACTTGTGTCATTAAAATGTAAGTTCTGTGAGGGTGGTAGATTTTTGTCTTGTTTTTCACCAAGTCCCCAGTGCTTGGAAGAGGACCTAGTACATGTGATTGCTAACATTTGTTGGAGAGCTCACACATAGTGACTGTAGAGCTGAATTATTTTGCTAAATAATTGAATAAATGTTTGCTTTTCAGTGTGTGTGCCCCTACAACTTGCACAGCCCTGTGGACAATTAGAGAACGAATAAGAGTGCATCCTGCAGAAACTTGATCTAGTAGGAGAGAGCAACAATATAAAAATAGGTACACTAAACATTCAAGTGAAATGATTCTGTATTCAAGATCCAACCAATGTGCTGTTTGCTTTCCTGAGAAGTAACACTCCTTTCTGTAGAGATTTGAAGTTATGCTATAGAGGATTGGCTTTTGAGCTGTGTCTTAAAATATGAATAGAATTTCCGCAGAGAGAAGCTCAAAGGCAGAGAATGCCTTGCCCTAGAAATGAGTCTTAAAATCTTTTCTGAGCCTTCATGAGACCAGCAGAAATAAAGAATAGTATGTTTCAGTAGCAGAAATAACTTTACTGTAATTTGTTAAGCACTGCAGCTTCTTCAAGACACAAGTATTTAAGCACTTCCGAGTGCCCTCCCATGGAAAAAAATGTGGCCTTTCTACCATTTTTCCTTAGAGTGAAATGAGTAACTTGAAAAAAGCTTCTTCTGTTTTTATTTTTAAGAGTTTATGTTTCAGTTTGAAGCATGTGTCACATTAAACTCGAATTGCCTCGTAAAGAAAAATACAAGTAATTCAAGGAAAGGAAAGACATTTTCTTTTCCTTACTTAAGTTTCGGCAGGATCGTGCAATCCCCAGCAAGTCTCCCTCCCCCTCTTCCTCACCCTGTGGCAAATTTTAAAGTCATGATTCATCAAACCACAGTTAGACATTCTGAACTGCGCTGACTCCTTCTGCAAAACAGGTTTGTTCACAAAATGGATTCTTCATTAATTCTTCTCAGCAAATCTCTTGTATGGTAGTGACATTCACGATACAATAGTTCTCTTCAATGCGGTACTAGTTTTCACAAAACCCCATCTATAGAGTTTTAAAAAATACCTTATAGTGATAGTAAACTTAGTACACTCAAGCTACATAGAAATGTAACTTAGATGTTTTTGTTTAAAGGAACTTTAGGAGACACTGCGTTTTAAGAGGTCCAAGAGTCAGTTCTTCTGATCTGCATTTCATTTCCATATTGCAAATATCAAATGCTACAAAGAATATTTGTCTAACCCATCATTTCTAATCCCAGTGAGTTTTTGTGCTCTCTCTTTACTCAACTAAGCCTTTATTCTCTTTACACTTAGAGCAGTTTGAGCAAATTTACCTGTGTCCACGGTAAATATGCCTCAGCTCCAGGCAGCTAACTTCTTGTTCACCCAGATGGAAATTAAACTGAAATATGCACATTGCAAGCACCTGCCACAGCCTCTAAAAAATGCAAAACCTTAACCAGTTAACAGGATATAGGTTCAAATGGAAGGAAGAGCTGCCTAAGGATCTTTAATTCTCTGGATTGCTTACTATAAACCCATTAGCTGAATTTAAATTTCTTGGGGTTCTTCTGAACCTGGCTATCATGCATGGAATTTAGAATTGTTTCTTTTTCACATTTTGCTTATTTTTAGTCTCTCCAAAAGACTCCTGGTTATGTAGCAGATTTAGGGAAAATGTTAGAATTTGCATGTTTGGCTTTGAGCTTAAAGATGATCTTGGTTATAAAAAGTGTGCAGCTTTTCCTCTCTTTTTTACCTTATATTTTGATACTTATTTTATGGCAATTTCACAACCTTTTGTAGTAGGGATGTATAAAAACTATAAAATATCTTTTATAAAAATTTTAAAAATGATTTTTATATACCAGCTAGCTACACAGGGGTCACATCCAATATTTTTGTACAATTATGGCATTGAAAGACATTTTTGAATCCTTCAGTTATTAAAATTGGTCTTAAATCCCCTGCCACTGTTATGCATGTCAAAAAAATGTGGTATGTCATGGCAAAACGCTACTGTTAAACTACGGTAACATCTGTCTTGCAATAGCAAAGTGAAAGAGGAAAGTAAAATTGCTTTAGGACCTTGTTGAAATCAGATAACCATATACTCTAGACAAAATGGCTTTTAAATTCTTCATAATAATCAATACTTCAGGACACTAAGAGACAACAGTCAAAGGCTATTCTAATGTCCACCACTATCCAAAACTGTGCAAAGAAAATTTGTGTTTTACTCTCCACTGGTGAGGTAAATTTCCTTTTCAACTGCAAGCAGTGCAGGACCTGCACTTTCTGCGGGGTGCACACCAAGGGATTCGTTGGTACTCTTTAGCCACAGTTCTGCAGGGATGACAGGGCAACCCGTGGCGGGAGGCATTGGGACCCAGCCACTGCCTCTCCTACAACCACGGGAACATCTAGTCCCAGTTCTGCTACATCATCCAGACCAGGTCAATGGAGAGGAATAAGGAGGAGGAAAGAAGGAATACCTTTTGAACAAAGAGAGATTTCGCACACAAATCCATCGTACATTACGTCTTCTCTCCATTATAATATATGTGTAAATTATCTCTGAAAGCTGGGCCTACAGATTTAGTGGGAGCTATAAAAAAAAAAAAAAACCAATAATCAACACTCAAAATTGGCTAATTCATTTAATTCTCTACGAGGAAAAACTGTTAATTATATGGGGACTGTTAGTGGGCCATCTAACCAAGGGTGTCCTTAGATAAATAATAAATCTGTAATAGTTTGCTAGGACTGCTGTGACAAAGTACCAAGTAGACTGGGTGGTTTAACCAACAGATATTTAATTTCTCACATATCTGGAGACTAGAAGCCTGAGACCAAGGTGTTGGCAGGGATGGTTCCTTCTAAGGGCCATCAGGGAAGAACCTGTTCCGGGCTGCTTTCCTTGGCTTGTAGGTGGCTGCATTCTTTTTTTTTTGTATTCATATTTTCTTCCCTTTGAACATCGGTGAGGTTTCTTGCCACTGATTTTCTATCTCTACCCCTCCTAATTATTTGTCCCACCCGAGGACTAGGTGTTTTCTTTCCTCCCATCAAATCTTCAACTAGAAAGGAGGATATGAAAATATCCTTAGTGGAAGGGTTATCCCTCATCCCTAAGGGTAGTAATTCTTTTGCTGTACCGGTTCTTCTGTCCTCCCAAATCTTGTGGAAGCTTATTACAATAGCTAGCCTGTTTTCGGTTTTGGTTTTGGTTTTAATCTTCAACTCTCTTTCGTTAATAATTAATCTTCAACTCTCTTTAATTTCTTTAATTTAATAATTTACTATTCCACTTAAAAATACATCACAATGAGTACGTTGCTGCTTCTCATTTTCCCACCATTTGTGAGGTCTAAGAGTTGCCTACACTTCACATTCTCAGCTTCTATGCTCTTTTCAGACCACTTTCTCTCTACTCTGCTTCTGAAACTCTTATCCTGAAGGCCATCATCTCTCTTAATTACCAAATTTAAGGCCCATTTTTAATCCTCCTTCAAAATGACCATTCCGTAGCCTTGGCAATATTACCCACATCTTCCTTCCTGATCATTTCTCCTCTTGCTGTTGTTTCTTCCAGATTACTTTCTCTTCATTTGTTTCCTGCTACTCTGACATACCGTCTTCTGTATTTATTTTATTTTGATAGTTATTGTCAAATTGCTCTCCAAACAAATAAGCACCAGCAATGTATGAGGGTATATCCCTTTTCAAATAGTCTCGCCAGTTAAGATGTTATAGAAAGTTTTAAACCATCTTCAGTCTAATGGATATGTATAGATAGATAGATATTCATCGTTTTTTTAAACAGTATTTCCTTCACTACTGTGCATTTGAACAACTTTTCCTGTTTGGCTATTTGGATTTGCTTCTCTGAATATTCATATTTTCCCTTCATTTTTGTTGTTTCTCAGGTTGCTTGTCTTTTTTCCTTAACAATTTATAAGAGCTCCTGGTATAATATAGATATCAGTCTTGTTGATACATGAAAACAAAATTTGAACTTTTAGTGAGAACCTACTGATTTTGTTTATATTTTTCCACATGTGCATTTTTATGTGTGTATTAAAAATCTCCCTCTGTTAATCATATTAGATTTCCATGCATAGATAACAGTTTGTCAACCCAAAGATTATGTATGTTATTTGTATATTTACTTCCATTTAAATCTTAGACCCCTCTGGACATTATTTTTTAATATGGTATGAAATGGGGATCCAGTTTTTCTAATTGTTTCCATTTGAAGAATTGTTTTAAATTGTTTAATCTATTGAGTTCAAATAGAAGTTGAAAATAACATCATTACTCAATTTAAGGATGTGACTCTATTGTTATATAGTCAACTGAGATTTTCTTTTTAATTAATAGAATTTAGTTTTTAGTGCAGTTTAAGGTTTACTGAAAAATTGAGCAGAAAGTATAGAGTTCCCATAAAATCCCTCTTCCCCTGGCCTCAGTTTCCTCTATTATTAATATCTTGCATTGGTGTGGTACATTTATTATAACTGGTGAACCACTATTGATACATTATTATTAACTAATGCCAGAGTTTACATTAGGGCTCACTCTTCATGCTGTACAGTTCTATGGATTTTGCCAAATGCAAAATACCTTGTATATAACATTATGATAGTACAGAAAAATTTCCCTGCCCTAAAAATCCCCTGCACTCCACCCACTCATTCTCTTACCCTTCCCCCAAACTCCTGGCAACCACTGATGTTTTTGCACTCTCTGGAGTTTGCCTTTACAGAATGTCATATAGTTGAAATCATACGGTATACTGCCTTTTCATACTGCCTTATTTAATTTAGCAATACACATTTTAGATTCCTCCATGTCATTTCCTGGTTTGAGAACACATTTCTTTTTATTGTTGAGTAAAATTCTATTGTATGGTTGTATAATGGTCAGTTTATCCATTCAGCTCTTAAAGGATATCTTGGTTGCTATCAATTTTTGGCAATTATGAATAAAGCTGCTACAATCATTTGTGTGCATATTTTTGTGGTAAAATAATTTTCCCAATTCATTAGTGTAAGTATCTGGGAGTGTGATCACTGAATTGTATCCTAAGACGATGTTTAATTTTGTAAGAAACTGTCAGGCTATCTTCCAAAGGGCAGTGCCATTTTGTATTCCTACCAGCAGTGAATAAGTGTTCCTGCCAATTGGATTTTTGAATAAATATCTATTACTCAAACTAATATCATCATGCAATGAGTTTATATATTTTTTCTTTTCCATTAGAAAGTTTTGCTGCAAGTAGGTTGACATATTGAATAAAAGAAAAATCATTATGATAGCACAAATTACTAAAGTTTATAGGAGAATTTGTGTACAAAATGTTTTGTAATTAAGCTGGCATTAGAAAACCCGAAATTTCACAACTTTGGATTTAAATAGCTCTTTTGCTCTCCTTGAATCCAGAAGGCAGACTTTGACCTCTTGACCTTAACACACATCTTAATTTTTCTCCCCCCAGATTTCTTGAAAATTTATTGGGGTAAAATTAGTTACAATAGCCAATGTGACCATCTTATTCTCTTTTGTTAGGCTAATATTGAGAGGAATGGGGATACCATATTCAAGGATAAAAAAGACTTGTGAAACATTAAGTTACTAATCCTAGCATGATCCTGCTAGTAGGAATGTAAGAATTGATCCACCAAATTATTCACTCATTTTCCTAAGTCACACAGTAATAGATACTAAGCCACCATTGAATTTGAGTTTCTGTTTTATCTATGATTTCTCACCCACAAAAGAAAATGTAGAGAGGCAGAGATATAAGATCTTAGTACAAGTATGTTAACTCTTTTTGTTTGGTAGCTATTGGAATTACAACATGAGGATAGGAGAAATATAATATTTCTTTAAGTTATAAATTAGATTAACTTTTACCTCAAAATTTACACCCTGAGACTAGCAGTAAATTTAATATCAGTGCATGTTTAGCACTTTCTCTCTTATGCTTGGGTCACACCAGAATGCAAGGTTTGGGGAAATCTAGTGAAATGAGAATGGGCACCACATTGTTCTTGATTCCAATGATCTCAATTGCTGATGACCAGGTCAGTAGTGGGGACCTGCTGTAAGGCCATGAGACCATGGCAATTGGTGCTGACTTCTTTCATGTCCTATGCAGTCAGCCCCTGAAAGTCATGCCCTTCAGTGACCACGCTAACATGGAGGCATCTGAGCAGATTCAAGCACACTGTATGGCCTAGAAGACCCAAAGCTCTCGTGTTCCTCCCAGGACTGAGAATTGCAACCACCTCTTTAGGTCAGACCAATTACTCTGTGCATGTGGTGGTGGTGGTGGTGGTGGTGTGTGTGTGTGTGTGTGTATAAGTAAATTTATTTCAATTTAAAATATTTTTGAAAAACTAAAATAGATAAGCTTTGCCTGTTTGTGAACATTGTGTAAAGAACCTGAATATATAAATAATTCCTACAAATCAGTGAGAAATAGGCAGATGACCCATTAGAAAAATGGACCAAAAACTTGAACTGGAGTCTAAGAAAGAACATATCCAATGTTCAACATACATGTTACAGGGTGTTCAAACTCATTAGTCACTGAAGAAAGGCAAATTAAAACTCCAAGGTAATACCACTCAAAACACCGGAATTGTTACACTGAAAAAAACAATAGCAAATATTGACAAGGATAAGGAAAGACTGGATTTTTCATTTACTGCTGTTTGGGAGTGTAACTTCCACAGCTTTGGAGAACTCTGTGGCAGTATTGACTAAAGTAGAATGTATGCAAACCCCATGACCTAGTAAAACTACCAGAATATATGTATAAGAATGTTTGTAGTAGCACAGTTTGTAGTAGCCAGAAACTAGAAACATTCCAATATTTGACTAGAGAAAAATGGATAAATAAATTGCGATATATTTTTACAAAGGAATACCATACAGCAAGGAGAATAGTGAAAAGACAATAATACATACGATAATAATGTACACAATAATATTGATGAATCTCATAATATAAGTTTCACTAAAAAAGTCGGACGCAATGTCAGATTCCATTATCACATACAATTTTGAAATTTTTAAACATACGGAAAGTTACAGAGAAGGCTATAAAAACACCTTTGTATCTAACACTCGAGTTTAACAAATGTTACTTTCTTCAGAATGCTTTTTTAAAAAGTAATAAAAAGATATAAGTATGGTGAAAAATGCATGCCCTATGTCACTTACGTTTCTTTCTCCTCAGAGTTAACCTTTATCTGACAATCATGCTGTCATAATTTTATTTCATATGTAAACATTTCTAAAACATATACTTTTGATGTTTAAAAATTTTTTCTTAAGTGATATCATACTTATCCTTTGCCACTGCTCTTTTTGGACAACATTAGGTTTTTAGGATGTATTCATGTCATCATGTCTCTCTCTCTCTCTCTCTCTATACATATATATATATATATTTATATATTTATACATTTATATATATAATTCATTCATATTATATCTCTTTCATATCTGTTTCTCGATTATGGATAACTGAGTTTTCAATTTTTTGATAATACAAGCAATACTTTGATTTTCATATGTATACATGACTCATGATATAATTGCATTCTCTACATTATATAATTAGCCACACACAATATTTGCTACCTTGCTTGGGTATATTCACTTTAGTAGTCACCTTCAGTCTTTGTGAGACTTTAAGTACAACATTCAGTTGGAATACATTTATATCTTTACACTATTCACTCTACACACATGCACACACATAACACTCTAAGCCAAGGTTTCACAAAATAATACCGTATAATATGTGAAACATGCTGATAGTTTCCTCATTGTTCATTTCATTCTATTCTACTCCTTTCTATTTTATTTTGTTTTATTTATTTATTTTTTACTGTTGGTCAGCACATAGTACATAGACTTCCTAATTCACTAATGATTTTGATTTAACAGTTGAAACATATTGCTCCAGATGTGTCTAGACCTTCAAAACAACAAAAAAAAATTGTTTTACTTTGGCCTGACCCTTACGAGATACTAAGGGAATTATTTTCCTTCGAAAGTCTATAGGGAGGAGGAACCAAGATGGCGGAGTAGAAGGATGTGCTCTCACTCCCTCTTGTGAGAACTCCAGAATCACAACAAGCTTCTGGACAATCATCAACAGGAAGACACTGGGACTCACCAAAAAAGATAACCCCACATCCACAGACAAAGGAGAAGCCACAATGAGATGGTAGGAGGGGCACAATCACAGTAAAATCAAATCCCATAACTGCTGGGTGGGTGACTCACAGAATGGAGAACACTTCTACCAGAGAAGTCCACCCAGTGGAGGGAAGGTTCTGAGCCCCATGTCAGGCTTCCCAACCTGGGGAGCCAGCAACGGAAGGAGGAATTCCTAGAGAATCAGACTTTGAAGCCTAGTGGGAATTGATTGCAGGACTTCGACAGGCCTGGGGGAAACAGAGACTCCACTCTTGGAGGGCACACACAAAGTAGTGTGTGCATCAGGACCCAGGGAAAGAAGGAGTGACCGCAGGGGAGATTGAACCAGAGCTACCAGCTAGTGTTGGAGGCTCTCCTGAAGAGGTGGGGGGTGGCTGTGGCTCACCGTGGGGACAAGGACACTGGCAGCAGAAGTTTTGGGAAGTACTCTT
Organism: Monodon monoceros; assembly: GCF_005190385.1. NCBI lineage: Eukaryota > Metazoa > Chordata > Mammalia > Artiodactyla > Monodontidae > Monodon > Monodon monoceros. The sequence continues at coordinate 67,195,197 of NW_021703782.1, forward strand.
TGGCGTGAGTCCTCCCAGAGTCTGTCATTAGTCCCACCAAAGAGCACAGGTAGGCTCCAGTGTTCTGTTGCCTCAGGCCAAACAACCAACAGGGAGGGAACCCAGCCCCACCCATCAACAGTCAAGCGGATTAAAGTTGTACTGAGCTCTGCCCACCAGAGCAACAGTCAGCTCTAACCACCACCAATCCTTCCCATCAGGAAACTTACACAAGCCTCTTAGATAGCCTCATCCACCAGAAGGCAGACAGCAGAAACAAGAAGAACTACAATCCTGCAGCCTGTGGAACAAAAACCACATTCACAGAAAGATAGACAAGATGAAAAGGCAGAAGTCTATGTACCAGATGAAGGAACAAGATAAAACCGCAGAAAAATGACTAACTGAAGTGGAGATAGGCAACCTTCCAGAAAAAGAATTCAGAATAATGATAGTGAAGATGATCCAGGACGTCAGAAAAAGAATGGAGGCAAAGATCAAGAAGATGCAAGAAATGTTTAGCAAAGACCTAGAAGAATTAAAGAACAAACAAACAGACATGAACAATTCAATAACTGAAATGAAAACTACAGTAGAATGAATCAATAGCAGAATAACTGAGGCAGAAGAACGGATAAGTGACCTGGAAGACAGAACGGTGGAATTCACTGCTGCGGGACAGATTAAAGAAAGAAGAATGAAAAGAAATGAAGACAGCATAAGAGACCTCTGGGACAACATTAAATGCAAAAACATTTGCATTATAGAGGTCCCAGAAGGAGAAGAGAGAGAGAAAGGACCCAAGAAAATAGTGGAAGAGATTATAGTCAAAACATGGGAAAGGAAATAGCCACCCAAGTCCAGGAAGTGCAGTGAGTCCCATACAGGATAAATCCAAGGAGAAACAGGCTGAGACACATAGTAATCAAATTGGAAAAAATTAAAGACACAGAAAAATTATTAAAAGCAGCAAGGGAAAAACGAAAAATAACATAAAAGGGAACTCTCATAAGGTTAACAGCAGATTTCTCAGCAGAAACTCTACAAGCCAGAAGGGAGTGGCATGATATAATTAAAGTGATGAAAGGGAAGAACCTACAACCAAGATTACTTGGCAAGGATCTCCGTTCAGATTCCATGGAGGAATCAAAACCTTTACAGACAAGCAAAAGCTAAGAGAATTCAACACCACCAAACCAGCTCTACAACAAATGCTAAAGGAACTTTTCTAAGTGGGAAACACAACAGAAGAAAAGGACCTACAAAAACAAACCCAAAACAATTAAGAAAATCGTCATAGGAACATACATATAACTAATTACCTTAAACGTGCATGGATTAAATGCTCCAACCAAAAGACACAGACTTGCTGAATGGGTACAAAAACAAGACCCATCTATATGCTGTCTACAAGAGACCCACTTCAGACCTAGGGACACATACAGACTGAAAGTGAGGGGATGGAAAAAGATATCCCATGAAAATGGAAATCAAAAGAAAGCTGGAGTAGCTATACTCATATCAGATAAAATAGACTTTAAAATAAAGAATGTTACAAGAGACAAGGAAGGACACTACATAATGATCAAGGGATCAATCCAAGAAGTAGATATAACAATTATAAATATATATGCACCCAACATAGGACCACCTCAATACATAAGGCAACTGCTAACAGCTATAAAAGAGGAAATCGACAGTAATACAATAATAGTGGGGGACTTTAACACCTCATTTACATCAATGGATAGATCATCCAAAATGAAAATAAGGAAACAGAAGCTTTAAATGACACAATAGACCAGATAGATTTAATTGATATTTATAGGACATTCCATCCAAAAACAGCAGATTACACTTTCTTCTCAAGTGTGCAAGGAACATTCTCCAGGAAAGATCATATCTTGGGTCACAAATCAATCCTCAGTAAATTTAAGAAAATTGAAATCATATCAAGCATCTTTTCTGACCACAACACTATGAGATTAGAAATGAATTACAGGGGAAAAAAATGTAAAAAACACAAATACATGGAGGCTAAACAATACGTTACTAAATAACCAAGAGATCACTGAAGAAATCAAAGAGGAAATCAAAAAATACCTAGAGACAAATGACAATGAAAACATGACGATCCAAAACCTATGGGATGCAGCAAAAGCAGTTCTAAGAGAGAAGTTTATAGCTATACAAGTCTAACTCAAGAAACAAGAAAAATCTCAAGTACACAATCTAACCTTACACCTAAAGCAATTAGAGAAAGAAGAACAAACAAAACCCAAACTTAGCAGAAGGAAAGAAATCATAAAGATCAGAGCAGAAATAAATAAAATGGAAACAAAGAAAACAATAGCAAAGGTTAATAAAACTAAAAGCTGGTTCTTTGAGAAGATGAACAAAATTGATAAACCATTAGCCAGACTCATCAAGAAAAAGAGGGAGAGGACTCAAATCAATAAAATTAGAAATGAAAAAGGAGAAGTTACAGCAGACATCGCAGAAATAGAAAGCATCCTAAGAGACTACTACAAGTAACTCTATGCCAATAAAATGGACAACCTGGAAGAAATGGACCAATTCTTAGAAAGGTATAACCTTCCAAGACTGAACCAGGAAGAAACAGAAATTATGAACAGACCAATCACAGGTAATGAAATTGAAACTGAAATTGATAATCTTCCAACAAACAAAAGTCCAGGATCAGATGGCTTCACAGGTGAATTCTATCAAACGTTTAGAGAAGAGCTAACACCCATCCTTCTCAAACTCTTCCAAAAATTGCAGAGGAAGGAACACTCCCAAACTCATTCTATGAGGCCACCATCACCCTGATACCAAACCACACAAAGATACTACAAAAAAAAGAAAATTACAGACCAATATCACTGATGAATATAGATGCAAAATTCCTCAACAAAATACTGGCAAACAGAATCCAACAACACATTAAAAGGATCATAGACCATGATTAAGTGGGATTTATCCCAGGGATGCAAGGATTCTTCAATATACACAAATCAATCAATGTGCTACACCATATTAACAAATTGAAGAATAAAAACCATATGATCATCTCAATAGATGCAGAAAAAGCTTTTGACAAAATTCAACACCGATTTATGATAAAAACTCTCCAGAAAGTGGGCATAGAGGGAACCTACCTCAACATAATAAAGGCCATATATGACAAACCCACAGCAAACATCATTCTCAATGGTGAAAAACTGAAAGCATTTCCTCTAAGATCAGGAACAAGACAAGGATGTCCACTCTCACCAGTATTATTCAACATAGTTTTGGAAGTCCTAGCCACGGCAATCAGACAAGAAAAAGAAATAAAAGGAATACAACTTGGAAAAGAAGAAGTAAAACTGTCACTGTTTGCAGATGACATGATACTATATCTAGAGAATCCTAAAAATGCCACCAGAAAACTACTATAGCTAATCAATGAATTTGGTAAAGTTGCAGGATACAAAATTAATGCACAGAAATCTCTGGCATTCCTATACACTCATGATGAAAAATTTGAAAGAGAAATTATGGAAACACTCCCATTTACCATTGCAACAAAAAGAGTAAAATACATAGGAATTAACCTACCTAGGGAGACAAAAGACCTGTATGCAGAAAACTATAAGACACTGATGAAAGAAATTAAAGATGATACCAACAGATGGAGAGATATCCCATGTTCTTGGGTTGGAAGAATCAATATTGTGAAAATGACTATACTACCCAAAGCAATCTACAGATTCAATGCAATCCCTATCAAATTACCAATGGCATTTTTTATGGAACTAGAACAAATCATCTTAAAATTTGTATGGAGACAAAAAGACCCTGAATAGCCAAAGCAGTCTTGAGGGAAAAAGACGGAGCTGGAGGAATCAGATTCCCTGACTTCAGACTATACTACAGAGGTACAGTAATCAAGACAATACGGTACTGGCACAGAAACAGAAACATAGATCAATGGAACAAGATAGAAAGCCCAGAAATAAACCCACACACCTGTGGTCAACTAATCTATGACAAAGGAGGCAAAGGTATACAATGGAGAAAAGACAGTCTCTTCAATAAGTGGTGCTGGGAAAACTGGACAGCTACATGTAAAAGAATGAAATTAGAACACTCCCTAACACCATACACAAAAATAAACTCAAAATGGATTCAAGATCGAAATGTAAGACAGGACACTATAAAACTTAGAGGAAAACATAAGAAGAAGACTCTTTGACGTAAATCACAGCAAGATATTTTTTGATCCACCTCCTAGAGGAATGGAAATAAAAAGGAAAATAAGCAAATGGGACCTAATGAAACTTCAAAGCTTTTGCACAGCAAAGGAAACCATAAACAAGACGAAAAGACAACCCTCAGAATGGGGGAAAACATTTGCAAATGAATCAACGGACAAAGGAATAATCTCCAAAAAATATAAACAGCTCATGTAGCTCAATATTAAAAAAACAACCCAATCCAAAAATGGGCAGAAGACCTAAATAGACATTTCTCCAAAGAAGATATACAGATGGCCAAGAAGCACATGAAAAGCTGCTCAACATCACTAATTATTAGAGAAATGGAAATCAAAACTACAATGGGGTATCACCTCACACCAGTTAGAATGGGCATCATCACAAAATCTACAAACAACAAATGCTGGAGAAGGTGTGGAGAAAAGGGAACCCTCTTGCACTGTTGGTGGGAATGTAAACTGATACAGCCACTATGGAGAACAATGTGAAGGTTTCTTAAAAAACTAAAAATAGAATTACCATATGATCCAGCATTCCCACTACTGGGCATATACCCAGAGAAAACCACAATTCAAAAAGACACATGCGGGCTTCCCTGGTGATGCAGTGGTTGAGAGTCCGCCTGCCGATGCAGGGGACACGGGTTCGTGCCCTTGTCTGGGAAGATCCCACATGCCGTGGAGCAGCTGGGCCCGTGAGCCATGGCCGCTGAGCCTGCGCGTCTGGAGCCTGTGCTCCGCATTGGGAGAGGCCACAACAGTGAGAGGCCAGTGTACCAAAAAAAAAAAAAAAAAAAAGACATGCACCTCAGTGGTCATTGCAGCACTATTTACAATAGCCAGGTCATGGAAGCAACCTAAATGCCCATCGACAGACGAATGGATAAAGAAGATTTGGTACATATATACAGTGGAATATTACTCAGCCATAAAAATGAACGAAATTGAGTCATTTGTTGAGACGTGGATGGATCTAGAGACTGTTATACAGAGTGAAGTAAGTCAGAAAGAGAAAAACAAATATCGTATATTAACGCATGTAGTGGAATCTAGAAAAATGGTACAAATGAACCGGTTTGTAGGGCAGAAGTTGAGACACAGATGCAGAGAACAGACATGTGGACCCAAGGCGGTAAAACCGCAGCGGGGTGGGGATGGTGGTGTGCTGAATTGGGTGATTGGTATTGACATGTATACACTGATGCGTATAAAACTGATGAGTAATAAGAACCTGCATTATAATAAAACAAACAAAACAACTAATACTAAACTTTCTTTGGGTTTTTTGTATGGCAATATGTTAATATAAATGTTTCAGACGTTACATGAAATTTCTAAAAATCTTATATGTTCTGGTATAATGTTATAAGTCATAATTCTAGTTATTACTTTAAAATGTATATCTCAGAAATAACTAAATTTCCTTGTCAGTTGCATTACTATGAACTTTCATCACATCTTTAACCGTGGTCATTTTTACGTCTTTTGTCATTTACAGACAGCTCTGGGTGGACTCTGATGCTTTTGCAAATATGTTCCTATAAAAGGGTTTCATCTTCAAGGAATTCACGGAAAAGACTCTGACAAGTACAGGTTTCTGGTAACTGACTATACTGCTGAACTGAATGAATAAGCATTTTCAGAACTCTAATGGAAAACTGATGAATTCATAAAAGTGCTAACAAAAGATCAAGATAAAAAAAATTAATTACATGGGACTGAGTGAAGTGATGAGGATGATTATAATTTTTGTGACTTTCTGTTTGAATAAAAAAAAAAGACAGGTAATAACAAGTGTTAGTGAGGATGTGGAGAAATTGGGGGAAGATGTTCTAAAATTGTGGTGATGGCTGCATAGCTCTTTAAACCATTGAATTGCACACTTAATATCGGTGAATTATATGTCATGTGAATTATATCTGTACAAAGCTGTTTAAGAAAACCCTCAAAACCCTCCCCTCCCGAAATAAAAACTGTCCTACATAGTCATCTTCCAGAAAGTGACAAAAGCTTCACTGTTGAGGATGGACTTGACTGAACATCATACCTGCAGACCACAGTTTTCTTAGTTTGTCTTTTGGCTTTTTTGGCTATGACAGATGCAGTGTCTCTGAAGTGACCTTAAGTGTTTGCATATGCCTGTCTGTATTCCTGGTGTATTAGGTGGGTAATTTTTGAGTATGGAGAGTCAAATGCTCCCCTTAGGGTGCTGTAAGGGTCAGAATCGCACATGCAGGTTATTTAACATGTTGCTGGAAATGGTAGCCCCCTTAAATCCAACTTGCATCCTGATCACTTTTAGTGTATGTTCCAGAACTCAGCATGAAGTAGTTCCAAGGGCACAGAGCCCAATTGTTAGGATCTTATTTTAAAAATATGAATTGTTTCTATTTATGCTATATACTGCTTTGCTTTTTACCTTGTCCTAATTATTTGGTCAATGATTCTGTTCATCTCTTTATTGTATTATAATAGCTCTTAAAACATTGAATCCGTTTAGTTGAGAGAAAAAAATGAAGATAAAGGAAAGAAGGATAGAATACAGGAAGAAAATAATGAGGGAAAATATTTGTAATTTTATTAAAGAGACAAGTAGATATCCACTTACGGGTTTAGCAAAAAGAAATTAAAGTAGATTAATAGAAGCTAAATTTGATAAACAGTGTTTCACTGTTGTACTCTCAGCCCCTGCTTACCAACAGGTTCTCTTCCAAGGGTTTCTTCTTAAGCTATTTGGAACGTGAAAGGCTTTTTCCTATTAAGAGCTGGGGCTGACGTCCAGACCACAAAAGCCCATTTAATCTGTGTGTATCAGAAATACAAGACGATGGGTTGTATAGATGCTAATGAAATATCTAACTGATCCATTTAACACATTTGTGTTGAACACCCACTCTGTGCCTGATTATGGTGATAGGTGCTTTTCTGTGTTTGATGCTTTGAGGGATCCATCTCTTTCCACTATAGTTGGATGCGGCTAATTAATTACTGCTTTCATTTAATAAATATTTATCGAGCAGCTGCTGTGGGCCAGACACTTCTCTGACTTGGCTCTGAGGATGCAGACAGAGGGACTCTGCTCCCACTTTTAAGGAGCTGCCTGTCTAGAGGGGGCACATACAAGTAAACGGAGAGTTTTAAATTGCTTTGGTAAGTGCTCCCACAGGGGTAAGCACCGACAGAAGGGCGAGCGAGAATAAGGGAAAGGGGGGCTTCCCTGGTGGCGCAGTGGTTGAGAGTCCACCTGCCGATGTCGGGGACGCGGGTTCGTGCCCCGGTCTGCGAAGATCCCACATGCCGCGGAGCGGCTGGGCCCGTGAGCCCTGGCCGCTGAGCCTGCGCGTCCGGAGCCTGTGCTCCGCAACGGGAAAGGCCACAACAGTGAGAGGCCCGCGTACCGCAAAAAAAAAAAAAAAAAAAAAATCCTCTAGAATATCAAGTAGCTATTTGTATTAAAGTTTATATAGAACATTCTATAAAAAATTAATGTACATAAGCCTTCCTCTAATGCCAATATTTTCTGTGAATGTCATATAATGATCATACTTCTAGGGTTAACTTTGTTTGAAATTTTGAGACAACCTGGAGCTTTATTTCTTTTATATTTCTTATTTATATCAACAAGATGTCTGCAAGCACAAAACATCTTTTATTTTGAAGGCAGGAAAAATGCTGGTGAAATAGAAGATTATCCAGTACTGCATAACATTAAAATTTACAAATATATACTGTATTTTTAAAAATAAACGTATTTATTTTGGGCTGTGTTGGGTCTTCTTTGCTGCTTGCAGGCTTTTCTCTAGTTGCGGTGAGCGGGGCTACTCTTTGTTGCAGTGCGCGGGCTTCTCATTGCGGTGGCTTCTCTTGTTCCGGAGCACGGGCTCTAGGGCTTGTGGGCTCAGTAGTTGTGGCTCGCAGGCTCTGGAGTGCAGGCTCAGTAGTTGTGGCACAGGAGCTTAGTTGCTCCGTGGCATGTGGGATCTTCCCGGACCAGGGCTCGAACCCGTGTCCCTGCATTGGCAGGATGATTCTTAACCACTCTACCACTAGGGAAGTCCCTATTATTTCTTAATTTCTTAATTATTATTTCTTATTGTCATAAGAATTCTAGTAAGTAGGCAGCCTAGAAGATATTATCCCTATTTCACAAAAGTTGAAACAAATTCAGGGAAGTTAAATATGTCCCCAAGATCACATAGTAATTAGTGATGAAGCTGGGACTTAACCAAAGGGGGTTTTATTTTGTTTTAAAGTTTATGATTTTTCATCTCACAATTCATTTGACTAAAAAAGTATGCCAATCATTGGTATCAGGATTGAGGCGGATAGTACTGCATACTTGAAAATCTCTTGCGTTCTACTCCCCTGTAAAAAAAACAGTGCAAACTGAAGAGGGAAAAAAATCTGTACTTCTTTTTTTTTTCTTTTGTGCTGTCAGCTCTGAGTTGGTTTAGTGAGTAATTTTGCAAGGCTTGCTTCACTTTGTTTTGAGCAAGACTGAACCCAGTATTTCAAACAAAAGGCAGCCCGTTACTAACTTCTGGTTGCTAGGTGTGGTCTCCTTTCAAATTCTATAAAATCAGAAGCCCAAGGTTCCACTTCCAGCGTGAGCCATTCAGAGAAGAATCTCTCTTTAGGTCTTTGGACGGAGGCAAAAAAAAAAAGGTAAGTCTTGGTTTTACATTTAGGTAGTTTTGGCTGTTTTGAAAACTTTTCCCATTACAGTGTTTAATGTTACTTCTGTGTAATTTATGGCTAGCTGCACTTACACCTTTGATAAATCTTTATGTAAAATTACACTGGCTATTTATATTTTAGGAATCAGAAATTGTAAATTAGTTTTATTTTTACTTAGTTAAGAAATACAATTTTAAAAACAAGGAAACTTTGCTTAATACTGGCTTATTGTACTGTTGGTGAGTTACCATGGAAAAGAAGGAAAGAATGTGTTTTTTCCTACAAGTTATGAGTCTCCAAGAGCTGTGTATGCTTTACATGGAAATCATGAAGGATGGTGGTGTCTGTGGGGAGCCAGGCCAGAAGAACCCAGACATAGGTTTCAGGGATCTATCTCAAAATAGCAGAACTTAAATAATTTATTTTTTCTTTTGTAAAACAAAACAAAGCAAAACAAAAAAATAGATTCAGACCTCATAGTGGCAATTATGGCTTTTGTAATTAACATTTTGAAATTAATGTTATGTTCACTCATGCGGTGTAAGTAAATTAGAGGATCCACTTATTAATCATTTCATTTAGAGAGGGTGTGGCCACATTCTTTCTCCTGTAGTCTCTGTGTTTTAGAGAGGCTTTTCAAGTGCTGATTTGAAAACCTAAGGGGAAAGGAAGTATTTCCTCCTGGGTGGTGTCAGATAAGTTATCTCTTGCGAATGCCTGTACGGCCCTCTAAAAATATTCCACTTAGTAGCATCTTGATTGCTGAATGAGCTAATGGCCATAAAACTTAGAAAAGCAAAAAGCATATCTAAAGTAGAGTTTTTACTGGTGTTGGATATATGTGCAAAAGTGAGAGATTTTGAATCCTAACCATATATTTGGCTATTGTTTATTACAAATGTTCCTTCAAGAATTTTTTCTTAGCTCATTCCGAATATTAAGTTAAATGACGTAACATATGATTTTTAGTGCTAGTTAATCAAAAAAGGTGTGCTTTTTCTTGCCTTGTTTGTGTCTAAAATTATGTATGGACCTTGAAAAAGTAATATTCTCCCCTGCTTGCAGGAATGTATTTTGGTAGGCACATTGCAAAACGATTCAAATGTGGTCACATGCTGGTTTCATAATTTCCAAATGGCCTTTTCTCCAGAAGTTATGTTAACCACCCTGTAGCCCCAGGCTCAACCACGTCTGGCAGATATCTGACATTTGATGGATGTTGACAAAACTGTTAATAATAATATTATTAAGAAACCAGCTAGAGTTTCATGGTTATTAAATACTTTTTCAGTCAAATGGTCTGCAAAGATTGGTTTCTACTGATGTTAGCTTGCTGAGCTGGTTTTTAATCCTCTCTAGACCCATTAATTGATGACATATTTAAAGCCATGGACGTATTATTTTTCAGTGATAAACCAAAAGCCGTTTTTTCAGTAAATGATTTCCTCTTTCCTTAAAATGGGAGACATTTTTATCAGAAAGATCAGAACAGATACAATTTATATAATACCTTCATTCATTATGCTAATTTTCTCCACCTCCATCTGCTTGAGGTGAAATTTAAGACTGGCACTTCAGAGCTATAATGAATCTTAGCTACTGTGTATTTCAACACTCTTATTTTTATAAATGGAGGCCCTCTCCCCCACTGCCAAGAAGTTAAATGTTTTCTTGAGGGCAAACAGCCAGCTAAAGAGAGTCAAAGTAGGGCTCAGAGCTTCTCAGTTCTTATTTTTACATCCTATAGTTGTGGATAGAAAATATTTGTTAAATTAGTATAGATATTTTTCCTGAATAATTAGCACTGGTAAAATATTTGTTCATTCAATAATGTTTATTAGCATACTAAGTACAAAGCATTCTGCCAGGGATTAGAGGTTCATAATGAATGGTAGGTTATCACTGCCCCCATGGAATGCTGCTATAAATATAGATAAGTAAATAGAAAGTGATAATGCAGAACAATAGGGACAAGTGTAGGAGTAAAGGCAGGATGCTTCGGGAGCACACAGAAGGTTGGTCACTCACCTCAGTGCTGGACCAAGGAAAGCCTCTTGGAGGATATCATGAGGTGTAGGCTGAGTCCTCACCAAGAAGCATCATTTAGGCAAAGGGAATTGGACATGGAGGATGAAACAGCATTCCAGGCAAAGGAAACACCTTACTCAAAAGTCTAGAAGCAAAACATTCATGAGACTACCTTTCATAAAGTGGCTCTTCGTAAGTCATGCCGTTGTACAGATTAATTGCGTTTTCTCAAACGAGTAGGTGTGGGAAAGACTTGTGAAATATATATTCGAGGGAAAAAACTATGCACAGGCCAAAGTGTTGAAGAATAAACTCCCTCGGGCCGGGGTGAAACCTGGCACAGTCTCCATGGGTTAACTGTGAATGAATTTGATTCTTAAGTGTAAGCTATTAAAAATAACATTGATCTTGTCATCATCTTTTTGGTCACTAGTTTAAAAGCATATACAATATTTTGGAATCAGAAGGCATGGATTTATGTATGCCTTGATGCTTGCCACTAGTATCTAGAAAACTGCCACAAGAAATTACACTTTGTTTACCCAGGTAGAAAATGGGAATAATGATGCTGTCCTCTGCAAGGATCAAATTTCTGCTGCTGTCTTTGCAGACCTCTGATCTTTCCCACTTGTCTCGAGGAAGGCATGATAGACCACAAAACTCAGTTTCCTCTGTCAGAAATTCTGGAAGTAGCCTTTCATGAAGCTGACAGAGATAGAAATTGTGGTTTTTAAAGTTATTAAAAACTGTTCTTCTGTAATAATTTCAAACCTTCAGAAGAGTTGCAAGAATACTGCGCAGAATCACCATATACTTATTACCCAGGTTCCCCAAGTGTTAACCTTTCACCACATTTGCTTTCTCATTAATTCTTCCTTTTCCCCCTTCCACCCTCTATGTAGTTTTTCTTTTCTGTATCATTTGAAAGAACACTGCAGATATGATATCCCCATGTCTCTAGATACTTCAACCATAGTGCAGTTTAAAAAAATCAGGAAATTATCTTTCATACAATAAGCCATAGTTTTCTCAAACTGTCCAGTTGGTACAATTGCTAATGTACCATTTCTGGAATACCTTTCTCTTACATTTAGTAAGCATGGCTCCCTCTCTGTCTAGCATCTTTTTATGCATATTTACCTTCTTTACTTTATTGCTGAATGAGAGGAAGAGAGCTCTTCCTCTCATTTTATGGACACATACAAAAAAATGTTAATCCCTAAAAAGTTACACATTTTTTCATAGATAAATGAGATTGGTAGGCAGTGCATGTTCACAGATGATTAATTAGAAGAATTCTGGAATATTATTAATTTCCATATAGGTCAGCCTATGTATAAATGGTCAATTTCATCTTCAAATTCGATGATGTTAAAGACTGAGATAAACTTGGTTTCAGAGCTTATTGGTAGCCAGACTAAATATATATTGAGCCAAGGAAAATTAATAAAATAAGCTCTTAAGTACCTAGTACATGTTCTAAACATTGCAACTTAAAAGAAAGATGGAAAAAATAAAACCTGTTGTGAACTCAGAGGGTTATTAAATTCTTTTTTTACTGTACAATTCTACTTCATAGACTAGATCATTCTCTGAATAGTAAAAATATATGACAAATATTTGTATAGCATGTGGCAATCTATAAAACATGTTTGCATGTTTGTGATTTATTTATAGTTAAGAAATCTTACCTTCAAATTACTGAATGGGTTTAATCAAGTACAAAATGCTGGTTTTCATACAGAGGTTAGGTATTGAACACACAGAATGGTTTAGCAATACAACCTGAGCAAAATATTTTTGCTGTGGTATTTGTAAGGTGTGTTGCAACTATTCAAGTTTCTGTTAAAACATGTAGCTGCGTTTGAGCACTTAACTAGCAGTGCATGATCGAAAGTACTTCCTTGAGGGTTTGTACATCCTGCCACAATCCTTGTGTCTTTAAGCTTTGCTGAGAGCTAGTGGATCTTGTTTGGCTGAATTGAGATTCCGTTTTCCTCTAATTGCTTTCCTGAGAAGGTTCTATTCAGGTTGCTTGACCATATTCCAGATCATACCTTCAGGCCATCCAAATGGTTTCAGACTAAAATCGAGGAACACAGAGGATATGTCACAAAGCTGTCTCCTCTATGGATACCCTTGTGTCAAACAAATTATTCAACCCCTTTGTTTTTGTTATTTTGTATCAAGTAATTAATAGAGCAATATCATTTTCTAGGCTTTCTCAAGTTTTTTTTTTTTTAAGAAACTGATGCATTATGTAAGCATTTTTAATTTTTTTTTTTTGCGGTACGCGGGCCTCTCACCGCCGCGGCCTCTGCCGCCGCGGAGCACAGGCTCCGGACACGCAGGCTCAGCGGCCACGGCCCACAGGCCCAGCCGCTCCGCGGCACGCGGGATCCTCCCAGACCGGGGCGCGAACCCGCGTCCCCTGCATCGGCAGGCGGACCCCCAACCACTGCGCCACCAGGGAAGCCCTATGTAAGCATTTTTAAGTGAAAAAATTGTGAAGTAAAGTTTCCATAAAATTTATTTTGAAGTTGTGAGGCTCATTTTTTAAATTACTTTTGACAAGATCCTTAATCTCTTCTTTGATCTCTTTTGAAGTTTTTCTTTTCTAATTGAAAAGAGTGGAAATACTGGAACACATATTTCTATAATTGAGGGAAAAGTACTTTGCTAAGTGACCGATCATATCACTCATTTTGAGGATTCTACTTCATAAAGGGCATGGATGAGATGATAAAAAATGGACATTTTAAATACCTGAAACCTTGCCAGAAATTGCAAGAGGTTTTGGATATGCCAATTAAGCAAAAGGAAAATGACACTATGTGCCAACAGCAGTTGCGCCAGATTATAGTGTAATAGGAACTAAAACCTTGTGCAAAATTGTACACCATGACTTTACCTCAGGAAATAACTTTAAATTTATCAGTTGCTTGAGGGGAAGAGATTCAGTGAGTGCACAATATATTGGTTCTTCTCACAGATGACACAACAGTAATTTGAACAATCCCCATGATAATTAAGTGGAGATAGTTTCTGTTTTGGATATTAATTCTCTCACGTATTTAATCTCATTACTTGCAACTACAGCCATTTTTCAGCAGGTGTGGACTGAAACACTGCCTGAACATGCCATTAAGGAATCAGGTTATGGGTTTTACTCCTCATGAGTCATTTAGCTTCATAGCAAGAATTTAAAACTGCTAAGATTATCCTTCCAACCTCCTTCAGATGTACTCATGATAGCTGTCTCCAGAGAAATAAACAAAAGGGTATGGAGAGATAGATCACTGTAGACCTGGAGCTTGAGCTCCTAAAAAAAAAATCCCTAGACAAAAAGTGTCATTGATGGCTTCTTTTGTAGATAACTCAGAGAATGCATTAATTTTTAACGTACTTCAGGTTTTAAAAATATACATGTTTTATTAAATAAAAATATTGCTGAACCACGACAGCAAGTCAGGCAATTTTCTTTAAGATAGAGTTTTCCAAAAGAGGGCATGCATGGTGCAATTTCACTCTAATGAATCCTGTTAGAGCAAGGCACCTGTTATAAAATAATCCTTTTCTGGGTTTTTTATGTTGGGTAAAAAAAACACATGTAGGACTAGTATCTAGACAGCTCAAATAGGAAGAAATGTGAATGTAGTGATTACTCCAGGTACTGAAATAATTTTATACCACGGAATGGAAAAGAAAACTGAATTATTTCGGGGAGAAATATCACCTGACTATCTTTCTATAGAGTTTTGAGTCTGAATCCACTCCCGCAGATTACTCAGATTATTTTACCTTATAAATGTCAGTATTATGCTCCTTCTCTACCCATTACTCTTGTTCAAGTCCTCATTAATCCTACATAGATTCTCCCACAACTTACTAAATGGTCTCTAATCTTCCCTCTTGCACATCTCCTAGCCATTCTCTAGGATACATGATGACCTTTCTGAAATATAACTTTCTCTTTAAAAAATCCATTAATGTTTATCCAAACCTTTGGAAATATATTTAAACTTTTAAATTTGGGCTTCTGTTAACTTTTCTTGCTCTAGTAAACTTCTTTCAACTTCCCAAATGTGACAAGTTTCTCTCTGTTTTGTTCTCTTTAACTTTTCCGCTAATCTCAACTATTCTCAAGAGAGGCTCCGGCCACCAAGAACTTCCTCTAAGAATTGTTCTTAGCTTTTGAATTTTCTTAGGGAGAGCACACACTGGCTTCAAGTTCTTTGAGCCAAGGGATATTTCAATGTTTTTGTACCCTCAGTGCTTGGCATACAGTGGGTGGTCTGTAAATTTAGAGCAGTGAAGTGAAACACCAGCTCCTCTCTTCAGCCTATATGCTTACTTATAGAAGCCATCTGATCCCCAAAGTGAGTTCTGAATATGCTGAGGAAGAGCTACGTTTCTGAGGCTATGGGTTTCTGTTCAAGGGTAGTAGACTCTCTTTTTAAAAAAACCCAAATCTAGCATTTTATGATGCTCCAAAGAATAATCCTGGAAAGTAAAGGCAAGGCTGCTCTATGTCTTGTGTATGTAAAGGGGTGGAGTGGTGTGTATATGTGGTGGGTTTGTAGTTTGTAAACGCATCGACCTGTTTTCTTTTCAGATCCTTCAAAAATGGCCATGGTAAATGAATTTCTCAAGCAGGCCTGGTTTATTGACAATGAAGAGCAGGAATACATTGTAAGTCAAGTGACAATAAAAGAACTTAGTTAAATATTAAAATAGAAACTAATGTAAGTGAATGGACAGTAATTTATTTCTCTCTCATTCACAGAAAACTGTGAAAGGATCCAAAGGTGGTCCTGGGTCATCAGTGAGCCCCTGCCCTAGCTTTAATCCATCCTCAGATGTTGAGGCCTTGCATAAAGCAATCACAGCTAAAGGTAATTCTGTCTCCCTAAAACAGTCCCCTCCTAGACATTTCAGAATGGCTACTAAAAAACAGACCTGTGCAATTTAAAGAGTCTTTTGTTTTGAAGATAAAAAGATTTCCTTGTCAATGAAGATATATTTCCTTTCTCAGCACTTGGGAAATTTTGGTCAAATCGGTAGAATATCTACTTCTATAACAGATATGCTCACAAAGCTCATTTCTAACAGGCTCAATGCTGAAGTCAACACCTCTGCTCACATTTAGGGTTTAATCTAGGAAACAAACACTGCAACACTGAGGGCCAGGAACAATTTCTTTCTCCTCTCTCATTCAAGTGAATGGAATGTCATCCCAAGTGCTTCCATTTGATATGCAGTATCGCATCCATATCCCAGTCTGGTAAAATTTGTACTTCTTAGTTTTGTTAAGAACTCCCTTTGAAGCATCTTGGTAATGAACCATTTTATGTCGGTTGTTGATGATGAAGAAAATTGATTTTAGAAGTCTAGGGGCCCTTTATTTCCAGGTGTGGATGAAGCAACCATCATTGAAATTCTGACTAAGAGAAACAATGCCCAGCGTCAGCAGATCAAAGCAGCCTATCTCCAGGAAAAAGGAAAGGTAGGTTGGAGTGGTTAATTGAGATAATTAATTTCAGTCATATTTATGTTTAAGTATAGATTCTGAAGCACAGTTGCCTAGTTCTGTCAGTCTCTAACCACTGTTTTTCCATTACAACTAAGATTACTGTATTTATCCTCTTGGTTGCAATGTAATCAATTCTAGCAAATTTCCTGGTTTTATATATTGTTTTGTCATCTTGATTCTTTGCACATGTCATGTGGTGTTTTGTATTGGAGACAAGCCTTTAACTTGAACATAACAGACATCACGATTACTACTGGCAATAAGAAATAGGTTCTGATTGAAATGTGTCTTCTGCTAAAACTTAAACTGAACTGTTTAATGTCTGAATGTAAAGTTTATACATATAATTCTATTTTAAAAGTAAGCTTTATATTTTTATACAAAAAATGGGCAATTTTTTAAGGAATGCAGTTAGAAAACTATTTGATGTCTGATTATAGTGCTTATTTGAACAGTGCAAATCCCAATGGTTGGAAAAGGTATTAATACATTATTTTTAAAGTATTCTTACTACTGTTTCTGTTAATACACAACCCCTATCTTTTGAGCTTTGTGATTTCTTCCCTGTATAAAGGATTGAGAACCCTGTCCTTTAAAAAATTATCAATGAATTCAGTAAATTTCATTCTAATCACTCTAGATCTAAAAGACTAAGATATTAAATATCAAGTACCCTTTTCTATGTAAAGGGAAGGAGCTCTAAAAAATGGTTGGGTTTAGGACTCAGTAAGACTATCTAAAGATCAGCTAACACCACATTACTGTTATAACCCTGCATGTTATTTACTAGAAGGTTATAACTTCTCCTTGTTATAGCCCCTGGATGAAGCTCTGAAGAAAGCCCTCACAGGTTACCTTGAGACAGTTGCTTTGGCTCTGTTGAAAACTCCAGCCCAGTTTGATGCTGATGAGCTCCGTGCTGCCATGCGGGTAAATCATCTAATTTAAGCAAAACTCCTTTCCTCAAGAGAATGTCTAATCCACTGATGCCTCTTACTGTATTCTCAACAACTAGTATAGGGCCATCAATCAGTGGTTATAAAATGAATAAATAAATAAATGTTGGTGTTAACAACTATGTTATTTCCACTATCTTCATGATGTTATTGTATATCATAGATCTCTCTTTTTACGTATTTGCCCAAAATATTTGCTTTAGACCCATTTTGTTTTTAGAGCACTATAATAGGTAGACCTTATTGTAATTATTAAATATTGTGGATATTTACTAAACACTGTGAGAAATTTACTAAATGTCAGATTTGAACAAATTTGGGGATACAAAAACTAGTTGATATTCTTGAATGAAGATTTTTCTACATTTTATTCTTCTTTTTCAATTCAGGGCCCTGGAACTGATGAAGACACTCTGAATGAAATTCTGGCATCAAGAACTAACAGAGAAATCAAAGAAATTAACAGAGTCTATAAAGAAGGTAAGTTTTAATGTCCAAGAACCCAAGTGCCTTAGTCGGAAAGGAAATCTGATATACTTCAAAAAAAAATTGAGTGTGGATGTTAATTATGGGGACTTTGGAAACTACATATTGACATATTTCTTCATTGTTTACCACATGTCTACCACACGCACATACTGTTACCAGACACATTAGAGCTGCTGGGGTTCAGATAAGGGACACAATTGTCTCAGCCCTCATCAAGTTTGCACTTTAATAAAAAATGTCCCTTTGGGACAAATGGCCACATATTATTGCAGTGGAAAACTCAGTTCAAAGAACTGAATTTAAAGAATTTCCTAAAAACATTTCTTATCTTTCTGAGGTTTATTTCATAAAAATGTCCCGTTGTCTTCCATTTTGAAAAGATAACAACAAAACACCCCAAACATTTGTCCTTGAAAAAGTACAGAGCTTGGTGCTTATAATTCTCTGATGGAAACTAACTTTACCATTATGAGCATAAATGACTCACTTACTTTCAACGTCCAGATAGATCCATGGGGATGAAAGACCAGCAGTGGCTCATGTTATCTATTCAGTGAAACATCTCATTTCAGTGGCATGCGCTACACTATAAAGGGTATCTGCAAGTGGGTCCTGGGCAGTGCTGGGCCTTTACTATTTTCCTTTTCTAGTTTCCTAAGTCCCCAGCTTTTTTGTTTTCCCAGCTTAATATGTAGCACCACGGAGGATATTTCTGCTTGATTTTAATACCAAACATAGAGAATACAATAACCCTTGTGTATTATTTTCACAGCAATCTAATAAAGGAACCAGAATAAGGAAGCTTTTAACCTCATTTTCTGCAATTCATATCTCAGTATCAATATTTATCTTAAATCCATTTATCAGTGAAAACCATCAAGAGGGGCATTATTATTAGTTTTTTTCTTTGATAAAACATAGTTTACAAAGGTAAATATCCATAAATTATTCCCAATGTATAGTTCAATGACAGCTTATTAAATTGTTCTGTCTTCTAGTGAATTATAAATTCAGTTAATTTTTTGCCAATACGGCATAATTTTGCAAGTTAAGTATGGGTGTTTAACAAAGAAAAGTTTTACATCTATATCTAAGGTAGACGGGTATACATACACATATACATGCATAACTAAAATATATTACGTATAAGATATTTATCATTTTTTAAGTAAATAAATACTCTGTGTTCAAGCAAGTTCCTCTGGTTTATTCTTTTAAATAACTGTTCTATTCATCTCATTGCTTAAATTCTGGTATGTTTTATTTCAGAATTGGTTATTTAATAATGTACACCTATGCAATTTATTCTCGTTAGCAAAAGCTTTAGGGCTATAGCTTTTCACAGTATTATCCAAATTGTTTTAGTTGCCTTATAGGCAATAAATTTGATGATCAAAAATTTTGCTTGCTCTGATTCCTCTATTTTTATTTAAAAATGATAATATTTGAAATGTGTCCCATAAGTCATTGAACACTTGGCATTGCAAATTGTGAGCCAATATAGAGATGTCAGGTATTATTATTATCACCATTACTTATCACTAGTTTAATACAAAATATACTTTTCTTATTTCTCAGAACTGAAGAGAGATCTGGCTAAAGACATCACCTCAGACACATCTGGAGATTATCGGAAGGCGTTGCTTTCTCTTGCTAAGGTATAACTCAGATAGTTCAGGAAATGCCTCTTCTTTTATGAAAAGTAAAATCTTAGATTTCGTCTCTCTAGAAATGAGCAATTCATTCCTTTTCCCGCAAAGAATATTACTCATCTGATTTTAAGGGAATTAAGTAAATCATGTGATTACATGCTAGAAAACCACTTACAAAAGAATGGGATATTTTTCAGGGTGAACGATGTGAGGATCTTGCCATGAATGATGACTTGGCTGATACGGATGCCAGGGTAAGCAAGTACACACAAATACTCCTAGAATCCACTTTCCTTCTTCAAATAGGTCCTACCTGAGGTGAGGTACCACGTGAAAGCAAATCTGAAATCCTCCAAAAGGACAATAGTACCTAATGTCCATTCCCTGAATGATGCCTACCTTCCTGCTTTCAAGCGGTCAAAGAGAGGAAATGTGGTCCTTATGTTTTCAGTAGATTGCACTATTCATGAAGCTGGAGAGGAATGAGAGAGAACAATGAGAATTTGATTTGTTATTCCCAAGAATTGTTTTGTTGAGAAAACAGAATTTTTATTTTACCAGGTATAAGAAAGTAAAGTGGAAAGAATAAGCACATCTAATATTCTTTTAACAGTGAACATTGGTTTAGAGGTGTAAGTTTATATTGTAAAAGTATTATTGTAATGACATTAAAATTATAAAAATTATAACATTTATATGCTTTCAAACATATTGTTATATATAGTTTCAGCGAGGTTGCTTTTTATTTATACATCAATCCATTGGCAACATTAGAAAAACTGTGTTATTTTAGGGCCTGGAATTTTTGTTAAAAAAAAAAAAGACAGCTATTATTTACATATGCCTTCCTCATGGGATAGTATTCTCTACAACTTCATCACAGTGAATTAGTAAGAATGGAAACTTATTTGATCACCTCCACTCACTGTACCAGTACATTATCCTGCACATAATAAGCATTTATTAACTTTTGTTGAATGAATGCATATATATCAGATGTTTGCTCGGCATAAGAATAACTTCTTATGCCCGTTGGAAATTTGACCATTTTAATAGAAATTGTGCAGTCATACCAAAGAACCAAAGTTAGCATTTGAATAGTTGCCCATAGTAAGAAATTACTCTTATTTGCTTGTGATATTTCTGAATTTGCTTTCCATTTTAAGGCTATCAGGGCTCTTAGATGTATATTTATGGCAGCTACATGGATTAGTGTGACCCAGGAAGAGGATGGTAATTAACATTTCAAAGTTAATA
Source organism: Monodon monoceros (assembly GCF_005190385.1). Lineage (NCBI taxonomy): Eukaryota > Metazoa > Chordata > Mammalia > Artiodactyla > Monodontidae > Monodon > Monodon monoceros. The sequence continues at coordinate 67,216,029 of NW_021703782.1, forward strand.
GAGCATGTTTGTGACAATAAGGCAGGGATTATCTTTTTCATTTGCAAAAGAGGAAAATCTGTAGTTTAATAAGGTGAAACTATTTATCTAAGATTGCAGAGCTATTAAGTGGCACAGTCAGAATTTGAGTACAGAAATTCTAACATCAAAATTCAAGATCTAGGTAATGGTTGAATTATTGACTTACCAGTACCATTTGCTGAAAACTACTTTGAACAATTAAAAGTAAAATTAAAAATTAGACAGTCCCTTGGAGTTGCCTTGATACAGAGTGCAATCTTAAAGCAATTTTATTTAACAAACATTTATTCTGCAAACATATATTCAGTCTCTCGGGTTCGCAAGGCACCTTGAGAGCTACTGTGGAAAATACTTGACAAAATAGGGTTCCCATCTTTAAGGAACTTAAAATTTTAGCATTGCCTACTCTGATTGTACTGGACACAAAACAGCTGCTGCCTCCAAAATCTCTGAAGAGATCTAACATTCTTGTGCAGACAGCAAGTTAACAGATAGCCAAGTGTTTATTTCTGTGTTTCTTGACAGGCCTTATATGAAGCAGGAGAAAAAAGAAAAGGGACAGATGTTAATGTGTTCACCACCATTCTTACCACCAGAAGCCCTTCCCATCTTCGCAGAGGTAAGAATAAAACAAATGTTTCCTGCGATTGTTTATAGAAAATGCAGGGGTTTTTTAGGACAAATAAGAGAAAGAAAAGAGAGAAATCTTAATCGTTGTCAATCTGATACCAAATGGATGCAGTGTTCCTGACCCCTTCTTGCTATTTGTGCATTTGTCCAGCTTTGTACCACCACCATTTTATAGTATTTGAAACACATTTTATGACTTTGGCATGTAGAACATTAGTTGGTTATTTTTACTATTTCCTTTCCCTAAAATATTTGGAATAGGTCTGACAACATATACACATACAACAGAACAAATGAAAGTACAATGAAGAAAAACAAAAAAAACTCATGGTTGAGTGAAGAAAAGAGTATCTAGATGCTGCAGAAACAAAAACCAGAAAAAGAGTTCTTGCCTTTGATCACAGGATTTACCTCTTGACTTCTGGAAGTCAAGGCAAAGGGAAGGTCATAACGATTACCTAAAGTTTATTATTTTTATAACAGCACTCCGATTTCTAATGTTAAAATTAAGAGAAATCTACTACACAGATCTTTATATAAGGAAAGATCCATTTGTTATGGCACTTGTCTCTGATGTAGTGTTATGGATGTCAATCACATGCCACTTCTAATAAATGTCAACATTTGCAAAAATTTCCCCCAAATATACAGAAGCACCAAAATAGCCATGGAATTTACATTCCTCAGAGAAGATGAAGTATCCAAAATATGCTCTGTTGAATAATTAGCTTTAAAATGTGTTATTTGAAGTTCAGTCCTCCTAAGGAATACTTTGACTCAGTTGCCCTGATTTTGCTCAAGTTTGCTAAAGAATAGGATGTTTTGTACATCTCTTAGTTTAAATTTAATATTCAGTGTTTCAGAAGTACTCCAAGTACAGTAAGCATGACATGAACAAAGTTCTGGACCTGGAGTTGAAAGGTGACATCGAGAAATGCCTCACAGTTATTGGTATGTAGTCCTGGAGGGGGAAGAGTTTTCTAACTTGAAATTGCATTGTCAATGCTGTCCCATAATTTACAAAATAAAATATAACAAAACAAAACAAAAACTCAGATGTAATTTATATTTCAAATAGAGGCAACATGTAAGATAATGGCAATAAATATTTAGCTAATGTTACACAATGGCCTTGTTAGTAGTAACAGATATTATTTCCTTTTTTAGAAAGATGGGCAGGTGGACAGTACTTACTGAGCACCTTACTTATACTACCATGCAATACACCAGGCTGGGCATGGAACAAAGGAAATTCAAAATGGTCATTAAGAGCATAGGATTTGGAATTAAATAAATGCAGATCCACATTCTGGTCTGTCACTTGCTAACTGAGTAATCTTGGGCAAGTCCAAAGGATTTGATTCAGTAGGTCCCTGGTGGCTTCTGAAAAGGTCTTCAGAAGAAAAGGATTTTAAAGGCTTCCCATTTTATTCAGATGACCAGTCAAGGTTTGGAAACCTGCATTTTAAAGCAGTGCTTCTCAAACATTAATGTGCATATGAATCCCTTGGGAAGATTGTTAAAATGCAGATTCTAATTCAGTAGGTCTGGGGTGGGGCCTGGATTCTGCATTTCTAACAAGCTCTTAGTTGATGCCAATTCTTTTGGTCCATAGACCACACTTTGAGTATCAAGGTAGAGAATCATACCAACTGACACATCTGTTAGTATTTTATAATATTTGGCAGCTGCCTTATATTTTAAGACTGTCTTGTTCCACTTAAAATTTTTTTCTTATTACAACATGCAGAACCATTTCTTCCATGCCAGCATGACCTTTAACACCTACTAGCTTCCCTGTTTCCATGAAGAGTATACTCAGGATAGCATGAAATACTGAAGTTGCTAATGGGTAGATTTAAGATAATAGGAAAAAAGTGATGTTGTCAGAGGACAGAATATTCAAAGTCACCATCTAGAAAATAGCTTCTTATAAGCCAAATATCCCATATTGGTAGGAGGGGTAAGGAACAGGGATGGAGAATAGAATCTTGCTTGCAAAACTCTGTATTCTTGTTTCTGTCACATGCATCTTTCTTTTTTTGGTGGTAAATATGTCAACTAAAATATACCTCTCTTGCAGTGAAGTGTGCCACAAGCAAATCAATGTTCTTTGCTGAGAAGCTTCATCAGGCCATGAAGGTAACTTTCAACATATGTGATTTGCTTAGGGAAAAAAAATTATGGTGTATGGAAAGAAGAACAGAAAACCTCATATTGTTTGAAAATTACACTTATTTTGAGATCTTTCCATTAAAAAGAATTACTTTTCCATCCAATGCAAGAGGTAATATACTTCCTTATTAGAATAAAATTCTCTGTTAGATTTGTTATGTTCTTTTATAGGTAAGATAGTAAGGTGAGCTTGAATGTAATTTGTACATTACTCATGATTTAAATAAAACTTCAGTTGGCAGAGGAAGGGTTATATACTTCCTCATTTAATGTATGATTTTAGTAACCTACTTCTGCTAAGGTTGTAAGTTGCACAATCTCCCCCTTTCTAAGCTTCATTTATCTTTTTTATTATTCTGTCTTCCATGCCATTGCTTTATATGTCATTCTAAGATTTTTAAATTTTGTTCTAAGATCACTGAAGTGGAAGGTGTTATTAAGATGTATTTGAGATACCTTAACCACTTCACTTTATCATTTAGCATGCATCTTATTATATAGGATGTCACCTCCATGCTTGTATTGTGAAAAGTTATGAAATTGTCTTTTTTTTTCCTTTGCCACTCCAAAATAAGGAAGTCTTCAGAGAGCGATCTAACTATTCAATTAATAGGAAAGAGTCCCTATGAAGTGATAGGCATTGTGCTACTAGATATCAGTAGTAGGCAGTACAGTCTCTGACCCCATGCCTGCTGTTATCTAGTGAGGTAATTAGATGGGTAACAATGAAAACCTAGTATTGTAAAAGAGCAGAAGAGGGGCCTGTGCCCCAGACTTTGGAAATCAATGTAGCCTTGCTCTCAGCTAAACTAAGACCTGATATTTGAAAAGGAAATAGCCAGAGGAGAGCAGAAGTGGATGAGATGAAGGGATAAAGCAAGACTGGTCCAGGAGGAGGAGATATCATGTCTCTTTCAGGATAGTAAACATAATTAGAGTGATGGTGCCTGGTGGAAGAAGTTGTAGAATTAGGCAGGGCATGGTAAGCCCAGATAAAATGATTGGTTTTCATCCTAAAAGCAGCAGAAGGCCATTGAAGGGTTTTAAATAGATGAATGGGAAGATCAGACGTATAATTTAGAAAGTTTACTTCATTTGTAATTATTGAATAGTTTAGACAGAGGAAAGACTGGGTGGTAGAAGACCAATTAGGAGGTTATGAAAGCTCGTATATATGCTGCAGATTTCACAGTTTGGTTTGTGTCATTTTATTACCACTTGTGTAAAGTGTGTGTGTGTATTTTAATGTGGTGATAGTTTCTCCATAGAAACTATATAGGTGAGCAAAAGAGCTTCACATTCAAACCCATATCCTCCCTTATTAAGAGTATGCTCTGAACATGAGGGACACTTACCATCATTTGTTTTGGACAGGGTATTGGAACTCGTCATAAGACACTGATCAGGATTATGGTTTCCCGTTCTGAAATCGACATGAATGACATCAAAGCATGCTATCAGAAGTTGTATGGCATCTCTCTCTGCCAAGCCATCCTGGTATGTTGTGATTTTCATAATGCTAACCCCACAAATGACAATACTTTTGCAGCTTCTTCAAAGAGAAAGGCTGACTTATTGTATCTGTAAATTTCATATGTAAGATTAATTTGTTATATTAAGATACAGGGACTTCCCTGGCGGTCCAGTGGTTAAGACTCCGCACTTCTACTGCAGGGGGTGCGGGTTCGACCCCTGGTCAGGGAACTAAGATCCTGCATGCCATGTGGTACAGCCAAAATATAAAAATTTTTAAAAAAGATACATAATTTAAAGTAAACTGAACTATCACTGGTAAAATCTACTAGTGAGTTCTATAATGAAAGACTCTGCAAATTTTTCAATAGTCATGGAAACAGTTTCCCATACATACATTTAGCAATCAAAATATTTTAGTAGAGAGATATTATGATTTATATAATGATTTATGATCAATGAATACTGATCAGAGGATTTGAAACATTTTATTCTAACTTTTTCCTTAATTTTGTCATATGTGAAATATATAAAATACATGTTCAAGTTAAGAAGTAAAAAAAGACAAGTCAAGGGGTTTTGAACTTAATGAAAGATAAGTGACTGTTTAAATTCAATTTGGCATTTATATTGGATAACTAAAATCTACCAAGAAAAAGTGAGAATATCATGGGCTTATAACTTTCACTCTGGTTGAGCAAGCCAGAGGTGATATGAAATTATATTGTGTTATACTTAATTCTGTGTGGTATTTCATTCTTGGAAAATAATGGCTCTAATATATAACATGATCAATTCAGAGAAGTTTGCAATCTGAATTTTGAAAGCTATTGCTTTTCATATAATAATTAAAATATCAGTTATCTGCTATATGAATTATATTATTTAATTAAATAAGTAATATTCTTATCCAAGATCCTAGAAAATAGATGTACTGTGATGTATGTTCTACAACTGTTAAGTCTAATACAGTAATTATTCTACAATTTAAAAATACCTTCTATTGATTATGGTTTCAGGTAGCATTAAGTATACTTTATTTTTTATCAACAGGATGAAACCAAGGGAGATTATGAAAAAATCCTGGTGTCTCTCTGTACAGGAGACTAAACATTCCTTTGATGATCTCAAGCTTTTTGATCAGAAGACTTATTAACCATATCTTTCCATTCCATATCATAGATTTAAATAGGAAAGTTTCTTCAACAGGAATATAGCCTAGTAACTCCTTCCTAAAAAGTATAGCCTATAAATCATTTTTTATTTCAACTCTATATAATAGAGATAAGTTTTTTAAAAATATATTTACTCCAAACTATAAAACCCCATAAAGAGGTTGTTCTAGTAACATTGCTTGAGAAAGATGTTTATGTCACAGAAATTAAAATGGTTTTACAGGACAATTGGTGTGTCATTGGTTCTTCTATTCTGATTTTCTTTTGCGTGTGATGCAGTTGTTTAATTTGATATCAAGGGACAGGAGCCTGAATTCTAAATTATAATCCTCTAATGAAATAGATTTTACATATTAAACAAAATAAAGTATTCACAGAGTTAGAAAATGAACTTCATACATTTTACCATCTGGGTACAGATTATTGAGAGAGTATCTTTGTATAATAATGGATTTATTGCATCAGCATTGTAACAATTGGATATTCTGCTATATTTCATGAACCAGTATAAAGATGAAATAGCAACAGCAATAAAAATTCCTCACTTTTTAAAAAATGGTAGTTGCATATTTTCTAAGAGACGATCAAACTGCTTTCCAGAGTGGCTGTACCATTTTACTTTCCCATCATAAATGTATGAGTAATCTAGTTTCTCCTCTCCACAACCTCACTAGCATTTGATATTGTCACTATTTTGTATTTTGGCATTGTTTATTTTTTATTGTTGACTTTTGAGAATTCCTTATGTATTCTACATATTAGTCCTTTGTCAAATATGTGGTTTGCAAATATTTTCTCAGTCTATAGCTTGTATTCTTATCTTCTTAATAGAGAAAGACTTTCTCAGAGGAAACATTTCAAGTTTTAATGAGATTCAATTTTTCAATTTTTCCTTTCATTGATTTTGCTGTTGGTGTCACATCTACAGACTCTTTGCCTAACCTTTGGTCCTGAAGATTTTCTCCTGTCTTTCCTAAAAGTTTTATAGTTTTCCATTTTCCATTTCAGTTTGTTATCCATTTTGAATTAATTTTTGTGTAAAGTGTGAGATCATACCTTGGTCAAAATTTTTTTTTTTTTTTTTTGCTTATGACTATCCAGTTGCTCTCATACCATTTGTTGAAAAGGTAGTTTTTCTTCCATTAAATTGCTTTTGCACATTCGTAAAAAAAAAAAAAAATCAGTTATTTTCCTCTCGGAGTATTCTTACCACATAGGTGGTAATTTAATTTATCCATTCCCAAAAGAATTGAGTTGGGTATTTGAATTTCTGACTATTGTCACCTTCGTTCACCTGACTGTAGCTTTACTTTCCTTAATTACTGTCCTTCACTTTCCTCCATGGACACCTGTCCCACGCATCTTACGGAACAACCATGATGACTTGGCCCATAACGTATTAGCCAAACTGAGGCTGGCCATACTGAGATATGCTGCTTATTACAGCGCTGATTTTTTTAGTTCTTTTGTTATTATACATGACACCTTCCTTGTGTGCTGGATTGAGAAGGAGAAGTACCTGAGAGGGAACCTGAGGCTGGTTCATTGAGACAGGATGGATTTATCCAGGTACGTTTGTTATCACTGTTCTAAACAAGGTCAAGGTGGTACAAATATTTCTGCCGGTTAAGATTGCATACACACTCTTCCTCTTCCAAATTAATTTTAAAGAAACTGCCTCACCTAGTTATTCTTCTTTGCCTATCTTAACCATCCCTGTCCATTATCTGCTCTTTTCTGCTCTCCTCTGGAAGATGACTTCTGAACACTTTACCCTGCAGGCTCTCTTACCTTCTGACTTCTGGCTGAATTCAGCCCTTTGGGGGAGCTGGTAGAAGATGGGAGATCAGGAGGAGATATCCTTCTGCTCTCCTCCCTGATTCTACACAGATTTATTAACGTGTGTTCTTCTACAATTATAACATCTTTTGGTTGGCCAAGCTCTCAACACTTTGCTTTCTTGTCACTTGGGTCCTGGAATTCCTGCTGGTGCTGACCCTTGGGTGCTGCAACATTCCATGTTGGTTCCTTTAACCTGCCCCCACCTCTGTAAATAGTCCCTTATTTAAAACTATCACAAAACTCCCAGCTTGATGTGCCAGCCATTTCCAGCTAGGACTCTGTATGATGATACTTTCCAAAGGTGCTAGCTAGCCTAATTATTTTGTCAAAAACTACTTGAGAGGCTCCTGACTAAATTCTAGGCGCTAGAATAGGTAAGTGGATACACACTTGAAGAGTATGTAGTAAGTAGAGATATAAAAAAACATTTTAGAAGATAAAAATATATAGCTCTCTATGATCCATGAAAGAAAAAATTGATTAGACTTCATTAAAATTAAAAACTTCTGCTCTGTAAAAGATACTGTTAAGAAAATGAGAAAACAAGCCACAGACTGGGAGAAAATCTTTGAAAAAACAATATCTGATAAAAGACTGGTATCCACAACACACAAAATAACTCTTAAAACTCAACATAAGAAAACAGCCTAATTTAAAAATGAGCAAAAGATCTCAACAGGCACTTCACCAGAGAAGATACACAGATGCTAAATAAGCATATGAAAAGACAGTCAACATCATATGTCATTAGTGAATGGAAAATTAAAATAATGAAATACCACTACACATTTATTTGAATGGCCAAAATCCATTCCAAGTGGAGTAACAGAAAAATCTCATTCATTGCTCATAAGAATGCAAAATAGGGCTTCCCTGGTGGCGCAGTGGTTGAGAGTCCGCCTGCCGACGCAGGGGATACGGGTTCGTGCCCTGGTCCGGGAAGATCCCACGTGCCGCGGAGCGGCTGGGCCCGTGAGCCATGGCCGCTGAGCCTGGGCGTCCGGAGCCTGTGCTCCGCAACGGGAGAGGCCACAACAGTGAGAGGTCCGTGTACCGCAAAAAAAAAAAAAAAAAAATTTCACTGTGTGGGTGGAGTTTTTCTTTTCTTCTTTCTTTTGGGCCCACCACAGGAGTCCATAGAAATTCAGGCTTAGTCCCAAGCTGAGTCATCTACCAAACAACCCATCTGGAAAGAAGTCTGTTTCGTTTTGTCTAATCTAACGGAAATAAACTTCAAGTCTCTTGCTTCTGAGTGGAAGCAATTATTGCTGTTCCATTTTCATGAAGATCGTGACCACTGGAAATTTTGTGTTGTCAGCATGCAAACCAACTATTAATTTCAAATGTCTCAACTTTTATACTTTAAATATGTTTATCCTGGTGTATCTAGCATGTATACCTTTTCTTTTAAATTCTCCATATTCAGATCTCTACTTTAGTCTTTCTAAATGTATTACCATAGAAGAAAAACATCAGAAAAGCACACGTAAGACTTCTCTATATAGTCCTAGAAAAACCAAGTTTTCCATTAATTTTCAAATGAAAAGAAAGAAAAAATCCTTATTGGTTTGTCTCTAGTGGGATAAAAAAAATTAAAGTTGCATCATAATATGAAGGAGCAGAGAAAATATAACCAAGCATGGCTACATGGCAAAATGAAAATGTAAGAGTCCTTGTCAAAAATTATTAAGAATTTCAAGACACTGAGAGCAGACCATTGAACCAAATGTAGGGTCTTCTGAGCAGGGCCCTATGTGACTGCACAGGTTGTGTATCCGTGAAGCCAACCCTGAATGTAACTCTTTTATGTTGTCTAAAAATAAATCTATTCTTCTTCAAAAACCTTCAAACTCAGTTTAAGGAAGAAAAAAAATGAACTTTTAGTGCCATCTGGTGTGAATTTTGTTCTGATTTAATAATCTATTTTTAGATCTTCCTCTGTCTAGAAAAAAGAGCATAGTTTCTTAGTTTCTCTTCCACTTCTTCTTCCCTTGGCTACTCTCTAAGAATTTTTGGAGTGTACCATGGGGAAGGGTGTCATTGTTGAGGGAAGGATTGAGGTCTCTGGCTCAGTGTCTCCTGGCCCTTCTGTTTGCTGGTTCATATCTCTTGCCTACCTGGGGGGAACGTGACATTGGAGGTTAACTTAGGATGTGACATACTAGCCGTATGTTCCTAGAGGCACTGTCATTATTGGATTTTAAACACGATAGGGCTCAAAATTAATTTTTTCTTCCACTCTTTGGGAGCATGGGAGAAAGACCCGATTAACCAAAGACAAAATAAGAGGTTTGTACGTTTGCTCTACATGTAAGCTAGGACACATGAAATTTATGACCTAGTCATGTATGATAGTTTTTCTAAGATTTTCTTTTAAAATGTACAAGTAAATATTAATTTATGTTTGGAGTGAGTTTCGTATCTTTTTCTGAAAAAATAAAAAATCAAACCACAAAACCCCCACTTTTATATAAAATCACAAATTCGACTTCCTGTTTAAAAGAACCCTGCAGTAAAATCAGTAAAGTTTTTTTCTTTTTTTTTTTTTTTTTATGGATACAGTTAACCATTGTTTCCTCTTGCTTCTCTGTGTTTGGATGGATTGCATAGAAAACATATAAATGTATCCAATGGGTAAGCATTTATACTTCATGAGGCTGATTTTTGTTTATTTGTATTTTAAATCTTTCCCTTTATTGATTCTTTCCTACCTTCACTTAAAAGAGTCAAGACTCTTTTATCTTAAAACAAAATAAAAACAAAAATAGTGTCTTGTCCAGTATACGTCCCTGGCACCTGGTGCCACCATAAGCATAAGCTACCCACTCTAATTAAGTCATAGGTGACTCATTGCAGGGACTGTTTAGTGAAAAATGACATCAAAACAGAGCTGAGAGGAGACCTTTCTGATCCACTGGGCAATTCACTAAACCATCCTACTTGTGTGATCTTTCTTGGAGGTGAATCTGTCCATGTAGTTGTCAAGGCTCCCTTGATCTCTGATCAAAGGACAAAAATGGTGCTGTTTCGAGTGCAAAGGCTATATAACTAAAATGTTTTTATCATAACTCTTCACATTAAGCAAAGAAGCAAAATGATAATTATGCTTAAAGATAGCAACAAATACTATACTTTTTTATTTATTTATTTTTGTGGCCACGCCACCCGACATGCAGGATCTTGTTTCCCCAACCAGGAATTGAACCCGTGGCCCCTGCAGTGGAAGCGAGGAGTCTTAACCACTGGACCACCAGGGAAGTCTCTATACCTTTTCTAAAATAAAACGCTGGCACAAAAATTAGGAACTGTGAAATTATTTTAATTTTTTTTCAAAAGTGCAATTAAATACAGTGAGAATTATTGTGCTTCATCCTAATATTATTTTGTATTTTTTGTATTTTCCAATTTTTCCTGAAAAATGAAGAAAATACTGGAATGAAGAATGCTGAAATACTAAATGAAGAAATTACTCGTTGGGGAATGCATGTTTTCTGACAGAAGGCACAGAATTGTGCTTTAATATTTTAGGCGTGATTCTCATATAATGTAAAAAGCTTGTAAGTTTGTCTCTGGGGAGTTGTAGAGGCGTAGTTGTCATACAAACAGGCATGTCATTACTAGGTTCTGTTTTTTAATAATTTGGTTTCAATACTTCTATTGTTTTCCCGAAGATAACCCTCTTTTTAAGCACAGAGAGTATGTCACCATACTTTTTCAGATATGTATTTGCTATTGTATTTGGCAATATAACTTTTAAATTGATTTCAAATGTGCAAATTCATAATTTATTTCAAAATTATTACTCTTGGAAGTTTTCTGCCCCAGTTTCATTCAACTTTTGATCTTTTCCGCCATCTAGTGATCAACTTTATAAACTTCCTTCCGATTGTATATACAAAGAGCTGTTAAAAAAAAAAGTAAAAGAACTAGAAAGCATGTTCTATTTCTCCACAGGATTTATAGTCTAGCCAGGAGACATAAGCTGCAGGCATGGAAAATATGGAAAATCACTTTTCAAAGAATATAAAAGAATTATCAACAGTGGGAAAAAGCTATATGTGTACTAGGGAAGCAGTAGTGATTTTATATATTACGTTTGATAATTTTATTTGAAGTAAAGGGTTAGAAAGCTAGCTTATCCATTTTCCCTAAGTCAGTTGTACATGGCACTTGATTAATGGAGTGGAAAGTTTTAAAAATCACATAAATCCTTCTTGTCCAGACTACATAGAAGAGTTCACCTGGGCGGCTGGTACTGCTGCTTCCTGCTCATTTATTCCTCAGTACTCTGCTGAAATGACCCTGGCCCACCAGCAGTGACTTTGTCAATAAATACAATAACCATTTTTAGTCCTTATTTTCCTGGGCTCCTTTGCTGCATTTGACACGCTCTTGTATGCTTTCCCCTCCTCCCATGACTTCAATCCTCTGGTCCCTTCTGGTTCTCTGTCCATCCCTCCTCTTCCATGGGTTCCTCTTCCTCTGCCTACTCTTTTTTTTTTTTTTTTTTTTGCGGTACGCGGGCCTCTCACTGTTGTGGCCTCTCCTGTTGCGGAGCACAGGCTCCGGACGCGCAGGCTCAGCGGCCATGGCTCACAGGCCCAGCCGCTCCGCGGCATGTGGGATCTTCCCGGACCGGGGCAGGAACCCGTGTCCCCTGCATCGGCAGGCGGACTCTCAACCACTGCGCCACCAGGGAAGCCCTCTGCCTACTCTTTAAGTGCTATTGGTTGTTCTAGTCCCTTGGGCCACTATAACAAAACACCATAGACTAGGAGGGTTATATACACAACAGTAATTTATCTTTCACAGTTCTGGAAGTGGGAAGTCTAGATTTAGTGTCTGGTGAGAACCTTCTTCTTAGTTCCTTTAAGGTCCTCTTTTTTGCTGTAACCTCACATGGCAGAAGGCGCAAAGGGTCTCTCTGGGGCCTCTTTTATAAGAACGCTAAATCACATTCATGAAGGCTCTGCCCTTACAACCTAAGCACATCCCAAAGGCCCCACCTCTTAATATCATCACCGTGGGGATTACACTTCGACGTAGGAATTTGGCGGGGGGAGGGGGACACAAACATTCAGTCTGCAGCATTGGTATTACCCAAGGTGGTATACTTGGCTCACTAATGGTCACATGATGTCATCCACATGTATGTTTTTATCCTTCACTCGTATTTTGATGAACTTTAAGTCTAACGTGTTAGGGATTGATTCTCCAGAGATCTACTCTTGCACATCTAGTGACCTGTTGAACACTTGGATGTTCCCTGGGGAACTAAAGCTCCACACTTTCAACCTGAAAGTGAATTTTAGTCCTGATAAAGAAGTGAATGGGTCTGCAAGAGAAGGGATAAGGTACAGCAACCTTTTGCCAGAGTCATCAGTGCTGGTAACAAATAGAAACGTAGTGAGGGCACTGATTGCTGCCAATGCTTATCACTGGGGAGGAAACAAACACACAAGAGAAAACAGTAATGTTTACTCGCAGAAGCACTTTGCTGGCTATTAACATCATAAACTGTCACATAAGAATGAATAACTCCATTTAGAATTTAGTAATCTGAAAACGGAAGGCTGGCAGAAAGCATTCCTGTTCCTTGGATAAATGATCTTGCTTTTAAATACTCTTTGCTTCTTGTTCTCGGTGCTGTGTCAATGGACTCTTGGATTTACTGTAGATTGCCTAAAGTCAGGTCACACTCTAAAGGAAGATTTTCAGATGTTTAAGACCATTAGCATCAAACGGAGGGTATGTACCTGACACAATGAGAAGTAATGAAAAGAGAGTACTGAAAATGGAAATGTGAGGGAGAAAAAAAAGCACCCATTGACAGCATATGAAATCAGATAATCATTCAATTACTTCTTTCCAGGGATCTTTAAAATCTATTCTCAAAGACTGAGTAAATTATTTTCCTTACACTGTGAACATTTTATTCTTTCTCAACTGTGCAGAGGGAAAAAAAAATATTTTCCCTTTCTTTTGTCCATTCTTGAGAAAAAAATTGCAAAACAGACACATGGGAAATAATCATTGTACGTACTTATGTATTTTTTAACTTATACAAATAAATATTCACATGTTATTTGTAAGGCCAACTGGCCCGAGGCAAGGGAACACAATCAGATTCACAGGTTGCATCAGACCGAAACTCTCCGGACCACCCAGTTCCAGAAACTGACCTGGGGACTTTGCACCCGGCCCAGCCTTCCCGCCTTTCGAGGGGCGGGACTAATAGTCCCCCAGGATACCCGAAAAGACCACCAAATAAGGAATACCCTGCGCCCTCCCAGATTCACCACACCCCTTTCCCTTCTTCCCCTATAAAATCTTGCCCAACCCCCTCGCCCAGGTGCAACTTCTCTGGCCCCTTTCTCTTGGACCAGTGAAACTCGCCCGGGAGCACTCCCTAATAAAGCTCACTTGAAGCTTTCCTCTGTTTCGCGGTGCCGTTTGTTAAGATCCGACCTTACATTTGGTGCCGAAACCCGGGAGGGGTACCAAGTCCCGCGGGTTACCGCGCGGGCCGCTCCTCCCCTCCCCCAGGAGACAACCAGGGAACCTCTACTCATCCACCCGATCCGGCAGAAAACGGGGTAAGTCCCCCTCGTTCCCTCCGACCCCCAGAGTCCCTGCCCACCGGACTCCCTGTCCTTAATCGCGGCCGTGTCAGAGACTCCTCCGTCCTCTCTCCGGGCCTCGGGCAACTGTAGAGACGTCCCAATCGCCTGACCGCCCTCCGACCTGCAGTGAATTGGAGACTGAGACCAGGGACTCCTCTCTCCGTCTCCATTCACTCAGGGACGGACTGGGGGTCATGGGAACCTCACAATCGAAACCAGATCCCCGAAGACGCCCCTGGGGTGTCTCCTAGCCAATTTTACAGCCCTCGCTATTTTCCTGAGGGGACTTTCGATTTTAACATCCTCCGTGATCTAGATAATTACTGCCGCAGGACGGGCAAACGGTCTGAGGTCCAGGTTTTTTGGTATTTGCGCTCCCTCCCCTCCCTTTGCGTCAATTGTTCTACCTCTCAAAACCTCCTTGCCAAAAAAACATCTCCATCCAAAACCTCAATCCCCTTGGATTCCTCCCCACTAACCGACCCTCCCGAATCTCTTACCACTCCCCCCTTCAGAACAACTCTCCAACCTCCACCCTACCCTGAAGCGGTCCCTCCTCCTCCCGAACCCGCTCCGGCCCCTCCCACCGCTCCCCCGCCTCCCTCAACGGTTTCTCCTCCCACGCCCCTTGCTTACACGCCCTCACGACTCCCAAGATCCAAATCTCCTCTGCCCTCTGAGGGAGGTAGCGGGTGCGGAAGGATTAGTCCTATCTTCTACTCTGACCCCTGACGAGAGGGAAAGAATTCAAGCTGCTGCCCGAAACCATGCAGATCAGGTTCACCTTACCGACAACTCCATGCCTGTCGGAGGGACTGCCGTACCTGGCACCGATCCAGGCTGGCCTTATCAGGATGGCCAAGATGGCCGCCGTAAACGCGACCTCATGATCCAATGTCTCCTGGCTGGCATGCAGGCCGCCGCTCATAAGGTAGTCAATTTTGAAAAACTAAAAGAGATAACCCAAGAACCTAACGAAAATCCAGCTATCTTTCTCAATCGCCTTACAGAGGCCTTAACTCTCTACACCCGGCTGCATCCCGACACCCCGGCAGGGGCAACGGTCCTAGCCACCCATTTTATTACCCAATAAGCCCCGGACATCCGAAAGAAATTAAAACGGGCAGAAGACGGCCCTCAAACCCCTATTCGAGATCTGGTAAAGATGGCCTTTAAAGTCTACAATGGCCGTGAGGATTTGGCAGAATCCAGCCGACAGGCTCGGATGCACCAGAAGGTGGCCCTCCAAACCCAAGCTCTTGTAGCGGCCCTAAGGCCGGCCATCTCCCATGGATCACAGCATCCACGGGGTCCGCAAAAGGCAACCCCGCCGGGGGCCTGCTTCAAATGCGGAAAAGAAGGCCACTGGGCTCGCCAATGTCCCAATCCCCGACCTCCTTCTAAGCCCTGTCCCAGCTGCGGGCTAACGGGCCACTGGAAGAGTGACTGCCCTACGACTGGCCCTCCCTCAGCGTCTCCACGCGGGGGGCAGGCTGACCCAACGGCATTACCACTCGAACTGCTGGGATTGGCTGACGACTGACGGCGCCCGGACTCGAAGACCCCCAACACCCTCGCCGAGCCCAGGATAACGCTACAGGTAGCGGGTAAGTCCATCTCATTTCTGGTGGACACGGGGGCTACCTATTCGGTCCTGCCTACTTATTCCAGGCCAGTTTCTCCTTCCCAGATCTCGGTCATGGGTATTGATGGCAAACCATCCTTCCCACTCCAGACCGCTCCACTCCCATGTCATATCGAAAGACTCCCTTTTACTCATTCCTTCTTACTCATACCATCCTGCCCAGTTCCCTTGCTAGGCCGAGATGTCCTTTTCCACTTAGGGGCCTCCCTCCAGCTGGTTAGACTTGACCCTAAGGTCCCCTCCTCCCAACTCCTGCTTCCTCTTCTCGGCCTGTCTCTAGAACCCTCCCCCTCCTATCCCCCTCTTCCAATCACACCGAACCCAATCAATCCCCAAGTACGGAATACTTCTAAGCCCATAATAGCAACACACCATTCCCCCGTTCTCATCTGCCTAAAGGACCCCTCCAAATTTCCATCAAGGCCCCAATTTCCCATCTCTGAGACTCACCTTAGGGGTCTACAACCTATTATCACCAGACTCCTAAACCAGGGACTCCTTATCCCCACTGACTTTCCCTGCAACACCCCCATCCTGCCTGTCCGCAAGGCCTCTGGGGATTATCGCCTGGTCCAGGACCTCCGACTAATCAATGAGGCCATAATTCCTCTCCACCCAGTAGTCTGGATCCCTAACTTTGCTCTGCTCGCTAAACCCTTATATCTAGCCGCTAAAGAAACCCCTCAAGTACCCCTCACCTCTCCTTCCGCCGTTTGACAGGCCTTTCTCACCCTCCGTAACGCTCTGATATCTTCTCCTCCCCTTTCTCTGCCCAACCCAAACCAACCTTTTCACCTTTTTGTGGATGAACGGGCCGGAATAGCCACGGGACTCCTTGCCCAGGCTGTATGGCCTTCCTACCGCCCCGTGGCCTACCTCTCCAAACAGCTAGACCCAACCATTCGGGGCGGCAACCATGCCTTCGGGCCCTAGCAGCAGCAGCCGAACTGACCAAACAAACACTCAAACTGACTCTGGCCCACCCACTAACCGTGTTTTCCTCCCACTGGCTGGTCAACCTCCTAGGCCACAAGTCTCTCTCCCTCCTGGGCCCCTCCCACATCCAGGAGTTCCACCTACTGTTCATTGAAAACCCTTCTATCTCCCTCAACCCCCCCCCCCCCACCGCCTAAACCCGGCCTCCCTCTTGCCTATCTCCGATACCGGGACCTCCCCTTCCCACTCCTGCCCCCAAGTCGTGGAGGCCCTCAGCCCGCCGAGAGAGGGACTCTTTGACACCCCTCTTTCAAACCCGGACCGCACCCTCTTCGTAGCATGCTTGTTCCCTGTTTTCTTAGGTTCCTTCGCAGGCGCATGGAGGAAGTCTCTCGGGTGGCCACAAACCAAATGCTCCTCGGTCCTTACACCTTGCTTCCTACAGAACCCCCCACTGGTCTCCCCTAAGCCTCGGACCTCTGGTCGCCCGACTCCCCTTTCAACGCCCCCATTCAGCATGAAGTAGCCAGAGATCAGAAAGCCGCCCCGCCCCATTACACCAAAGATGTCGGGATGTAAGGCCAACTGGCCCGAGGCAGGGGAACACAATCAGATTCACAGGTTGCATCACACTGAAACTCTCCGGACCACCCAGTTGCAGAAACTGACCTGGGGACTTTGCACCCGGCCCAGCCTTCCCGCCTTTCGAGGGGCGGGACTAACTGTCCCCCAGGATACCCGAAAAGACCACCAAATAAGGAATACCCTGCGCCCTCCCAGATTCACCACACCCCTTTCCCTTCTTCCCCTATAAAATCTTGCCCAACCCTCGCCCGGGTGCGACTTCTCTGGCCCCTTTCTCTCGGACCAGTGAACCTCGCCCTGGAGCACTCCCTAATAAAGCTCACTTGAAGCTTTCCTCTGTTTCGCGGTGCCGTTTGTTAAGATCCGACCTTACATTATTAAATCAAGAAAATGATATATCACCTTATATGGTATCTTCTCTCATCTCATATTCTTAACATAAAATTTTGTTTGCTTTTATTTGAAACGATGGCATTTGAGTCGAGTCTTTTCTCCTAATTTGTTCTTCTATTGTTTGAGAATGCACCACTTTCTATGGGTAAATCCATTTGAATATTTATCTTTTAATATGTTTTAACTCAATAATTTGTATTACAAACCTATACATCTATTTCTTAATTTATAAACTTTAGAAAGTATCTGTTAACATCTCTCCTGCGAAACATGAAGATCTTTCTTATTCCATCTCCCCAGCCCCACCTACTCCTTCAAATGCTTGTCAATTACATATATTATTATTGTGAGTTTTTCTAATGATTGCATTGGCACATTTAAATGTTGAATAAATTTTGGAATGTTTTTGGCTCCAGATAAAAGAAAGCCTGATGAATTATGGCTTAAAAAATTAAGAATTTATTTTCTGCTCATAACAAAAAGCCTAGAGGTATATGGCCCTAGGGTTGGCCAAGAGGTTAACTGGCAACAACTCTGCAATCTCTTGGCCTTCTCCCCTATGGTTGACATTCTCACTCATTTGCACCCAAGAGGGAGCTAGCGAAGGGTGTATCCACAAGATTACCTTCTCCTTTTGTGCCATTGTTTGGGGGTTTATAGCATGACCATACAGAGGCTCAGCCATTCTATACTCACCCTTTTACTAATTCCTCTGACAACTTCTGCACCCCTACATTCCCCATTTTTGATAATGCTGAGCTTGGCCACTTTGGGATTCATTAGAAAGAAATTGTTCCTATCTTTTCAGGCTTCCCCTGCACATGTTTTGAGTCGTTTTCTCTATTCTAATATATCCATCAATAGGATTTTACCAGTTTTCTATATTACAGAAATGCAACATTTATGTGGCTGGTTGATGACATCTTTTCTTTCTTTTACTACTGTGATTTATTCTTCTTGTGTATATTTACTATTATTTCAGGGAGATCATAAGAAGGAAGGAAGGAAAAATACTGCCCTCATTTCAGTTTTTTAAACTGACAGTCTGTAAGCATCATTTAAAAGTGTCTCCTCTAACTTAAACATAACATATGGATACTTTATTTTTCACCTTGTGAATTATTAAATGTTGAATGGCAGGGACATATTACTTTATTTCATCATACTGCATGATTAATTCACAGTGTTCTATGGAAATAATGAGTTCTAAGCTTGACACTTATGAAGATTGTATGCGCCAGGAACTGTGTTAACATTATTTTTCTAGACACTAAATTTTTTAATTGCTTTATTTTGAAAAATGTCAGGCTTATAGAAAAGTTGTAAGGATAGTACAAATAATTTACATATACACTTTACTCAGTCCCCACAGTTATAACATTTTACCTCATTTCTGTCCTCTCTCTTTACACACACACACATACACACACTTTTTTCTGATTCATTTGAAAGCAGCTTTTAGGCTTTACCACTAAATATCTCAGCATATGTTTCCTGAAAACAAGAATATTTTCTCACAAAACCATAAGTATCAAAATCAGGAAGTTAACATTATTCAATATTCCTATCTAATCTTCAGACCTATTTTATGTTTTGCAATTGTCCTACTGATGTCTTTTATAGCCATCCTCCCCCCAACACCCAATATCTGGTCCAAGGTGCAACCTAGAATCACACGTTGTGTTTAGTTGTCCTGTCTCTTTAGTTTTCTTTGCTCTGGAAGAGTTCCTCAGTTTATCTTTAACAATCATAACCTTGATTTCTTATAATCTATTGATACTATAATTTATTTTGATGTACATATTGTCTGATGTTGGACCATGGGAGCCTCTTCAGTCTGGACTCTGTCATTTTGACATGTCCTTATCATTATCTGAGAACTTCCATATTTTCTGGTTAAAAAATATGCTCTAGGCTCATCTTACACTTCCCTAAATGAGCTCTGGAATCACTCATTTCTCCATTTCTCATTTCTTTTTAAGGAGAATGATTTTAGGAACCAAGATCTGGTCACTAGATGTGCATAGCTACTGGAGTGTGATTGTTTTTATGGCTGCTCAGCACACAGAACTAGAAAATAGACATATGTACATGCCCATGTATTTGTATTTATTTTCATAACTGTCTCTGATCTCTGTGTACTCTGATATTACAGACTCAGGAAAGGAATATCCTCAATTTTACACAAATCAGTTGGCATTCTGACTTGAAAGATCTGACGGTTTTGCATTAGGTTACCCTACTCAGTACTTCTAGAGAGATCAACATCCTGTGGCACACGAAAAAAGGGGGAATTTGAGTACAAAGACCAGGATTTGAAACATGTCCACACGAGTGCTGCCACCTGGTGGAGCTCTGCTGAAAGCTCATCGGCCGTCTTCACCATCTTGGTTCTCTGAGGACTATACTTAAGTAAATGAATTTGTTACTAAAAGCTGTGTAACTTGATAGGAGTTGGAAGATTAATTAAAAGCAATCCTGAGATTGCAAAAGTGAATAACAATAACATAATCAAGAACATTTGTAAAAGACAGCCTTAAATTATTGACTTTATATTACAAGAGATTTTTAATTGAGGTTGCAATAACTTACAGAACGGGAAAATCTTAACATTCTTCTTTAGCATTTATGCCTCCAAGAAAATAATGTAATTTACTTGCTTATATGTTTATAATATACACTAATTCACTGGAGTGTAAATATTATGAAATTAATAAAAGATAGTTATATGGGGAGATGAGAAATTTGTTGGATAACTTACTTATTAGAACAAATACAAGAATCCATGTGACATTAATTCAACTTGTTATTTCATTACACTTTGTAACCGTCTCCCTTCCAAAGCCTTGTAAAAAATCATGAAAGAGATTATTGACAACTTTGTACACCTGGATATTGAGAGTCGTTTCTGGAGGCCAAACTTTCCCTGAAGTAAATGGAATTATTTTTCCCTTGCAAAGACTGCAGGAAGGGGTCCAATTTGGCTTAATGAACATCTATTCTTCTTAATAAAAATTTTATATTCTAGGTAAAGGTAAAATACAAATTACTTTCTGAGGCAAATTTGCCTCTTTCCTCCTCTGACAATGAAGATAATATGGTGGTTAAGCTCATTTTGACCACTAGATGGAGATATTGTCATCTATAGGAGAGAGTAATGTCTGCGTTACACATTTTCCTGCCCTCAGAATCAGAAATTATACATGTCCTCTGTGACCCACAGCATGCATTTTCCATCACCCACCCTCCCCCCACAAAACACACATACACACAATAGTAAGCTAGTATTGAAAGGCACAGAACAAAACTAAAAGAAAACACACCATCTCATGAGTTGATAATGGATTGGCCACAATGCAGCTACAAAATAAACTCAGAGAAATATCCAGCAATGAGCCGTAATTGTAATTACGGGAGTGGAGTGCAGGTTTCTCTTGAAGCATCAATGCATTTTACATGGGTAGGATGTAGCTGTAATCCGATCAGCTGCAACTGCCGCAGTAACAGAAGGACCCTAAAAATAGAACCTCTGGTAATCTGTCTGGATTACTAAATTCAGTGACAGCTTGGCAACAAATCAGGGAAATGTTTGCGGAAAAGGATTTAAATATATCATGAAGTTTTATCTGCATTATGAAGAAATCCACAAGGCCCCCAGTTCAGAGCTACTGCTTCAGGGGCCGCTTCCAAACAACCGAGCTCATTTTGTCAAAACATCACCTTTCTGTCCTGCCTTTTGCAATTTAATGATGTTAAATCCATTAATGAAGGCAAAAAAAAAAAAGAAGCTTTCAAAAGGGGCCGATCTACACCACTTTCTTTTCACACCACTTAAATTTTACACCATGAAGTCTTTATAGGTATAACTTTTCTTAATGGTGGCAGAGGAGTTAATCAGGAGACAATGTGGATTCTTGTGAAAACATCATTTGAAATAAAGGTAAGGTTTTTTGAAACTATATAAAGATATGTGTAACTATTTATAGCTATATAAACAGAAAGGAGTCAAATATGTTAGCTGTGTGCTGTTACTGGCTGAGGAGAACGATGCTTTTGCTGACCATGAACTCACATCCAGAATCTAGAATAAAGCAAAGACAAGTCCTCTGGTGTACCTATTTCTCAGCATTCAGGATTAATTGTTTTGTGGGCTCTTATTGCAGTTTTCCTCCACGTCAGGAAATTGCACCCGGCCTTTGTTTCTCAGCCCCTATCCCTTTTCAGGTCCAGAAAATCTCCCCAAGGTTTCCTTTGCTCGGGCCTCCGGGATTCAGAATGTTTTTATTTTCTTTCCATAGTTGGGTCTAATAACTCTCATCCCACCTCTTCAGAATCCTCTCCTCTCTCCCAAGACGCTGCAGCTACCCCACCCCCTCATTCTGGTCACTCCCCTAACAATCCTCTAGTCTTCTCTTTTAATTCTTCCGCTGAAAAGCTATTAAAGGAATCAGCGAGTGACTAAATAACAAATAGAGGAAAATTTCAGCGAGTGCAAGCAAGATTTCTCTTCTAAATCCTCTATCTGCCCCTGAGATTATTGTATTCAAATTCTATAACCCTTAAAAATCTTAATCTCTCTTTCATTTGCTATACTGTTTCCTAAACCATCCAGGTGACATATGCCAATGTTAGTTTCATGTGGATTATATCCTTTAGAAATTTATAAAATACAGGGAACTCTGGACACTGACTCAAATCAACATTCTTTTTATTTTTTAATATGCATACTTATTTTGAAGGCTTGATTTTGTTTTGTTTTGTTTTGAAGGGGAGGAGTGAATTTTTAAAAAAATAGTCAAGTATTCTGTGATTATCATTATTTTTGCCTCAGCCAGCTCAGCAGATTTCAGAATCTTATCACTATTGGAAGTTTTAATACCAGTCAATAAGAGTAGATTCATCATCAATATGAAATTATACAAGTGTGAAATAGAACAATGGAAGACTGTCAAGTGGGACAAATTATAATCAATATGTAGCAAAATTTTTTAACTATGATTTTTAATGCTTAAACAAGGTATTTATAGCTTTGATGTCAGTATAAGTAATAGAATTAAAACTAGAAAATTTGTGGACAGTAACCGCAAAGCATTTGAGCAACGTTTGTTTTTGTTGTAAATAATAACTTCATCTGTATGGTTACTATGTCTTTACTTATCTCTAAATGTATACAGTGCAACTACCCTATTACACAAACCACCTTGACTGAGAAATAACCGGTTTAATAATAACCCTAGAGATTCCCTATGTTGCAACTGCATCCCTTCCATGTCAAAGAAATCATTATTCTGACTTTTATAGTAGATCATTTCTTTGTTTTTCTCTATGATTTTATTATGCATATAAGTAATAATATTTTGCTTTGCCTGTTATTGTGCCCTTTTTGAATGGAGTAATACTATATATATCATTTTGTCTCTTCATTTATCTAATATTCATAATGTGGCATATAGCTATAGCTCTTTAATTTTTATTGCAGTAGACTATTACGTTATATTTTACTCACATATTATATTTTGATGAACATTTGAGTCGTTTCCACACTTTTGTTATTATGCACTGTTGCACTGTGTTCCCATAAGTTTATAAAACCTGTTAAGAGACACTTAGAAATTGAAAACCGAAATAAATGGAAGAAGACATCATGTTCATGATAGGAAGACATATTTTAAAGATGTCAATTCTCCCAGATCGATTTATAAATTTAGTGCAATCTCAGAAGAACTACTAATTCTTCCCCTGACTTTCCTAAACACTGCTGCCAAATTAATCTGCCTAAAATATATTTATCTTGTCATTCCCTGCTTAAAACCTACATTAAAACCTGCAGTGATTCCCTACTCTCTAGAGCTGTGCTGTTTAACACTGACACCACTAGCCTCATGTGGCCACTTAAATTTAAATTTTAATTAATTAAAATTAAATAAAATTAAGATTCCATTTCTCAGTTACACTAGCCACATTTCAAGTGTTCTATAGCCACATACTCCTACAACATCAGACGGCACCAATATAAAGCATGTCTCTCATAACAGAAAGTTCTATCGTATACCACTGTTCTAGAACATAATATCAATTTCAGCATGACAATCAAGAAGTCCACAATCTAGAATCCAATGCTTCAGTCCAATCTGTTTACTCAACATCCTCCTGAAAGAGTGTGATCATTACTACCTACACCTACTTTTACCTCACTCCTTGCATGCATGTCTTTCCTTTTTCACTTGGAAATTCAATTGGCCCGCTCTTATTTTAATTCCTTATAGCCTTTCTTGACTTGTCTCTTATGAATGCTAAACTTCCTTTTTAAACAATAATGATAATTATCTTCAGCACATTTTTTGGTAACTATATCTTATGCATACTGCTATGCATTCTTATCGTCTCTTTTAGTTTGCGGATATCTCTAATATAAGAGTGCCTAATGTAAGTTTTTTTTTTTTTTTTTTTGGCAGTACGTGGGCCTCTCACTGTTGTGGTGTCTCCCGTTGCGGAGCACAGGCTCCGGACCCGCAGGCTCAACGGCCATGGCTCACGGGCCCAGCCGCGGCACGTGGGATCTTCCCGGACCGTGGCATGAACGCATGTCCCCTGTATCGGCAGGTGGACTCTCAACCACTGCGCCACCAGGGAAGCCCTGTAAGTTTCTTGATGGAAGGACTATAATTGTCATTTCTATCATTCTCTCTATGTTACCCAGTGCTGGGCATTGCCCACGGATGATAACCAGTTCTAGTAGATGACAACATTATTACTCCTTAAACAATATTATTTATCCACTGTTGACTTCCCTTCCAATGAAAATATATCTCTCAACAGTAATAAAGCTCTATTTCTTCCCTGCTACCAGCCTCCTAATTCCTGTGTAATCTTGACATGTAGGCAAGGCAGCTCCTCTCACTATCAAGTCTCTTGGAAAACCTTTGCCAAACACATCCCCAACAACTCAAAAGGTACACCTCCATCTCCCCCACGGTAAATTCCTGCATTGCGCCCCTGATCATGACAGCACTGGTGGTCGAAACTGTCCACTGACTGTGTCATGCCTAATTACTCATGTATTGTCTCTAGAGTTGAATAATGCACATTATTAATGAGTTAGTATGCCTTTCATATCTAATTTCCCAAGTTAAATTTATATCTGTTGTTATTGGCCACATGTCATAGGTTGATACATGCCATATGTGATATTTTCAGAAATTAGATGTTGGTTTTTGTTAGATGTTGGTTTTAAAAAACTGGTAGACTTACTCCACGTCTCTACAATTGAAGTCCCCATGTCCCCAGCAATTTTATCAGAGTTGCCATTAATGAAGCCTGACTCTCCTTTACCATCCTAGCAGAGAAGCCAAGGACTAACTACTCTGAAAGGCTCAAGATGTACTCTCTTCGGACTCTCTCCATTTGAGTAAGAGACCCATCGTGTTGGGCAGCTGATTACTGTAATGTGGTTTGTGTCACGATACTTAATTCTTGACGATGCTGTGACATTGATGAGAAAAAGAAAGGAAACAGGAGCTGCTATTGTCTCTGTCAGCTATTGTTCTATCTCTGCACCGAAGAAACATGCACTCCACTAAGTTCTCTTAAAGATACAATCAAGATAGCTAATTCTAGTTGAAGCCCTGTTTCCAAATATTTATGAGACGAGCAAATCATTTCCCCTCTTGCATCTTTGATGTTGGCTTGGAGGCTGCATACGATCCTCTGAAATTCCAATTAAAACAGTAAAAGGGGACTTCCCTGGTGGCGCAGTGGTTGAGAGTCCGCCTGCCGATGCAGGGGACACGGGTTCGTGCCCTGGTCTGGGAGGATCCCACATGCCGCGGAGCGGCTGGGCCCGTGAGCCGTGGCCGCTGAGCCTGCGCATCCGGAGCCTGTGCTCCGCAACGGGAGAGCCCACAACAGTGAGAGGCCCGCGTACCGCAAAAAAAAAAAAAAAAAAAAAACAGTAAAAGGAGCAGTGGAGGAAATTTAAGTGTTTTCTAATGACAAAAATAATTCACGTGTTTTCCTTATTGATAACTGATGAATAGAGATTGGCTGAAACTAAAATAAAGAACTATATATTTTTGTATGATTTTAAAAATTATCTTTTTTATAGAATTGGTGGTAAGTTATCCTGAATCAGTCCAGTAACAGTGTTTGCTATCTTTGTCTGTCAAGGAAAAGTCTTCCTTACACACCTAAAATGTATTGTTTTCTTTGACTAGGCACTGTTATCTCTCACATTTAAAAAATTACATTACTCTTGAACACAAATGTCCGGGAAAGAGCAGACATCAGACCCGTATTTCTTGGCATTTGCCTGCTGTCTGGCCTCCTAGTGTGATTAGTAGAATCGTGTTTTTAAAGATGCTGTCTTAATTGTCTTCTCATTTCTACTTTACCTTGAATTGATTCATCAGCATTTGACCATAACTATCAATTGCAACAGTTTTTTCTTTTTTTTTTTTTGGTTTGGTCTTTGATATCATGATTTTTACATCTTAAAAATGTATTTTAAATTATTATTCCCTGGGAGATAAAAAGACTATTTTTGTTATTTATCTTTGTTTTGTTTCCAGAGGGGCCATTTATTTGTGATCAGTATGTTAGGTTTTTTTTTCTAGATGTTCTACTTTTCACCCTTTATGGTATTCTTATAGGCCCTAGATAACAAGAGAAAATATGCATGAGGTTTTCATTTCTCCTGCGCTAAATATCAACAAAGGATGGGTATATGTATATATCTGTGTATGGAGAATTGTCAGTGCTCCTTTTCTTTGGCCAATATAAGTAAAATGGGTGTAATATCAAGATTGTAGATGTATAGTGTTTATTGAAATGAAACGTTTGTATTAGGCTTGCTATGTAAATGTCTAACGACACTTGGACTATTAGTTCTCTAGTTATAAGAGCCCATGGATTGATTTTATCATGTAAACTAGTTTGTTAGGGTTGCCTTTAATTGGTTTATGTAAATTGTACTTCGGAATATTCCCTTAAAACAATCGATACACTACAAATTGTGACTTATCCTTATTTACATTCTTATTTAGTAAAGTAGTTTCTCTAATGACTGCTTCTAGGCAACATTTTATTAGCCTAGTGTGAGGTAATGAACATACTCAGGAGGGAAAAAGATAGCATTGACTTCAACATGGTCATTAATTCAGGACGTTCCCTTTTAGTTAGTTCAAAATAGGCGGGGGTTGCTAAACCTATTATTTATTCTCCCTGCTTCAATGCACCCATTTAAAATCCCCCAAATTATACAAACACAGAAAACCCGAAACCTCTTTCCTTTTAGAAGTACTACCAGAAGATACTACAAAATGTAAGATGTGTAGTGTTTCTG
The DNA here is from genome assembly GCF_005190385.1 of Monodon monoceros. Classification (NCBI taxonomy): domain Eukaryota; kingdom Metazoa; phylum Chordata; class Mammalia; order Artiodactyla; family Monodontidae; genus Monodon; species Monodon monoceros. Next base: position 67,242,867 of record NW_021703782.1, read on the forward strand.
AGTTTGGGATATTGATTCTAACAAAGAGGTGAAAGGGACAGTTAATTTACTACTATTTTCTAAAAGGTCATTACAAATAATTAAGAAAAAAATTAAAGTGTATTTTTCTAAAAAGATTCCTGTCCTTTTGTCCTTGGCAATGATGCATAGTTATTGAATATGATGTAATACAAATTTCATCTCCACTTGTTAATCTGTGGTATTTAACCAGTGACAGCCTTTGAAAATTGTCAGGGACATAGGTACTATAGGGGTTTAAAATGTTCTTGCCTCTGTGTGTGTGTGCTGTGTATGTGTCTGTGTGAAAGCTTTCATGGGTGTAGATAACTCAATTTCCTTGCTGTCTGAAGCTGAAGGAGATGGGAGGGCAATGAAAAGCTTCCTGTTTACCTTGTCCCTTGTTTAGACAGGGCAGCCATAGCAACATGGCAACCATAACCATATAAACACAGTATCTCCTTATCAATGATTCATTCGAGAAACCTCTGAGTTGAGTTTCAAGTCTTCCTTCCTTCAATGCCTAATTCCAGGGCATAAATTGCAGGCTGTATCAGACCAACGGAGTATTACATTGTTCAAGGGAAGTATGGCCTTCCTTTCAAGCCCTCATTGCGGCAGCTTCTTTGTTCTCTTACCAACTCCTGATATTCGATGGCTTCAAATTGTGATCACTAGTTGAGATCATGGTCACTATATAACTTCCCTTATGATATTGTATGTAATAGTATATTTATTTTCCTTCTACTCCCCTAACAAGACCTATCTAGACCTTTGGTGAAAATATAGCTAAATTGAAAATAACTCCTAATTATTATTATTTATTATTTTTATTTTTTTTCACTGTTGTGGCCTCTCCCGTTGCGGAGCACAGGCTCCGGACGCGCAGGCTCAGCGGCCATGGCTCACGGGCCTAGCCGCTCCGCAGCATGTGGGATCCTCCTGGACCGGGGCACGAACCCGTGTCCCCTGCATCGGCAGGCGGACTCAACCGCTGCGCCACTAGGGAAGCCCACTCCTAATTATTTTAAAGTCATTTTATTTTATCTTTGTTGTTGATGGGGAGCAAGGAATTCAGAATTCATAATATCCTTCAATATATATCTTTATGTCTATCTAGCTAGCTAGCTGTTTAACTTAATTCCATATGAGGAATCATGGGTAATCTGGCAAAGGACTGCTCAACTTAATGTATATGGACCTAGGTAGCACTTTACTGATCTCTGATCACTGAAGAGGACTTTCCCAAGGGACCTTTATTATTAATGAGTGGAGATAATTTGGGAAAGGGGGAAGATTTCCACGTGATTTTTTCATGACTCAGTCTCCTTTACTAATAAGCATGATGCTATCATCCCACCATGAGTGATTTTTAAGCTGCTTCTTTAGCAGTGGTGATGGATTGGTGTTAATTCTTTCATGATTTCTTTTCCATATGTCTGCCCAAAGTGAGATTTATAATCTTGGTCTCACAATGCATTATTCTAAACAAATGGACCAAATAGACCCTACATTGACTGCAGAAACAAAAAAGGGGGATTTTCCTAACATGTGACTTTATGACCTATACCCACTGCTTTTGCTCTTTTCTGACAATGCTGTATGAAGAGATAAAGAAGAAGACAACAGTTAAAAAAAAGAAAATTATGGGGACATGAAGGATGTCTATTCAAGTATTCAGGAACTATTTATTAAGGGTTTTCAAGCATTTAATATTAGTAGTCATCAGTTCATAAGTTTTTCTTCTCCGGAGACTATAAACTTTTGAAGGCAGGAATTGTATGTCCTATTTATATTTATTTATATTGGTATTTCCAGCACTGAGCACAGTATATAAAACATGGGTGCTTGATGTATTTCAGTTGAGTGAATATTAGTGGGATTAGGCACTGTGAGAATATAATGATTAACTGTGCCTGTCATATACATAACACTTCAGGTTAACATCTGTGATAAAAAGCAAAGGAAAGAAGTGAGAAACTTTATAAGGAAAGAACTGTTAGCACATGGTGTAAGGCTGATGAGTCATTAATTCATGTTAGTTTGATTTCCTCCAGGAAAAGACCCCGAGAAAGGGTTTGAGTATAGAAGGGTATTGATTAGGAGGTGATTCCAGGAAACACTAGAAAAACAGAAGGGAAGGCAGCCATTAAAAGGGTACATTATCATGCAAACTCCCACTGTAGGTAACTTGAAGCTTAATGCCCTAAGGGAATTCAGGGAGACAGACTAGAACAAACACCTCAGAGTTACGCCCCTTCATAGCTAAGGGAACTGGAGTATTTATACACCAACTCTTAGCACTGGGTGGTTGGGAATGCACTTGTGGGACGTTGATTCCCTGGGACTTCTCACTTGCAATCACAGGTAAGAAACACGGGCTCCGAAGCCAGAGATTATTCTTGGCTAAGGAATGCAAGATTGGAATTTGCAAATAGGGTTAGCATGCAGTGTCCAACAGAAAGCAGATTCCATTATAAGTATTAGGTAAGAGATAAATAAAAATATTATTTTTATTTAAATTTATGTGTATTTTTAAATGATCACTACATTGTTTAAACCATAACTACTTTTTCAATTGCTTGGAGCTAACTACTTAATACATGGAACTGTGTAGTATTAATTCTGGTCTCGGTGCCAAAGAAGTATTATGAAACATTAACAGTGTCATGAACCAAGAAAGTTTGAGAACCACTAATCTACCTCTTCTTTTAATATCTGTGTGTGACCTGATGAGAGCAGTTTTTCCATGGGTAACATCTATGGGCTGTATGAGTCTATTAGAACAGACCTACCTTGGTCAGACTAAAGTTATTTGGGATTTCAGAAGCAGGACACATCTCACATGACTATCCACACACTGCATTTCTGTATAAATGGCAGACATATCAAATGTTGATGTGTTCTATGTCTCTGGTAAAAGAATACAATTTTTATGGATTATGTGGCCAATATTTTCTTTATGTTATCTTTGGACCTTGAAACGCCCAGGCCCCTTGACTTCAGAAGAGATTCTCAATCCTTTCTTGGCCTCTTTGCTCAGATTTAATAAGAAACTAGCTCTGGCTTGCAATCTTGCTGATTTTGTCTTTTAAATGGCTTATAAAGAAATATCTATATGCTTATATATGTAATATATCTGTCATGACAAATGTGTAGGTCACTGTGATATGTGTTTTTAGTCCCATTCATTGCTCCAGTCTATATTTCCAACTGTATCTCTCTATTTGTCACATTTAAATTTTTTTACAATTTATAATTGTAAGTCATTAAAATAACTTCTGGAATAGGCAAGAAATATATTAAAAAGCACAGAGATGAATTATAACTAACAGAATAAAAATGAAGACATGACAAATTGATAAAATAATATCATAATCATAATAATCATAGGCATAACATGCCTATCGAATACTTATCACACACAGACCCTAGTGGTCTATACATATGTGTTGATTTTATCCTAACAGCACCCTGACATGTGTGTTCTATATTATTATCTCATTTGGGGGTTATATCTATCCGGAAGCAAATGCTGCTGGTGCCCGGTTATATTCCTCAGGGCTTTACCATGTAATGCATAGAGTTCTGACTTCTACATGCCACACTCTGCTTGTCTTTGCCCAGCAGCTTTTTTGATAGTTGGAGCCAGGTCTGCCCTCTTGCAAAGCGAAAGGAGAATTAACACAACCTATGACTGCCCTCCTTCACTAATATTTCCTGGGATAATGTTCCAAACCAACTATTTGTGCTCAATCCTTATTTCAAGGCTCTGGAGGAACCCAAACTGAGACATATATCTGTACATTCACTTGTACATCCATGCATACATAATTATAAAACTGCCTTAAATTGGGGAACTAGATAAGATGTATATTTCTGGGACTGAGAAAGTATTGTCTCAGCCTTGCATGGAATTCTTCAGAAGGAGGGAACAGAGAGCAGAATGAACTTTATCTTCAGGAAAGGCACTAGCAATATAGACTCAAATTAGGACAAATAGCCAAATCCATTTTAGTCCTAAGTAGAGAAAACGGAGGAAGAAAGAGGTGACAGCATCTCATGAATTCATGGCTGTACCATACTGCAGTCACACAGCACAGACAGAGGAATAATAAAAACAGCTGCTTACTGATGGGGTGTTTTCCTATCAGTTGGCAAAATGATGTGACGAGACAATTAGTAAATTATTTAAGTCCAGTGTGCTGAGATCTGAGATGCTGGCAGCTATGTTATTGTGAGGGAACGGGTGGCAGGGGCTAGATTGGGTAGTCTATTCACATATACGTGAAACACACCCACACTCCAACTGATCCATATTGAGAGGTGAGAAGTTGTATTGGTCTAGAGAAAGTGGTAAGAGGGTTGTCCTGTTTTTAATCACTACAACATTTTTTTATTGATGTTATGTCTCTCAGATTCTGGCATTTTAAGAATTGCGATTGACAGCAAACTTGAATGAGAATGAGGTTGCCCTCAGGTCCCCAACATATTCTGCTTTGTTTAACCTTATAAGATGCTTAATTTGAGGGTCATTTCACAATTTGCTCTAAAGGTTCCTTTTCCTTTCTGATTAGATTTCTATTTTATTGTAATTTAGGATATTATTTTATGGTGGTGGTGGGTGTGTGTGCGTATTTTAAAGTAAGGTACTGATATTATTCAATCTGATTGCTTGAAACTAGGTATGATTTCATCTGGCAGCCTGTTCAGAAGTGAATGGAAGCTGTGTGCTTCTCCACCAGAGTCATTACAGCGCATGCTGTGAGTGTGAATGTTCATTAGCATATTATGGATCTATAATTTCTGCTTAAAAAAAAAACCCTACGGAAAGCAATTACCCAGCATGATAAGAGCCCTGTTTTAAACTTCAACATCTTCTCCACTTTCCTACTTTTTAGTCTACCTTCTCCGTATCTCTGAATATTTGTTTTTAACTAAATAGAAAGATTGTATAGTTCAACATCTCTGACAGTGGGTCATTTGTACAGAGCTGGTTCACTGTCAGAGGCAAAATGGGTTAGGTGAAGCTGAGGCAGATTACCTAACAGCTCATTAAATGGCTAAAAAAATGCATGTTGTGGAAAAGTGCAGCTCTTGAAATACGAAGTGACCTCTCACATTTGCTGTGTGACTTTGAGATACTCAATTAGCCTCTCGGAGCTTTATCTTACTGCCTTTCAATAGGATCGGTAAGGTCTGTCTTGCAGAGTGGCTGTGAACAGAAAAGAAGATAATGTATGGTAAAGAGCTTTAAAAAAGTTCAGAGGTGTACAAATAAAAGTTATTACTATCATTACTTTTTCAGCAGGCGGCAATCTACAAATTGTTTTAATGTGTATTGTTGAATTTGGCTTTCAGAAATGTCCTGTGGAACAGAAAGAGATACCCTCTATTGCACAGATGCGAATACTGAGGCTCTGTGAAGTCAGGAAGCACCAGGCATGCTCAATTTTACAACTTAAGAAACTGAAGAGGAATGGTTGGCTGCTGAATTTGGGATTCAAGTTTAAATTCTCATTTAAAGGTAATTATTTATATATGATAAATAACTACACACAGGTATGTGCACACACACACACATACACAGAGTAGGAGAGATTTCTAAAATGCCTTTCATTTGCGGCCCCACTGTGCCCTTTAAGATCAGATTTCATCTCACACTCAGACCCACCCGAGTCCCTTGAGTTACGCTGTGTGCAGTGTTTTTACATGACTTCCCTTAAACAGAGCATTCAGTACAGATTCACTGATCAATGTTCTCTGCGTCTTGTTTCATTTTTTTCTTTGCCCTGGAGATTGCTATTGTGCTGGATGTAGGCATATTCTGGAAACTTCATTTAAAAATGAATAAATGTGTTTAATTGGAAAATAAGAACTGTTATGTTTTCACAGGCACTGGGCAGATACTTCCTTGCTAACCCTTATCCCCAGATCCTTTTTCTTTAATGTCACTCTCTGTAGAATTGCTTGATCAACCAAAGCGTGTCTCCTGATGAAAACAGACTGTTCCTCAAAGAACAAATTAAGGACTTTCAGTCCTGGAGGTAAAACACTGTGAGTTCATCATGCAGTGCTGTAAAATAAATGTGTTATGTGCCTGGCAACTCTGTCACACAATCAACAGGAAGCCTGAAATGCTGAGATGGGCTGATTTGCACATTTTCATGAGGTACTTGCAAATGCAATCAAAATAAGCCAATAGGATTTAGAACTTCTTGCTATGACTCAGCCTCTTAAACTTTGTTAAAAAAATCTCTTAACAAACCATTTATTTCCTACTGAATGAATATGTTGCATTTTTAAAAGCCATTTCAAATTCCAAGTTCTGTTTGGAAGTACCAGTGTACTTTAATAAGAATGAGTTCTGAAAGAGCCTAGTGGTGTAGCGCACAGAGCAGAGGAACTGCAGTCTTTAATCTCTATGATGTCCTTTCTCTTTCTCCCTCTTTTTCTTTGTCATTTTCCCCACCCTTCTGTCTTCTGCCTTTTCTCTCCTTTATTGTCTTTTAGTCTCCAGTTCAAACTTTGTTCATGGTGAATAAATGCTTATGGAAAAAATTTAGAGTAGGATAAGTAGTGATTTCTTGGTAAATCATTTTTATTTCTTCAACAAATACTTTGTTCAGCACCAGCTGTGTGCTAAGCATTGTTACACATAAACATAATTTTCAGTAAAGCATAGTCCTTTAAAGGAACTATTTAAGCGACTGTCTCCCAGATAAAGCTCTGCTACTGTGGGTAAAAGGCACACCAAAAATCCATCGCCCACACTTTTCACCAAATTCTGTATGCCCATGTAAATGGTGAGGACCCACCCTTGTAAGTTTAAAGAATTTAGAGTGGCTGGATGAAGAGATGGACATCTATATCAAGTTCACTCTTTTATGAAATAGGAATCAGAGGATTTAAGAATTGATGATTAATGTATCTGAATTGCAGTTAACATATTCACAATTTTACACCTCAATTTAGGTGTAATTCATGAAGTGGTCTATCTAGACTTTTTATACAGTGTAGATGTGCTATTGTGTTGTGAATCAGTGTTGCATACGAAAATCTTACATGCTTTGCTTGTTTGCTGGGAATGCTTGGACGTCGTACACTGTGAACCTCAGCTACAACATTGAAAAGATAGATGCTATTTCTCCTTGTAAGTCAGCTCATGATCAAGAAATATCGTCTGTGTTCTTCCAGGTGTTTCTATCACTTGGCATCCTGAATGAAATCCCTGGGAGTCCTATGCTATAAACTCATCTACCAGAGACCAATCTGAAAAAATAAGCTCTTATTATAGACTAGGTCTTAGAATAAAGTAATTAATTCATAAATGAATTTACATGTTCAATTGTGTTATGGGTTGAATTGTGACTTTATTTGGAAATAGAGCCTTTGTAGATGTAATTAGTGAACATGAGGTCATACCGGTGTAGGGGTGGCCTTTAATCCAATAGGACTGGTATTCTTATTAAAAGGGGAAATTTGGACACAGGGACAGACACTCAAATGGAGAGAAAGCCAAATGAAGACTGGAGTCATGCTGCCACAAGATAGGGAACCGTCGGAAGTCAGAAGAGAAGCCGGGAGCAAGTCCTGCCTGGAGCCTTCTGAGGGAGCATGGCCCTGTGAACACAGTGATCTTGGACTTCCATCTCCAGGATTACAATACATTGTTGTTCTTTAAGCCATTTACTTTGTGGTACTTTGTTATGGCAGCCCTAGGAAACTTATACAGTTAGTATTTGAGTTACCTATTTTGTTAAATGATAAAGACAAAATAATATAGTGAAAAGTTTGCAGTACCTTTCACCAACTGTCAAATCAAGAAATGTCTGTTTCTGTATCCTCTCAGAAGCACTGCTAGAAACAGGAGTGAGATAAGGATGTGAACCTGCTAACTGAGGAGTAAATCAGGTGCTAACATTGGATGTCTTGAGGGAAATTGATAATTTATCCACAGTAGATGAAAAACAATAAAAAATATTCACTGTGGGCCTATTAAGTCAGAAACCAAAATCCCTCAGCCAAGTTTATGAATATCCCCAGAATCCTTGAGTGTTCTAATCTCCCTTTATGCTGCAGAGGTAGCTATAAGATAAGTAAAATCTGAAACACCCAGGTCCTTATTGATTATGCATCAACAGAGGCTGGAAGATTTTATTTGTTCTCCCAAGTGGATTGTGAGAGCCTCTTTCTAACAACATGCCGGTGCACAGCTAAATGAATCAACCTTTTAAAAAAGGTGACAATACAGAAAAGAGATGCGGTGCCACATTTAAGGGTCTGAGGACACATCTCTGAAAGTGAAATACAACAAAAACCTGGGCTGCCAACATCCTCCACTGGGCAGGGAAACGATGCAAGCGACTACAGGGTCTTAAGAGAAGATAATACAGAATGAAACAGAGCAAAACAGAAAAATAAGGTGGAAATTTAATGAACGACATTAATAAAAGTATGGCTAGGTGAGAAAATCTGACATTTCCGGATTTTAGCTACAGTACCAAATTGACCTTGAAACTTGTATGTATAAGATCAATGCAAAAATAATGCCTTTAATCTTAAATGTGTGGGTTGCTTTTTAAAGCACTTAATATATATCATTTCATATTTACACATACCTTTTAAATTTTAGTCTCTTATTATTTTGCAGAGGCAACCTGAAGCCTAGAGAAGTTTAATATAATTCATAGGGCCAAACAGCTAACTAGCTGGAGGTTAAATATGACCCCAAAACCAGTGCTCTGTACTATAGCTCTGAAGCAACAGAATGTCCCTTTCAACACTGACCATTTTTCAGTGAAAAAAAAAAAGACATTTTAGTATCTGTCGTAATTTCCATAGCTCAAACTGATAAATCTCTGTAACAGTGATGTACTTAAGAATTTACATATTTCCACCTAAAATCACCTAAGGGTCGAAAGGCTTGATCTCCACCTGATGTAGAACATCTGTATTAACATTGTTACTCCTTACCACTGAAGAAACAGGACAATTCTCCAATCTATAGGAGTTAGTGACCAGGAAGAGTGCTTTGAAAACATCGTCCTGTGATGCCGTCTCTACAGGTAAGAGCTGTGGCTTTCCTGTCTCCATAGGAGTAAGGAAAGTAAGGTCTAGAGATTAGATGCTATGAATCATCTCTTATGTATATCTGATGAAGCTTTATTTTTTGGTTGCCAAAAACTAAATGGTCTTACTGGGGGAAGGCCTGCCAAGTTGGACACCTGTCATAGTTTTGCTTTCCTTGGTATTATTAGACATGGTGCTATAACCAATCTGTTTCAACAGTGCCTGCAGCACACCATTTCTGCCAAAATCCCTGGTCTTAAAGAACTGTGCATAGCTTTACTTTTCCTTGTTCTAAGCGGGGGAATCCCCCTTTAAACAACTAGGAAGCTGCAGTTTGCATTTTAAATTGATTCTTTAACTTTTAAAATGTGTCTTCTCAAATGCCCTCAAAAGAAGCAGAAATGAAAGCATAGGTGAAATCCAAACATATGTGCAGAGACAGGAAGTTAGAAAGTAAAGGAAGTTGACAAGTTAGAAAGTCAATGGCTGCACTTTGGCCATTCACGGGTCACCTTTAAGATGTTTGCTGTATCTGCACACCACAAGGATTGCCGTTGACTGCCTATTTTCTTCAAATCAATTACTTAGTTTCTCTCAACATCCTAGACAACAATATCTTTAAAATTCATAGGTTTTTATATACAAGTTATAGATGTTAAATATATTTCTATTAAAATAAAAGAGTATTCAACTTTGTACCACTTAATGTCATTTGCATTGCAGTTTTAATGTACTCACCGGGGACTGTGTGGGCTAAAGCTGCCAACAAAGTAATTGCTAGTTTTCTCTTCCTCCCTAGTCCCTCACCCCACACCACAGCCTCAGTTGGAAAACAAGTTAAAATAAGAGCTCTTCCAGAACTCAGATCTTAGGCTGTGAGTCAGTTCACCCACCCTCCCTCCTGTTGGGCTTATATGGAGATGTTATAGGTCAAGCCTGAGTAAATTTTTCTTCCATTAGGATCACCTTTTCTTCCCAAGCTTCCTCAGTCATTCTTTCAAATAGAATTATGGTGGGTAGACTCTGTTCAACTAAGGCATTCTTGGTTATCTCCAGTCAGAGGATAAACAGAATAGAGTTTTCTACTATTATTACTTCTCCATAAAGGCACATCTGTATGGATCCTTTCCTTGGTAGTATCTTAAATGGGTTTTACTTTTTACTTTTCTCCTCTTTTGGGTCACATCGTTTCCTTAGAATTGTTCTAGTTTTTAACAACTAGTAACTAACAGGAGGTTGCAAGTAACTAGTAGTCTATAGGTCTATATATATATATATATTTTTTTTTTTTTTTTTTTTGCGGTACGCGGGCCTCTCACTGTTGTGGCCTCTCCTGTTGCGGAGCACAGGTTCCAGACGCGCAGGCTCAGCGGCCATGGCTCACGGGCCCAGCCGCTCTGCGGCATGTGGGATCTTCCCGGACCGGGGCACGAACCCGTGTCCCCTGCATCAGCAGGCAGACCCTCAACCACTGTGCCACCAGGGAAGCCCATATAGGTATATTTTATTTAGTTGGTATTATCATGGCTCAGTGCTTAAACAAACAAACACATGGTGAGAATTTTTGTATTTATCCCATAGTTTTAGGGAGAAATTCCAGGAGCTTTAGAATGAAAGGAAATTCTAATAACATTTAGCCAAGTTCCTCACTTGTTTTACAAATGAGGAGCAGATGTTTTACAGAAACTAAACCCAGAGAGACGCAAGAATGTGCCCATTTTATATAAACAGCTCTTTCATGATTGGGTGAAAATCCCGGGTGAACTGACTCACAGCCTAAGATTCCCTCCATTATGAGATGTGGTCTCTCCAGATCCTTGAGATGACTATACATCTCATTTTCATAATAAATGCTTAAATCACACGCATGTGCGGAAAACCTTCTCAAACTTAGTGCTCTCGAGATTGAGAAATCACACGGGATGCATACAGAACCTTGCCCTAATGTAGAATCCAAAAAATATCTTGTCAGCATAATCAGAAGGAAAATATGCGTGGTGGGAAGTTACAGAATATAGAAAGAAGGAGGGAAGCCTTTCAGTCCATATTAAAACATTCAACTTTTTCCTTTTTTCCCTTTCTCCCTTCTTCCTAGTAAATCAGAGTCCCAGCTACAATGCATTAAGCCGTGGCCTAATCAGCGGTGAGAGATGGTCTGAGGTCTGCTTCAGTGAGTGAGAAGCTGGCACTAAAGGCATTTAAGCATTTTCCAGCCATTTCACCCGGTTGATTATAATGATTGTTGATTGTAATGATTTTTGAGCCATTCTATATTATGGGAAATGTCAAAATCTGTATTGTCTGAGAGCTCACACGTTTGAAAAGAAAAACAGTGTAGGGGATGTGCAAGTGGAGAAGCAACCACTAGTTGTGGACAGTAGCTAATCTAATAGCTGCATTTTTTTCTTTGATAGATTGAAGTGGCTCTTTATCAATGCCAACAACTCCCCACTGCTCTGGCCTCCCCTCCTTTTCTTTCCCTACATCATCACTTCATGTTGATTATTTCGACTACAGGGTTTTACTTGTGAAGTGCTTTGCCGTTTGTACTAGCAGAAAGGTCACCATTTGCAATACTTTCAAAGTAGAACATCGCCTTATTGGTGTCATGCAAATTATTTTTCACTCACACTGTAAAAGGTAGGAGCTGTCAAAACATATGGTAGGTAGCCACAGGAAAAAAACAAAACAAAACAAAATCTTATATCTGTCTTCCTGTAGGTATATATATATCTGAGACAAAGTTTCTTGAAATAGCACCCTTCCCTTGGAAAATACAAAGACGTTATATTTTCTATTTCATGTTTCTATTCTTTTCTGTTTTGGTTTGTTCTATTCCACTTAAAATGTTTCTAATATGTTATTGATTTCATGACTCAATAAGGGCCCTAACTCTTATTTTCTAAAACATTGATGTAGGCGTGCATACCTGACTGCCCTCTAGACCACACCATAAAATTGTTGTTTGACCAATATTACTTAGATTGGACTTGGAGTTCTATGAGTTCTCCTTGTACTTGCATACTTTAAAATATTATAATAGATTTACTTCTGGATTTGGTAAGCATCACTGTTTCTAGAATTGTACCTTATTTCTTTCATTTTTTTGTTTCTTCATTCTCACATTTTCCCATATGCATTTAATTCTTAAACATGTTTTTTTAATTTTCAGCTAATGTGAAATCATTTTAGTTGTTTTGCATAGCTCAATTCTAAGCACCTAGACATTCTTGATAATAATGATAAGGATTCAGCAAAAGCTATTTTGGTTTTGTTATATATGCCTCTGCTAAGTTAACACTATCTATCTCATCCTTCTAAAAATATTTTAAAATTTTTGATTTGTACACACACACATGTAGATTGTATATAAACATGTATATATTTGTGTTTGTTATATATTTCACAATAAAATTCAGCAAATTTCATTTAACAAATAATTTGATAAAATTAACAAAATAATCCAGTTTTTAAAAACACATACAATATGAGAAATGAGATCATCCTAGGAGAGACGATAAACCCAGGAAATGGTTTAATGTGCACAAAGTGTATGATATACATCAGTATATTTGCTTCAGGGAAACAGCAATAGTGGGTCTAAAACCTTTTTTATAGCCAATGGGAAGTTAGGGACATGATTTACTTGCTTGTTTTTCTTTCTTTCTTTGGGGGGTCATGGTTCTGACTTTTACTTTTCTGTTATAGTAAGCTCTTACTTTCTTATACTTTCTTATATTAGTGCTCCACATCCACTCCCTTGGTGGATCAGTAAATAGAAGTATTCGAATGGGACATGTCACTGATGTTTATTTATGTATGTACAAAAGGAATCTTACATACATACATATGTATCTATCTATATATGTATACACACACATATCGATATGTGTATGTATGTATCTATCTATGTGTATGTATCTAAACTCTCTCAGACTCATCCAGCCCTTGCCTACCTCACCAACTCATATTGATTTTGTCTACTTCTTCTGTAAAAGATTCTAATGGGTTTTAAAGTATATGTATTCAATCATGGGGAAAAGAACACCATCAAACTCACCCTTCACCAACTTGTAAAGAGCATGGTCTTGAAGGAATGGGAATCTGTAAGCTCATTGCTAGGATATAATTAGGATTCAGGCATTTCTGGGATTCATTCACATGGGTCTGGAAATACCTGAGAGCTTGGTAAATTAAGTTGGCCAAAGCAACCATTTTCATGTGATAAGTCCCCTGGGGGCAATAAAAGGGATTGGGGAGGTGGGAGGAAAAGGTTTGCACTGCTTTCATGGTGGGTAAGAAAACCAGCATGGTTCTAGGTCAGAAGTTGGTACTATGCCATCACCTTCACACGATTTGTGCCTAAGCCCTGAGGAGAGAAGGGGATGCAGGCAGAAATAGAAGGAAAGAACTAATCCCAGAAAGGGAAGACCTTGGAAGCACAAGAAGTATAGTTTTAGTCACAGAGGACAAAACGCATCACAGGAAAGGACAGAGTAGTAACTTCTCTTCTGTATGAAATATCTTGTGACTCCAGGCACTCAGGGTTGTAGGGGATGTGATTCTACTTCGGTTCCTCAATGGTTAAGTTCTGGAGCACTGAGAGAGTCCCACATATCTCACAAACAGGGTTGATGGCTGACCTCAGATGGCTTTAGAGGGAGCTGATATGAAGGAGGGGATTAGCCTGGGGCAGAAAAGCTCAAGTGCATAATTTTTGAGAATGCAAAGAGAAATTCGGGGAATGGGACTTGTAAGGGCTGGAGGTCTATCCTTATGCGGGTAAGTACATCTGCCAAGGAGGCGTGTAATTTTTTAGTCTATGTGAACCCATTAGGACCTACAAGCTGTAGAGAGCTGGGCAAACTTTGGACATACGTAAAAGATTTGCCATGAATATGTGGCGGTGAGAGGAGACAGGTAGGATTATGAGTGTGTCCTCTGGCCAGTAGTACACAGTCCTGTGATCACTCAGTATATGAGGGTTTAGAGAATGCAAACTCTTCCCCAGTAGAGCCACCTTGTTGAGCCCTGTCTGCCAGATGCTTCCTCACCTTCTGTGGGAATCACTGACTTTAGTCTCTAACTGAAGAGCCACAGAACTCTTCAGTTTCTGGGAAACTCAGACTTCAAACTGAAACTGCTGATTCCTTCAACTGAAAGAAAACTGAGACACCTAGGTGCAAATAAGTCAAAGCTACCCATAGAGGGAGTGGCAGAAATGAGGCCATCCAATATTTACCCATTAGGTAGTTTCTGGTACCAATTCCAAGTGTGAGGGGAGAAGGGGATTCCCCACACCACCAACAAGCACCAGCTGGAGGCCAGCATGAATTCCCCAAGAGTTCAACCAAATTCTGACACTATCTACCCAGGGACAGCATAGGGTTCCACAGGTTAAGGGATCAGTCCCACAAGACTGTCCCTCCTCCTTGCCACACACACTTCAGACACCAGTCACAAGCCCAGGTTGTTAACTGTACTTCTGATCTACTGCTTATACATCCGAGGTTCCCATGACCTCCTCTCTGGGTTCAATTAATTTGCTAAAGTGGCTCACAGAACTCAGAGAAATATTTTACTTATAGGTTACAGGTTTATTATAAGAGGATATAATTCAGTAAGAAATGCAGATGGAAGAAATGCATAAGGAGACGTATGCGGAAAGGGTGCAGCAGTTCCAAGTCGTCTCCAGGTGCGACACTCTCCCCAAATCTCAACGTGTTCAACAACCTGGAAGCTCTCTGAACGCAGTCCTTCCAGGTTTTTTATAGGAGCTTCATTACATAAACATAAACATGATTGAGTAAATAATTGATTGAGTAAATAATTGGCTACTGGAGATTCATTCAACCTGTAGGCCCTGTCCCCTCTGGAGATCCGGGGTGGTACTGAAAGTTCCAACCCTCTAATCTCAGGGCTGGCTCGCCCCTAATCTTTAGGTGGGGTCCAAAAGTCACCTCATTAACATAATAAAAGAGACTCCCCCCACCTCCCCCATCACTTAGGAAATTCCAAGGAGTTCTGTGCCAGGAATGGGGACGAAAAGCAAATCTATATATTTCTTATCAGAAATCACAATATCACATGTACACTGAGAGTTGCCATGTGGAATGAATGAGAAAATAGTATATATTATTCCTGTTCTGCTTTCTGATGTTCATGTAGTCTGTGATCAAATTCCTATTGATCCTACATTTCACATGTAACCATCAAAAGAATATGAAGAATATTAGATGTGACCAGAGAGAGCAAAGCCCAGGACGAAAGACTTTGTTAGAGAGTGACAGTATGTCCTCTCCTCTCTGGGATCAGGGCCAGATGGTGGCCGCAGGGAAAAGAGCAGAGCAGAAGCTCATGAGAGGGTTGGAAAGGGAGAAGCAACTGCTGAGCACTGGTGCTGTGGTCAGTACTCCTGGGCTCACCTGTTTCTCTACCTGGAAGCCTTTTACTTATCTAGGGCATCAAGCCTATTTTGCTCTCCTCTCTTTTTTCTCTTTCCACTCTCTTTATCTACCTCAACACTTTTTTCCTATTTCCTCTCACTCCCCAACCTTTTTTGATCTCTCTCTTCCTTTATATCATGTGATTTTCCTTTTCCATCTCCCTCCTTCTGGACTCTGTTTTTCTTGTCTTCCTTTCTCTCACTGCCAAATGGCTTTTCCCAAAGCTTACGCTAATTTATACTTATGCCAGCATTTATAAGCATATACCTGTTTCCTTATACTCTCATAAAAACTAGGCATTATCAAAAAATGTTTACTCTTTTTCCAGTATGTGGGGATAAATAATCTTTCATGTATTAAAATGCATTCAGTGTATTCAAATTTTTGAGAAGGGACATCATATACCAAAGAGGGATGACAGCTGTACGTCTGTACTCGGTGCTTTTCATTATTATCACTTCATAACAATACCAGAAAGACTCTCTCTTCTATATAAATGAGAAATGAGGCTCTAAGAGATTAAACAACTTTCCTACAAAACACACCACTGGTAAAGTGCAAGTCTGTGATCAAATGGCATGGATTTATTTTATGAAAACTAGGTGCAGCATGTTTTGTTAGGGACAGATCATGCAAATAAGCCCCAGGGTAGCATTTAAGGAACATGGAGGGGTACATCTTTATATAATTATCCAACATGGTGATTTATTCCACATACATTAAAATGCCACTTCCTATGAACAAGGCATTGCTGGTACATAGAAAACAAATGACTTTTTTCTCTCAAAAAGCCTACAATATATTAGAGAAGATAAGTGATAAATATAAGTAATTATAACCCAAGTTAGTATGTCATAAAACAAAGTGAGGGGAGTGGAAGGATAACAGCTGCTCAAGAAAGAGGATTTCTCCGTTTGAGGTCTTGAGGGTGGATTAGATCCAAAACATGCAGGAGGTGGGATATGGCCACACCTAGATGTATAAAGGAGGAATGCAAATAAGTTTTGTTAATATCGAGGAACTGCGCAGCTAGGGTGTTACAGGGTTATAAATTTGCATTTTGCAAGTGTTTCAGACACTGGGGATGATTGGAAGTGTAAAGACGAAGATGTGCATGGTGGGCCAACTCCTTGCATGTTGGGAGAAAGTCCTGGAGGTTGGTAGACAGAGAGATGGGGTTAAAGAAGAAAGAAGAAGAAATAGGGAAGTTTCTATTTCTCTACTTCTTTTTTTTTTTGCAGTAGGCGGGCCTCTCACTGCTGTGGCCTCCCCTGTTGCGAAGCACAGGCTCCGGACGCGCCGGCTCAGCGGCCATGGTCCACGGGCCCAGCCGCTCCGTGGCACGCGGGATCCTCCCGGACCGGGGCACGAACCCGCATCCCCCGCATCGGCAGGTGGACTCCCAACCACTGCGCCACCAGGGAAGCCCTATTTGTCTACTTCTTGATGCTAATAGCTTTGAGGGCAGTAAACACTAAATTGTTTTTATGGCATGTGTACAATATCTGAATTAATTCATGTGTATGTTAGCTAGCAAATTGTTGTGTACTCTCCAGCGAGTCGATGTGCATGGATTGATTTGAAAAAGGAAATGTAGAAGAGAAGAAATTAGTATGAGGGCACTGAGATGGAAGATCACTTGACAGCACTTTCAAAAAGATACGGCTCCAAGGAAGCAGGTGAATGAGACAGTGACATTTATGCCATTGCTATTGTTGTTATTAGTGTGCCCCACTTATATAATTGTGAACCTTGGGTTCCATGAGTAAAAGTTAATTAAGAGATTAGATCTTGCATATTGAGAATGTGCAGATAAAACAGAGTAAATCCACCTAGGCTGGGTCAACAAAAATGGCTAATATTACAAGCACTGCTAGCAGCTAACATGTATTAGAAACATATTATGTGGCAGGCACTGTTCTAAGTGCTTTGTATGCATTAACTCATTTAATCCTCATAGCAGCTGTAGGAGGTTTTCAGGTAAGGAAACCAAAGGAAGGCCACATAAGACAGGCTGTCTGGCTCCAGGGCCCATACTTTTAGTCACAATGAAAATTGAAATGATTAATTCTTTTCTTTTACCTTTCTAGGTTCTTCTGGCTGATCTAAGAATTAAATTGACATGAGAAAGATTCACAAGAGATCAGATTTAATTTCATATGTACAGGAATCTCATATACATGAGAGGGTCAGAGACCCACACACATGAGAGCTTCAAAGACAAAGGTAAAATGAGGTCTATATGCCATCGTGAGCTAAGGAATGGAGTAGGGACCTGGGGCTTCCAAGGACAGGAGGGTCATTCACAGGATGATAAGAAGAGCAGATGTTTGGTAATTAGCTGTTCACCCTGCCATATAGATGGGGTCACTTAGATAAAAAAATTATCTCTGGAAATAACTCTTTTTCTGAGAAAAATCCCCAGTTTGAATTTTTTCTAAGTAGTTAAAGGAGGGGCAGCAGTTTTTCTTGAGTTCACTGGGTCTCCATTGCCTTTAGCTCAAAATAATCCACATGCCAAAGTGGTGCATCTTGGGGAGGCCTGTTCTGATTGCCCACAGTATCATAATGGCAGAAGTAAAGACATTTCCTGAAGTGAGTGAGGGAAAATCAATGGGCAGTTATTAATACTGAGGTACATTTGATTCATACTCTGGTTAAAGTCGCAATAAAATAAAATATAAAATTGTAAGAAAAGACATCAGGTCAAAGTCAGAAAAGCATAATTCAAGAAAAAACGATTTCATACAAACATAGCCACAAGCCAATAAGTACACCAGGCAGAGAAGAATGTAAGGGATGAAGCCCAAAATATTGTTTCTGTAATTATCTATGCCAGGGATAGCAAAACGTGTTTTAATTTCCCAGGACAACTCTGACTGATCGTGGGGCTGGAGAGGAGCTCTGTTGAGAAGGATTCTGAGACTCAACAGGAATGCAAGCAGTAATTAATTAGTCATGTCTTCATGGTTGGGGAAGGCAGATAATCAGCATATATACCAAGTAACTGCCACTCCTGATCTGGGGAAATACGAAGGAGGAAGTTCCAGGCTAGACCGAAAACTGCTTTTAAAAAGTAATTAGGGGCTTCCCTGGTGGCGCAGTGGTTGAGAGTCTGCCTGCCGATGCAGGGGACGCGGGTTCGTGCCCCGGTCCGGGAAGATCCCACAGTGCCGCAGAGCGGCTGGGGCCGTGAGCCATGGCCGCTGAGCCTGTGCGTCCGGAGCGTGTGCTCCGCAACGGGAGAGGCCACAACAGTGAGAGGCCCGCGAACTGCAAAAAGAAAAAAAAAAAAGTAATTAGTTAGCATCCATGTGCACAATACTGCACGTGAAAAAATGACTAATTTTCACAGATGTAGAGAACAAACATACGATTACCAAGGGGGAAAGGGGAGGGGGGTGGGATGAAATGGGAGATTGGGACTGACATATATACACTACTCTGTATAAAATAGATAACTAATGAGAACCTACTGTATAGCACAGGGAACTCTACTCGGTGCTCTGTGGTGACCTAAATGGGAAGGAAATCCAAAAGAGGGGATATATGTATATGTATGGCTGATTCACTTTGCTGTACAGCAGAAACTGACACAGCAATGTAAAGCAACTACACTCCAATTTTTAAAAAAAGACTAAGGTTTTTTGGAGTATAATTGCTTGTAGAAAGTATTATGTATAATATAGGATCAGAAAAGAATACCTTAGTCGATGTTCAAAATGGAAGGGATATTAAAATGTAACAATCCCATTGTCTCTGTGAATTTAGAAATTGATCTGTCATCTGAATTCAACCATATTGAATTCCTATTTTCATGAGTATTTAGAATGGGTGCTAAACTCTCCCGCTGGGTGATAAAGGAACCCAGGAACTGGTAAGATTCCAGCTCACAGTGTATGTCACTGGCCCAAGAGATGGAGAGAGTCCTTGATATGGTCCCTTTGTTTCAATCTATACTCATACCTTTTTCATGCTATCAGGGAACACTTTATTTAGGAGGTTGAGAGAACACTGAGGCAAAACAAAAGGCACTATTTCTTCACTTTATTCAGCCCTCAGAGAGGACTCAGCCCTAGTAAGTCCCTTTACTGGCCATACATAACCCTCCTCTTTTTAGCATCAGCTGACAATACTTATGTAGAGAGCAGTGAAGTATCATGTTACTCAACAGTGAAGATAACTCAGTAGAGATAATAGGGCCTGATTATATTTTGTTTGTCCTTCTATGCTGACTGTGAAAAGTGTAACACTTGAAGAGGTAAAATTATCAGAAGAGCAACGTGCCTCTCTCTCCTCTTAGAACATGTGTGGGAGGATCCTGTGGACTCTCATGTTTCATCAGTATCCTCTTCAGAATTGTTCTATAGCATGAGTCATCATGGGTATGAGTTTTTGGTGGATCAGTTTATGAATTCTTTTGCTGCTGAGAAACCAGCTTACATAGGTTTGCCTTGTACTAAATACTCAACATGTATTTGCTGAATTGAATTGAATATATCCTTTATACTTTCATACACGTTACCAATACCAAGCTCCTGTGGCCTATAGAACATGAATGGTGTTACACAGAAAGTGTCATGACACAACTATGATGGAAGATCAGTTTTTATTTTAGATTTCAAACAGGAAGAGTTTTGTTGCCTCCAAAGATCATCATGACCCTCTCACATACCAAAGTAAAACAGAAACAACACAAGTCACTACAGAGAATACAGGTTTTGCATGACTACATAGACATTCCCAACATTAACAAAAACAGGCTCAAAATTAAAGATTGTCCTTTCAGGAAGTTTTCAAGTGAAAACTAAGACTGAGTAAGAGTCCTGCAGCAGGAACCATACATACAGGCACAAAGAGATGGTGTGGGACCAGAACAGAGGGCCTCAGAACAGCTGCCAGGGAAGATTGAGAAAAAGGCCATCTATGTAAGACCAGAAACCATAAAACTCCTAGAGGAAAACATAGGCAGAACACTCTTTGACAAATCCTGGCAGTATTTTTTGATTCTGTCTCCTAAAGCAAAGGAAATAAAAGCAAAAATAAACAAATGGGACTTAATTTAAAACTTTTGCACAACAAAGGAAACCATCAACAAAATGAAGAGATCACCCACAGAATGGGAGTATAATTTGCAAATTATATGACCTATAAGGGGTCGATATCCAAAATATATAAACAGCTCATACAAATCAACATAAAACAAACAACCTACCCAATTAAAAAAATGGGCACAAGAACTAAATAGACGTTTTTCCAAACAGGAAATGCAGATGGCCAACAGGCACATGAAAAGATGCTCAGCATCACTAATCATCAGGGAAATGCAAATCAAAACTACAAGGAGATGTCACCTCACACCTGTCAGAACGGCTATCTTCAAAAAGAACACAAATAATAAATGTTGGTAAGGATGTGAAGAAAAGAGAATCCTTGTACACTGTTGGTGGGAATGTAAATTGGTGCAGTCACTGTGGAAAACAGTATGGAGGTTTCTCAAAAAAACTAAAAATAGAACTACCATATGACCATTCCACTCCTGGATATATATCCAAAAGAAACAAAAACACTAATTTGAAAAGGTATATGCACCCCAATGTTCATAGCAGCATTAGTTACAATTGCCAAGATATGGAAGCAATCTGTCCATAAACAGATGAATGGATAAAGCAGTTGTGGTATATATGTGTATATGTGTGTGTGTGTATATACACACACATATATGTACACATATATATGTGTATATATGTATGTGTGTGTATATATATATATATAATGGAATACTACTCAGCCATTGAAAAGAATGAAATTTTGCCATTTACAACAATGTGGATGGACTTGGAGGGTATTATGCTAAGTGAAATAAGTCAGAGGAAGATAAATACTGTATGATATCACTTATATGTAGAATCTAAAAAAATACAACAAACTAGTGAATATAAAAAAAAGAAGCAGACTTACAGATATAGAGAAAAAATTAATGATTACTAGTGGGGAGAGGGAAGGGGGAAGGGGCAATGTAGGGATAGGGGATTAAGAGGTACAAACTATTCTGTATAAAATAAGCTACAAGGAAATATTATACAATACAAGGAATATAACCAATATTTTATAATAACTATAGAGTATAAACTTTAAAAATTGTGAACCACTGTATTATATAACTGTAACATATAATATTGTACATCAACTATACTTCAATAAAGAAAGACAAAGTCCATCTAGCCACACTGCTTAAGGATTACCATCAATTCCTCTGGAGGAGAGGTACAAGGATTACACACAACACAAGACAATATCTCTTAAAGTATTGTCTTCAGATATGTACAGTAAAGTATATAAAATTAAAAAAACAGAAACCAGATGGAGACCCAGCTCACGGGTCTACATAGCTCATGCAAATTTAAATTAAGCTGGTCTTGAATAGTTTTGAATGTTGCGAACAGAGATTTTTTTATCTGGTTTGGCTCTGAGGCTTTGCATTTTTTAAAGAATTATGAACAAAGTTAAGGCTAAGTGATATGTCATATAAAAACACAAATCACAAAGCACGTAAAAAAATACACACACATACACACACACAAATTTCTAGTAGGTTACAGTGAATATAACACAATGAAATGCCTACCATTAATTTTGCAGTAAGGTCAAGACAATGTTGTTATCTGCAATAAAGGAAGGCAAACAGAGATTCTTGACACAGTCAGAATTAAGCACTAATAATGTCTCCTTTTTATGTCTTAATTGGGTGTGATTTGCCTCTGATAGCACCTTTCATTATCAGTACAGCGGGGCATCTATGTGTTCCCTTTGAGGTGCCCATTGTTCTAATTATTCCTGCATGCTGGCCACCCTCAATGCATGTTAAATAATACCAGTAATGCATATTGAAAAAAGCAATACGCTTAGATTATAGATAATATGTCAGCCTGGGATTGCTTTTTACTCTCCAGATTGTAGAAAGCTGTGTGACTATTTTACATTGATAGGCATTTATATTGATTGGAGGGGAAAAAGAAAGCCCTCATTACAGGGCTGCTAGCAGTGTAATTATAGAGTGGCACCTGTGCTGGGTGTATTAGGAGTCACGTTCCTCTTTAAAACTATGTAGCATGCAGTATCAGTAGCTCAGCGGAATACTCTCTTTGTACAGGTGATTGCTTACAATTAAACCAAGGTAGCAGGATCTTTTCCCTTCTTCCTATCAGAAGTCAGATGTTGGAATATTGGGCATTGGATTTACTTGCGATCCTTAAAATTGTTTAATTGTGGAAATCCATATGTAAGAATTTGCTTCTTTTCAGGCTTTGACTAATGATTAAAGGCCTGACTTTGAATCCAGGCTCTGCCACTTACTAGCTCTGTGAACTCAGGAAAGTTTCTTCGTCTTTCCAAGCCTCAGTATTTTTAGCTGAAAAGTGGGGTTAATAATAACAACCCCTTGAAGATTTATTAAAGGAATGAATTCTAGATGCAGAGTCATAACCATGTGAAAAATAGTAGCTGAAATGATGTTGTCGTGATGATTATGATTCATGAATCAGTCATCCAGAATCTAACTTATTTTTCCTTTTAATATGTTACCTTCTCACTGCTGACTTAACTTTCTACTAATATATTTTCTGCCGTATTAATAGAAATCAGCAAGTAAGTTAATGTTTCCTTTTCTTAAAGACATTTAACAATCTTCTTGTCTGAGTTCAACCTCTTGCATGTTCTTGAAACCCTGCCCGTTCAGCTGAATTTCCTTTCTCTGTGATGGGTTTCCTAGTCATTTTTCAGTCATTTGCTAGTCATTTGTCCAGTTGCTGGAATTTCATGCTGCTAAAAGCAAATTCGTGTACAGATCCAGTACAACGTGAGAATCTTGGCCAGTCAACATCTGACCTGACCTGTTCAGAGCCTTCCTCTATGGAAATGCAGAAAGTAAAAGAGCCACTTCCTAACCACTATTGCTTCTCGGGAGCATAGACTCAGATAAAGTTCAACATTGTTGGTATGTTTATGTGAATTTATGCATGTATATATGTATATTTATGCATGTAATTGGATATATACAAGTACTTGCAATAAGATAATAAGTACTCTGGGAGTTAAGCGGAGACATTAAGCAAAAAGGGGAAAATTATATTTGTTGCCTAAAGCATTTTTAATAGGATCACAGTATTCACTGGTATATAGTATATAGATGTAATAGATGTATGAATATCTGTAAAAACTTTGAATAATATTAATATAAATAACATTAAATTAAGTTAAATAATGCATATTTTTCTGAGCATAAAGGTAATACACAGAAATTAGATAGTTCTCAAAGCATCTATAGGTTTAGCTCTCTTTCTAGAGAAATTTTACAAGGATAGACATGCCTATTTTTCAGTTATGACCCTAGACTTACAATTAAAATACTCAGTTTCATGAATAAAATAGTGTTCTATTTAAAGGAAAAAAAATTTTTTTTAGTTTGGCACTACAAAAATTCTATAAGCATAGAATTGTTTTAATAGAGTAAAATATGCAAGTAACACTTGGTCAAGTATTTGTATGTTCAGTAGCCTTTGTCATCCTGAACATGTGTGCCTTCATTACTTCCAAAGAACTGTTTTGAGGTCTCAATAATTATAAGAAAGGCATTCTTGGGCTTCCCTGGTGGCGCAGTGGTTGGGAGTCTGCCTGCCGCTGCAGGGGACACGGGTTCGTGCCCCAGTCCGGGAAGATCCCACATGCCGCGGAGCGGCTAGGCCCGTGAGCCATGGCCACTGAGCCTGCGCGTCCGGAGCCTGTGCTCCGCAATGGGAGAGGCCACAACAGTGAGAGGCCCACGTACCATAAAAAAAAAACAAAAAAAAAAAAACAAAGAAAGGCATTCTTATATGATATTATAGAGGTTTGGTAATAAAGATCTAAGTTGGGAACAATCTCTTCTCCAGATCCCTATCATTAACATAAGCCACTGCATTTTTTAAACTATAAATGAGGTTGAAAATATAATGATCCAAGCCTTAAAACCCTGAACCTTACCAGGTCAATAGGTGAGAAATTTCCAAGTAAATGAAGTACTGCCTCCCCCAGTGGATTAATTTGTTTTGTGTCTTATTAATTTATGCATCATTCCCATACCAATTTCCTGCCTTATTCAAGAGTCCTACCTACAGTCAGGGCTTCTTTGGGAACTGACTCAATTCCTTTCTTAGATCAAAAGACGAACAAAAAGCAACAGCATAAGGAAAAGTCTTCTGAATGTATCTTCCAAAAGGTACTGGCACAAAAGGCAGATTTTAAAAAGGATAATCCTTTTTAAATGTAAAATCCTTCTTGATGTAGCTGAGGTTTGGGAGGCAGAATTTATTCTCAATAAAAATTAAAGTTAAATATTTTATAAGAAATATAAAGAATCCAAGATAGTAACAAAAATAATTAATGATATTTAGAGCATTCCATTCACCAAGATAACTGTTTTCTCTTTTAAGTAGAAGTTCTTGCCCCAAATTTAGCCTATCAGTTCTCAATTTCTTCAGCACAAAGGTCCCTAATACTGTGGCATCTTATTTTTTCCCCTTTTCTTCATAATATCAGAATAAGACCGTTTTTCTACAATAGTGCATATATTTGAGATCCTGTTTTTACTTGAGTCCTTGCAAAAATGGAACAAAGAGAACAAACCAATAAAATGATAACTTGGAGAGCAGTTCCTAGCCTCAAAATGGAATTAACCCAGGAAGAAAATTGCAATTCTTTGACTTCTTCGAAATCAAAGCTAGTTTCTTCCCTGCCTTCTCTTCTTGCCTCTTTCCCTCCTATTTACAGTACAGTGGGACTTTTGAGTGAGGGAATGGCAAACAGTTAATAAAACCTTTGATGGGTATTAATTACTTTCCACTTAATTACCTGCCATGTGGATCTTGTTGAGCTATTGATTACTGGCAAACATACATCCCACTGGGGATAAGTGAGATTTAACTTCATCCAAAGAGTCAATTAGCCCAAGTAACACAGGGAGAGCTGGTGCTTCGCCTCAATAGCTGGGGTTTCTTGCCAAGAAGGGCAGATAAGCCATTTATTTGTTCATTAAAACACAGTACTACTATCGACAGGAGGCATTTACCAGGTGTTATTGCAATTGGTAAAATGTCATTTTGTGTCGTCAAAGATTAGTTGCACGGTGTAGAAGCGATATGGGCCGAGGGTATCTCTCACTTGAGAACCCTAGAGGAACTGGTGAGGTTCTCTATTTTGTAAAAATGATAACCAAACAACTTTATCAAACACACCTAAGCACAGCTATAGCTTGTAAAGATAATGCTGCCTTCTGCTGGGTGACTTTTGGGTTGCCAGATTCTTTTCTTTGATACGTTAGGCCAAAAGACTTTTTCTGAAACTTCACGTAATGAATCGCTGAACTCCATGTTCATTTTGCCAGAGTCAACAGGAAAAACCTTGAAAGTCAGGCCTTTGGTGGATGTACGGAGATCGGGGAAGGATATATGTGAGAGAAAGAAATATTGTTCCATTGATCAAGGTTAGTATTAATTTGTACCTTGAAGCCCATAAGAAAATTCATGAATCTGATCATCTTCAAACTTTGTTCATTACGCTTCAAATTAGAATTTAAAAAGCCCTTTATTATATAGGTCTTCCACAATATTCTTATGAGACAAATTAAAGTAATCCTGTAAGATATACCCAACTCTAGGAGTTAGAGGGAAAGGGGTAGAAGATTATGTTGAATGGTAGATTAAGGGTAGAACTTTCAATAAATTATGTAAAGCAGACTCTTTATTGTGAAAAATCATAATAATACTAAAAAACTAAAATAGTTTATTTAAAAATTACCTGTGAACTGGAAATTAAAATAATTTGCTTTTGTTGTGGAATTCACTGTGTGCTGAATCTAACAGGGCTAATTCTCTAAAGTTGCATACATGTAAACAAGAGTTACTAACATTTGTATTGCTAAAAAATTTACATTATCATTGTATTTACATTTGTATTTACATTTACATTATCATTGTATAACCATGACCATATTTCATTTTATGGACACTTCATAAAATCCATGAGAGATACAATTATCATTATATACCCATTTTCAGGAAGTCAGATCTAAGAATCAGAAAAGAATTAAGTAACTTAGCTAGGGACACCTAAGTTCCCAAACAAGATCTCAGGTCTCTTGAACTCCAAATCTTCCTTCCACTGCCTCTTGGTAATCCTTTAGCACGATCTTGCAGTGTGGACCCCGAAAACAGCAAAATGGCAACTCAGGGTGAATGTGAATTTCAACTTCTGGGTTCAGTTTAATGTAAGTGTGATATTTTTGCATTGTGCCTTTGCCAGAACTGCCCCCTTCCATCACTCCCCCAACACACACACACATACACAAAGCCTCTATGGCTTTGCAGATTTTCCCTCAAGCATATTCATTTCTTTTTCCTTACGCCTTTCGTGATAATGCTATATATTTTCTGGAGTGAACACATTCATTTCTATCACACAGTCTGATGATTAAAACATTTTAACTAAGATTTAACTTCACTATTCTCACATTCATTTTAAGGTATCTCCTTCCTTCTCACTAAAGCAGGGGATTCTGGCAGAAAAGAAGAAGATACTCATCGTTGTCAACATCAGGTTTCAGGTATTTGGGTGTTATTAAAGAGCACTCCTGAGGAAAGGCACTGTGTGTCCATGTCACCTCCACCCATTAGGTCTGAAGATCTTGCCAACGACAATGACAATATTCACACTGATACCCAGTTGGACTCCCTGCTTCCAAGGGGCATTTTCCTTAAAGGCACTACCTTTTGGATTAAATGTTTCCTGTCTCAGGACGTTTTATAACAGTGAGTCAAAACATACTGTAGCTTTCAAAAGGGTACATGCTGGCTGTGGGCACAGGTTCAAGATTTTCACTTGTTTTGTTTTTTAAAACAAAAATATGCTGGGCTTCTGGTTTGAGAAACCCAGCTCTAAGACGCAGGGAAATGGAAACAGCTGAAGGTAATTCCCAAACCTTCCCTTTCCTCTGTAAGACATTGACAAGTACATTACCTCACAGAAATTCATTTTTCCTTTCTTCTGGGTTCCAAAAGCTCTATTTCTCTACAGAAAGATAATACATCCTCAAAAAATTCTTTAGCAGCTGAACATAACATTTCTTGCGCAGATTAGAAAATTGAAGGGCCAAACATAAGCAGTCCATGGGCCAGATTTGCTCCACAGGTCATTGTTGGATGACCTCTGCTCTATATCTTCATTTTGGTGGTACTTATATAACTATATATTTTTGTCAAAATGCCTACAATTGTATGCTTAAATTTATAAATTTCACTGAATGTAAATTATGTTTTAATAAGATAAATGGGAAAAAAATCATACAGAGTATGATTTAAATCAGTTAAATTGAAAAAGAAAAAAAAACTGTTTCTTTTTTTAAAGATCAATTATGATTGACAAACTTCTCACCTCACGCCCATTAGGCTGACTACTACTACAAAAAAACAAACAAACGAACCACAAAAAACACCAAAATAACAAGTGTTGGTGAGGCTGTGGATAAATTGGAACAGTTGTGCACTGTTGGTGGGAATGTAAAATGAGATAATCACTATGGAAAAGAGTATACAATTTCTTCAAAAAAATTAAAAATAGATCTGTCACATGATCCAGCAATTCTCCTTCTGGGTACTTACCCAGAAGAATTGAAATCAGGATCCTGAAGAGATATTCACATACCCATGTTCGTAGCAGCACTATTCACAATAAGCCAACAGGTGGTAGCAACCCAAATATCCACTGACAGATGAATGGCTTAACAAAACCTAATACATCTATACAACAGAATATTATTCAGCCTTAGAAGGGAAGGGAATCCTCTCATATGCTACTACATGGAGAAGCCCTGAGGACATTATGCTAAGTAAAATAAGCCAGTCACAAAAAACAAATACTGTATGATTCTGTTATAGGAGGTATCTAAAGAAATCAAATTCATAGAAACAGAAAGTAGAATGGTGCTTACCAGAGGCTGGAGGGAAGGGGAAAAGGAGTGTTGTCGTTTAAAGGGTATAGAGTTTCAGTTTTTCAAGATGAAAAAGTTCGGGAGATCTGCCTCACAACAATGTGAATACACTTAAGACTACTGGACTGTATAATTAAAAGTGGTTAACATGGGAAACGTTATGTAAAGAACTCATATATCTCGATAGAAAAAAGAAAATCTGATTAAAAAATGGGCAGAGGATCTCAACAGTTATTTTTTCCAAAGAAGACATACAAATGACCCACAGGTACATGAAAAGGTGCACAACACCTTAGGGAAAGGCAGATCAAAACCACAATGATATATGTCCTCACACCTGTTAAAGTTTTAGGTATAACCAAAGCTAAGTGGTTGTGATAGAAATCCGTTCAGTAGTGTCTTTGGTGGGGGGTGACATTTACTGGGAAAAAACATAAAGGAACTTTTTGTTTTGAAAAATATCCTGTGCCTTGAGGGTATAAATTTAACCCTTATATGCCTGTTTCCAAACTTATCCAACTCAACTTAGCAAAATTTATGATTAGATCTGTGCATTTTACTGTAAGTAATGTATACCTCAATTTAAAAATATTTTTAAAATGAATGTGGAGAAACCATTAATAAAAGCTAAGATCTTATTACAGTTCTATTTAATTTTAAATTTATACGTAGGTTTTTACCAAGGTCCTAGTGAGTGGTTGGTGTTGGGCGTTTACCATATTATAAAAAGTAATCAACTTACTAACTAAAAAAAAGTGAGCCATGCCTAGACTAATGATAAGAATTCATGATGAACAAAGATTATGATGAATCCAATCTTGTGTTCCTGAAATATTCTCTGCCTAAAAAATAATAATACTACTAAAATGAGGCCTTTTTTGTCCTGATTTGACTCAAAGACACAGAATAGACTAGGCAGAAGAGAATGGATAGGTAGTATTGATATTTATTCCTCTATTTTGTTTTCTAACCCTGGTTTGCAGAGCTACCCTGGTAGCTCTGTCACTTCCCAATTATGATAATAATTGTTGTCCAAGTTTGCTCATCTGTGGGGATGATAATCTCTGTCTCAAAAGATAATACCTATCCCAAAAGATAGCCTTGAAAATAAATAATATATTGAAAGGTGTCTGGCACATGGTAATTGTTCAGTAAATATTAACTGTTATTATTGCTAATACTAATAGTATTCTATGCTGCTGATTAAGAGCAAAACTACTGTTTTGTAAACAAAATAAATAAATGGTAAGACTTATTCTACTACTGAAAAGTACCAGAGCAAATGATATTAATTTTCCAAAATAGTCATTAAAAAACCCTCTATAATATTCTCACAGGTCATATTGTTATTAAGATAGTGGCCTTTTGGTTTTGTTGTTGTTGTTGTTTTTAATTTTTATTTTAGTTTAGTTTTGGCCACAATGCTCGGCATGTGGGATCTTAGTTCCCCAACCAGGGACCGAACTTGCGTCCCCTGCAGTGGATGTGCGACATCTTAACCACTGGACTGCCAGGGAAGTCCCAAGATAGTGGCCTTTTGAATATATTTATGTCATTGACAAAATTCAAATTATTATTGACAAGAACAGAGCTAAGTACTCTGCTGCATGAAATTAGTTAATATTAACCACTTAAATATTGGAGAATTATTTAGCCCTGCTAAACTAATAAGTACCTGTGTCACTATAATTAATGTTAATCACCTCTTCTTGATAGATAACTAAGGTCTGTCATGATTCATGATAATAAAATCATGACCTTATTATAGAGAAGGGTAATTATTTTCCTCTTCACTCTTGCAAGTGGGCAATGATCCAATTCCTTTACAAAGAATATAAAAATATCTAGCTTGAAAGTAAAAAGAAAGTCCAAGACTCATTTTTCTCTTAAACATTTAAATTGCTGTCTTGCTCGATTCTGGCAATGATACCACAGATATAGATTTTGCAAGCATATTAATAACAGGAGACTTACCTTAGACTCACAGAGCTTAAAAACACATATCCATAGACTCAATGGCAGATGTAAAGTTAATCAAAAGTCTGAAGAGTCCTGCTATTTTTAGCAGAGTTTCTTCAATGAGATTAAAAAGAGTTCAATAATAATCAGTACTTCAAGAGTTAAGTCTAAAATTTCCTTGCTCCTCACATAAAGAATTACAATGAGAACACAAACCTTCAATTGCTCAAGTAGAAAGATATCAAAGTTTGAAAGCATATTAAATGAATAACTAGGTCTTTATTTTTACAAGAGTGGTAGGTTATCCTTTCTAAGGTATGGAAAACTGCATATTGAATACTTTCAGATGATACTGTAATTGAGGAATTTATGGAAGTAAATGACTTGATGCAGAACAAGACCTTCTCTTAAGAACAAATTTTAAATAAATTTACTTTATTGAGCTTGCATTGGCTAACCATTTTAGACTTCTCCATAGTTAAGACCTGTAACCACTTTGGAATTGTACTTACATTATGTCTTAGGACCTTAAAGCTGGGAGAAAATAACTTTCCATATGTAATGAGAGTAACATGGTTTCTCAAAAATCTTATACACACTACTATGTATAAAATAGATAACTAATAAGGACCTACTGTATAGCACAGGGAACTCTATTCAATACTCTGTAATGGCCTATACGGGAAAAGAATCTAAAAAAGAGTGGATATATGTATAACTGATTCACTTTGCTGTACACCTGAAACTAACACAACATTGTAAATCAACTATGCTACAACAAAAATTAAAAAAAAAACTTAGGGGCTTCCCTGGTGCTGCAGTGGTTGAGAGTCCGCCTGCCGATGCAGGGGACACGGGTTCGTGCCCCGGTCTGGGAAGATCCCACATGCCGCAGAGCGGCTGGGCCCGTGAGCCATGGCCGCTGAGCCTGTGCGTCCGGAGCCTGTGCTCCGCAACGGGAGAGGCCACAACAGTGAGAGGCCCACGTACCTCAAAAAAAAAAAAAAAAAAAAAAAAGAAAGGCATTCTTATATGATATTATAGAGGTTTGGTAATAAAGATCTAAGTTGGGAACAATCTCTTCTCCAGATCCCTATCATTAAGAATTTTTCCTTATCATTTTCTAATCATTTTTACAGATTTGTCCTCCTGTTTTTTGTTTACTTATGTTGCTTTCATGGTTTGAAATTGGAAAAGTGACTCTAACATGCAAGATTGTCCCTGGAGTGCTGTGTCCTGGGAACACACAGAATAACTTCCTCAGGTGTTCAGTAAGTGAACCCCTAAGGTTATATAGGCAGATCATTATGGAAATACGTGGCTAATATGACAGAACTCTAAGTACAAATTCAAAATCAAGAAACGGATATTAGGAACTTATTGCATGACAGTTTTCGGTTTTAACATATGCTTTCTCAAAATACTGCGGGAGATATTATCGAGAAAAAGCCTCTCTTCTATCCCCTAAATTGGTATTTTCAAAAGTTGTGCTATAAGATTTTCTTATTACATGTATCAAGTACATAAAAATTGTGCACTTAGTACTGTTTAGACATCAATCACAAGGCCAAACAACAAGGTATTTGTATGGTCAGGCCGCTCAAGATGGCTGTTCTCTTGCTCTCTGTACGTCACCTGTCCAAGCAGTGCCTGCTTCACCTACACTTTACTCACCTGACTGACCTCCTTTTTACATACTCGCCCCAAGCCCCAGCTGGGGATTGTTCTTATCAAGGGGGCAGTGAGGGGCGTGCCCTCTGCCGGTTTCCCTGGTAACCAATGAGCCCACCTGCTGTCAGTCCCCCTATAACCAGCGTCTCCCTCCCCACCCGGAAGCGCAGCCTGCTTCCGTCCTGCTCAGTGTTGGCCGCACACGGTGGGGTGTCTCTCCAGGACCTTGCTCCAGACAAGTAAGCTCCCCCTTCGGTTAAACCGTTGATGTCTCTGTCGCTGACCCCGGGCTCTTTCCTCGGTTTTGAAGCTGGGCGAGTACAGGCCTTGTAGGCTCGCGGGGTGCAGCCCATTAATTGGAGGAGCAGCCAGTAGACCGAGGAAGCTCCTGTGAGCGCTGAGATGTGGGGAAATACCGGACGGGGAATGGAATGTTGCAAGGGCCGTCCACTAACTCCTGTGGCCCAGAAGTTCCAGGGGTGATCCTGAAAGTTGCGGGGGAAGTCCCAGGGTGGCCGTCCACCAGTATGTGGGGCTTGTGGTGGCTATCCTTGCGGAATGGGGGCTGCCAAGAGATCTGGAGAACAATGGCCCCTAATGGCTCTGCTGTTGCATCCAAGTGAGCCTTTTGTAGTTGGTTTAATTGGTTCCTCTCTAGAAGAAACTGGTATTTCTCTTGCGCCTTTGAGATGTAAATGACTTACCTGGGCTCTCAGGAACTTTAATCATGTGTGATCTCTAAGAGTGAAGGGGGAAAAAAAGAGCTTTTAGGTAAACTATAGAAAAATTATGTTTTGGGAATGTCTATCTAAAATAGTCCCTTCAGATTTTTGTAACTTGAAACTAGACTAAGTTAAATGGTGAGAATTCATTGACTATCTGGGTCATTTCAAATAGATTAAAATATTGGGACGTTAATTGCTAGGTGGGTCTAAGTTTACCTACCCTTGCCTTCTTAGAAGAGGAAGTTCACTAAAGCATAAGTTTCCAATCAGGAAATGCACAATTACTTGCTTCTTAGTTTTTGCCAGACATTAAGGTTTTTAAGGGTTAGGATTATAATCAGTCATAATTCTAGTTATCTTAAAATGTTGCATGTGACAGCAGAAACTAAGTTTCTTTTGTCAATTACATTGTGATCAAATGTTTAACTGTGACTTTTTTTTTTTTTTTTTTTGCTGTACCGCGGGCCTCTCACTGTTGTGGCCTCTCCCGTTGCAGAGCACAGGCTCTGGACGCGGAGGCTCAGCGGCTATGGCTCACGGGCCCAGCCGCTCCGTGGCATGTGGGATCTTCCCAGACCGGGGCACGAACCCGTGTCCCCTGCATCGGCAGGCGGACTCTCAACCACTGCACCACCAGGGAAGCCCCTAACCGTGACTTTTTAAGTCTTTCTGTCATTTATAGACAGTTGTACTCTGTTGTACTTTGATAAATCTCAGATTATACTGGGGAACTGGGTAAGAAATGAAAGTATCCAAGGGAAAACCTGATGACTTTATAAAAAGTCAACAAGAGGATTGTTTCCTGAGTGAACTGGTGAATATGGTTATAGTGTTTATGGATTTTTGTCTGGAATATTACTAGTTTCGATCTGTGCTTTCCAAATATAGGGAAGCCTTTCCCGTCACTTAGGACTTACAGCAATTTGGTAAATTACACCTCTGTGAGATATTTTTTTTCTCTCTCTGCCTATTCCCTCCAGAAATTGGAGACTCTTGGGTTCTGAGCAGGTGAATGGGAAAGACTGTCTCCTGGCATGTGCAGGAATCGCGATATTTTGGGGACTTCTAGAAGAGAGAAATCCAGTGAGTCTGATGCCAGACCTTTGGCATGGCTTTCCTGGCCTTGAGAGGCCTTTTGATAATTCAGTCTGAGACTTCTGAGGATTTCCACCACAGCCAGTTTGGAGGAACCTTTATGGTCAATTAACCAGACTTGTTTTGCAAACAAATTAGTCTTGATTTGGCTGTGTTTGGTGGATTAAGGGTAATTTTAAAGAGAAAATGTATAGCCTACGGTGTTTCCCCATTAACATACCTCTAAGTC
Organism: Monodon monoceros; assembly: GCF_005190385.1. NCBI lineage: Eukaryota > Metazoa > Chordata > Mammalia > Artiodactyla > Monodontidae > Monodon > Monodon monoceros. Next base: position 67,277,082 of record NW_021703782.1, read on the forward strand.
TGTTCACAAGATTTGATTAGTTTTCCCCCAACGTGAATGTCTAGGCGAATACAAAGGAGGCCTAACATGGAGGGACATGATCTGAACCTGGAGACCCCAGCACTGAGGGATGGATACTTTGATCACCAATGATTTCTGCTGAAAGATTTGCAATCAAAAGGGGAAATGATGGAAAAAATCTATATGTATTGTGTAAGGTCGAATCTTAACAAACGGCACCGCGAAACAGAGGAAAGCTTCAAGTGCCCTTTATTAGGGAGCGCTCCCGGGCGAGGTTCACTGGTCCGAGAGAAAGGGGCCAGAGAAGTCGCACCCGGGCGAGGGTTGGGCAAGATTTTATAGGGGAAGAAGGGAAAGGGGTGTGGTGAATCTGGGAGGGCGCAGGGTATTCCTTATTTGGTGGTCTTTTCGGGTATCCTGGGGGACAGTTAGTCCCGCCCCTCGAAAGGCGGGAAGGCTGGGCCGGGTGCAAAGTCCCCAGGTCAGTTCCTGGAACTGGGTGGTCCGGAGAATTTCGGTCTGATGCAACCTCTGAATCTGAATGTGTTCCCCTGCCTCGGGCCAGTTGGCCTTACATATTGAGGTATGGGGAAGTCATTCTGGCTTATATATTGTGTAACAAATTTTGCTGACCAGAGTAGCCTGTTTTGTGGTCTTTCAGACATGCATTGTACATCTGCTTTGGCCACTGAGGAAGGGAACGGATTTGAAAGTCAAAATGTAGTAGCTGTGGTTCAGACATCCAAGGTAAAACTAGGTGGCCATTGTATATGTGATTTTAGACACGTTCTTGTAGGTGGCCATTGTATATGTGATTTTAGACACGTTCTTGTATTTTTGAAAAGTTGAGTTTTCTGAACTGTATTGCAGACTAGGGCAAAAACGCCAGGTGGGTGTGGTATTATCTCAGATGTGGTTACTGCTTATATTTTGCTTAATTGTCGTGATCTCCCCTGTGTTATGCCTGTTAGATGTCTTACATTTCATGCCTAGCCCAAGTAAAGGGAAATCTGTCCGAGGACTGAGTAGCAACACGGGCCTCGCTGTGAAGTGAGTCTAACTGCTGGGTCTACAGTGAGATGCCATTGTTGTCCTCCTCTGGACTTCCATGAAAAATCGACCCAGTTAATATGACTATGTGGGGACTTCTGACAATGCGGGAAAAGACTCACCATCTTCTGGTCCCATATGCCAATATGTCAGAAGGGCCATCTTCTGACGTAAACGTTACTGTATAACTGACTGCCCGTGAGCACCCCTGGGCAATGCTGCGTGGAATGGAATAGGCTGGCTCTGGACGTACAGGTCCAAACAGTGGGACTAGGTTTTGCTTGGAAAGACCTAATGGGTCCACCCCTGATGGCACCCAACATAACATGGGATGGCAGACCTGTACTGTGACTGCTGACTCCTGGCTAGGCCACCAGAATGTTTCTTTCAGAGCCAGGGCCTTCCCCTCCCCATGGAGGGGCTCTGAGTTTGTGAAAACCAGGGGTGGCCTGTCTGTATTGTATTTGCGGTATCTGGTTTCGGTGCCCTCTGCATACCTGACCCCAGGGATATCGCGGAAAAGGGGTGGATCTAAATTGTAAGGGTCGTACAGGGCACGTAGGGGTAGACTGTATGGTCATGCCACTCAAGATGGCTGTTCTTTTGCTCTCTGTAAATCCCCTGCCGACCAGTGCCTGTTTCACTTAAGCACATGACTAACCTTCTTAAGTACTTGCCCCAGACCCCAGCTGGTGATTGTTCTTATCCAAGGGGCAGTGAGGGGCATGCCTCTCTGCTGGTTTCCCTGGTAACTAATGAACCCACCTGATGTCAATTCCTCTATAACTGGTAATCTCTCTTTCCCCCTCTGGGAGTGAAGACTGCCACCCTGTCTTGCCCGCCATGCACTGCACATGGTGGGGTGTTGCTCCAGGACCTTGCTTCAGACACATATGCTCCCCCATCCATTAAGCCATTGATGTCTCTGTTGCTGACTCAGGGCTCTTTCTTCAGTCTTAAAGCTGGGCAAGTGCAGGCCTTGTAGGTCTGTGGGGTGGAGCCCAACAGTATAGTAAGTCTCCTACATATGAACAAGTTCTGTTCCGAGAGCACGTTCTTAAGTCTGATTTGTTCATAAGTCCAACAAAGTTAGCCTAGGTACCCAACTAACACAATTGGCTATAGTACTGTACTGTAATAGGTTTATACTACTTTTCACACAAATAATAAATAAAAAACAAATGCAAAAAGTAAACATTTTTAATCTTATGGTACAGTACCTTGAAGAGTATAGTAGGACAGTACAACAGCTGGCATACAGGGGCTGGCATCGAGTGAACTGGCAAGAAGAGTTACTGACAGGAGGAGGGAGATGAGGTGGGAGGTGGTAGAGCTGGAGGATAGTCAGCAATAGGAGACGGAGGGTAAGCTCCTGTTTCACTCACGCCTGACATTGATGGCACAGGTTCTGGTTCCTTGCTGGATTCAATTCTATCTACCCTCTTGAAAAAATGGTCCAGTGATGTCCGGGTAATAGCTCTCATCCTCTTCCAGTATCTCCAGTAAAGATACTACACAAAAGTGCAACCACTTGTAGAGTATGCACGCATGTGACAATGTACTCCAAGACACATGAATTAACTTACGTGATTGGACATAAGAACGCATGTTCACATCTTTGAAAGTTCGCAACTTGAAGGTTTGTATGTAGGGGACCGACTGTATTATAGAGGTAGGTATAAAAGAAGGTAAATACTCTGTTGGAGTTTGCATATTGGTAACAACCAAAAAATTATAGTATATGGGGCAATTTTTAGTAATACAGGATTGCATTTTCTTCAGTACCAAATTTCATCATAAACCAGGACTATAGTTGTTCAGAAGATGGGATGAATGATGTATATGGAATAATAAAGAAAACTTCACAAGTAGAGTTGACCTTGAACTTGGATGCTAAAACATGAATGAAATTTGTATAAGATGCAAGTTAAGACATAAGTAGGGTGAAAATAAAGATGTCAACAAAGGTCTAAGCAAAAGACAGAAGAGAGGAGAAATAGTGTGTCCTTCTAATGTTTACTTTGTTCTTTTAAATAAGATAAAGTCCATATTATTCTTAGTCCTCTTCTATAGTATCTAGAGAGAGATAGTTAATGGATAGATAATTATTTTGGTAATTGCATCAGCTTGTCAAGATGAAAATATTTAACCTGTTGATAATTTTGAAGGGCTATTATTGTATTGTGTCTAGCTAGTAGTCACTCTCAGTTTACGTTTCATTCTTGAACCTAAGATATTCAGCTGTATAATTCAAAGTTCTATATTCAATATCATGTTAAATATTAAAAGTACAAATTAAGCCAGACAAATTAGTTCTGGTGAATAAAATTAAAATTGCAGGTCTGTCTAGGACATATGTATAACATAAATTTTTTCATGTCCATTTGATTAAGTATGTCTCAACTATATCATGGTAATTCTTACATAACTGTTATACTACCAGTTTATTAATATCACTTACTAAGGGATTGCTATGTTACGCACTGTTGTGACCTGTTAAAAACAGAATTCAATTGAGTGAATTTTAGAGATCTTCTTGGCTTTATTCAGCGATTCATGATTGGGCAGCATCCAATCTAGCAGACATAAAGGAGCTCCAAGGAGCTGTACAAAATGAAAGACTTAGGGTGGAAGGGAGCAGGGAGAAGAAGTTGTCTAGGCAAAAAAACAGACTGGTTATTGCAAGGTTCTTTTCCTTGTAGGGCATGACAGAGGTTTATCAGGCAAACTGCCTAACAAATGTTAATCACGCAATTCCTCATTGACTGGTTTAGGATTTCTTTTCTGGGCGAGTTGAAACTGTAGTTAACTTGTCTCAGTTTGGTGATGTGGGGCTTAGCATAAGAACTCCATTTTGGGCCTGTTATCTTAACAAACCTCTTTAAATGTAGTTGAGGAAAATAAACATTATTATTTAAAACTATGTCTGTCTTATAAGGCTGATGGGTTGTGTAACATAAAGGCTGTTTTGCTCTCCTGAAAATATTCGATAGGGATGAATTAGTAAAGATGGACCGTGTGGGTTTGGAGTAATTGTTATATTTTCCCGCAAAAAGGCAAAGAAAAATTTGGAATTTCTGGTGGGTGATGATGAAAGTTGTGAGAAGAAGAAGTCTGAGCAGTTTGGTAGGAAGCTAGAGGTTGTTTTGGAAATGGCCCAGAAAAACTTTAATTACAAAATATCTAGTATTCAGTTTACAGAGTTTTTGCATTTTTGTGAGATGACGTCTATCTATATCATCTATCATCTATGTATCACCATCATCATCATCTATCTAATTCCCTCTAATTTCCCCAAACCCATCTTCTATTCCCCAAAGCACATTATATACTCACAAATTCTTCACGGGAGTGACTTATACAATAGAAATAAGGGGAAAAACTGGATTCTATATCTTAGAGGAGCAGCAAGCACAAGATAGTGAGACAGTCCCCAAAATGAACTATTTGAGTGGAGGCAGCAGCGTAGATTCACAGCTGAGCAGGAGATGGTAGTAAGCACTCTGAGAATTTGCAGAAATCATAGTGGAGCTATTGTACTTTCTCCAACTTAGATGAAAATTTGTGCTATACTAATATATATCTGGCTATTTTGAGGTAGTGACCACAGAAAAAATAAGATTACACACACACATATGTATATTATATATATTTTATTTAATTAATTAATTTATTTTTTGCGGTACGCGGGCCTCTCACTGCTGTGGCCTCTCCCGTTGCGGAGCACAGGCTCCGGACGCGCAGGCTCAGCGGCCATGGCTCACGGGCCCAGCCACTCCGTGGAATGTAGGATCTTCCCAGACCAGGGCACGAACCTGCGTCCCCTGCATCGGCAGGTGGACTCTCAACCACTGCGCCACCAGGGAAGCCCCTATATTTTATATATATAATCCCATTTAACATTATATTGAAATGAAACATGTTTCATTTGATACTAGGTGATGTGAAATAAAACATCTGAGGGATTCACCCTAAAGATCCATCTCCAGTGAGTCTTCCCCAAAGAAGCATTCTCAAAACTCCTGTTTCCTTTTCTTTCACCTGGAAAGTATTGAGTCCTTTCTCCTGTGAGTGTGATACTTATTATTGAGTTTAATAGCAGTTGTTTACATATCTGCCTTCTCCTGCAGAGGTAGCCTCAGCTTCTCTCCCATTGCCAGGAACATTTGTGTTGTTAATCAATGTGTGTTGAATGAGTTACTTCATTAGTACTGAAACTGATAGGTGGTGTTTCCAGGGGGCTCCGAGGAGCCCCGGTCTCTCATGTCTCAGTGCAGAAAGAATTCAGCAAGAGGCAAAGTGATAGATTAGAAGTGAGTTATCAGATTAGGGTGATGGTGAGGCTTGCAAGCCAGTGGGCGAGCAGGTGCCACGACCCGAGAACTTAGTGGGCTACAGTTTTAGAATCAAAGGAAAAGTGGGGAGGGGGAAAAGACTTTCTTCCTCATTCTTGAGTAGACGTCATACTTTCACCATCAGCTTCTCCTCCAGGTTGGGTTTTTTGTCCCTACGTGGTCAGGCTAGGTCCATAAATTATTGTTTTCCTGTGTGCAGGGAGCATGTCCCAGGGATCATTAACATACTGAGCTTACTGGGCAGGATGTGGGTCTCATGCCACCATCGTTTTATTGTTTTGGGGCATGTCTCATGCTTCTGTTGCATGGTTTTGTTGCTAAGCAAGCCTGCTTGGTTTAGTGGTTAAGCAAACCTGCTTTCTTGAGTAATCATTAACTTACAGGAGTCTCCCATATTTTTTCTACTTACAATCCCCTGGTGGGATTAACTATTGAATCACCTACTTTGTCCCTTTTCTCTGTCCCTATCAGTACCACTGAGGAGAGAAGCAATATCCTTTTTCTGTTTATAATCTTATAACGCCTAGTATAGTTTCCTACCTGTAGCCGGTATTCAATAAATGCTTACTACTGGGCTAGGGTAAGATATATGAGGTTCTGTTTAAGATTCCTTCTCACTTTATTGTTTTGGAAAAGCTTATAGGCAAAGTAGCTATCTATTCAGTGGGATTTGAAAGATGCTAAATGTTCACTTGCCATATAACTCTTTTTTCAAAGGCTCAGCCAATTGGTGTTGTAGAAAAACGTGATGTAGCATTGTAGTAAGATTTATTAGCTGCCTACCCTTGGGAAAACCACTTGATGTTACAAGTAAACTGGGAATGTGAATATTTTGGAAGATAGCTGTGGGTTTTAAGTTAGATAAAATATGTTCTATTCCCTAACAAAGTTACAGCCACATGGAAAGGATGGCAGTAAAAGTTAATCCCCTTTTCCAAAATTTCAAATATAGGTGAAAAAGCTTCAGAAGTTTCCTATGATATTTTAACATATTTCTAAACGTACCCAGTATACTCAATGACAAAGTTTGAAAAACAAATATTAACCAGCTGTCACCTTACTGTAAAGGAATGGGATCTAGGAATAGCAAGTATTTATGGTAGAGTTTTGAAAAGTTTAAAATAAAACTTGACTCACTTTTTAAGCCAGGAGTAGGTGGTTCTTGGCTTCTAGGAGCTAGCTTGTAGACACTGGCACCAAGCAAACCTAAAGGATGGATAAGACACAAAAAAACAGGTGAATGGAGAGATAAGGTGATAAGGTAACAGAGAAAATTAATACAGTCCTACTAGCCAGAATATCACAGGTCGTGATTTTTTTTTCTTTTGCAGCTTTATAAACCCATCCTTCGTCTCCTTAGCTACTCCTGTGTTCAAAGCAGTCATTAAGTAGGTTTAGTGCCAGGTGTTTACAGACTCCCGAGGATGACAGATAGGACTGTCTCGCTGCCTCTTCTGCATGTAGAACTGCAGTTGCAGTTGGAGTGAAAGGAAAAGTATGCTTCTAGAGAAAAAAAAAAAAATTTAAATGTGTGCTGTCTTGCCTTCCATATCCTGTCTCCACTTTAAATAAGTTCCTGCCATAAGGTGGAGCTATATCCTATGGAGAGAAAAGTATTGGCTAGAAGATCTGGCAAAAGTCCACTTAGATAATTTTTCACTTGGCTTGTGGTTTGTGATTTTAAAAAGTTAAAATGCATGGCAGGCACCCCCAACTCCACCACCAACTGATGCAGAGAGAGTTGTTATTTTGGTGCAGCTAGGATTTTAATGTGGCAAAAGGTGTGTGAAGGCAAGCAGGACCTTGTTTGTTAGCTTATGCTGTAAGCACAGCTTCAGGGGAAACTTTGAAGTGCTGAGATCTGAGGTGGTGGGTTTTGAAGCCCCCCTGAGGTAATACAGAGAAACCGCAGGTATCTGATAGTGTTTGCTCTTGAGTAAATCATCCCCAGCATCAAACAGTGTGTTGACAAACAAAATGAAAAAAAGTGCTTTATTTAAAAGCGTATATTGTGTTGAATAGGATATTGCTAGAATTTAAGAGGCTGCCTTAAATTAGATGCAAGAGAGGTTTTGCTTCTCAGTTTGTGATTATAAGAGGTATGGCCATGAAAACCCCCAACTGTGTTATCTGTAAAACCCTGGCATATCCACCCAAAGGAAAAAATGATCCCCTGAAGAGAGAGAGCACTGCAGGGTTTCCTGATAACACATCAAGGGTAATCTAGATAAAGGAGAATGGCTCTACAGGAGTGTGTGTTCCATGACTCCCTGGGCAGTGCTGTCTATCTGGAAATCAATTAAAGGGCAGGGTACACCAGATCATAGCTGGTTTGGGATTTCCTCAGTAGAGATTTGCATAGAAACCTTGCAAACAGCTAAAACCTGTTATAAAAATCCAAGATGGGTTTGATCTTGGTAGAGAAGAACCTTTACCCAATAAAAACTAATATTGGGGAAGTTTTATCAGTAAAAAATTCATCTAATGTGCATATGTTTTTCCATATTGATAATGGAACTCATCTGAAATGTGCAAACATAACAATTATCTGCAATACGTCACTTATTACCTTCCTAGTGAAGGGGAGCAGAATTTGCCAAAATATGCCTCGTTGGCATACGGGTTATGTTGAGTTTGTTATTTTTAAGAAACTGCAGGCACAGGAAAAGCTCTGAGAACTGAGTAGAAATTACTCTTTTGTAAGAGACATTTATAAGGAAAATCTTCATTTGTAAGGTTGTTTCCCTCTCTACCAGGATGAGGAGGGTGATCAAATCTCTAGAAACTCTTAGCAGTGGAGAAGGCATGGACGTCAATCTGCATTACAACCGTACTCTCGTTAACTGTGCTTTTCCCGGTAACCTCTAATAACTGGCTCCCCCAGCCCCCAACATCTTCTTTTGTCTTTAGCTGGAGATGGTATTTAAGGTGATAGCTTGGACCATTTTGGGGAGTTAGTCAGTTTTCCTTGGTGTCTTGAATGTATACAGGGAGTATACATGCTATTAAACTTCTGTTTGTTTTTCTCCTCCTGTCCATCTGTCTTTTATCACCGTGGGAATCTCAGCCAAGAATCTAGAAGGGTAGAGGAAAAATTGTTTTTCCTCCCTGACACTGGGATCCTGTAAGATGTGTTGGCATTATTAGCTTCGTCTTTCCAGATAATAAAACCAACACTCTTGAGGGGATAGCAGGGTTCCCTAAGAACAGTCAGGACAAATAATATAACTACTTTCTATTTGAATGTTCATACTAATCAGAGCACTAGATACTTTATATGCACTATTTAATTTAGTCCTCACCCTAATCATGTGAAGATTATTCTCATGATTTTCATTTTATAGTTTTAAATACCTGCCCATGGTCACATAACTACTTAGTGGTAGAATCAGGAGTCCAAACTCAGCAAGTATGATGCCAGAATTCTCAAACACTGCATATTTGCTTGAAGACAATTTCTATTCTTAAAGTTGTCCAACCAAGTATTTGTATTTCCATGTTGTCTATTTACAGGCTAGCTATCCTTTTCCTTTTCAAAGCTCACTCATGAGGGCAAGGTCCTTGTGTAACTGACTCATCTTTGGCTCTGCGTAGAGCCTTGTGCATTACAGTTTCTCAAAGAGTATTTTCTGAATATATAATGCTCAGTCCAGCTGGGAAACCTGTACATACAGTGACTCATCCTTTTGATTTATATCCTCTTCCTCCTCTCCCACATCTTTTCCTTCTTTTGTATTTTCATTTTACCTTGACAAATGCATTTTTTTTTTAAATGTACTTTTGTTGTTGAAATAGGGCTCTCACCCACTCCCATAGGCCCTTATTTAGTCTTCTAACTTTGAAGGTCTTCTTTCTTTTTTTACAAAACACATCTGTCATGACTTTGCCTACTCCACTCCCCTGAGTCTCAGAGCTGCAGACTCACATTGTAGGGGTTGTCCATCCGTCTAGAGCACCTGGGGTTTAAGGTGTAAGCAATTTGACTGTAATTGCCTCTTCCCAGCAGTTACCCCTTGAAGTGGCGAAGGGGGACATTTGGTTGGTTCTCTTTTTCCATCTATGTAAATAGGTATTGGAGTCAAATCCAAAGAGCATGGCGTATTTATCTAGAAATAAATGTAACCCTCCATGATGGGAGTTTTAGCTACACCTTTGTTTGTCTTACTCTGTTCTTGGTTTATTTTCATCAGAAACTTAGTTCATTCTTTCTGTTTACATCCGATCCATTGATTTCTCTGGTGAAATAAACATAGATTTTAATAATATATTACTTAAATAAATCACATGCTTTTCTTCCCCTCTTAGATCACCATGTTGAATTGATCTCCTGATGCATGACGGCTGTATAGGATTCAACTACTATTTCTTTTTTTTTTTTTTTTAACTAAAGTCCACACTTTATTAGAATTTCCCTAGTTTTCCCCTAACATCCTTTTTCTGTCCCAGTCTCCTCTGGGCTGTGACATTTCTCAGACGTCCCTGGGTTTTGATACCTTGAAAGTTTTGAGGAGGACTGGTCAGGTATTTTGTCCCTCAATTTGTTTGTCTGTTGGTTTTCTGATGTTTTTCTTATGGTTGGTCTGGAGTTATGGGGTTTGGGGCGGAAGATCCAGACAGAGATAAAAATGCCATTCTCCTCAGGTCACATCAAGGATACATACCATCAACGGGACTTGTGACAAACGATTTTACCCTTGATCACCTGGCCAGTATCGTCTTTTTTTTTTTTTTTTTTGCTGCGTTGGGTCTTCGTTGCTGCACACGGGCTTTCTATAGTTGCGGCGAGCAGGAGCTCCTCTTCGTTGCGGGCACATGCTTCTCATTACGGTGGCTTATTTTGTTTCGGAGCACGGGCTCTAGACGTGCGGGCTTCTGTAGTTGTGGCATGGGGGCTCAGTAGTTGTGGTTCCCAGGATCTAGAGCGCAGGCTCAGTAGTTGTGGCCCACGGGCTTAGTTGATCTGCGGCACATGGGATCTTCCCGGACCAGGGCTCGAACCCGTGTCCCCTGCATTGGCAGGTGGATCCTTTTTTTTTTTCTTTTTTCCTTTTGGAACCAAAACTTTAATCCCAAGGATTCTCACCAAACATATTACAAATCACAGCATGAAAGAAAAAAAAATTGCACAGTAACTCAAAGTTCAGCTCTACAATATACTCATAATCTGGCAGGACATTGGTATCTTGATAATCGCAATTTCCAAAAACCATTACAAAGAGCTATGTATTCATGTACAGCAATCACAGAGGGGACTTATGACCTAACTCAAAGGTAAACTAACTTCCTTGAAACTTCTTAGATTCTAAACTCACTGGACAACCTCTTGTCCAGTGTGAAGACTAGTGGAATTTTTAAACCTCTAATCTAGGGTAAGGGTGCGGCTATCATTTCTACCTGCTGGCTTGTGTTCACAGCACCTTTTTTTTTTTTTTTTTAACATCTTTATTGGGGTATAATTACTTTACAATGGTGTGTTTAGTTTCTGCTTTATAACAAAGTGAATCAGTTATACATATACATATGTTCCCATATCTCTTTCCTCTTGCGTCTCCCTCCCTCCCACCCTCCCTATCCCACCCCTCCAGGTGGTCACAAAGCACCGAGCTGATCTCCCTGTGCTATGCGGCTGCTTCCCACTAGCTATCTACCTTACGTTTGATAGTGTATATATGTCCATGCCACTCTCTCGCTTTGTCACAGCTCACCCTTCCCCCTCCCCATATCCTCAAGTCCATTCTCTAGTAGGTCTGTGTCTTTATTCCTGTCTTACCCCTAGGTTCTTCATGACATTTTTTTTTTTTCTTAAATTCCATATATATATGTGTTAGCATACGGTATTTGTCTTTCTCTTTCTGACTTACTTCACTCTGTATGACAGACTCTAGGTCTATCTACCTCATTACAAAGAGCTCAATTTCGTTTCTTTTTATGGCTGAGTAATATTCCATTGTATATATGTGCCACATCTTCTTTATCCATTCATCCGATGATGGGCACTTAGGTTGTTTCCATCTCTGGGCTATTGTAAATAGAGCTGCAATGAACATTTCGGTACATGACTCTCTTTGAATTCTGGTTTTCTCAGGGTATATGCCCAGTATCAACTACTATTTCTTAAGCTACAGGTAGAAAGCATTTCAGATATCCTCTTTTATAATAAGCTTCAGTTGCAACCTTGAATCTCCTGATGAGTTTTTGGTAGAGAAGAATAGATGTGATGGTTTCCAAGACAAAGAATGGATAGATCTGAAAGTTTATTCAGTAACTTTTTATTCAAATTGTGCTTCCCTTCTACTTTATGCTAAGAATTATACCCATACGGCCTCAGCTCTCAAGGGAAATCTTATATGAATAACACAGTGTCTTCACAAAAATTTCACTGCAGAAATTAAAAGTTTAGAAAAGTATATTAAGACAAAAATCAAGCATAGTCTATACAAAAAGTCAATTAGTGAGGTGAGCTATAATGTTTTCTTCTTCCATGGTTATTTGATTAAAATGCTCATGAATTCCAGTAAGTACGTTCAGGTGTCATGGAGTAAAGAAGTGTAGGGCACGCTATACAAGACAGCACTGGGATAAGAAGGTCATACACCTTCCTTGTCATATGTTAGCATACTGTGAGACTGTCTTTGACCCCTGAGGGAAAATAAGTCAATGCATATAAAGATCGGTGTAATGATGAAACTGAATTGTGCAGTGATCACAACTGATTTGATACAGGTTAAATTCTTGATTAAAATGTTTGGAAAATGGCACTCACCTCTCAAGCTGCTGGAGAAAAGTTTGTTACTGTCCCAAAGTAAGAGTGGGATTTTATTCGATATACATAATTTATAAAAGGTTGTATCAAATTTTTAGTCCAATAAGTCTCTTTGTGGTATTCATATTTGCTACCAAGCAGTGCACAGAGAAAATGTAGACTCATTAATTATAATTTAATTTTATTCCCTTGAATACAATGATGTACTCAAATAGCATATTTTCCCAGCATGCTATCCTTATACTCTTCTTATTGACAGGGTGACTGTCTAATTTATCATCTAAATAGGTACACCTTTTATACTATTAATAGTATTAATAGTGGATACTATTAATAATTCCACTGAGGCAATAGGCACAAACTGAGATTGTTTTGGGAAAACTGGGACATATGATTGCCATACTTATAGCACAGCTATGTAATCACACATAATGTCATTGTGTCAATTTCTAAGGTGTTGGTGATTTTAGACCTAATCTCTTGTATGGTGGTGACCAAGATAAAACTTTCGGGAGCTGTAACAAATCCAGCCTATATTTTTGTTATGTTGATTTTTTTTTTCTTATCCTTAAACGTCTACTACTAGAGAGAATCTGGATGTAAGCAGAAGGAGAAGACAGAGGGTTGTTTGGGAGAACAGTAGTTCTTCATCTGAATCCACTAGGATACATTCCCAGCCTCCTCTGAGAAGTCAACAGGAGAGGGAAAGGGAACATTGTTCTTGGATGATTTTGCTATCCCCTGAACAGCTATTCCTTTGGTCTCTATTCTGTAACTACGCCCTGGCTGGTCCCTGGGTATTCCACTTAATTGCATGCCATTTCATCGTTGTTCAGTAATTATACTTGTGCATAGTTATGAGTAAAGTGATTTTCCTATATATGCATTAAAGTTAAATTTTGCTCCTGGGGTTCAATGCATGTGTCTTCTAGTGGCATCAGTAAGGAGCATGTGTGCTTCTTCCTGCCATGTGGAGAGAAGAATATGGTCAATTATGATAGTGAAATTTACTAAATGTGATGATAAACACTTTTAAAAGCAGCCCAACAAATGATTATGGATTTCACACTTTTACTAATTGCTTCAATTTCTGACTGAAATAAAAATCTTCCACTTGCTTTAGTATTGTGGCTTGGATATCTCTAGAAAATATTACAAATATCTTTAAAGTATCTCTCACTGTGCTTCTTTCCCTTTTTTTTCCAGCTTCTTTATTTCTATAAATTGACTAGTGTTTTCAATTTTCCCAATAGAAAAACTTATATGTAGAGGTAAGTACATTCATGTATTTATATATAGTTATCTTAAATGTATTTCTGATATCAGTATTCCCTAGTATTTCATAGAAATGTTCAGATTTTGAAATTCTTTAGGCTTAAATGTAGGGTTGATTTTCATTTCTTCTTTCTCACCCCTTCACCACATTAATTCTCAGCTCAGACACTGCTATCTCAGGGAAATTTTTCCTGATCCTACTTCCTACCCCTAGACGAAGTTGATTATTCTCTCTTACACAGTTTCTGGTTGCTCCCTAATTTTCCATTATAGGATTAACCACATTGTATTTTTTTTTTTTTTTTTTTTTTTTTGGCTGAGCCACGCAGCATGCGGGATCTTAGTTCCCCAACCAGGGATCAAACCCAAGTCCCCTGCAGTGGAGTCGGGGAGTCTTAACCACTGGACCACCATGGAAGTCCAACCACATTGTACTTTATATTTATGTTTATTTGGTTCAGGTCAGCCATGCTCAGTAGAATATAAGTTTTATGATATCGTAGAGTGTGTCTACTTTGCTTGACACTTTATTCCCAGTTCCTTATAAAGAGCACACTACATAGTAAATGTTCCAAATCCAAGTGAGAAGAAAAAAAAGGATGAAAGGAAGGAAGAAAGAAAAGATTTTTCTTAAGATCCCTTCCAACATTCTGAATGTTAATGATTCTGTTGATCAATGATTTCTTTGTGGGCAAGTATGGATATTCTGCCCTAGACTGCGGTGTCAGTAACTGAATATTGTTTGCTCTGAATTTTAGGGGAGACTTTTATTACCCTGATGGGTTTTTCCATGTGGAAACCAAACATTACATTTTCCTGTGTTCTTAGCTTTCTTCTTTATTATTGCTCTTCTTTCATTCACTCTTCACTGGGTCCTTCCCATTACTGTCAATATCTTTGGTTTGTGGTTATGTATTACATGGATTGACAGAAGACAATATGAGGACTGAGTGCTTCCTAGAGCCTCGAGTATACTGTTCAACTACTATAGAACCAATAATACTTTACTGTCTTAATTTGTTTATATGTCTGTCTTTTTCCATTATCCAGTAAGCTACTTAAAGAAAGGTGTAGACTGTCTGTGCTAGATATCTTTCCTTAGCTTCTTCAGGTCCAATCTTTATCTTTGCCATTCTGCTCTGTGCTCTAGGGGGCTTCAGCCTGGGTTCAACTGGCAGGAGGTACCAGCAGGAGATCACAGGGTGGAGATGGAGTTAAGAGTGGTGTTGATTCCCTGGCTCTTGAAGGATTGCCCATTCTGTTTTAGGGCTCTCTAGATTCTGGCCCTTCAGGCTAGGGCTGGAAAGAGCACCCCGCAGCTACTAACTATGGGGCACTACATCATCCTTTGTCCTTAATCAATTTCTTCTCTTTTGCTCAGTTTGAATGTGCTGTTTCATGATTTCATATTTGTTTTCTCAGTGCCTAGCACAAATCGTACGTTTTGTTGAATGAACAAATGCATTTTAGCCAAAATTCTATTTTACAAACCATGATTCCTGCTTAACTGTCTAAGTTTCAGAAACAGCAGGAATCAAAAATAGATGTTGGAGCAGTAGTTTCTATCGAGATTCTGTGAAGAGTGATAGAATAGTAAAGTCCTTACTCAAGGCATCTGTTTCTTTAAATATAAGTAAAATGTTAGTCAGTTCATAGACCTAGTCAGTTCCTGATTGTGTGGCCTTAGAAAGAAAAGACACTCTTTCTGAGCCAACATTTCTTCAGTTATTATTTGAAAGGTGGAACTTACTAAATTATTTAAGTCTGATCCGTTGCTAGTAATATAATTAACAGTTGACAGCATTTCTATCTTGAGTATTATTAAGAGAGATCTTGGAAAGAATATGCAAATAAATGAAGAAAGGGATAACAAAAGGGCAATTCTGAACACTCATACTTTTGTTTGTGGAGATAGTTGGTTACCTGTAGTGTTATGTTTGGTCATAATGAGTGTACTTCTCCATTCTTTCCGTGTATGAGCCATGGTTAGTTGCTAAAGAATGACTTTCCCACAGAAAGCAAAATCTTGGCAGAGAGTTTCAAATGCTCCTTCTTAGATTTATGTTCCTTCATGTGTTCCTACTTTTAATATAATTTTTATCCTATTCTGTTTATTTATTTACACATCACTTGGGCAGTGATTTTTCTCCAGAAATGCATGTGTTTTTGATGCTGCAACCCATTAGGTATTTGCCATTGTTTTCCTACAAACTATAACAGATTTTTTCCCTTTCAACTTCCCTGCTAATATCAATTTCTAAAGTGTTTCGTGTGCATTCAAATGCTGTAGATCTTTCATTAGATTATAAAAGAATTGCTGTTGACTACATACAATGATAGTAACTGTATTTCACTTCCCAGGTACTCCAAGAGAGGAAGACTTCCTTGTGATTTTATAGTTTATCTGAAAACATAATGTATACAAAAGTGTGGATTAAGTACCAACAGCTTTCTTTGGTTTTATTTATGACTAGAACAGCTATAATATTTCATTATTGTAAGGAAGACAATACATCATGTTAGTTCCTTACATAGTTTTGCTGTGCCTCAGTTAAAATCCAAGATCCACTATTTATTTGTTTCTCAATTTCCTCATCAGTAAACAGTGGATAAAAATAATAATACTCATATGGTTGTTGTGCGGATTAAAAAAATTAATGCAAGTAAAGCCTTTAGAATATTGCCTGGCATGTAGTAAGTACTCCAAATATGTTAAATACTTTTATTCTGAAGTCCCATAATATTTTCTGTGCCTTTCAAAATGCGTGGATATTTCTGCTTTCTATTTTAATTATTTGTGTAAAGATTATATCATCTTTACTAAATCCCAAATAGGGAAGTTTCAATATCTGATTCATGTCTTCCACACAGTTTGTATCTACCACCATAATAATCTGTAATTTATCAAGTATGCAATAAACACTTGTGTATAGAAGAAGGGAGGCGTCTTAATGAGTGTTCGTAAGCTTTATTTAGTTGGGAAAATTGATAACTTTGAAATTCCCTATGGCTTGGTTCTGAAATAAAATAATCATTTTGGTAAAAGATGTAATACAAGCTGTAGAGTTTCAATTAGCCCTTGGAAAGCATGGCTATTTTCATAAAGTGTGAATGTTGCCTGAGAATGGAAATTTTAAAAACAGGAACTCAGCTGAAAGTTAAGATTATAAAAGAGAAACAGGACTGAGAGAAAATTAATCAAATCACAGTTCTTTGTCATCAAGATGTTACCTACTTGGTACAGACAGGTACCTACTACCTACTTGGTACACTCAGGATAGAGCATGCCAAAGGAACATTCAATTCCGACTGTTCTCCCCATGGTTAGATAACATGAAAGAAAAAAGAAAAAGATACAAATTTTGCAAGTAAGATTGTATGAGAATCTTTGCATAAAATACTAAAAAGAAGACGAGACTTACTATGGATTTGCTATGTGGCCGTGGGGAGCTGGTTCTCCCTTCCTCATATGTTAGGGTAAACTCTTTTTTTTTTTTTTTGCGGTACGTGGGCCTCTCACTGTTGTGGCCACTCCCGTTGCGGAGCACAGGCCCCGGACGCGCAGGCTCAGCGTCCATGGCTCATGGGCCCAGCCGCTCCGCGGCATGTGGGATCTTCCCGGACCAGGGCACGAACCCGTGTCCCTTGCATCAGCAGGCAGACTCTCAACCACTGTGCCACCAGGGAAGCCCGGTGAAACACATTTACACATTTTAAAAAATGCTTTTAGGCAAGAAAATCTGTTAGGTTCTTTACAAACCTAATAAACTTTAATTATCATCATTGTGTTTTCTTTCAATGGAGATGGACTGCTTTTAAATTATTTTCAATTATTGCATAACCATTAGACTATGTGGACAAGCAAGTAAAGGCACTTGCTAGATGTTTAAAAGAAAAAACTTAGATTCTGTTATTTGTGCATGACAAGGGACAATGTTCATGAGTTAGAATTATAAGGACTTTGCCATAAATTTCCATATTGCTTGAAGACATTGCTTGGTGGCTAAGAAGTTTTTTAAGGAGTTGATTAGCTTGAAAAAAAATGTTTTTGACTAATTCAAATGGATCTAAAAGTGTGATACCCTGAGATTACTAAATGTTCAGCTGTTCAGCTGGCAACATCCTAGCCCAGAATTCACACTCTGGTCAAAAAAGGTGAAGGACTAGGAGTTAAAGCTTTTACGTGTGTCTTTCCTTTTCTTTAAATATGTATTTTCTTTGTATTGCTTAGTTAGGTTGCTGATAGTCAAAGAATTAGCTAATGTCTTTTTATTTCAGGTAGAATAAAAAAGTTATTTTAATTTTTTTCAACAAGGTAGAAGAAGCATCATTTCTCTTCTATTGAAACTGCACTTACAAAGTCAATTTCCCAAATTCAAAGGTGAAGGCATGCAAGAATAGAAAACAAAGTTTGTTAGTCCACAGATATGAGATACCTTAAAAAAATAAAATCAAATCGCTGTAGGACTTGCCAACCTGCTCTGCTTCATTTTAGATTCTAGAGCCATCATTAAGAAAAACACGCTTTTTCTTTTATCTGTGCCCCATATTGGTATTCATTCTCCTCTAAGCAATTGTGAGCAATCAGGTCCCCCAACTGAAACCCTTTTGAAATTTCTGGGTCTTCAGTCTCTTTGTAAATATGCTAAGTTATTCTCCATCCTCCCTGCCACCAATGAGCAGACTTAATCGAGATAATATGCAAAGTGTTATTCCCCTAGTATTTACACCTCTCCAAAAAGGGAGAATTATTTTCAAGTGAAGAAACCTAAGGTAAAGGTGAAGGGGGTGAAGAATCACCCAGTGATTGTGTAGCCCATCAAGACGTGCTGCCCTAGCCCAATTCTCATTTTGATTTATTTAAGTTTGGAAATAACAGTATTAAATTAGCAAAGACAAGCAATAAACAAAACCCTGGAGATGAATTAGCCATTGTCTCTGGTCCATTAATCTCCTCTTCAATTCTAGAGAATTGTGGCTCACCCGGACCCGAAGATCAAATAAAATGCCTAATTGGGAAAATCCTAAACAAGTGTGTCCTGGGGAGCTTGAATTTATTTGTCACCCGCTCAAACAACTGTGTTGTTTATATAAGTCTTTAAAACCCTGATACTTTTCCTCTACTATATCTTAATCCCTGGTTCTTTATGCTCAGGAGGGCAATTTAGAGTTGTTTTCAATTAACTAGAATGGAGAGGGGCACTTATTCCAAAAACAGATAGCTGTGTTGTGAGTATTTTGCCAAACATACTGAGTGGTTTAGATCTAAGCATCAGTTTTGGGACATGCTTTGGAATCTCCTTGAAGGTAATATCTGCACTTTGGTGCTTTTAATATCAGTAATAAAGGTTTGAATATAGTCACAATTAAGGACATAGTATAGCAAGGAAGGTTGAGGTGTTAAGGCTAAACTCAAATGTGAAGTAAAGAGCTGAGATAATTATCTAGAACAGCAATACTTGCATTTTTAAAACGCAGATAATATGCAGATAATTGAGGTCAAACTTTTTATTTAATTAGAATGAAAATCAGTGTGCTGAATCTTGTTCACACGGGGTAGGGCAATAATTTTCACAGCCTAAAAACACACAAATACTTTATGTTGTATAGAAAAAGCCAAAGAGCAGGAAACTGTAAATCAACTAACTGGCAGCGAAATGACTACACACACTATTAATATTTACTCTGTCTCAACTATAGTTTAAATGCAGAACTTAACGATGCATAGTATTTTATAAGAATTATGTCATTTAATCCTCAGGGTGAATCAGAAGCAGGTTAATATTATTAGCTCTGTTATCCAGATTAACAAACGGTGCTTCTAGACGTTAGAGATTCACTCAGGACTGGTCAAATGGTAGGACCAGAATTTGCTCTCAGATACGTTTGTTTCTGAACAAACGGATGCTTTTAGTACTAAACTGCATGGCTGTTATCACCAAAGCTGCAGAATTACTAACTGGGTTTGCTGAAGGGATTCATTAAATTGAGTAGAAGTTAAAAAGTATTACTGAGCCTAGGTGAAACAGAGGTGAGTTTAGATTTGGGGGATATATGAAGGAATCCTCTAGTTAGCAATGTCTGTGCAACAATAAAAACACACTTGTTTTTACTCTATGTTTGCTAAACTGATTAGTTTTAGGACATTTACACAGCATTGTGTTCCTCCAGCCCATCTCCGTATTTAAGCGTGTTAGTATCCTTTGCCTTCAGCTGCAGTTATTATTACTGGAGCAAGCTATTAATGTGCTCAGGAAGGTAGCATAGGGATCAAGTCAACTTGTGTGTTAAGTTGACCGCAGTCCTCTGTTATTGATCGGCTATACGTTAACTTGTTTTAAAGAAATACTCATTGGGGCAGAACAGACTGTATTAAGATGAAGACTGGTGTAGGATATAGGGGTTATGTGTAGGGGTTGTGTATATGTATACATTGCCTGATAATTTAGGCATAACAGTTTTTAATATTGTTGCTATACAGGCACATCTATAGCTATTTGGACAATTACATATCGAACGGATTATTTAAAATTTCAATTTGTAATAACTGCATAGCTACTTTAAAAGTACTGTTTACTTATGTTTCTCATCACAAGAAAAAAAATTTGTAACTATGTGGTGATGGATGTTACCGTGGTGATCGTTTCATGATATATACAAATAGTAAATCATTATGTTGTACACCTAAAGCCAACAAAACATTATATGTAAGTTATATCTCAATTTTAAAAGTACTGTTTAGTTAACAAGGAGCTTTTAGGTACAGAGTTTTACTTGATTCTCAGAATAGCCTTGTGGGTTATATACTCTTATTGTTCCTACTTAACAAATGAAGAAATAAAGACACACAGTTTAAATAAATGAACAATAAAATAGCTACTTAAAAATAAAATCTGAGTAAGGGAACAAAACATTGGGATGAAAGGGATTATCAGAATGTTCAAGTGAGACATTGAGATGTTTTATTTATTCTACTTTGTATATGAAATTATCAAAACTGGGTAGGTTTGAAGCAGGCAAATCTTTGTATTTTCAATTCTAAGTAGGTGAAAAATAGAGAAAGGCAGCAATCTTGATAAAGGTCAAAAATTATACTGACAGCCATGTTGAAACTGGTAGAAAACTTTTGTCTAGAGTAAACATTTCTAGGGATGATTTATGCAAAGAGTTTGAAGTATTCAGAGTTAATTTTTTTTTTTTTGAGTGGGACTCTTAATTACAATATCCAGCCTTGGAAGTGATAAACATTTTGACTCCAAATATTTACTTGTTCATACATTATGAATTAATTATATATCAGGGAGCAGCTGATGCCTGGAAACTATATCTGTGGTCAACGACTTTAAATTTAAGATCTCGTTCTCTCTTTCTGTCTCACTTCAAATAACATACTCTGCACATGTGTTAATTAATGGCAGAGTTGTCTTTATCTGATATTAGAAGACCAGTAAAGTTACTGTTCTGACCATGTCTGTAACAACATAGGCAGTTCAGACAGATGATAGACTGATGATTTAGCCTTGTATGTACAGAATTAATTATAGCTTGATTTTGCTCCTGTTTTCACCTGGTTGTTTTAGCATTGTGTAGCTGCCATCTGCCTTTTAGGAAGTATTCTATAAGGGAAGCAATATTAATCTCCTTGCCTATTAATTCATTTTAATAAAAATGTAGTAAGATTAACAAAAATGTATTGATTACTTCCTATGTACCAGACACTACTAGAATCTAGGGATAGAAATAGAAATGTGAGCAAAAATGGACATAGTCTGTGTTCTCATGAAATTTACAGTGAAGTATGGAAGACAGACATTAATCAAATAATGTAAAATAAATAACTGTGAAAGATACTTTACTAAGTGCTACCAAACATATTCTGTACTATGAGAACACAGGATTGGGAAAACTAAAATAGTGTGGAGGGCTTGGAAAGGTTTTCTTGGGAAAGTTACAATTGAATGAAGGATGAGTCGGAGTTAGGTGGAAAGGAAAGGGCATCTGAACCATAGATACAGCACGTTCAAAAGCCCTTCTCAGGAAGAAGCATGGCATGTGAAACGACTGGGGAGCACAAAGTGAGGAAAGGATGATGGAAGATGAAGCTGAAAGGATGGCTAGGTGTCCAACTCTGTAGGAATTTGGTTTATTAATCCCAAATGGCCATTCACACATACATTGAACACATTGACTTTTTTTTTTTGGGCAGCACCCTGGGATGGGACCCACGCCCCCTGCAGTGGAAGCATGGAGTCTTAACATATATCTACAACTACACACACACACACACACACACACACACTCTCTCTCTCTCTCTCTCTCTCTCTCTCTGCTGATTGTGTTGTTCTGGAGAGCCCCGACTAGTACACTAGGTTATTGGAAATATGGGACACATACCTATTTGGATACTTAGTTAAAAACTAGTAACAAGGATGTAAGAATATAGCATGGTGATATGAGATTAAGACAAATAAGTGGGTAGACAAATCACTGGAAGAGTTATGAGAATAAGAGAGTGCCTAGGTAGACTTAAGCAGCGGGTAGGACTTGAATTGCGCAGGGAGGGCAGAGGGAGATAAATAGTCCAGGTAAGGCAGGGGCAGCGGTGCAGAGGGAGAAATAAGTGTGGAACGATTGCAAGGCAATGAGTAGACCATCCTGAATGAAGCAGAAGATTTTGGTAATAAACACTCACACCTGGCATCCATCCCTGAGTCAAGAGGTGATCAGAATCCAGAGCTCTCTTGTTCTGTGTTCCACAGAAGGAAGACATTGTGTGTGTGAAACCGGGCTGTGTGGCAACCTCACAGGAAAGGCGTTATGAATTATTCAGAAAGAGAAAATTAAATAATGAGTCCTGTAAGATGGTCTAGTTCTATGTGATGGTCTGGTTCTATGTGGATTTTTTTCACCTCACAGGGGTATACAGAATAAGATGAGTAGAGCAAAAAGAGAGTGAAATAACCAATCAGCCAAACATAGCCAGAGAAATAGTTCTGGGACTCACAGCGTGTGCACCTGACGCAAGAGGGGCTCTTGAAGGAGGGATAATGCAAGATTTCCACCTGTGAGAGGGAGCCCTGTTGCCAGAGTCTTTGACTGCTCTTTCTGCGACTAGGCTAATCTTTTGCGTTGTTTCTTTCTTGCTCTCAGGAAAAGAACTTGGAGAGAATTCTACTGTAGTTAATGTCCAGGAAAAGTTATTTCTTTTATGTGCACTGTGGGGCTTGCTGCCATAAATTTAGGCAGTGATTTAGCCAACTCTGAAGTAGCTGTTCTGATTTGTCACTCAGTGGGCTCAGTTTACAGAGGCGAAGAACTGAGCTGTCCCTCATGGGGAGGTGGGGAGTGCATTTCCTACTGGCTGCTATAGACAGGAGTTCATTTGTTCCAGGGGTCCCAAGTGCTCTAAACAACAGGTTAGAGAGTTTATACAAGTGGCATTTAACTCTCGGCATTAATTAAAAGTGGCGTGCTGCATCATTTGGGCAAGTATGGGTAGAACTGAGGTGTAGATAGTTCTGGAGAGCAAGCTGTGAAAATCTTTCTAAAACTTTTCACGTGTTTATGATGTAAAAGTTTATTTTCGTGACACTGATATAATTTGGAAGCGAAAGAAATAGCATCTCTTAAAATAATTGAGTAGCATCTTGCATTCAGTTGCTGAGGAGGTAAGAGGAAGTAGTGAGTGTTTACCATTATTCTGCTTAGTCAAAATGTATATTAAATTCATAAAATATACAGGCACCAGGTTCAGCAGTCTACCTGCCTTACTTTATTGTTACCTTACAACAACAGTGTATTTATTCTTTAATGAATTTTACTGAGCACTTACTTTATGTTGGTTGCTGGGAACAGCTAGGGACAAAAAGAGATGAAATTCCTGCTCTCTTGGATGTTACATTCCAGTCACTTAGACAATAATCAAAGGTAGAATGTAAGTTCTACAAAGGCAGGGGTTTGTGGGCTTTTCTTTTTAATCTACTTTTAAGGCTACATCAACTATAACAGTACCTGACACATATATATACTCAATGATATTTGTTAAATGATTGAAAGGTGAGAAGAGTGAAAATTAGAGAGATTGGGTTGCTTGTTCATGGACCTCTATGCCTATAAAATACACATGCCTTCTAGATATTATTTCTTTTCTTAATATTCTGCTGATACATTTGTCTCCAAATGAGGAAAATTGTAGTTTAATGGCTCAAGCCTTTCCCCATATGTTCACTTGCCTGAATTTTGAGATTTTTTTGTGTGTTAATTTTGTTACTTTGGGTATCACTATCTTACATTTCCATTGAAACCATCCCTTTGAGCTGGTTAAGAAAATTCTAACACCAAAAACAATTTCTGAAGCACTGTCTATATAACACACATTCTTTTAGGTGTAGGAGATAGAAAAAGTAAACTGTCAAAATAGAGTCCTTGCCTCTGCTAGAGTAGGGGAGATAGGAAAAAAAACCCAGGAAAAATGGATAAATATATATAATAAATGACATATTAACAAGTTTGATGAAGCAAACAAAACAGGGAAATGTGATAGCGAGACAAGAGGAAGCTGATGGTCAGGGAGGACCTCTCTGAACTGGTAACATTTGAATTGAGATGAGACTTGAATGATGAAAAAGAGCCAGCTATGAAAGGACATTTTGGAGAAATGTCAGAAGAAGGAACAGTGAGGGAAAGGAAAGAGCTTCACTTTTAAGCTGACAGAAATCTTGCCATTTTGGAAGGGGCACAGTTGGTATATGTAGGTAAACCGAACTACCCAGATAGATGAGAAAGCAATTTGGATTTTATTTTAATTGAAATTGGAAGGCTTTACATGGCTCCGTGTTGGTGAGTGAAAAATCACTCTGGCTGCCATTAGGATGGATAGAGAGTGTCACAATTGCCATCAGGATGACAGCCAGTTAGAAGGTTGTTTTAGTAATTTCAGGCAAGAGTTAGTGGTAGAAATAAAGAGATACAGTCAGAGAAGAGTTATATTTTGAAGATACATTAGGCAGAATTATTGGTGGGTTGGATATAAATAGGGTGTGAAGAAAGTAATCAAAGATGACTCTAGGTTTGTGGCTGAGTAACAGGTTGGGAGCTGATTCAGTAACAATGAAGAAGACTTGAGAATGGGATGGTATATACTCGTGAGCAAAAAGAATCAATAGTTCTGTTTGACTATTTTAAGTTTTCAATGACATTAATGCCAAATGATTTATATTGCAAATTTATATTGCAAAGTAAGGAATAAGCATTGAATTTATGGAGATGATATGATATGAATATGGAAGCAGAAGTGATTTTAGAGAGAAAAATTTCAAAGTCCTCAATGTAGAGACTGAATGAGATCACTTTGAGGGAGGGTGTAGATTATAGATGGAGGTAGCGAGCACAGAAAAAGGAGTCCGTCAATGTTTCAGTGTTTACAACAGGCACAAAAGTCAAGGATCCAGAAACAGAAACTGGGGGTGTCCTGACAAACCAGTTATGAAAGGAAACTATTACAATAAAAAAGAGTGGCACTAGAAAATGTCAACAGGATTTTTCAATTTTAACAGAAGGAAAAATATGTAGAACTATCAGGTAGGTTAAGGTAATTAGTAAAGAAAAAAATGAAGTATTGGATAGATTTTCTATATGAGATTTATGGCTAGGTCATTTGTTACCTAGAGTCAGTTATAGAATTATGCCAGATTAGAGGAGAGAGTGTAAAATAGTCATGATAAAGAGTGAGAACTACCCAGGATATATTATAGGACTGAAACAGGAGGGAAGAGGGCAGGGCACAACCTTTAAGAGAATGACATAGCCCTGGGACATGACAAAAACTGGTTAGAACCAACTAGGTCCAAGATGGCGGAAGATTTGACTGCTGGTGTACCTTGAGCCTTATTATACGCTCATTGTAACACATCAGCATGCTAAATGACACACTCATCAGTGCCATGACAGTTCTGAGGCTAACCATAAAAGGCCAAAAAGTGGGCGGTAGCCCAGTTCTGGGAAGTCCCTGCCCCTTCCCCCAAATAGTTGGAATAATCCTCCTATGCATTAGCCGATAAAATTACCCAGCCCATAGAAACTAACCACACCATATTTTGGCACCTGTCACCTTCCGAGATGGCCCATACTCTGTGGAGTGTGTTTCTCTCTAAATAAATCCACTTCTTACCTATCACTTTGTCTCTCACTGAATTCTTTCTGCCATGAGACATCAAGAACCTGAGCTTCATTAAGTCTTGAGAGACTGGGTGTGTGATCTCAGTTAAAAGACCGTGGGTTCAGCAAAGGAAACCATAAACAAGACAAAAAGACAACCCTCAGAATGGGAGAAATATTTGCAAATGAAGCAAGTGACAAAGGACTAATCTCTAAAATATACAAGCAGCTCATGCAGCTCAATATCAAAAAAACAAACAACCCAATCCAAAAATGGGCAAAAGACCTAAGTAGACATTTCTCCAAAGAAGATATACAGATTGCCAACAAACACATGAAAGAATGCTCAACATCACTAATCATTAGAGAAATGCAAATCAAAACTACAATGAGGTATCACCTCACACCAGTCAGAATGGCCATCATCAAAAAATCTACAAACAATAAATGCTGGAGAGGGTGTGGAGAAAAGGGAACCCTCTTGCACTCTTGGTGGGAATGTAAATTGATACAGCCACTATGGAGAACAATATGGAGGTTCCTTAAAAATTAAAAATAGAACTACCATACGACCCAGCAATCCCACTACTGAGCATATACCCTGAGAAAAACATAATTCACATAGAGTCATGTACCACAATGTTCATTGCAGCACTATTGACAATAGCCAGGACATGGAAGCAACCTAAGTGTCCATCAACAGATGAATGGATAAAGAAGATGTGGCACATATATACAATGGAATATTACTCAGCCATAAGAAACGAAATTGAATTATTTGTAGTGAGGTGGATGGACCTAGAGTCTGTCATACAGAGTGAAGTAAGTCAGAAGGAGCAAAACAAATACCGTATGCTAACACATTATGTATGGAATCTAAGAAAAAAAAATGGTTCTGAAGAACCTAGGGGCAGGACAGGAATAAAGATGCAGACGTAGAGAATGGACTTGAGGACACGGGGAAGGGGAAGGGTAAGCTGGGAGAAAGCGAGAGAGTGGCGTGGACATATATACACTACCAAATGTAAAATAGATAGCTAGTGGGAAGCAGCCGCATAGCACAGGGAGATCAGCTCAGTGCTTTGTGACCACCTAGAGGGGTGGGATAGGGAGGGTGGGAGGGAGACACAAGAGGGAGGGGATATGGGGATATATGTATATGCATAGCTGATTCACTTTGTTATACAGTAGAAACTAACACAACAATGTAAAGCAATTATACTTCAATAAAGATGTTAAAAGACCATGGGTTCAAGTCCCAATCTGGGTTATAGGGTTTCAGGACAATGAAAGTTCGGATGTCCATTTGAGTTTTTCAGTCATAAATTTGAAGGAAGACCTATCAGAATAATTTGTTTTCGATTTCCTAAGGCTATATTCAGTATCTTGAGCACAGTAATAGATTTTCATAATTTAATCTGAGTTGGGGATTTTCTAGGTATATACAATGGAGGGAAATAAGGGTTGAGTTGGTTAAGCATGCCTTGTGAAAGAGTGGATAAAACGCTAGACCTTGGAGCCAGTATAGATAGGAGAGAAGTATAAATAAGAATAGGTTGTTGGATAGTGAAGAAGTGGATTCTACTTCTCACAAAAGGAGATCATTTCTGGACTAGGAATACTAGTGTAAGTGATCTGAAAGGAGAGGAGGGTAATGGAATGTTGGAAACCCATACCCATACTTGTAGCTGATGTGTGTTATTGGTGAATCCTAGGTCTAGTATCTGTTCATGTGAGTGGCACGGTAAGGTTGAACTGAAGAAAAGGATCAGTGGAGATAAGGATGTCGAGGAAGTTGGAATTCAGGGTGTTGTGATTTTGACAGGAGTCATGGAGGAAAGGAAGGTAGTGAGAGAGCTGCTGAATGAATCAGGAATTATGTTGCAGGGCTTAATACAAGGAAGAGAAACTGGTAGTTTCAAGAAAGAGAAAACCTAGGAGAGGTAGAGGGTTGTCAAAACATGATGACACATATATCAGAGAAAACAAAATTATTGAAGGCTGAGGAGAGAAATAGTTTGAAAGTGACAATGGTGGATAACTACCCAAGACAGTCCTACTTTATGCCTATTATCTTTTTTTTTTTTTTTTTTTTTTTTGCGGTACGCGGGCCTCTCACTGTTGTGGCCTCTCCCGTTGCGGAGCACAGGCTCCGGACGCGCAGGCCCAGCGGCCATGGTTCAGGGGCCCAGCCGCTCCGCGGCATGTGGGATCTTCCGGGACTGGGGCACGAACCCGTGTCCCCTGCATCGGCAGGCAGACTCTCAACCACTGTGCCACCAGGGAAGCCCATATGCCTATTATCTTGGTATGATTTTTAGTACCTCTCTTTATTTTTAAAAATGTTCTAATTTTAAATGATCACCTAATAAAAAGATATTCCTCTTATCTCCCTGAACTACATTATGTATGGATAAGGAAAAAAACCCACCTTTACCTAAAGGGTATGTAAGGTCCCTCTACTCAGGGGACAGTCACATTTCTGTCAAAACCAGAAGGTAAAGAAACTATTTAGAGAACAGGTTGAGAATATAGGCACCCTTACTGTTAATATCTTCAGAGCTTCAAAAACATAGCCAAGAGCCTTGGGAGCTGGAGAATAAATGGCTGGTGAGGTAATATTAGGGGGTGCATAGAACAGAGTGAAGGGGATCTCTGAGGTTTGGATTCTTGATGGTGAGTGGTCAGAGAAGAAGATAATTGAACACCTCAGGGTGGTGGCTGGTTTCATGCAAAAATGTAGACTTTTTGGCAAGTAGGATTATTCAGTGATTAGAGACAGTGAATATGTTGGTGGCTAATCATGCTTTTGGAAAGGGGCTACTTCAGAGGAACAATGGATAGAGACCTAAATTCTGTTACTTTGAGTCACACCATAGCACGGAGCTAAACCCCATCACTGAATTATCCTCTTGATTTATTCATTCATTGATTCATTTATTCAATAAATAACCAGTTATGGATTGCTATGTTGAATCATGGCAATATATATTCCTAGATAGAGTAAATTCTTCAAGAGTATGATCAAAAGGTGAAACCTTACCATAAGAAAAATTAAAAGATAAATATCATAAAACATTATTTCATATTGTTAATATCATTATGTTAATGGCTGCCATTTATTGAATGCCTACTGTAGCCTAGGACTGTCTAAACAATAAATCCCTATTTATTTAATCCTGTCAACAATGTCATAGAGTAGACATTTATTATCCATCTTTTACAAATGAGGGGTTAGGAAGTAATTTGCTCAGTGTCACTCAGTTTGACACACACTCGAAACACAAAGTGCTCTGTTCAAAAAGGTGGGCTGTTTCTATTAGAGAATATCAGGGAAGGTCTTTAGTAGATAATGGCCTTTGAGTTAGGCCTTGGAATACAGATATATTTGGAATGGGAAAGGGGCAACACAACCAAAGATCAAGGTGATTTTCAGGGGGCATTTATATGAAACAATAAAATAATTAATTTGGCTGGATGTAAGAGGGTGAAAAGCATGAGTGAGAATAAGACAAACACATATTAAGGCCAAAATGCACGTCAATATATGCATTTAACATAAAAATCCCTTCTAGGAAATAAGAAAAATGAAGTAATTCATGAACTGTTTAGCAACATAGCATTTTTAGAAATCCTAATCTATGTTTGTTTATTTTTTTCCCTCAGCTGCTATTTCTACCCTTTTCCATTCCCTGCTTTCAAGCAGTTGGCTCTGTTTCTGATTTCAAAATTGTAAGTCCTAGAGTAGTGTAGAGAAATAGTTTGGGGAATGGATAATGTGTTTCATTCAGTTATGAAAGGACAGTAACTTTTCCTGGACAAAGAATAAATGCCTCCCAAGCTGTGTGGAGGAAAGTAGGAGACACAAGGAGAGGAGGCATGCACGTGGGACTGACAGCCATGTCGGGGACATGCCATGATGCCAAAGACGAAATCCTATCACTGTCAGAGGGTCCATGGGCAGACTGTTCTGGCAGAGGATCGGGGCAGCCTAAAAGGGAGAGTCAAATGTGGCCAAACAAATAAAGAAATACTAGATAGGGAGGGAACATGTGGACCTAAAAGGTTATGTTGGCTTTGAGGTTGGCCCCTGTGACATAGCATGGGGTGATAAAGGACTCAAGATGTATGTGCCTTCTAAATACCCTCTGCAAGCCCAAGTAGCTTAAATAGAGGCCTTGGACAGAGGTAGTGAGGAGGGAAGGAGGGGATGAACCACAAGAAAGACTGATATTCAAGTTTCTTACATGCCTAGCGTGATGGGCGGGGGGCTTGAACATAAATTAAGCTATGGAAAATAAAGCTATAGAAAATAAAGATCTATTTCTTAAACATCTGAATTTGTGAACTGTTTCATATCAACGGTTTCTAATTTTTCAGGCTGTATTAGTTAGGCTAGGCTAGTATATGATGTGGCAAGAAATAAACCCAGAAATCTCGGTGGCTTAACATAATAAACATATAATTTTCTCTCCGATTAGACTGGGATGTGGCTGAGCAGCCCTTCTCCCTCTTGTAGTCACACCACTAGAAACATGCAAAGCGGGAGCTTCCCTCTTTCCTTGCTACTGAAGGGAAGAAGTCGATGGGGAAAGCACGCTAGTTCTTAATTGCTCCAGCCTGGAAGCCTCATACATCATTTCCTTTCACCTACCCTTATCCTGCACTAGTCGTGTGACCTCCAACTAACAGTGAGAGGGGCTAGGGACAGTGAGAAATACGGTGGAGCATGGATACTTGGTCAATCATCTATTACTACCCACAGACCCATGCAGTTAGACAAAGGAGACATTCTATTTTACCTGCTGCGTTGCAAATACTTCATTTCTTCCAGGGAAGTGCTATTTTCATTGCTGGGCCAGGGCTTTGTGAATCTATGATTCTTGCTTTCTGAACTCACAGAATGTCCCCCAAAGTCCATTTGTATGTTCCAGGCAATGTTTCCTTTCCCTTTCCTCTCCTCTTTCTGCCCCTCCTCCTCTAGAAAAGTTACAAGACTAATGAAACCGGGTTTATTGTGTGATTTGAAGAAAACCCTCATCAACTGCATTTCAAAATTGGTATTAAAATTTAAAGTCCAGAGCCCTTTAATAGTTGTCCCAGCAATTTAATGGCATGTTGTTTTTAGTCTGTCATTTGGACTAAGAACTGAATTGAATTGCAGCAAATCATCAGTTTGATTTCTACGAATTTCTTACTACTACTACAAAATATCTTTGCATTTAATGTACTAGTATGGCATAAAGGCATCATTTAGGATTATTTCCTGAGGAGTAAAGCAAGGACCATTTCAGAGCCTATAAAACATAAGATATTCTTTTGGTCTGCAATTTATTTTCATACTCTGCAGATATACTCTGTAAACACAGAAGCACACATAAGATTGTCAGAGTTTCCCTTAATGCTGGATTCTTTCTCTGTCCTGAGAATTCCATCTTGTTAAACTTATCTGACATTGGGTTAAAACTCTCACCAAACAATGCGTTATACCTGAGGAAACAGGAGTTTCATTTGGATCTAATAAAAGTTAAGTTTAGTTTAGTTTTGTTCTTTTTAAAAGCAAATGTCCTATGATGCCTCATCACAGAGTTAGGTGTTTTTTTTAGGCTGCATTGGGTCTTTGTTGCTGCATGTGGGCTTTCTCTAGTTGCAGCGAGCAGGGGCTACTCTTCATTGTCATGCACGGGCTTCTCATTGCGTTAGCTTCTCTTGCTGCTGAGCATAGGCTCTAGGCACGTGGGCTTCAGTAGTTGCAGTGCGCAGGCTCAGTAGTTGCGGCGTGTGGGCTCTAGCACACAGGTTCAGTAGTTGTGGCGCACGGGCTCAGTAGTTGTGGCTTGTGGGCTCTAGCGCGCAGGCTCAGTAGTTGTGGCACACGGGCTGAGTAGTTGCGGTGCACGGGCTTAGTTGCTCTGCGGCATGTGGGATTTTCCGAGACCAGGGATTGAACCCGTGTCCCCTGCATTGGCAGGGAGACTCTTAACCAGTGCACCACCAGGGAGGTCCCAAAAGTTAAGTTTTAACTGATTTGTCAGTGACTCTATTCAGTGACCTTTACTAGTATCTTTCTTTTAATCTTACAGTATAGGCTCTTATTGCAGCATACAATATAGGAAGAATATTGTATTAATTTGTTGATTTGATAGTGAAATTCTTCCTCGTGATGCAAATGTATGTAAATGAACATCTAAATTCTGCTCTGAACATTCTGCTATTTCAGAATTGAGTTATAAAAAGGAATGAGAGTGAGAGAGAGAGAGAGAGAGAGAGAGAGAGGAGAATTAAAAAAAAGAACAAGAAAAGAGGGAAAGACCATAGATTGCTACAATCTTTTTTTCTTCACTTAAAAAACTGTGCAAGTTATTACCCTACTCTTGGTTTAAAAAAATCTTTAGGTTAACGCTACTAAATGATTGTCATTCATCATATCAGAGAATTTGGCATATAGGTTTGGATGGTTTATTGTGCTGTGTACTACTGATAAATCTACAAATACAGCAACTGTCACTATCTCTCTCAAATTCAAATTCATTTTCCATATGCTGAGTGTTTTTTAAAAAAAATATTTGGCTAGTACAAGTTTTGCCTGGCTAAATTGAACTTGTTTGAATATTAAGTATTTTAGGAAACAGAAGGAACAAGGTATTTATAAGGGTACCTTGGGATATCAGCTTAAATTTCTTTGGATCATAAGCATCATTGTTTGGCAACACAAATTATTACCCCTTTGTACAGTGATTAGGTATTGAAGAGTTGAAGAATGGATGTTAAGTGGAGCGATGCTTAAAACTGGCATATTGGCCCAAGTTGTTTTATTCTTTTACCACTTACATATGCCAGTAAGCTTAGTTGCTTTGATATTTTTCAGTATTGAATTTATGCAAGGAGTAAGATATATAGAAATGATTTTCCTTCAGATCAGTTTGCCATCTGATCAATAGTTTATGTTATTTGGTTGAGATTTCCCATTAAAAAGATGCTCATCTACTGCCTGGCTTGCTCTAACATTCTTAACAGTATTCTTTCGGCTTGTGAATGGTCTACTATACCTTCTTATCCCTGTGGACTACACTTTTTAAATTGTTCATCATTTAAGCAGCTCCATTCATTGATGTGATAGTTCAGTCCTTTTTTTTTTAGTTAATTTTTTTATTGAAGTATAGTTGATTTACAATGTTGTGTTTGTTAGTTTCAGGTGTACAGCACAGTGATTCAGTTATAAATATAAATATATATATCCTTTTTTAGATTCTTTTCCATATAGATCATTATAAAATATTGAGTATTCTTCCATATGCTATACAGTTGGTCCTTGTTGGTTATCTATTTTATATATAGTAGTGTGTGTATGTTAATTCTGAACTCCTAATTTATCCCTCCCCTCCCACTTTCCCCTTTTGCAACTGTAAGTTTGTTTTCGATGTCTGTGGGTCTATTTCTGTTTTGTAAATAAGTTCACTTGTGTCATTTTTTTTAGATTCCACATATAAGTGATATATGATATTTGTCTTTGTCTGGCTTACTTCACTTGGTATGATAATCTCTAGGTCCATCCATGTTGCTGCAAATGGCATTATTTAATTCTTTTTTATGGCTGAGTAATATTCCATTGTATATATATGTATATATATACATATCATATTTTCTTTACCCATTCATCTGTCGATGGACATTTTGGTTGTTTCCATGCCTTGGCTATTGTAAGTAGTTCAGCCTTTCTTCTTTGAGATTATTTATTGGAGGATTATCTTTGCTAAACCTGTCTTATTGTAGAAGAATTTTAGAAATTCTGTTAAGATTTTTTTCATTCAGTTTAATATTGCCACATTTTAAAGAAAATGAATGGGCTGAAATAACAGGTTTATATTTCTGCTGTCTACTGGCATCCATCACAATGTTTGAAACGTACTTTTTTTTTTTTTTCCTCTGTAGATAACACCCTGAAGCTCCAACTTTGTGGTGGGTCAATTAAACTCCATGAAACATGGTCAGTACCCTGTAAGTATCTCCCTTCATATATAACTGCCAAGTTATTGATATTTTACATGTTCTTACTAGATAGCTTTCTCTCTGACTGTATTGTTTTCAATATGTATTTTATGATTAATTACTTTAAATCATGTATTTTATGACTGAGATATCAAAGTTCATTAATGGGGCCAATGGCCTCAGTTTAGCCTTTATCTAATTTTTGTTATTCTGTTAAGATTCTGTGGTTTGGTTTGACTCTTCTAACTTAAGTGTTATTATTTATTTCTGTCAAGGTCTGCATTTCTCTGAATTGTGAAACTTTTGAATCATGTTTCAATACCACCTATACATCTTCAAACCTCAAATCGAGTTTCCTTTACGGGGAATTCCCCGACAGTCCAGTGGTTAGGACTCCTCTCTTTCACTGTTGAATGCCTGATTCGATCCCTGGTCTGGTAACTAAGATCTCACAAGCTGGGCAGCACAGCCAAAAAAAAAAAAAAAAAGTTTCCTTTTTGGGACTATTTTGCTGTTAAGATGAAGAAAACAAGAAAAAGAAAAGGAAGTTTTTTGAAAAAGAAAAAAAATGTATCTAAAACTTCCAAATTAGATTCAGAGGTTTGTTTCCTTTAATTTATAATAATGAATAACAAAAAAAGTACGCATTTGGCATCTGTAAATGGTTCACTTTATCACTATTGAATGAATTCCTTTAACATTTCTGAATCTGATTTTTGAAAAGGTAAATCCGGAGGCTTGTATCTCTTAAGTATTTTCAAATAGCAAAGACTGTTGTTGTTGTTATTGTTTATTAGTAAGCATAATATATGGAAAGATCAAAGGCATGGGAGAAAGACTTGACTTAAAATTTTAACTCCATAATCTACCATGTTAAAATCTTAAAATACTATCTCCTTTGAGTCTTAGATTCCCAATATCTACTTAGGAATAATAACAATAATATCTATTTATCAGGGTTATTGAGAGGTTTAAATTAGAAAATATATGGGAGCTCAATTATTATTAAATTTTTCTTCCACTCTTCTCTAGCCTATTCCTGCTTCACTTTCAGATCTGTTTCATGTAATAATTTGTATTTAATTTCTTAGCTACAGACCAGAAGTTTCAGTGGTATGCTGGTAAATTTTAACAACTAGTTCTTTAGAAGAAAAAAAGCCCTGATTTGTAGTGTTTATTAATTTCTGTGGTATAAATACTCCCACCATGGCCAATTAGAAGCTACCAACGTGATGTCACTGAAGGAAGAGTTAAGAAGAGAAACAATGCCCTCTAGCAGGCTGGTGGGAGTGGGCTTCTGCACACCACTAATGCTTAGGACCTAGGGCTGAATTCTTCTGTGTCTTCTCCATAGTCCCCTCAATGGTAAATGGAAAGAGGGGAGGTGGAAAAGAATCAGTTTGACAAGTGAGAGATTAAGCATAAATAATAAAGAGGCAGTCTCTTGATGGATTATTTACAGGTTCCAAGAGTAATATGGTAGAAAAACCTGAAAATTTTCACTGCAAGTTCTAACTTCTTCGCTGCCTCTCATCTGCTCTTTCTTTGCCGTTCTAGGTGCTGATTATTTGGTTTTAATAATGAAAAAACAAAAACCAGTAGCTTCTTTTCCCTGTCCTTACGGTGTTGGCACTCCAATGGAAGGGAGACTTTAAAGACTTAAACCAAAAAAAAAAAAAAAAAGGCATAATTACAAACTATGACGTGTGTTACGAGGGAACTGAACTGAGTGCTAAGGCAGGAAACAGCAGGTTGACGACTGTAGTTAAAGCAGTAAATGGAACTTCTGAAGACTTCTTTTGGGAGGTTGAAAATTATGAACTCAATTTCTTTAATAGTAAAGGGCTATTCGAATTATCTATTTCATCTTGGGTGAATTTTGGTAGTTTGTATTTTCTGAGAAATTAGTCCATTTTGTCTGTTCCTAAAACAAACAAAACCAGGGAGTCAGTAAACTTGAGGTCAAGAGGAAAAGCATTCATTTCTTTTTCTTTTTTTTTTAACATCTTTATTGGGGTATAATTGCTTTACAATGGTGTGTTAGTTTCTGCTTTATAAAAAAGTGAATCAGTTATACATATGTTCCCATATCTCTTCCCTCTTGCGTCTCCCTCCCTCCCAGCCTCCCTATCCCACCCCTCCAGGCGGTCACAAAGCACCGAGCTGATCTCCCTGTGCTATGCGGCTGCTTCCCACTAGCAATCTACCTTGCGTTTGGTAGTGCATATATATGTCCATGCCTCTCTCTCGCTTTGTCACACCTTACCCTTCCCCCTCCCCATATCCTCAAGTCCGTTCTCCAGTAGATCTGTGTCTTTATTCCTGTCTTACCCCTAGGTTCTTCATGACATTTTTTTTGTCTTAAATTCCATATATATGTGTTAGCATACAGTATTTGTCTTTCTCTTTCTGACTTACTTCACTCTCTATAATAGACTCTAGGTCTATCCACCTCATTACAAATAGCTCAATTTCATTTCTTTTTATGGCTGAGTAATATTCCATTGTATACATGTGCCACATCTTCTTTATCCATTCATCCGATGATGGACACTTAGGTTGTTTCCATCTCCGGGCTATTGTAAATAGAGCTGCAGTGAACATTTTGGTACATGATTCTTTTTGAATTATGGTTTTCTCAGGGTATATGCCCAGTAGTGGGATTGCTGGGTCATATGGCAGTTCTATTTGTAGTTTTTTAAGGAACCTCCATACTGTTCTCCATAGTGGCTGTAGCAATTTACATTCCCACCAGCAGTGCAGGAGTGTTCCCTTTTCTCCCCACCCTCTCCAGCATTTATTGTTTTTAGATTTTTTCATGATAGCCATTCTGACTGGTGTGAGATGATATCTCATTGTAGTTTTGATTTGCATTTCTCTAATGATTAATGATGTTGAGAATTCATTCATGGGTTTGTTGGCAGTCTGTAAATCTTCTTTGGAGAAATGTCTATTTATGTCTTCTGCCCATTTTTGGATTGGGTTGTTTGATTTTTTGTTATTGAGCTGCATGAGCTGTTTGTAAATTTTGGAGATTAATCCTTTGTCAGTTGCTTCATTTGCAAATATTTTCTCCCATTCTGAGCGTTGTCTTTTGGTCTTGTTTATGGTTTCCTTTGCTGTGCAAAAGCTTTGAAGTTTCATTAGGTCCCATTTGTTTATTTATTTTTTTATTTCCATTTCTCTAGGAGGTGGGTCAAAAAGGATCTTGCTGTGATTTATGTCATAGAGTGCCCTGCCTATGTTTTCCTCTAAGAGTTTGATAGTTTCTGGCCTTACATTTAGGTCTTTAATCCATTGTGAGCTTATTTTTGTGTATGGTGTTAGGGAGTGATCTAATCTCATACTTCTACATGTAGCTGTCCAGTTTTCCCAGCACCACTTATTGAAGAGGCTGTCCTTTCTCCACTGTACATTCCTGCCTCCTTTATCAAAGATAAGGTGACCCTATGTGCGTGGGTTTATCTCTGGGCTTTCTATCCTGTTCCACTGATCTATCTTTCTGTTTTTGTGCCAGTACCATACTGTCTTGATTACTGTAGCTTTGTAGTATAGTCTGAAGTCAGGGAGCCTGATTCCTCCAGCTCCGTTTTTCTTTCTCAAGATTGCTTTGGCTATTCGGGGTCTTTTGTGTTTCCATACAAATTGTGAAATTTTTTTGTTCTAGTTCTGTGAAAAATGCCAGTGGTAGTTTGATAGGGATTGCATTGAATCTGTAGATTGCTTTGGGTAGTAGAGTCATTTTCACAATGTTGACTCTTCCAGTCCAAGAACATGGTATATCTCTCCATCTATTTGTATCATCTTTAATTTCTTTCATCAGTGTCTTATAATTTTCTGCATACAGGTCTTTTGTCTCCTTAGGTAGGTTTATTCCTAGATATTTTATTCTTTTTGTTGCAATGGTAAATGGGAGTGTTTTCTTGATTTCACTTTCAGATTTTTCATCATTAGTGTATAGGAATGCCAGAGATTTCTGTGCATTAATTTTGTATCCTGCAACTTTACCAACTTCATTGATTAGCTCTAGTAGTTTTCTGGTAGCATCTTTAGGATTCTCTATGTATAGTATCATGTCATCTGCAAACAGTGACAGCTTTCCTTCTTTTCTGATTTGGATTCCTTTTATTTCCTTTTCTTCTCTGATTGCTGTGGCTAAAACTTCCAAAAGTATATTGAATAAGAGTGGTGAGAGTGGGCAACCTTGTCTTGTTCCCGATCTTAGTGGAAATGGTTTCAGGTTTTCACTATTGAGGACGATGTTGGCTGTGGGTTTGTCATATATGGCCTTTATTATGTTGAGGAAAGTTCCCTTTATGCCTACTTACTGCAGGGTTTTTATCATAAATTCGTGTTGAATTTTGTCGAAAGCTTTCTCTGCATCTATTGAGATGATCATATGGTTTTTCTCCTTCAGGTTGTGTATCACGTTGATTGATTTGCATATATTGAAGAATCCTTGCATTCCTGGAATAAACCCCACTTGATCATGGTGTATGATCCGTTTAATGTGGTGTTGGATTCTGTTTGCTAGTATTTTGTTGAGGATTTTTGCATCTATGTTCATCAGTGATATTGGCCTGTAGTTTTCTTTCTTTGTGATATCCTTGTCTGGTTTTGGTATCAGGGTGATGGTGGCCTCGTAGAATGAGTTTGGGAGTGTTCCTCCCTCTGCTATATTTTGGAAGAGTTTGAGAAAGATAGGTGTTAGCTCGTCTCTAAATGTTTGATAGAATTCGCCTGTGAAGCCATCTGGTCCTGGGCTTTTGTTTGTTGGAAGATTTTTAATCACAGTTTCAATTTCAGTGCTTGTGATTGGTCTGTTCATATTTTCTATTTCTTCCTGATTCGGTCTTGGCAGGTTGTGCATTTCTAAGAATTTGTCCATTTCTTCCAGGTTGTCCATTTTATTGGCATAGAGTTGCTTGTAGTAATCTCTCATGATCTTTTGTATTTCTGCAATGTCAGTTGTTACTTCTCCTTTTTCATTTCTAATTCTATGGATTTGAGTCTTCTTCCTGTTTTTCTTGATGAGTCTGGCTAATGGTTTATCAATTTTGTTTGTCTTCTCAAAGAACCAGCTTTTAGTTTTATTGATCTTTGCTATTGTTTCCTTCATTTCTTTTTCATTTATTTCTGATCTGATTTTTATGATTTCTTTCCTTCTGCTAACTTTGGGGGTTTTTTGTTCTTCTTTCTCTAATTGCTTTAGGTGCAAGGTTAGGTTGTTTATTCGAGATGTTTCCTGTTTCTTAAGGTAGGATTGTATTGCTATAAAGTTCCCTCTTAGAACTGCTTTTCCTGCATCCCATAGATTTTGGGTTGTCGTGTCTCCATTGTCATTTGTCTCTAGGTATTTTTTGATTTCCTCTTTGATTTCTTCAGTGATCACTTCGTTTTTTAGTAGTGTATTGTTTAGCCTCCATGTGTTTGTATTTTTTACAGATCTTTTCCTGTAATTGATATCTAGTCTCATAGCGTTGTGGTCAGAAAAGATACTTGATACAATTTCAGTTTTCTTAAATTTACCAAGGCTTGATTTGTGACCCAAGATATGATCTATCCTGGAGAATGTTCCATGAGCACTTGAGAAAAATGTGTATTCTGTTGTTTTTGGATGGAATGTCCTATAAAT